>NW_028133394.1:0-731250 GCF_964374135.1 Grampus griseus | reverse complement strand
TTCCAGACGCTTTACTAACACTCTCCCCACTTGGAGAGTCAGCGCCTTTAACCTCCTGTTTGGCCCAGTTTGCAATTTCTGCGGAAGATGAACAGGAATAGCGAGAACCAATGAAAGACTAGCTGGAGGTGTCTGGACGGGCAAATTTAACTCTCATTTCCCACCAGGAAGAGGAAATAACCAAAGGCTCAGCGTGCCGTGCTGGAACCAGATTAGGGCCTGAAGCCATCCTGCGGTGTTGCGGCCAGCTCAAAAGAAGGCGAGTTGAAGAAAGGACCTCAGGGGCACTGTAATTCACCAACCTGCAGAGTTATAAATGACAGCTATCGTCTAAAAATATACTGAAGTAAGGCTGCCAAGAGGACTTGAAAGCGGGGCAGAATTGCAGGAAAACGATTTCACGAGGTAGACTGGAATTGCATTGAAAGCATAGGAAAAGAGGCAGAACGTCCACAATGATGCACTTGGCCAAAAAGGGAGTATGCATTTTTTCCTGAATATATTCAGGAAAAAACGCATACGCCCTTTTTGGCCAACCAAGCAAGCTTGCAAAGGAAATCTGCACTACAATGAAGTCTCACATCTCCCCGGTCAAAAGGGCCATCTGAAAAAAGTGTAAAATCCAGAAAGGCAGGACAGGCCATGGAGAACTGGGAGCCTTGTTATGCTGATGGGCGGGATGTAAATTGCCAACAGACACTCGGGAGAAGTGTATGGTGTTTCCTGAAACATCTAAAAAACAAAGCAACAGAGCCTAGGGCACTTCCACTTATGGTCCTATAGCTTAGGGAAATTAAAATCAAAAAGACACAGCCACCCCAAAGTTTGGAACGGCTCTGTTTACAAGAAGCTCGTTTACAGTACAAGTTCAACATCGCAGAAAGTGAAAAATGGATAAAGAAGTTGTGGTATTTACTTACAAAGCAATATCACCAGCAATGAAATCTATGTCATCAGGCCCTTAGCAGCACAATGAGTGGATTCAGGTATGATGATTCTAACTGAAATAAGTCACACAGAAAAAGAAACATCATAAGATATCAGTAATACACGGAATGTAAACTTGGCTACATAGGAACTGAATTACAGAACAGAACAGGGTCTCAAATTTAGAAAACCAACTTATGCTTGCTTAAGGGGAAAGGTGAGTTGGGGTGCTGCATAAAACCAGAGATTGAAATGAGCACAGATAAAGTTCCTTAAGCCAAATATAGAATAGACAAGAGCTACTCCTTGCTCAACGAAAAGGACTCAACACCCCATATTAAACACCTAAGAATGTACCTGACTAGTAAGTATCTTAAAACCTATGGATTGCTATGTCTCCGAAAGAGAATCAAGCATGTGTACAGGGGCATAAACGCAGCAGTGATAGGATTGGAGAGGTTCGGTGAGCAAATGAAGACCCTTTGAAGTCATATTGCATGGTACCCATTCCACGGGTTTCAACTACCCAGGTTTAAGGTATTCTTCCTTCAGCTAAAACATGCATGTGGAACCTAGAGTATGAGCAACCATGTGATCGGGAGACGTGTTCAAATATGTCTCAGTTTTTGTACCCTGGTACTCGGGTGCAACATTCCAGACGCTTTACTAACACTCTCCGGACTTGGAGAGTCAGTCCCTTTAACCTCCTGTTTGGCCCAGTTTGCAATTTCTGCAGAAGATGAACAGGAATAGCGAGAACCAATGAGAGACTAGCTGGAGGTGTCTGGACGGGCAAATTTAACTCCCATTTCCCACCAGGAAGAGGAATTAACCAAAGGCTCAGCGTGCCGTGCCGGAACCAGATTAGGGCCTGAAGCCATCATGCGGTGTTGCGGTTAGCTCACAAGAAAGCGAGTTGAAGAAAGGAGCTCAGGGGCACTGTAATTCACAAACCTGCAGAGTTATAAATGACAGCTATCGTCCAAAAATATACTGAAGTAAGGCTGCCAAGAGGACTTGAAAGCGGGGCAGAATTGCAGGAAACCGATTTCAGGAGGTAGACTGGAATTGCATTGAAAGCATAGGAAAAGAGGCAGAACGTCCACAATGATGCACTTGGCCAAAAAGGGCGTATGTGTTTTTTCCTGAATATATTCAGGAAAAAACGCATACGCCCTTTTTGGCCAACCAAGCAAGCTTGCAAAGGAAATCTGCACTACAATGAAGTCTCACTTCCCCCCGGTCAAAAGGGCCATCTGAAAAAAGTGTAAAATCCAGAAAGGCAGGACAGGCCATGGAGAACTGGGAGCCTTGTTATGCTGATGGGCGGGATGTAAATTGCCAACAGACACTCGGGAGAAGTGTATGGTGTTTCCTGAAACATCTAAAAAACAAAGCAACAGAGCCTAGGGCACTTCCACTTATGGTCCTATAGCTTAGGGAAATTAAAATCAAAAAGACACAGCCACCCCAAAGTTTGGGATGCCTCTGTTTACAAGAACCTCATTTACAGTACAAGTTCAACATCGCAGAAAGTGAAAAATGGATAAAGAAGTTGTGGTATTTACGTACAATGCAGTATCACTCAGCAATGAAATCTATGTCATCAGGCCCGTAGCAGCATAATGAGTGGATTCAGGAACGATGATTCTAACTGAAATAAGTCACACACAAAAAGAAACATCATAAGATATCACTGATACACGGAATGTAAACTTGGCTACACAGGAACTGAATTCCAAAACAGAACAGGGTCTCAAATTTAGAAAACCAACTTATGCTTGCTTAAGGGGAAAGGTGAGTTGGGGTGCTGCATAAAACCAGAGATTGAAATGAGCACAGATAAAGTTCCTTAAGCCAAATATGGAATAGACAAGAGCTACTCCTTGCTCAACGAAATGGACTCAACACCCCATATTAAACGCCAAAGAATGTACCTGACTAGTAAGTATCTTAAAACCTATGGATTGCTATGTCTCCAAAAGAGAATCAAGCGTGTGTACAGGGGCATAAACGCAGCAGTGATAGGATTGGAGAGGTTCGGTGAGCAAATGAAGACCCTTTGAAGTCATATTGCATGGTACCCATTCAACGGGTCTCAACTCTCCAGGTTTAAGGTATTCTTCCTTCAGCTAAAACATGCATGTGGAACCCAGAGTATGATCAACCGTGTGAACGGGAGACGTGTTCAAATATGTCTCAGTTTTCCTCCCCTGGTACTCGGGTGCAACATTCCAGACGCTTTACTAACACTCTCCACACTTGGAGAGTCAGCGCCTTTAACCTCCTGTTTGGCCCAGTTTGCAATTTCTGCGGAAGATGAACAGGAATAGGGACAACGAATGAGAGACTAGCTGGAGGTGTCTGGACGGGCAAATTTAACTCTCATTTCCCACCAGGAAGAGGAAATAACCAAAGGCTCTGCGTGCCGTGCCAGAACCAGATTAGGGCCTGAAGCCATCCTGCGGTGTTGCGGCCAACTCAAAAGAAAGGGAGTTGAAGAAAGGAGCTCAGGGGCACTGTAATTCACAAACCTGCAGAGTTATAAATGACAGCTATCGTCCAAAAATATACTGAAGTAATGCTGCCAAGTGGACTTGAAAGCAGGGCAGAATTGCAGGAAACCGATTTCAGGAGGTAGACTGGAATTGCATTGAAAGCATAGGAAAAGAGGCAGAACGTCCACAATGATGCACTTGGCCAAAAAGGGCGTATGCGTTTTTTCCTGAATATATTCAGGAAAAAACGCATACGCCCTTTTTGGCCAACCAAGCAAGCTTGCAAAGGAAATCTGCACTACAATGAAGTCTCACTTCCCCCTGGTCAAAAGGGCCATCTGCAAAAAGTGTAAAATCCAGAAAGGCAGGACAGGCCATGGAGAACTGGGAGCCTTGTTATGCTGATGGGCGGGATGTAAATTGCCAACAGACACTCGGGAGAAGTGTATGGTGTTTCCTGAAACATCTAAAAAACAAAGCAACAGAGCCTAGGGCACTTCCACTTATGGTCCTATAGCTTAGGGAAATTAAAATCAAAAAGACACAGCCACCCCAAAGTTTGGGACGCCTCTGTTTACAAGAACCTCGTTTACAGTAGAAGTTCAACATCGCAGAAAGTGAAAAATGGATAAAGAAGTTGTGGTATTTACTTACAAAGCAATATCACTCAGCAATGAAATCTATGTCATCAGGCCCTTAGCAGCACAATGAGTGGATTCAGGTATGATGATTCTAACTGAAATAAGTCACACAGAAAAAGAAACATCATAAGATATCAGTAATACACGGAATGTAAACTTGGCTACACAGGAACTGAATTACAGAACAGAACAGGGTCTCAAATTTAGAAAACCAACTTATGCTTGCTTAAGGGGAAAGGTGAGTTGGGGTGCTGCATAAAACCAGAGATTGAAATGAGCACAGATAAAGTTCCTTAAGCCAAATATGGAATAGACAAGAGCTACTCCTTGCTCAACGAAATGGACTCAACACCGCATATTAAACGCCTAAGAATGTACCTGACTAGTAAGTATCTTAAAACCTATGGATTGCTATGTCTCTGAAAGAGAATCAAGCATGTGTACAGGGGCATAAACGCAGCAGTGATAGGATTGGAGAGGTTCGGTGAGCAAATGAAGACCCTTTGAAGTCATATTACAAGGTACCCATTCCACGGGTTTCAACTACCCAGTTTTAAGGTATTCTTCCTTCAGCTAAAACATTCATGTGGAACCTAGAGTATGATCAACCATGTGATCGGGAGACGTGTTCAAATATGTCTCAGTTTTCGTACCCTGGTACTCGGGTGCAACATTCCAGACGCTTTACTAACACTCTCCCGACTTGGAGAGTCAGTCCCTTTAACCTCCTGTTTGGCCCAGTTTGCAATTTCTGCGGAAGATGAACAGGAATAGCGAGAACCAATGAGAGACTAGCTGGAGGTGTCTGCACGGGCAAATTAAACTCTCATTTCCCACCAGGAAGAGGAATTAACCAAAGTCTCAGCGTGCCGTGCCGAAACCAGATTAGGGCCTGAAGCCATCCTGCGGTGTTGCGGCCAGCTCACAAGAAAGCGAGTTGAAGAAAGGAGCTCAGGGGCACTGTAATGCACAAACCTGCAGAGTTATAAATGACAGCTATCGTCCAAAAATATACTGAAGTAAGGCTGCCAAGAGGACTTGAAAGCGGGGCAGAATTGCAGGAAACCGATTTCAGGAGGTAGACTGGAATTGCATTGAAAGCCTAGGAAAAGAGGCAGAACGTCCACAATGATGCACTTGGCCAAAAAGGGCGTATGCGTTTTTTCCTGAATATATTCAGGAAAAAACGCATACGCCCCTTTTGGCCAACCAAGCAAGCTTGCAAAGGAAATCTGCACTACAATGAAGTCTCACTTCCCCCCGGTTAAAGGGCCATCTGAAAAAAGTGTAAAATCCAGAAAGGCAGGACAGGCCATGGAGAACTGGGAGCCTTGTTATGCTGATGGGCGGGATGTAAATTGCCAACAGACACTCGGGAGAAGTGTATGGTGTTTCCTGAAACATCTAAAAAACAAAGCAACAGAGCCTAGGGCACTTCCACTTATGGTCCTATAGCTTAGGGAAATTAAAATCAAAAAGACACAGCCGAGAGGAAGGCGGAAGATGGCAGAAGAGTAAGACGCGGAGATCACCTTCCTCCCCACAGATACACCAGAAATACATCTACACGTGGAACAACTCCTACAGAACACCTACTGAAGGCTGGCAGAAGACCTCAGACCTCCCAAAAGGCAAGAAACTCCCCACGTACCTGGGTAGGGCAAAAGAAAAAACAGAGACAAAAGAATAGGGACGGCACCTGCACCAGTGGGAGGGAGCTGTGAAGGAGGAAAAGTTTCCACACTCTAGGAAGCCCCTTCGCGGGCGGAGACTGCGGGAGGCAGAGGGGGGAGCTTCGAAGTTGCGGAGGAGTGCACAGCAACGGGTGCGGAGGGCAAAGCGGGGAGATTCCCGCACAGAGGATCGGTGCCGACCGGCACTCACCAGCCCGAGAGGCTTGTCTGCTCACCCGCCGGGGCGGGCGGGGCTGAGAGCTGAGGCCGGAGCGCAGGGAGAGGACTGGGGTTGGCGGCTTGAACATAGCCTGAAGGGGTTAGTGCACCACAGCTAGCCGGGAGGGAGTCCGGGGAAAAGCCTGCACCAGCAGAAGAGGCAGGAGACTTTTCCTTCCCTCTTTGTTTCCTGGGGCGTGAGGAGAGGGGTTTAAGAACGCTGCTTAAAGGAACTCCAGAGACGGGCGCGAGCCGCGGCTAAAAGCGCGAACCCCAGAGACGGGCGCGAGCCGCGGCTGAGGACCCCAGAGACGGGCGCGAGCTGCGGTTGAAAGCGCGGAATCCAGAGAAGGGCGCGAGCCGCGGATGAAAGCGCGGAATCCAGAGACGGGCGCGAGCCGCGGCTGAAAGCGCGGAATCCAGAGACGGGCGCGAGCCGCGGCTGAAAGCGCGGAATCCAGAGACGGGCGCGAGCCGCGGCTGAGGGTGCGGACTCCAGAGACGGGCGCAAGCCGCGGCTAAAAGCGCGGACCCCAGAGGCGGGCGGGAGACGTTAAGGCTGCTGCTGCCGCCACCAAGGGGCCTGTGTGCGAGCACAGGTCACTCTCCACACCCCTCTTCCGCGGAGCCTGTGCAGCCCGCCACTGCCGGGTTCCCGGGATCCAGGGACAACTTCCCCGGGAGAGCGCACAGCGCACCTCAGGCTGGAGCAAAGTCACGCCGGCCTTTGCCACCGCAGGCCCGCCCCGCACTCTGTGCCCCTCCGTCCCCGCCGGCCTGAGTGCGCCAGAGCCCCCAATCAGCGGCTCTTTTAACCCCATCCTGTCTGAGCAAAAAACAGACGCCCTCCAGCGATCTACACGCAGTGGCAGGGCCAAATCCAAAGCTTAGCCCTGGGAGCTGTGAGAACAAAGAAGAGAAAGGGAAATCCCTCCCAGCAGCCTCAGAAGCAGCGGATTAAAGCTCCACAATCAACTTGATGTACCCTGCATCTGTGGAATACCTGAATAGACAACCAATCATCCCCAATTAAGGAAGTGGACTTTAGGAGCAAGATCTATGATTTTTTCCCCTTTCCTCTTTTTGTGAATGTGTATGTGTATGCTTCTGTGTGAGATCTTGTCTGTATAGTCTTGCTTCCACCATTTGTCCTAGGGTTCTATCCGTCCATGTTTTTTTTTAAAAATTTTTTTTCTTAATAATTAATTTTAATAACCTTATTATACTTTACCTTCGTTCTTTCTTTCTTTCTTTCCATCCTTCCTTCCCTCCTTTAGACAACGAATCATCCCAAATTGAGGAGGTGGTCTCTGACAGCAAGATTTAGGATTTTTCCCCATTTACCTCTTTTAGTGAGGGTGTATGTGTATGCTTCTGTGTAAGATTTTGTCTGTATAGCTTTGCTTCCAACATTTGTCCTAGGTTCTTTCCGTCCCTTTTTTTTTTTTTCTAAATAAGAAGTTTTTAATTCAATAACTTTATTATACTGTATTTTATTTTTACTGTATCTTCTTTCTTTCTGTCTTTTTTCCTTCTTTCCCTCCTTCCTTCCTTCCTCCCTCCCTCCCTCCCTCCTTTCTTTCCTTCTTGCCTTCTTTCCTTCTTTGCTTCTTTCTTTCTTTCTTCCTTCCTTCCTACCCTCCTTTCCTTCTTTCTTTCCTCATACTTCTACTAATTCCCTCTACTTTTTCTCCCTTTTATCCTGAGCCTGTGGATGAAAAGCTTTTGGTGCTCCAGCCAGGAGGCAGGGCTCTGCCTCTGAGGTAGGACAGCCAACTTCAGGACACTGATCAACAAGAGACCTCCCAGCTCCACATAATATCAAACGGCGAAAATCTCCCAGAGACCTCCATCTTAACACCAGCACCCAGCTTCACTCAACGACCAGCAAGCCACAGTGCTGGAAAACCTATGCCAAACAACTAGCAAAACAGGAACACAACCCCACCCATTAGCAGAGAGGCTGCCTAAAATCATAATAAGGCCACAGACACCCCCAAACACACCACCAGACGTGAACCTGCCCACTAGAGAGACAAGATCCAGCCTCATCCACCACAACACAGGCACTAGCCCCCTCCACCAGGAAGCCTACACAACCCACTGAACCAACCTTAGCCACTAGAGACAGACATCAAAAACAGGAGGAACCACAAACCTGCAGCCTGCAAAAAGGAGACCCCAAACACAGTAAGATAAGCAAAATGAGAAGACAGAAAAACACACAGCAGATAAAGGAGCAAGATAAAAATGCACCAGACCTAACAAATGAAGAGGAAATAGGCAGTCTACCTGAAAGAGAATTCAGAATAATGATAGTAAGGTTGATCCGAAATCTTGGAGATAGAATGGACAATAGATTGGACAAAATGCAAGAATCAGTTAACAAGGACCTAGAAGAACTAAAGATGAAACAAGCAACGATGAACAACACAATAAATGAAATTAAAAGTACTCTAGATGGGATCAATAGCAGAATAACTGAGGCAGAAGAACGGATAAGTGACCTGGAAGATAAAATAGTGGAAATAACTACTGCAGAGCAGAATAAAGAAAAAAGAATGAAAAGAACTGAGGACAGTCTCAGAGACCTCTGGGACAACATTAAACGCACCAACATTCGAATTATAGGGGTTCCAGAAGAAGAAGAGAAAAAGAAAGGGACTGAGAAAATATTTGAAGAGATTATAGTTGAAAACTTCCCTAATATGGGAAAGGAAATAGTTAATCAAGTCCAGGAAGCACAGAGAGTCCCATACAAGATAAATACAAGGAGAAATACGCCAAGACACATATTAATCAAACTGTCAAAAATTAAATACAAAGAAAGCATATTAAAAGCAGCAAGGGAAAAACAACAAATAACACATAAGGGAATCCCCATAAGGTTAACAGCTGATCTCTCAGCAGAAACCCTACAAGCCAGAAGGGAGTGGCAGGACATACTGAAAGTGATGAAGGAGAAAAACATGCAGCCAAGACTACTCTACCCAGCAAGGATCTCATTCAGATTTGATGGAGAAATTAAAACCTTTACAGACAAGCAAAAGCTGAGAGAGTTCAACACCACCAAACCAGCTTTACAACAAATGCTAAAGGATCTTCTCTAGGCAAGAAACACAAGAGAAGGAAAAGACCTATAATAACGAACCCAAAACAATTTAGAAAATGGGAATAGGAACATACATATCGATAATTACCTTAAATGTAAATGGACTAAATGCTCCCACCAAAAGACACAGATTAGCTGAATGGATACAAAAACAAGACCCTTATATATGCTGTCTACAAGAGACCCACTTCAGACCTAGAGACACATACAGACTGAAAGTAAGGGGATGGAAAAAGATATTCCATGCAAATGGAAGCCAAAAGAAAGCTGGAGTAGCAATTCTCATATCAGACAAAATAGACTTTAAAATAAGGACTATTAAAAGAGACAAAGAAGGACACTACATAATGATCAAGGGATCGATCCAAGAAGAAGATATAACAATTGTAAATATTTATGCACCCAACATAGGAGCACCTCAATACATAAGGCAAATACTAACAGCCATAAAAGGGGAAATCGACAGTAACACATTCATAGTAGGGGACTTAAACACCCCACTTTCACCCATGGACAGATCATCCAAAATGAAAATAAATAAGGAAACACAAGCTTTAAATGATACATTAAACAAGATGGACTTAATTGATATTTATAGGACACTCCATCCAAAAACAACAGAATACACATTTTTCTCAAGTGCTCATGGAACATTCTCCAGGATAGATCATATCTTAGGTCACAAATCAAGCCTTGGGAAATTTAAGAAAATTGAAATTGTATCAAGTATCTTTTCTGACCACAACGCCATGAGACTAGATATCAATTACAGGAAAAGATCTGTAAAAAATACAAACACATGGAGGCTAAACAATACACTACTTAATAATGAAGAGATCACTGAAGAAATCAAAGAGGAAATCAAAAAATACCTAGAAACAAATGACAATGGAGACACAACGACCCAAAACCTGTGGGATGCAGCAAAAGCAGTTCTAAGGGGGAAGTTTATAGCAATACAAGCCCACCTTAAGAAGCAGGAAACATCTCGAATAAACAACCTAACCTTGCACCTCAAGCAATTAGAGAAAGAAGAACAAAAAAACCCCAAAGCTAGCAGAAGGAAAGAAATCATAAAAATCAGATCAGAAATAAATGAAAAAGAAATGAAGGAAACAATAGCAAAGATCAATAAAACTAAAAGCTGGTTCTTTGAGAAGATAAACAAAATAGATAAACCACTAGCCAGACTCATCAAGAAAAAAAGGGAGAAGACTCAAATCAATAGAATTAGAAATGAAAAAGGAGAGGTAACAACTGACACTGCAGAGATAAAAGAGATCATGAGAGATTACTACAAGCAACTCTATGCCAATAAAATGGACAATCTGGAAGAAATGGACAAATTCTTAGAAATGCACAACCTGCCAAGACTGAATCAGGAAGAAATAGAAAATATGAACAGACCAATCACAAGCACTGAAATTGAAACTGTGATTAAAAATCTTCCAACAAAGAAAAGCCCAGGACCAGATGGCTTCACAGGCGAATTCTATCAAACATTTAGAGAAGAGCTAACACCTATCCTTCTCAAACTCTTCCAAAATATAGCAGAGGGAGGACCACTCCCTAACTCCTTCTACGAGGCCACCATCACCTTGATACCAAAACCAGACAAAGATGTCACAAAGAAAGAAAACTACAGGCCAATATCACTGATGAACATAGATGCAAAAATCCTCAACAAAATACTAGCAAACAGAATCCAACAGCACATTAAAAGGATCATACACCATGATCAAGTGGGGTTTATTCCAGGAATGCAAGGATTCTTCAATATACGCAAATCTATCAATGTGATAAACCATATTAACAAATTGAAGGAGAAAAACCATATGATCATCTCAATAGATGCAGAGAAAGCTTTTGACAAAATTCAACACCCATTTATGATAAAAACCCTGCAGAAAGTAGGCATAGAGGGAACTTTCCTCAACATAATAAAGGCCATATATGACAAGCCCACAGCAAACATCATCCTCAATGGTGAAAAACTGAAAGCATTTCCACTAAGATCAGGAACAAGACAAGGTTGCCCACTCTCACCACTATTATTCAACATTGTTTTGGAAGTTTTAGCCACAGCAATCAGAGAAGAAAAGGAAATAAAAGGAATCCAAATTGGAAAAGAAGAAGTAAAGCTGTCACTGTTTGCAGATGACATGATCCTATACATAGAGAACCCTAAAGATGCTACCAGAAAACTACTAGAGCTAATCAATGAATTTGGTAAAGTGGCAGGATACAAAATTAATGCACAGAAATTTCTGGCATTCCTATATACTAATGATGAAAAATCTGAAAGTGAAATCAAGAAAACACTCCCATTTACCATTGCAACAAAAAGAATAAAATATCTAGGAATAAACCTACCTAAGGAGACAAAAGACCTGTATGCAGAAAATTATAAGACACTGATGAAAGAAATTAAAGATGATATAAATAGATGGAGAGATATACCATGTTCTTGGATTGGAAGAATCAACATTGTGAAAATGACTCTACTACCCAAAGCAATCTATAGATTCAATGCAATCCCTATCAAACTACCACTGGCATTTTTCACAGAACTAGAACAAAAACTTTCACAATTTGTATGGAAACACAAAAGACCCCGAATAGCCAAAGCAATCTTGAGAACGAAAGAAGGAACTGGAGGAATCAGGCTCCCTGACTTCAGACTATACTACAAAGCTACAGTCATCAAGACAGTATGGTACTGGCACAAAAACAGAAAGATAGATCAATGGAACAGGATAGAAAGCCCAGAGATAAACCCATGCACATATGGACACCTTATCTTTGATAAAGGTGGCAGTAATGTACAATGGAGAAAGGACACCCTCTTCAATAAGTGGTGCTGGGAAAACTGGACAGGTACATGTAAAAGTATGAGATTAGATCACTCCCTAACACCATACACAAAAATAAGCTCAAAATGGATTAAAGACCTAAATGTAAGGCCAGAAACTATCAAACTCTTAGAGGAAAACATAGGCAGAACACTCTATGACATAAATCAAAGCAAGATCCTTTCTGACCCACCTCCTAGAGTAATGGAAATAAAAACAAAAATAAACAAATGGGACCTAATGAAACTTCAAAGCTTTTGCACAGCAAAGGAAACCGTAAACAAGACCAAAAGACAACCCTCAGAATGGGAGAAAATATTTGCAAATGAAGCAACCGACAAAGGATTAATCTCCAAAATTTACAAGCAGCTCATGCAGCTCAATAACAAGAAAACAAACAACCCAATCCAAAAATGGGCAGAAGACCTAAATAGACATTTCTCCAAAGAAGATATACAGACTGCCAACAAACACATGAAAGAATGCTCAACATCACTAATCATTAGAGAAATGCAAATCAAAACTACAATGAGATATCATCTCACACCAGTCAGAATGGCCATCATCAAAAAATCTAGAAACAATAAATGCTGGAGAGGGTGTGGAGAAAAGGGAACACTCTTGCACTGCTGGTGGGAATGTGAATTGGTTCAGCCACTATGGAGAACAGTATGGAGGTTCCTTAAAAAACTACAAATAGAACTACCATATGACCCAGCAATCCCACTACTGGGCATATACCCTGAGAAAACCAAAATTCAAAAAGAGTCATGTACCAAAATGTTCATTGCAGCTCTATTTACAATAGCCCGGAGATGGAAACAACCTAAGTGCCCGTCATCGGATGAATGGATAAAGAAGACGTGGCACATATATACAATGGAATATTACTCAGCCATAAAAAGAAACGAAATTGAGCTATTTGTAATGAGGTGGATAGACCTAGAGTCTGTCATACAGAGTGAAGTAAGTCAGAAAGAAAAAGACAAATACCGTATGCTAACACATATATATGGAATTTAAGAAAAAAATGTCATGAAGAACCTAGGGGTAAAGCAGGAATAAAGATGCAGACCTCCTAGAGAACGGACTTGAGGTTATGGGGAGGGGGAAGGGTGAGCTGTGACAGGGTGAGAGAGAGTCATGGGCATATACACACTAACAAACGCAATAAGGTAGATAGCTAGTGGGAAGCAGCCGCATGGCACAGGGATATTGGCTCGGTGCTTTGTGACAGCCTGGAGGGGTGGGATGGGGAGGGTGGGAGGGAGGGAGACGCAACAGGGAAGACATATGGGAACATATGTTTATGTATGACTGATTCACTTTGTTATAAAGCAGAAACTAACACACCATTGTAAAGCAATTATACACCAATAAAGACGTTAAAAAAAAAAAAGACACAGCCACCCCAAAGTTTGGGACGCCTCTGTTTACAAGAACCTCTTTTACAGTAGAAGTTCAACATCGCAGAAAGTGAAAAATGGATAAAGAAGTTGTGGTATTTACTTACAAAGCAATATCACTCAGCAATGAAATCTATGTCATCAGGCCCTTAGCAGCACAATGAGTGGATTCAGGTATGATGATTCTAACTGAAATAAGTCACACAGAAAAAGAAACATCATAAGATATCAGTAATACACGGAATGTAAACTTGGCTACACAGCAACTGAATTACAGAACAGAACAGGGTCTCAAATTTAGAAAACCAACTTATGCTTGCTTAAGGGGAAAGGTGAGTTGGGGTGCTGCATAAAACCAGAGATTGAAATGAGCACAGATAAAGTTCCTTAAGCCAAATATGGAATAGACAAGAGCTACTCCTTGCTAAACGAAATGGACTCAACACCGCATATTAAACGCCTAAGAATGTACCTGACTAGTAAGTATCTTAAAACCTATGGATTGCTATGTCTCTGAAAGAGAATCAAGCATGTGTACAGGGGCATAAACGCAGCAGTGATAGGATTGGAGAGGTTCGGTGAGTAAATGAAGACCCTTTGAAATCATATTACATGGTACCCATTCCACGGGTTTCAACTACCCAGTTTTAAGGTATTCTTCCTTCAGCTAAAACATGCATGTGGAACCTAGAGTATGATCAACCATGTGATCGGGAGACGTGTTCAAATATGTCTCAGTTTTTGTACCCTGGTACTCGGGTGCAACATTCCAGACGCTTTACTAACACTCTCCCGACTTGGAGAGTCAGTCCCTTTAACCTCCTGTTTGGCCCAGTTTGCAATTTCTGCGGAAGATGAACAGGAATAGCGAGAACCAATGAGAGACTAGCTGGAGGTGTCTGGACGGGCAAATTTAACTCTTATTTCCCACCAGGAAGAGGAATTAACCAAAGGCTCAGCGTGCCGTGCCGGAACCAGATTAGGGCCTGAAGCCATCCTGCGGTGTTGCGGCCAGCTCACAAGAATGCGAGTTGAAGAAAGGAGCTCAGGGACACTGTAATTCACAAACCTGCAGAGTTATAAATGACAGCTATCGTCCAAAAGTATACTGAAGTAAGGCTGCCAAGAGGACTTGAAAGCGGGGCAGAATTGCAGGAAACCGATTTCAGGAGGTAGACTGGAATTGCATTGAAAGCATAGGAAAAGAGGCAGAACGTCCACAATGATGCACTTGGCCAAAAAGGGCGTATGCGTTTTTTCCTGAATATATTCAGGAAAAAATGCATACGCCCTTTTTGGCCAACCAAGCAAGCTTGCAAAGGAAATCTGCACTACAATGAAGTCTCACTTCCCCCCGGTCAAAAGGGCCATCTGAAAAAAGTGTAAAATCCAGAAAGGCAGGACAGGCCATGGAGAACTGGGAGCCTTGTTATGCTGATGGGCGGGATGTAAATTGCCAACAGACACTCGGGAGAAGTGTATGGTGTTTCCTGAAACATCTAAAAAACAAAGGAACAGAGCCTAGGGCACTTCCACTTATGGTCCTATAGCTTAGGGAAATTAAAATCAAAAAGACACAGCCACCCCAATGTTTGGGACGGCTCTGTTTACAAGAATCCCGTTTACCGTACAAGTTCAATATCACAGAAAGTGAAAAATGGATAAAGAACTTGTGGTACTTACGTACAATGCAGTATCACTCAGCAATGAAATCTATGTCATCAGGCCCTTAGCAGCATAATGAGTGGATTCAGGTACGATGATTCTAACTGAAATAAGTCACACAGAAAAAGAAACATCATAAGATATCACTAATACACGGAATGTAAACTTGGCTACACAGGAACTGAATTCCAAAACCGAACAGGGTCTCAAATTTAGAAAACCAACTTATGCTTGCTTAAGGGGAAAGGTGAGTTGGGGTGCTGCATAAAACCAGAGATTGAAATGAGCACAGATAAATTTCCTTAAGCCAAATATGGAATAGACAAGAGCTACTCTTTGCTCAACGAAATCGACTCAACACCCCATATTAAACGCCTAAGAATGTACCTGACTAGTAAGTATCTTAAAACCTATGGATTGCTATGTCTCCAAAAGAGAATCAAGCGTGTGTACAGGGGCATAAACATAGCAGTGATAGGATTGGAGAGGTTCGGTGAGCAAATGAAGACCCTTTGAAGTCATATTGCATGGTACCCATTACACGGGTCTCAAATCTCCAGGTTTAAGGTATTCTTCCTTCAGCAAAAACATGCATGTGGAACCCAGAGTATGATCAACCGTGTGAACGGGAGACGTGTTCAAATATGTCTCAGTTTTCGTACCCTGGTACTCGGGTGCAACATTCCAGACGCTTTACTAACACTCTCCCCACTTGGAGAGTCAGCGCCTTTAACCTCCTGTTTGGCCCAGTTTGCAATTTCTGCGGAAGATGTACAGGAATAGGGAGAACCAATTAGAGACTAGCTGGAGGTGTCTGGACGGGCAAATTTAACTCTCATTTCCCACCAGGAAGAGGAAATAATCAAAGGCTCTGCGTGCCGTGCCGGAAACAGATTAGGGCCTGAAGCCATCCTGCGGTGTTGCGGCCAGCTCAAAAGAAAGGGAGTTGAAGAAAGGAGCTCAGGGGCACTGTAATTCACAAACCTGCAGAGTTATAAATGACAGCTATCGTCCAAAAATATACTGAAGTAAGGCTGCAAAGAGGACTTGAAAGTGGGGCAGAATTGCAGGAAACCGATTTCAGGAGGTAGACTGGAATTGCATTGAAAGCATAGGAAAAGAGGCAGAACGTCCACAATGATGCACTTGGCCAAAAAGGGCGTATGCGTTTTTTCCTGAATATATTCAGGAAAAAACGCATACGCCCTTTTTGGCCAACCAAGCAAGCTTGCAAAGGAAATCTGCACTACAATGAAGTCTCACTTCCCCCCGGTCAAAACGGCCATCTGAAAAAAGTGTAAAATCCAGAAAGGCAGGACAGGCCATGGAGAACTGGGAGCCTTGTTATGCTGATGGGCGGGATGTAAATTGCCAACAGCCACTCGGGAGAAGTGTATGGTGTTTCCTGAAACATCTAAAAAACAAAGCAACAGAGCCTAGTGCACTTCCACTTATGGTCCTATAGCTTAGGGAAATTAAAATAAAAAAGACACAGCCACCCCAAAGTTTGGAACAGCTCTGTTTACAAGAACCTCGTTTACAGTACAAGTTCAACATCGCAGAAAGTGAAAAATGGATAAAGAAGTTGTGGTATTTACTTACAAAGCAATATCACTCAGCAATGAAATCTATGTCATCAGGCCCTTAGCAGCACAATGAGTGGATTCAGGTATGATGATTCTAACTGAAATAAGTCACACAGAAAAAGAAACATCATAAGATATCAGTAATACACGGAATGTAACCTTGGCTACACAGGATCTGAATTCCAAAACAGAACAGGGTCTCAAATTTAGAAAACCAACTTATGCTTGCTTAAGGGGAAAGGTGAGTTGGGGTGCTGCATAAAACCAGAGATTGAAATGAGCACAGATAAAGTTCCTTAAGCCAAATATGGAATAGACAAGAGCTACTCCTTGCTCAACAAAATGGACTCAACACCGCATATTAAACGCCTAAGAATGTACCTGACTAGTAAGTATCTTAAAACCTATGGTTTGCTATGTCTCCGAAAGAGAATCAAGCATGTGTACAGGGGCATAAACGCAGCAGTGATAGGATTGGAGAGGTTCAGTGAGCAAAGGAAGACCCTTTGAAGTCATATTGCATGGTACCCATTCCACGGGTTTCAACTACCCAGGTTTAAGGTATTCTTCCTTCAGCTAAAACATGCATGTGGAACCTAGAGTATGATCAACCATGTGATCGGGAGACGTGTTCAAATATGTCTCAGTTTTCGTACCCTGGTACTCGGGTGCAACATTCCAGACGCTTAACTAACACTCTCCCGACTTGGAGAGTCAGTCCCTTTAACCTCCTGTTTGGCCCAGTTTGCAATTTCTGCGGAAGATGAACAGGAATAGCGAGAACCAATGAAAGACTAGCTGGAGGTTTCTGGACGGGCCAATTTAACTCTCATTTCCACCAGGAAGAGGAAGTAACCAAAGACTCAGCGTGCCATGCCGGAACCAGATTAGGGCCTGAAGCCATCCTGCGGTGTTGCGGCCAGCTCAAAAGAAAGCGAGTTGAAGAAAGGAGCTCAGGGGCACTGTAATTCACAAACCTGCAGAGTTATAAATGACAACTATCGTCCAAAAATATACTAAAGTAAGGCTGCCAAGAGGACTTGAAAGCGGGGCTGAATTGCAGGAAACCGATTTCAGGAGGTAGACTGGAATTGCATTGAAAGCATAGGAAAAGAGGCAGAACGTCCACAATGATGCACTTGGCCAAAAAGGGCGTATGCGTTTTTTCCTGAATATATTCAGGAAAAAACGCATACGCCCTTTTTGGACAACCAAGCAAGCTTGCAAAGGAAATCTGCACTACAATGAAGTCTCACTTCCCCCCGGTCAGAAGGGCCATCTGAAAAAAGTGTAAAATCCAGAAAGGCAGGACAGGCCATGGAGAACTGGGAGCCTTGTTATGCTGATGGGCGGGATGTAAATTGCCAACAGACACTCGGGAGAAGTGTATGGTGTTTCCTGAAACATCTAAAAAACAAAGCAACAGAGCCTAGGGCACTTCCACTTATGGTCCTATAGCTTAGGGAAATTAAAATCAAAAAGACACAGCCACCCGAAAGTTTGGGACGCCTCTGTTTACAAGAACATCGTTTACAGTATAAGTTGAACATCGCAGAAAGTGAAAAATGGATAAAGAAGTTGTGGTATTTACTTACAAAGCAATGTCACCAGCAATGAAATCTATGTCATCAGGCCCTTAGCAGCACAATGAGTGGATTCAGGTATGATGATTCTAACTGAAATAAGTCACACAGAAATAGAAACATCATAAGATATCACTAATACACGGAATGTAAACTTGGCTACACAGGAACTGAATTACAGAACAGAACAGGGTCTCAAATTTAGAAAACCAACTTATGCTTGCTTAAGGGGAAAGGTGAGTTGGGGTGCTGCATAAAACCAGAGATTGAAATGAGCACAGATAAAGTTCCTTAAGCCAAATATGGAATAGACAAGAGCTACTCCTTGCTCAACGAAATGGACACAACACCCCATATTAAACGCCTAAGAATGTACCTGACTAGTAAGTATCTTAAAACCTATGGATTGCTATGTCTCCAAAAGAGAATCAAGCGTGTGTACAGGGGTATAAACGCAGCAGTGATAGGATTGGAGAGGTTCGGTGAGCAAATGAAGACCCTTTGAATTCATATTGCATGGTACCCATTCCACGGGTTTCAACTACCCAGGTTTAAGGTATTCTTCCTTCAGCTAAAACATGCATGTGGAACCTAGAGTATGATCAACCATGTGATCGGGAGACGTGTTCAAATATGTCTCAGTTTTCGTACCCTGGTACTCGGGTGCAACATTCCAGATGCTTCACTAACACTCTCCCGACTTGGAGAGTCAGTCCCTTTAACCTCCTGTTTGGCCCAGTTTGCAATTTCTGCAGAAGATGAACAGGAATAGCGAGAACCAATGAGAGACTAGCTGGAGGTGTCTGGACGGGCAAATTTAACTCTCATTTCCCACCAGGAAGGGGAATTAACCAAAGGCTCAGCGTGCCGTGCCGGAACCAGATTAGGGCCTGAAGCCATCCTGCGGTGTTGCGGCCAGCTCACAAGAAAGCGAGTTGAAGAAAGGAGCTCAGGGACACTGTAATGCACAAACCTGCAGAGTTATAAATGACAGCTATCGTCCAAAAATATACTGAAGTAAGGCTGCCAAGAGGACTTGAAAGCGGGGCAGAATTGCAGGAAACCGATTTCAGGAGGTAGACTGGAATTGCATTGAAAGCATAGGAAAAGAGGCAGAACGTCCACAATGATGCACTTGGCCAAAAAGGGCGTATGCGTTTTTTCCTGAATATATTCAGGAAAAAACGCATACGCACCTTTTGGCCAACCAAGCAAGCTTGCAAAGGAAATCTGCACTACAATGAAGTCTCACTTCCCCCCGGTTAAAGGGCCATCTGAAAAAAGTGTAAAATCCAGAAAGGCAGGACAGGCCATGGAGAACTGGGAGCCTTGTTATGCTGATGGGCGGGATGTAAATTGCCAACAGACACTCCGGAGAAGTGTATGGTGTTTCCTGAAACATCTAAAAAACAAAGCAACAGAGCCTAGGGCACTTCCACTTATGGTCCTATAGCTTAGGGAAATTAAAATCAAAAAGACACAGCCACCCCAAGGTTTGGGACGCCTCTGTTTACAAGAACCTCGTTTAACGTACAAGTTCAATATCACAGAAAGTGAAAAATGGATAAAGAAGTTGTGGTACTTATGTACAATGCAGTATCACTCAGCAATGAAATCTATGTCATCAGGCCTGTAGCAGCATAATGAGTGGATTCAGGTACGATGATTCTAACTGCAATAAGTCACACAGAAAAAGAAACATCATAAGATATCAGTAATACACGGAATGTAAACTTGTCTACACAGGAACTGAATTCCAAAACAGAACAGGGTCTCAAATTTAGAAAACCAACTTATGCTTGCTTAAGGGGAAAGGTGAGTTGGGGTGCTGCATAAAACCAGAGATTGAAATGAGCACAGATAAAGTTCCTTAAGCCAAATATGGAATAGACAAGAGCTACTCCTTGCTCAACGAAATGGACACAACACCCCATATTAAACGCCTAAGAATGTACCTGACTAGTAAGTATCTTAAAACCTATGGATTGCTATGTCTCCAAAAGAGAATCAAGCGTGTGTACAGGGGTATAAACGCAGCAGTGATAGGATTGGAGAGGTTCGGTGAGCAAATGAAGACCCTTTGAATTCATATTGCATGGTACCCATTCCACGGGTTTCAACTACCCAGGTTTAAGGTATTCTTCCTTCAGCTAAAACATGCATGTGGAACCTAGAGTATGATCAACCATGTGATCGGGAGACGTGTTCAAATATGTCTCAGTTTTCGTACCCTGGTACTCGGGTGCAACATTCCAGATGCTTCACTAACACTCTCCCGACTTGGAGAGTCAGTCCCTTTAACCTCCTGTTTGGCCCAGTTTGCAATTTCTGCAGAAGATGAACAGGAATAGCGAGAACCAATGAGAGACTAGCTGGAGGTGTCTGGACGGGCAAATTTAGCTCTCATTTCCCACCAGGAAGGGGAATTAACCAAAGGCTCAGCGTGCCGTGCCGGAACCAGATTAGGGCCTGAAGCCATCCTGCGGTGTTGCGGCCAGCTCACAAGAAAGCGAGTTGAAGAAAGGAGCTCAGGGACACTGTAATGCACAAACCTGCAGAGTTATAAATGACAGCTATCGTCCAAAAATATACTGAAGTAAGGCTGCCAAGAGGACTTGAAAGCGGGGCAGAATTGCAGGAAACCGATTTCAGGAGGTAGACTGGAATTGCATTGAAAGCATAGGAAAAGAGGCAGAACGTCCACAATGATGCACTTGGCCAAAAAGGGCGTATGCGTTTTTTCCTGAATATATTCAGGAAAAAACGCATACGCACCTTTTGGCCAACCAAGCAAGCTTGCAAAGGAAATCTGCACTACAATGAAGTCTCACTTCCCCCCGGTTAAAGGGCCATCTGAAAAAAGTGTAAAATCCAGAAAGGCAGGACAGGCCATGGAGAACTGGGAGCCTTGTTATGCTGATGGGCGGGATGTAAATTGCCAACAGACACTCCGGAGAAGTGTATGGTGTTTCCTGAAACATCTAAAAAACAAAGCAACAGAGCCTAGGGCACTTCCACTTATGGTCCTATAGCTTAGGGAAATTAAAATCAAAAAGACACAGCCACCCCAAGGTTTGGGACGCCTCTGTTTACAAGAACCTCGTTTACAGTACAAGTTCAATATCACAGAAAGTGAAAAATGGATAAAGAAGTTGTGGTACTTACGTACAATGCAGTATCACTCAGCAATGAAATCTATGTCATCAGGCCTGTAGCAGCATAATGAGTGGATTCAGGTACGATGATTCTAACTGCAATAAGTCACACAGAAAAAGAAACATCATAAGATATCAGTAATACACGGAATGTAAACTTGTCTACACAGGAACTGAATTCCAAAACAGAACAGGGTCTCAAATTTAGAAAACCAACTTATGCTTGCTTAAGGGGAAAGGTGAGTTTGGGTGTTGCATAAAACCAGAGATTGAAATGAGCACAGATAAATTTCCTTAAGCCAAATATGGAATAGACAAGAGCTACTCCTTGCTCAACGAAATGGACTCAACACCCCATATTAAACGCCTAAGAATGTACCTGAGTAGAAAGTATCTTAAAACCTATGGATTGCTATGTCTCCAAAAGAGAATCAAGCATGTATACAGGGGCATAAACGCAGCAGTGATAGGATTGGAGAGGTTCGGTGAGCAAATGAAGACCCTTTGAAATCATATTGCATGGTACCCATTCAACGGGTCTCAACTCTCCAGGTTTAAGGTATTCTTCCTTCAGCTAAAACATGCATGTGGAACCCAGAGTATGATCAACCGTGTGAACGGGAGACGTGTTCAAATATGTCTCAGTTTTCCTCCCCTGGTACTCGGGTGCAACATTCCAGACGCTTTACTAACACTCTCTCCACTTGGAGAGTCAGCGCCTTTAACCTCCTGTTTGGTCCAGTTTGCAATTTCTGCGGAAGATGAACAGGAATAGGGAGAACCAATGAGAGACTAGCTGGAGGTGTCTGGACGGGCAAATTTAACTCTCATTTCCCACCAGGAAGAGGAAATAACCAAAGGCTCTGCGTGCCGTGCCGGAAACAGATTAGGGCCTGAAGCCATCCTGCGGTGTTGCGGCCAGCTCAAAAGAAAGGGAGTTGAAGAAAGGAGCTCAGGGGCACTGTAATTCACAAACCTGCAGAGTTATAAATGACAGCTATCGTCCAAAAATATACTGAAGTAAGGCTGCCAAGTGGACTTGAAAGCAGGGCAGAATTGCAGGAAACCGATTTCAGGAGGTAGACTGGAATTGCATTGAAAGCCTAGGAAAAGAGGCAGAACGTCCACAATGATGCACTTGGCCAAAAAGGGCATATGCGTTTTTTCCTGAATATATTCAGGAAAAAACACATATGCCCTTTTTGGCCAACCAAGCAAGCTTGCAAAGGAAATCTGCACTACAATGAAGTCTCACTTCCCCCCGGTCAAAAGGGCCATCTGCAAAAAGTGTAAATTCCAGAAAGGCAGGACAGGCCATGGAGAACTGGGAGCCTTGTTATGCTGATGGGCGGGATGTAAATTGCCAACAGACACTTGGGAGAAGTGTATGGTGTTTCCTGAAACGTCTAAAAAACAAAGCAACAGAGCCTAGGGCACTTCCACTTATGGTCCTATAGCTTAGGGAAATTAAAATCAAAAAGACACAGCCGAGAGGAAGGCGGAAGATGGCGGAAGAGTAAGACGCGGAGATCACCTTCCTCCCCACAGATACACCAGAAATACATCTACACGTGGAACAACTCCTACAGAACACCTACTGAAGGCTGGCAGAAGACCTCAGACCTCCCAAAACGCAAGAAACTCCCCACGTACCTTGGTAGGGCAAAAGAAAAAACAGAGACAAAAGAATAGGGACGGCACCTGCACCAGTGGGAGGGAGCTGTGAAGGAGGAAAAGTTTCCACACTCTAGGAAGCCCCTTCCCGGGCGGAGACTGTGGGAGGCAGAGGGGGGAGCTTCGAAGTTGCGGAGGAGTGCACAGCAACGGGTGCGGAGGGCAAAGCGGGGAGATTCCCGCACAGAGGATCGGTGCCGACCGGCACTCACCAGCCCGAGAGGCTTGTCTGCTCACCCGCCGGGGCGGGCGGGGCTGAGAGCTGAGGCCGGAGCGCAGGGAGAGGACTGGGGTTGGCGGCTTGAACATAGCCTGAAGGGGTTAGTGCACCACAGCTAGCCGGGAGGGAGTCCGGGGAAAAGCCTGCACCAGCAGAAGAGGCAGGAGACTTTTCCTTCCCTCTTTGTTTCCTGGGGCGTGAGGAGAGGGGTTTAAGAACGCTGCTTAAAGGAACTCCAGAGACGGGCGCGAGCCGCGGCTAAAAACGCGAACCCCAGAGACGGGCGCGAGCCGCGGCTGAGGACCCCAGAGACGGGCGCGAGCTGCGGCTGAAAGCGCGGAATCCAGAGACGGGCGCGAGCCGCGGATGAAAGCGCGGAATCCAGAGACGGGCGCGAGCCGCGGCTGAAAGCGCGGAATCCAGAGACGGGCGCGAGCCGCGGCTGAAAGCGCGGAATCCAGAGACGGGCGCGAGCCGCGGCTGAGGGCGCGGACTCCAGAGACGGGCGCAAGCCGCGGCTAAAAGCGCGGACCCCAGAGGCGGGCGGGAGACGTTAAGGCTGCTGCTGCCGCCACCAAGGGGCCTGTGTGCGAGCACAGGTCACTCTCCACACCCCTCTTCCGCGGAGCCTGTGCAGCCCGCCACTGCCGGGTTCCCGGGATCCAGGGACAACTTCCCCGGGAGAGCGCACAGCGCACCTCAGGCTGGAGCAAAGTCACGCCGGCCTTTGCCACCGCAGGCCCGCCCCGCACTCTGTGCCCCTCCGTCCCCGCCGGCCTGAGTGCGCCAGAGCCCCCAATCAGCGGCTCTTTTAACCCCATCCTGTCTGAGCAAAAAACAGACGCCCTCCAGCGATCTACACGCAGTGGCAGGGCCAAATCCAAAGCTTAGCCCTGGGAGCTGTGAGAACAAAGAAGAGAAAGGGAAATCCCTCCCAGCAGCCTCAGAAGCAGCGGATTAAAGCTCCACAATCAACTTGATGTACCCTGCATCTGTGGAATACCTGAATAGACAACCAATCATCCCCAATTAAGGAAGTGGACTTTAGGAGCAAGATCTATGATTTTTTCCCCTTTCCTCTTTTTGTGAATGTGTATGTGTATGCTTCTGTGTGAGATCTTGTCTGTATAGTCTTGCTTCCACCATTTGTCCTAGGGTTCTATCCGTCCATGTTTTTTTTTTTAATTTTTTTTCTTAATAATTAATTTTAATAACCTTATTATACTTTACCTTCGTTCTTTCTTTCTTTCTTTCCATCCTTCCTTCCCTCCTTTAGACAACGAATCATCCCAAATTGAGGAGGTGGTCTCTGACAGCAAGATTTAGGATTTTTCCCCATTTACCTCTTTTAGTGAGGGTGTATGTGTATGCTTCTGTGTAAGATTTTGTCTGTATAGCTTTGCTTCCAACATTTGTCCTAGGTTCTTTCCGTCCCTTTTTTTTTTTTTCTAAATAAGAAGTTTTTAATTCAATAACTTTATTATACTGTATTTTATTTTTACTGTATCTTCTTTCTTTCTGTCTTTTTTCCTTCTTTCCCTCCTTCCTTCCTTCCTCCCTCCCTCCCTCCCTCCTTTCTTTCCTTCTTGCCTTCTTTCCTTCTTTGCTTCTTTCTTTCTTTCTTCCTTCCTTCCTACCCTCCTTTCCTTCTTTCTTTCCTCATACTTCTACTAATTCCCTCTACTTTTTCTCCCTTTTATCCTGAGCCTGTGGATGAAAAGCTTTTGGTGCTCCAGCCAGGAGGCAGGGCTCTGCCTCTGAGGTAGGACAGCCAACTTCAGGACACTGATCAAC
The DNA here is from genome assembly GCF_964374135.1 of Grampus griseus. Taxonomy (NCBI): domain Eukaryota; kingdom Metazoa; phylum Chordata; class Mammalia; order Artiodactyla; family Delphinidae; genus Grampus; species Grampus griseus. Next base: position 706,245 of record NW_028133394.1, on the reverse strand, counting down.
AAGAGACCTCCCAGCTCCACATAATATCAAACGGCGAAAATCTCCCAGAGACCTCCATCTTAACACCAGCACCCAGCTTCACTCAACGACCAGCAAGCCACAGTGCTGGAAAACCTATGCCAAACAACTAGCAAAACAGGAACACAACCCCACCCATTAGCAGAGAGGCTGCCTAAAATCATAATAAGGCCACAGACACCCCCAAACACACCACCAGACGTGAACCTGCCCACTAGAGAGACAAGATCCAGCCTCATCCACCACAACACAGGCACTAGCCCCCTCCACCAGGAAGCCTACACAACCCACTGAACCAACCTTAGCCACTAGAGACAGACATCAAAAACAGGAGGAACTACAAACCTGCAGCCTGCAAAAAGGAGACCCCAAACACAGTAAGATAAGCAAAATGAGAAGACAGAAAAACGCACAGCAGATAAAGGAGCAAGATAAAAATGCACCAGACCTAACAAATGAAGAGGAAATAGGCAGTCTACCTGAAAGAGAATTCAGAATAATGATAGTAAGGTTGATCCGAAATCTTGGAGATAGAATGGACAATAGATTGGACAAAATGCAAGAATCAGTTAACAAGGACCTAGAAGAACTAAAGATGAAACAAGCAACGATGAACAACACAATAAATGAAATTAAAAGTACTCTAGATGGGATCAATAGCAGAATAACTGAGGCAGAAGAACGGATAAGTGACCTGGAAGATAAAATAGTGGAAATAACTACTGCAGAGCAGAATAAAGAAAAAAGAATGAAAAGAACTGAGGACAGTCTCAGAGACCTCTGGGACAACATTAAACGCACCAACATTCGAATTATAGGGGTTCCAGAAGAAGAAGAGAAAAAGAAAGGGACTGAGAAAATATTTGAAGAGATTATAGTTGAAAACTTCCCTAATATGGGAAAGGAAATAGTTAATCAAGTCCAGGAAGCACAGAGAGTCCCATACAAGATAAATACAAGGAGAAATACGCCAAGACACATATTAATCAAACTGTCAAAAATTAAATACAAAGAAAGCATATTAAAAGCAGCAAGGGAAAAACAACAAATAACACATAAGGGAATCCCCATAAGGTTAACAGCTGATCTCTCAGCAGAAACCCTACAAGCCAGAAGGGAGTGGCAGGACATACTGAAAGTGATGAAGGAGAAAAACATGCAGCCAAGACTACTCTACCCAGCAAGGATCTCATTCAGATTTGATGGAGAAATTAAAACCTTTACAGACAAGCAAAAGCTGAGAGAGTTCAACACCACCAAACCAGCTTTACAACAAATGCTAAAGGATCTTCTCTAGGCAAGAAACACAAGAGAAGGAAAAGACCTATAATAACGAACCCAAAACAATTTAGAAAATGGGAATAGGAACATACATATCGATAATTACCTTAAATGTAAATGGACTAAATGCTCCCACCAAAAGACACAGATTAGCTGAATGGATACAAAAACAAGACCCTTATATATGCTGTCTACAAGAGACCCACTTCAGACCTAGAGACACATACAGACTGAAAGTAAGGGGATGGAAAAAGATATTCCATGCAAATGGAAGCCAAAAGAAAGCTGGAGTAGCAATTCTCATATCAGACAAAATAGACTTTAAAATAAGGACTATTAAAAGAGACAAAGAAGGACACTACATAATGATCAAGGGATCGATCCAAGAAGAAGATATAACAATTGTAAATATTTATGCACCCAACATAGGAGCACCTCAATACATAAGGCAAATACTAACAGCCATAAAAGGGGAAATCGACAGTAACACATTCATAGTAGGGGACTTAAACACCCCACTTTCACCCATGGACAGATCATCCAAAATGAAAATAAATAAGGAAACACAAGCTTTAAATGATACATTAAACAAGATGGACTTAATTGATATTTATAGGACACTCCATCCAAAAACAACAGAATACACATTTTTCTCAAGTGCTCATGGAACATTCTCCAGGATAGACCATATCTTAGGTCACAAATCAAGCCTTGGGAAATTTAAGAAAATTGAAATTGTATCAAGTATCTTTTCTGACCACAACGCCATGAGACTAGATATCAATTACAGGAAAAGATCTGTAAAAAATACAAACACATGGAGGCTAAACAATACACTACTTAATAATGAAGAGATCACTGAAGAAATCAAAGAGGAAATCAAAAAATACCTAGAAACAAATGACAATGGAGACACAACGACCCAAAACCTGTGGGATGCAGCAAAAGCAGTTCTAAGGGGGAAGTTTATAGCAATACAAGCCCACCTTAAGAAGCAGGAAACATCTCGAATAAACAACCTAACCTTGCACCTCAAGCAATTAGAGAAAGAAGAACAAAAAAACCCCAAAGCTAGCAGAAGGAAAGAAATCATAAAAATCAGATCAGAAATAAATGAAAAAGAAATGAAGGAAACAATAGCAAAGATCAATAAAACTAAAAGCTGGTTCTTTGAGAAGATAAACAAAATAGATAAACCACTAGCCAGACTCATCAAGAAAAAAAGGGAGAAGACTCAAATCAATAGAATTAGAAATGAAAAAGGAGAGGTAACAACTGACACTGCAGAGATAAAAGAGATCATGAGAGATTACTACAAGCAACTCTATGCCAATAAAATGGACAATCTGGAAGAAATGGACAAATTCTTAGAAATGCACAACCTGCCAAGACTGAATCAGGAAGAAATAGAAAATATGAACAGACCAATCACAAGCACTGAAATTGAAACTGTGATTAAAAATCTTCCAACAAAGAAAAGCCCAGGACCAGATGGCTTCACAGGCGAATTCTATCAAACATTTAGAGAAGAGCTAACACCTATCCTTCTCAAACTCTTCCAAAATATAGCAGAGGGAGGACCACTCCCTAACTCCTTCTACGAGGCCACCATCACCTTGATACCAAAACCAGACAAAGATGTCACAAAGAAAGAAAACTACAGGCCAATATCACTGATGAACATAGATGCAAAAATCCTCAACAAAATACTAGCAAACAGAATCCAACAGCACATTAAAAGGATCATACACCATGATCAAGTGGGGTTTATTCCAGGAATGCAAGGATTCTTCAATATACGCAAATCTATCAATGTGATAAACCATATTAACAAATTGAAGGAGAAAAACCATATGATCATCTCAATAGATGCAGAGAAAGCTTTTGACAAAATTCAACACCCATTTATGATAAAAACCCTGCAGAAAGTAGGCATAGAGGGAACTTTCCTCAACATAATAAAGGCCATATATGACAAGCCCACAGCAAACATCATCCTCAATGGTGAAAAACTGAAAGCATTTCCACTAAGATCAGGAACAAGACAAGGTTGCCCACTCTCACCACTATTATTCAACATTGTTTTGGAAGTTTTAGCCACAGCAATCAGAGAAGAAAAGGAAATAAAAGGAATCCAAATTGGAAAAGAAGAAGTAAAGCTGTCACTGTTTGCAGATGACATGATCCTATACATAGAGAACCCTAAAGATGCTACCAGAAAACTACTAGAGCTAATCAATGAATTTGGTAAAGTGGCAGGATACAAAATTAATGCACAGAAATCTCTGGCATTCCTATATACTAATGATGAAAAATCTGAAAGTGAAATCAAGAAAACACTCCCATTTACCATTGCAACAAAAAGAATAAAATATCTAGGAATAAACCTACCTAAGGAGACAAAAGACCTGTATGCAGAAAATTATAAGACACTGATGAAAGAAATTAAAGATGATATAAATAGATGGAGAGATATACCATGTTCTTGGATTGGAAGAATCAACATTGTGAAAATGACTCTACTACCCAAAGCAATCTATAGATTCAATGCAATCCCTATCAAACTACCACTGGCATTTTTCACAGAACTAGAACAAAAACTTTCACAATTTGTATGGAAACACAAAAGACCCCGAATAGCCAAAGCAATCTTGAGAACGAAAGAAGGAACTGGAGGAATCAGGCTCCCTGACTTCAGACTATACTACAAAGCTACAGTCATCAAGACAGTATGGTACTGGCACAAAAACAGAAAGATAGATCAATGGAACAGGATAGAAAGCCCAGAGATAAACCCATGCACATATGGACACCTTATCTTTGATAAAGGTGGCAGTAATGTACAATGGAGAAAGGACACCCTCTTCAATAAGTGGTGCTGGGAAAACTGGACAGGTACATGTAAAAGTATGAGATTAGATCACTCCCTAACACCATACACAAAAATAAGCTCAAAATGGATTAAAGACCTAAATGTAAGGCCAGAAACTATCAAACTCTTAGAGGAAAACATAGGCAGAACACTCTATGACATAAATCAAAGCAAGATCCTTTCTGACCCACCTCCTAGAGTAATGGAAATAAAAACAAAAATAAACAAATGGGACCTAATGAAACTTCAAAGCTTTTGCACAGCAAAGGAAACCGTAAACAAGACCAAAAGACAACCCTCAGAATGGGAGAAAATATTTGCAAATGAAGCAACCGACAAAGGATTAATCTCCAAAATTTACAAGCAGCTCATGCAGCTCAATAACAAGAAAACAAACAACCCAATCCAAAAATGGGCAGAAGACCTAAATAGACATTTCTCCAAAGAAGATATACAGACTGCCAACAAACACATGAAAGAATGCTCAACATCACTAATCATTAGAGAAATGCAAATCAAAACTACAATGAGATATCATCTCACACCAGTCAGAATGGCCATCATCAAAAAATCTAGAAACAATAAATGCTGGAGAGGGTGTGGAGAAAAGGGAACACTCTTGCACTGCTGGTGGGAATGTGAATTGGTTCAGCCACTATGGAGAACAGTATGGAGGTTCCTTAAAAAACTACAAATAGAACTACCATATGACCCAGCAATCCCACTACTGGGCATATACCCTGAGAAAACCAAAATTCAAAAAGAGTCATGTACCAAAATGTTCATTGCAGCTCTATTTACAATAGCCCGGAGATGGAAACAAACTAAGTGCCCGTCATCGGATGAATGGATAAAGAAGACGTGGCACATATATACAATGGAATATTACTCAGCCATAAAAAGAAACGAAATTGAGCTATTTGTAATGAGGTGGATAGACCTAGAGTCTGTCATACAGAGTGAAGTAAGTCAGAAAGAAAAAGACAAATACCGTATGCTAACACATATATATGGAATTTAAGAAAAAAATGTCATGAAGAACCTAGGGGTAAAGCAGGAATAAAGATGCAGACCTCCTAGAGAACGGACTTGAGGTTATGGGGAGGGGGAAGGGTGAGCTGTGACAGGGTGAGAGAGAGTCATGGGCATATACACACTAACAAACGCAATAAGGTAGATAGCTAGAGGGAAGCAGCCGCATGGCACAGGGATATTGGCTCGGTGCTTTGTGACAGCCTGGAGGGGTGGGATGGGGAGGGTGGGAGGGAGGGAGACGCAACAGGGAAGACATATGGGAACATATGTTTATGTATGACTGATTCACTTTGTTATAAAGCAGAAACTAACACACCATTGTAAAGCAATTATACCCCAATAAAGATGTTAAAAAAAAAAAAAAGACACAGCCACCCCAAAGTTTGGGACGCCTCTGTTTACAAGAACCTCTTTTACAGTAGAAGTTCAACATCGCAGAAAGTGAAAAATGGATAAAGAAGTTGTGGTATTTACTTACAAAGCAATATCACTCAGCAATGAAAACTATGTCATCAGGCCCTTAGCAGCACAATGAGTGGATTCAGGTATGATGATTCTAACTGAAATAAGTCACACAGAAAAAGAAACATCATAAGATATCAGTAATACACGGAATGTAAACTTGGCTACACAGCAACTGAATTACAGAACAGAACAGGGTCTCAAATTTAGAAAACCAACTTATGCTTGCTTAAGGGGAAAGGTGAGTTGGGGTGCTGCATAAAACCAGAGATTGAAATGAGCACAGATAAAGTTCCTTAAGCCAAATATGGAATAGACAAGAGCTACTCCTTGCTCAAAGAAATGGACTCAACACCCCATATTAAACGCCTAAGAATGTACCTGACTAGTCAGTATCTTAAAACCTATGGATTGCTATGTCTCCAAAAGAGAATCAAGCGTGTGTACAGGGGCATAAACGCAGCAGTGATAGGATTGGAGAGGTTCGGTGAGCAAATGAAGAACCTTTGAAGTCATATTGCATGGTACCCATTCCACGGGTCTCAACTCTCCAGGTTTAAGGTATTCTTCCTTCAGCTAAAACATGCATGTGGAACCCAGAGTATGATCAACCATGTGAACGGGAGACGTGTTCAAATATGTCTCAGTTTTCCTCCCCTGGTACTCGGGTGCAACATTCCAGACGCTTTACTAACACTCTCCCCACTTGGAGAGTTAGCGCCTTTAACCTCCTGTTTGGCCCAGTTTGCAATTTCTGCGGAAGATGAACAGGAATAGGGAGAACCAATGAGAGACTAGCTGGAGGTGTCTGGACGGGCAAATTTAACTCTCATTTCCCACCAGGAAGAGGAAATAACCAAAGGCTCTGCGTGCCGTGCCAGAACCAGATTAGGGCCTGAAGCCATCCTGCGGTGTTGCGGCCAGCTCAAAAGAAAGCGAGTTGAAGAAAGGAGCTCAGGGGCACTGTAATTCACAAACCTGCAGAGTTATAAATGACAGCTATCGTCCAAAAATATACTGAAGTAAGGCTGCCAAGTGGACTTGAAAGCAGGGCAGAATTGCAGGAAACCGATTTCAGGAGGTAGACTGGAATTGCATTGAAAGCATAGGAAAAGAGGCAGAACGTCCACAATGATGCACTTGGCCAAAAAGGGCGTATGCGTTTTTTCCTGAATATATTCAGGAAAAAACGCATACGCGCTTTTTGGCCAACCAAGTAAGCTTGCAAAGGAAATCTGCACTACAATGAAGTCTCACTTCCCCCTGGTCAAAAGGGCCATCTTCAAAAAGTGTAAAATCCAGAAAGGCAGGACAGGCCATGGAGAACTGGGAGCCTTGTTATGCTGATGGGCGGGATGTAAATTGCCAACAGACACTCGGGAGAAGTGTATGGTGTTTCCTGAAACATCTAAAAAACAAAGCAACAGAGCCTAGGGCACTTCCACTTATGGTCCTATAGTTTAGGGAAATTAAAATCAAAAAGACACAGCCACCCCAAAGTTTGGGACGCCTCTGTTTACAAGAACCTCGTTTACAGTAGAAGTTCAACATCGCAGAAAGTGAAAAATGGATAAAGAAGTTGTGGTATTTACTTACAAAGCAATATCACTCAGCAATGAAATCTATGTCATCAGGCCCTTAGCAGCACAATGAGTGGATTCAGGTATGATGATTCTAACTGAAATAAGTCACACAGAAAAAGAAACATCATAAGATATCAGTAATACACGGAATGTAAACTTGGCTACACAGGAACTGAATTACAGAACAGAACAGGGTCTCAAATTTAGAAAACCAACTTATGCTTGCTTAAGGGGAAAGGTGAGTTGGGGTGCTGCATAAAACCAGAGATTGAAATGAGCACAGATAAAGTTCCTTAAGCCAAATATGGAATAGACAAGAGCTACTCCTTGCTCAACGAAATGGACTCAACACCGCATATTAAATGCCTAAGAATGTACCTGACTAGTAAGTATCTTAAAACCTATGGATTGCTATGTCTCTGAAAGAGAATCAAGCATGTGTACAGGGGCATAAACGCAGCAGTGATAGGATTGGAGAGGTTCGGTGAGCAAATGAAGACCCTTTGAAGTCATATTACATGGTACCCATTCCACGGGTTTCAACTACCCAGTTTTAAGGTATTCTTCCTTCAGCTAAAACATGCATGTGGAACCTAGAGTATGATCAACCATGTGATCGGGAGACGTGTTAAAATACGTCTCAGTTTTCGTACCCTGGTACTCGGGTGCAACATTCCAGACGCTTTACTAACACTCTCCCGACTTGGAGAGTCAGTCCCTTTAACCTCCTGTTTGGCCCAGTTTGCAATTTCTGCGGAAGATGAACAGGAATAGCGAGAACCAATGAGAGACTAGCTGGAGGTGTCTGCACGGGCAAATTAAACTCTCATTTCCCACCAGGAAGAGGAATTAACCAAAGTCTCAGCGTGCTGTGCCGGAACCAGATTAGGGCCTGAAGCCATCCTGCGGTGTTGCGGCCAGGTCACAAGAAAGCGAGTTGAAGAAAGGAGCTCAGGGGCACTGTAATTCACAAACCTGCAGAGTTATAAATGACAGCTATCGTCCAAAAATATACTGAAGTAAGGCTGCCAAGAGGACTTGAAAGCGGGGCAGAATTGCAGGAAACCGATTTCAGGAGGTAGACAGGAATTGCATTGAAAGCATAGGAAAAGAGGCAGAACGTCCACAATGATGCACTTGGCCAAAAAGGGCGTATGCGTTTTTTCCTGAATATATTCAGGAAAAAACGCATACGCCCTTTTTGGCCAACCAAGCAAGCTTGCAAAGGAAATCTGCACTACAATGAAGTCTCACTTCCCCCTGGTCAAAAGGGCCATCTGAAAAAAGTGTAAAATCCAGAAAGGCAGGACAGGTCATGGAGAACTGGGAGCCTTGTTATGCTGATGGGCGGGATGTAAATTGCCAACAGACACTCGGGAGAAGTGTATGGTGTTTCCTGAAACATCTAAAAAACAAAGCAACAGAGCCTAGGGCACTTCCACTTATGGTCCTATAGCTTAGGGAAATTAAAATCAAAAACACACAGCCACCCCAAAGTTTGGGACGCCTCTGTTTACAAGAACCTCCTTTACCGTACAAGTTCAATATCACAGAAAGTGAAAAATGGATAAAGAACTTGTGGTAGTTACGTACAATGCAGTATCACTCAGCAATGAAATCTATGTCATCAGGCCCGTAGCAGCGTAATGAGTGGATTCAGGTATGATGATTCTAACTGAAATAAGTCACACAGAAAAAGAAACATCATAAGATATCACTAATACACGGAATGTAAACTTGGCTACACAGGAACTGAATTCCAAAACAGAACAGGGTCTCAAATTTAGAAAACCAACTTATGCTTGCTTAAGGGGAAAGGTGAGTTGGGGTGCTGCATAAAACCAGAGATTGAAATGAGCACAGATAAAGTTCCTTAAGCCAAATATGGAATAGACAAGAGCTACTCCTTGCTCAACGAAAAGGTCTCAACACCCCATATTAAACGCCTAAGAATGTACCTGACTAGTAAGTATCTTAAAACCTATGGATTGCTATGTCTCCAAAAGAGAATCAAGCGTGTGTACAGGGGCATAAACGCAGCAGTGATAGGATTGGAGAGGTTCGGTGAGCAAATGAAGACCCTTTGAAGTCATATTGCATGGTACCCATTCCACAGGTCTCAACTCTCCAGGTTTAAGGTATTCTTCCTTCAGCTAAAACATGCATGTGGAACTCAGAGTATGATCAACCGTGTGAACGGGAGACGTGTTCAAATATGTCTCAGTTTTCCTCCCCTGGTACTCGGGTGCAACATTCCAGAAGCTTTACTAACACTCTCCCCACTAGGAGAGTCAGCGCCTTTAACCTCCTCTTTGGCCCAGTTTGCAATTTCTGCGGAAGATGAACAGGAATAGGGAGAACCAATGAGAGACTAGCTGGAGGTGTCTGGACGGGCAAATTTAACTCTCATTTCCCACCAGGAAGAGGAAATAACCAAAGGCTCTGCGTGCCGTGTCAGAACTAGATTAGGGCCTGAAGCCATTATGCGGTGTTGCGGCCAGCTAAAAAGAAAGCGAGTTGAAGAAAGGAGCTCAGGGGCACTGTAATTCACAAACCTGCAGAGTTATAAATGACAGCTATCGTCCAAAAATATACTGAAGTAAGGCTGCCAAGTGGACTTGAAAGCAGGGCAGAATTGCAGGAAACCGATTTCAGGAGGTAGACTGGAATTGCATTGAAAGCATAGGAAAAGAGGCAGAACGTCCACAATGATGCCCTTGGCCAAAAAGTGCGTATGCGTTTTTTCTTGAATATATTCAGGAAAAAACGCATACGCCCTTTTTGGCCAACCAAGCAAACTTGCAAAGGAAATCTGCACTACAATGAAGTCTCACTTCCCCCCGGTCAAAAGGGCCATCTGAAAAAAGTGTAAAATCCAGAAAGGCAGGACAGGCCATGGAGAACTGGGAGCCTTGTTATGCTGATGGGCGGGATGTAAATTGCCAACAGACACTCGGGAGAAGTGTATGGTGTTTCCTGAAACATCTAAAAAACAAAGCAACAGAGCCTAGGGCACTTCCACTTATGGTCCTATAGCTTAGGGAAATTAAAATTAAAAAGACACAGCCACCCTAAGGTATGGAATGGCTCTGTTTACAAGAACCTCGTTTACAGTATAAGTTCAACATCGCAGAAAGTGAAAAATGGATAAAGAAGTTGTGGTATTTACTTACAAAGCAATATCACTCAGCAATGAAATCTATGTCATCAGGCCCGTAGCAGCACAATGAGTGGATTCAGGTATGATGATTCTAACTGAAATAAGTCACACAGAAAAAGAAACATCATAAGATATCAGTAACACACGGAATGTAAACTTGGCTACACAGGAACTGAATTACAGAACAGAACAGGGTCTCAAATTTAGAAAACCAACTTATGCTTGCTTAAGGGGAAAAGTGAGTTGGGGTGCTGCATAAAACCAGAGATTGAAATGAGCACAGATAAAGTTCCTTAAGCCAAATATGGAATAGACAAGAGCTACTCCTTGCTCAACGAAATGGACTCAACACCCCATATTAAACGCCTAAGAATGTACCTGACTAGTAAGTATCTTAAAACCTATGGATTGCTATGTCTCTGAAAGAGAATCAAGCGTATGTACAGGGGCATAAACGCAGCAGTGATAGGATTGGAGAGGTTCGGTGAGCAAATGAAGACCCTTTGAAGTCATATTGCATGGTACCCATTCCACGGGTTTCAACTACCCAGGTTTAAGGTATTCTTCCTTCAGCTAAAACATGCATGTGGAACCTAGAGTATGATCAACCATGTGATCGGGAGACGTGTTCAAATATGTCTCAGTTTTCGTACCCTGGTACTCGGGTGCAACATTCCAGACGCTTTACTAACACTCTCCCGACATGGAGAGTCAGTCCCTTTAACCTCCTGTTTGGCCCAGTTTGCAATTTCTGCGGAAGATGAACAGGAATAGCGAGAACCAATGAAAGACTAGCTGGAGGTGTCTGGACGGGCAAATTTAACTCTCATTTCCCACCAGGAAGAGGAAATAACCAAAGGCTCTGCGTGCCATGCCGGAACGAGATTAGGGCCTAAAGCCATCCTGCGGTGTTGCGGCCAGCTCACTGGAAAGCGAGTTGAAGAAAGGAGCTCAGGGGCACTGTAATTCACAAACCTGCAGAGTTATAAATGACAGCTATCGTCCAAAAATATACTGAAGTAAGGCTGCCAAGAGGACTTGAATGTGGGGCAGAATTGCAGAAAACCGATTTCAGGAGGTAGACTGGAATTGCATTGAAAGCATAGGAAAAGAGGCAGAACGTCCACAATGATGCACTTGGCCAAAAAGGGCGTATGCGTTTTTTCCTGAATATATTCAGGAAAAAACGCATACGCCCTTTTTGGCCAACCAAGCAAACTTGCAAAGGAAATCTGCACTACAATGAAGTCTCACTTCCCCCCGGTCAAAAGGGCCATCTGAAAAAAGTGTAAAATCCAGAAAGGCAGGACAGGCCATGGAGAACTGGGAGCTTTGTTATGCTGATGGGTGGGATGTAAATTGCCAACAGACACTCGGGAGAAGTGTATGGTGTTTCCTGAAACATCTAAAAAACAAAGCAACAGAGCCTAGGGCACTTCCACTTATGGTCCTATAGCTTAGGGAAATTAAAATCCAAAAGACACAGCCACCCCAAAATTTGGGACACCTCTGTTTACAAGAACCTCGTTTACCATACAAATTCAATATCACAGAAAGGGAAAAATGGATAAAGAAGTTGTGGTATTTACTTACAAAGCAATATCACTCAGCAATGAAATCTATGTCATCAGGCCCTTAGCAGCATAATGAGTGGATTCAGGTATGATGATTCTAACTGAAATAAGTCACACAGAAAAAGAAACATCATAAGATATCAGTAATACACGGAATGTAAACTTGGCTACACAGGAACTGAATTACAGAACAGAACAGGGTCTCAAATTTAGAAAACCAACTTATGCTTGCTTAAGGGGAAAGGTGAGTTGGGGTGCTGCATAAAACCAGAGATTGAAATGAGCACAGATAAAGTTCCTTAAGACAAATATGGAATAGACAAGAGCTACTCCTTGCTCAACGAAATGGACTCAACACCGCATATTAAACGCCTAAGAATGTACCTGACTAGTAAGTATCTTAAAACCTATGGATTGCTATGTCACTGAAAGAGAATCAAGCGTATGTACAGGGGCATAAACGCAGCAGTGATAGGATTGGAGAGGTTCGGTGAGCAAATGAAGACCCTTTGAAGTCATATTTCATGGTACCCATTCCACGGGTTTCAACTACCCAGGTTTAAAGTATTCTTCCTTCAGCTAAAACATGCATGTGGAACCTAGAGTATGATCAACCATGTGATCGGGAGACGTGTTCAAATATGTCTCAGTTTTCGTACCCTTGTACTCGGGTGCAACATTCCAGACGCTTTACTAACACTCTCCCCACTTGGAGAGTCAGCGCCTTTAACCTCCTGTTTGGCCCAGTTTGCAATTTCTGCAGAAGATGAACAGGAATAGCAAGAACCAATGAGAGACTAGCTGGAGGTGTCTGCACGGGCGAATTTAACTCTCATTTCCCACCAGGAAGAGGAATTAACCAAAGGCTCAGCGTGCCGTGCCGGAACCAGATTAGGGCCTGAAGCCATCTTGTGGTGTTGCGGCCAGGTCACAAGAAAGAGAGTTGAAGAAAGGAGCTCAGGGGCACTGTAATTCACAAACCTGCAGAGTTATAAATGACAGCTCTCGTCCAAAAATATACTGAAGTAAGGCTGCCAAGAGGACTTGAAAGTGGGGCAGAATTGCAGAAAACCGATTTCAGGAGGTAGACTGGAATTGCATTGAAAGCATAGGAAAAGAGACAGAACGACCACAATGATGCACTTGGCCAAAAAGGGCGTATGCGTTTTTTCCTGAATATATTCAGGAAAAAACGCATACGCCCTTTTTGGCCAACCAAGTAAGCTTGCAAAGGAAATCTGCACTACAATGAAGTCTCACTTCCCCCTGGTCAAAAGGGCCATCTGCAAAAAGTGTAAAATCCAGAAAGGCAGGACAGGCCATGGAGAACTGGGAGCCTTGTTATGCTGATGGGCGGGATGTAAATTGCCAACAGACACTCGGGAGAAGTGTATGGTGTTTCCTGAAACATCTAAAAAACAAAGCAACAGAGCCTAGGGCACTTCCACTTATGGTCCTATAGTTTAGGGAAATTAAAATCAAAAAGACACAGTCACCCCAAAGTTTGGGACACCTCTGTTTACAAGAACCTCGTTTACAGTAGAAGTTCAACATCGCAGAAAGTGAAAAATGGATAAAGAAGTTGTGGTATTTACTTACAAAGCAATATCACTCAGCAATGAAATCTATGTCATCAGGCCCTTAGCAGCACAATGAGTGGATTCAGGTATGATGATTCTAACTGAAATAAGTCACACAGAAAAAGAAACATCATAAGATATCAGTAATACACGGAATGTAAACTTGGCTACACAGGAACTGAATTACAGAACAGAACAGGGTCTCAAATTTAGAAAACCAACTTATGCTTGCTTAAGGGGAAAGGTGAGTTGGGGTGCTGCATAAAACCAGAGATTGAAATGAGCACAGATAAAGTTCCCTAAGCCAAATATGGAATAGACAAGAGCTACTCCTTGCTCAACGAAATGGACTCAACACCGCATATTAAATGCCTAAGAATGTACCTGACTAGTAAGTATCTTAAAACCTATGGATTGCTATGTCTCTGAAACAGAATCAAGCATGTGTACAGGGGCATAAACGCAGAAGTGATAGGATTGGAGAGGTTCGGTGAGCAAATGAAGACCCTTTGAAGTCATATTACATGGTACCCATTCCACGGGTTTCAACTACCCAGTTTTAAGGTATTCTTCCTTCAGCTAAAACATGCATGTGGAACCTAGAGTATGATCAACCATGTGATCGGGAGACGTGTTAAAATATGTCTCAGTTTTCGTACCCTGGTACTCGGGTGCAACATTCCAGACGCTTTACTAACACTCTCCCGACTTGGAGAGTCAGTCCCTTTAACCTCCTGTTTGGCCCAGTTTGCAATTTCTGCGGAAGATGAACAGGAATAGCGAGAACCAATGAGAGACTAGCTGGAGGTGTCTGCACGGGCAAATTAAACTCTCATTTCCCACCAGGAAGAGGAATTAACCAAAGTCTCAGCGTGCTGTGCCGGAACCAGATTAGGGCCTGAAGCCATCCTGCGGTGTTGCGGCCAGGTCACAAGAAAGCGAGTTGAAGAAAGGAGCTCAGGGGCACTGTAATTCACAAACCTGCAGAGTTATAAATGACAGCTATCGTCCAAAAATATACTGAAGTAAGGCTGCCAAGAGGACTTGAAAGCGGGGCAGAATTGCAGGAAACCGATTTCAGGAGGTAGACAGGAATTGCATTGAAAGCATAGGAAAAGAGGCAGAACGTCCACAATGATGCACTTGGCCAAAAAGGGCGTATGCGTTTTTTCCTGAATATATTCAGGAAAAAACGCATACGCCCTTTTTGGCCAACCAAGCAAGCTTGCAAAGGAAATCTGCACTACAATGAAGTCTCACTTCCCCCTGGTCAAAAGGGCCATCTGAAAAAAGTGTAAAATCCAGAAAGGCAGGACAGGCCATGGAGAACTGGGAGCCTTGTTATGCTGATGGGCGGGATGTAAATTGCCAACAGACACTCGGGAGAAGTGTATGGTGTTTCCTGAAACATCTAAAAAACAAAGCAACAGAGCCTAGGGCACTTCCACTTATGGTCCTATAGCTTAGGGAAATTAAAATCAAAAAGACACAGCCACCCCAAAGTTTGGGACGCCTCTGTTTACAAGAACCTCCTTTACCGTACAAGTTCAATATCACAGAAAGTGAAAAATGGATAAAGAACTTGTGGTACTTACGTACAATGCAGTATCACTCAGCAATGAAATCTATGTCATCAGGCCCATAGCAGCGTAATGAGTGGATTCAGGTATGATGATTCTAACTGAAATAAGTCACACAGAAAAAGAAACATCATAAGATATCACTAATACACGGAATGTAAACTTGGCTACACAGGAACTGAATTCCAAAACAGAACAGGGTCTCAAATTTAGAAAACCAACTTATGCTTGCTTAAGGGGAAAGGTGAGTTGGGGTGCTGCATAAAACCAGAGATTGAAATGAGCACAGATAAAGTTCCTTAAGCCAAATATGGAATAGACAAGAGCTACTCCTTGCTCAACGAAAAGGACTCAACACCCCATATTAAACGCCTAAGAATGTACCTGACTAGTAAGTATCTTAAAACCTATGGATTGCTATGTCTCCAAAAGAGAATCAAGCGTGTGTACAGGGGCATAAACGCAGCAGTGATAGGATTGGAGAGGTTCGGTGAGCAAATGAAGACCCTTTGAAGTCATATTGCATGGTACCCATTCCACAGGTCTCAACTCTCCAGGTTTAAGGTATTCTTCCTTCAGCTAAAACATGCATGTGGAACTCAGAGTATGATCAACCGTGTGAACGGGAGACGTGTTCAAATATGTCTCAGTTTTCCTCCCCTGGTACTCGGGTGCAACATTCCAGAAGCTTTACTAACACTCTCCCCACTAGGAGAGTCAGCGCCTTTAACATCCTCTTTGGCCCAGTTTGCAATTTCTGCGGAAGATGAACAGGAATAGGGAGAACCAATGAGAGACTAGCTGGAGGTGTCTGGACGGGCAAATTTAACTCTCATTTCCCACCAGGAAGAGGAAATAACCAAAGGCTCTGCGTGCCGTGTCAGAACTAGATTAGGGCCTGAAGCCATTATGCGGTGTTGCGGCCAGCTCAAAAGAAAGCGAGTTGAAGAAAGGAGCTCAGGGGCACTGTAATTCACAAACCTGCAGAGTTATAAATGACAGCTATCGTCCAAAAATATACTGAAGTAAGGCTGCCAAGTGGACTTGAAAGCAGGGCAGAATTGCAGGAAACCGATTTCAGGAGGTAGACTGGAATTGCATTGAAAGCATAGGAAAAGAGGCAGAACGTCCACAATGATGCACTTGGCCAAAAAGTGCGTATGCGTTTTTTCTTGAATATATTCAGGAAAAAATGCATACGCCCTTTTTGGCCAACCAAGCAAACTTGCAAAGGAAATCTGCACTACAATGAAGTCTCACTTCCCCCCGGTCAAAAGGGCCATCTGAAAAAAGTGTAAAATCCAGAAAGGCAGGACAGGCCATGGAGAACTGGGAGCCTTGTTATGCTGATGGGCGGGATGTAAATTGCCAACAGACACTCGGGAGAAGTGTATGGTGTTTCCTGAAACATCTAAGAAACAAAGCAACAGAGCCTAGGGCACTTCCACTTATGGTCCTATAGCTTAGGGAAATTAAAATCAAAAAGACACAGCCACCCTAAGGTATGGAATGGCTCTGTTTACAAGAACCTCGTTTACAGTATAAGTTCAACATCGCAGAAAGTGAAAAATGGATAAAGAAGTTGTGGTATTTACTTACAAAGCAATATCACTCAGCAATGAAATCTATGTCATCAGGCCCGTAGCAGCACAATGAGTGGATTCAGGTATGATGATTCTAACTGAAATAAGTCACACAGAAAAAGAAACATCATAAGATATCAGTAATACACGGAATGTAAACTTGGCTACACAGGAACTGAATTACAGAACAGAACAGGGTCTCAAATTTAGAAAACCAACTTATGCTTGCTTAAGGGGAAAAGTGAGTTGGGGTGCTGCATAAAACCAGAGATTGAAATGAGCACAGATAAAGTTCCTTAAGCCAAATATGGAATAGACAAGAGCTACTCCTTGCTCAACGAAATGGACTCAACACCCCATATTAAACGCCTAAGAATGTACCTGACTAGTAAGTATCTTAAAACCTATGGATTGCTATGTCTCTGAAAGAGAATCAAGCGTATGTACAGGGGCATAAACGCAGCAGTGATAGGATTGGAGAGGTTCGGTGAGCAAATGAAGACCCTTTGAAGTCATATTGCATGGTACCCATTCCACGGGTTTCAACTACCCAGGTTTAAGGTATTCTTCCTTCAGCTAAAACATGCATGTGGAACCTAGAGTATGATCAACCATGTGATCGGGAGACGTGTTCAAATATGTCTCAGTTTTCGTACCCTGGTACTCGGGTGCAACATTCCAGACGCTTTACTAACACTCTCCCGACTTGGAGAGTCAGTCCCTTTAACCTCCTGTTTGGCCCAGTTTGCAATTTCTGCGGAAGATGAACAGGAATAGCGAGAACCAATGAAAGACTAGCTGGAGGTGTCTAGACGGGCAAATTTAACTCTCATTTCCCACCAGGAAGTGGAATTAACCAAAGGCTCAGCGTGCCATGCCGGAACGAGATTAGGGCCTAAAGCCATCCTGCGGTGTTGCGGCCAGCTCACTGGAAAGCGAGTTGAAGAAAGGAGCTCAGGGGCACTGTAATTCACAAACCTGCAGAGTTATAAATGACAGCTATCGTCCAAAAATATACTGAAGTAAGGCTGCCAAGAGGACTTGAATGTGGGGCAGAATTGCAGAAAACCGATTTCAGGAGGTAGACTGGAATTGCATTGAAAGCATAGGAAAAGAGACAGAACGACCACAATGATGCACTTGGCCAAAAAGGGCGTATGCGTTTTTTCCTGAATATATTCAGGAAAAAACGCATACGCCCTTTTTGGCCAACCAAGCAAACTTGCAAAGGAAATCTGCACTACAATGAAGTCTCACTTCCCCCCGGTCAAAAGGGCCATCTGAAAAAAGTGTAAAATCCAGAAAGGCAGGACAGGCCATGGAGAACTGGGAGCTTTGTTATGCTGATGGGTGGGATGTAAATTGCCAACAGACACTCGGGAGAAGTGTATGGTGTTTCCTGAAACATCTAAAAAACAAAGCAACAGAGCCTAGGGCACTTCCACTTATGGTCCTATAGCTTAGGGAAATTAAAATCCAAAAGACACAGCCACCCCAAAATTTGGGACACCTCTGTTTACAAGAACCTCGTTTACCATACAAATTCAATATCACAGAAAGGGAAAAATGGATAAAGAAGTTGTGGTATTTACTTACAAAGCAATATCACTCAGCAATGAAATCTATGTCATCAGGCCCTTAGCAGCATAATGAGTGGATTCAGGTATGATGATTCTAACTGAAATAAGTCACACAGAAAAAGAAACATCATAAGATATCAGTAATACACGGAATGTAAACTTGGCTACACAGGAACTGAATTACAGAACAGAACAGGGTCTCAAATTTAGAAAACCAACTTATGCTTGCTTAAGGGGAAAGGTGAGTTGGGGTGCTGCATAAAACCAGAGATTGAAATGAGCACAGATAAAGTTCCTTAAGACAAATATGGAATAGACAAGAGCTACTCCTTGCTCAACGAAATGGACTCAACACCGCATATTAAACGCCTAAGAATGTACCTGACTAGTAAGTATCTTAAAACCTATGGATTGCTATGTCACTGAAAGAGAATCAAGCGTATGTACAGGGGCATAAACGCAGCAGTGATAGGATTGGAGAGGTTCGGTGAGCAAATGAAGACCCTTTGAAGTCATATTTCATGGTACCCATTCCACGGGTTTCAACTACCCAGGTTTAAAGTATTCTTCCTTCAGCTAAAACATGCATGTGGAACCTAGAGTATGATCAACCATGTGATCGGGAGACGTGTTCAAATATGTCTCAGTTTTCGTACCCTTGTACTCGGGTGCAACATTCCAGACGCTTTACTAACACTCTCCCCACTTGGAGAGTCAGCGCCTTTAACCTCCTGTTTGGCCCAGTTTGCAATTTCTGCAGAAGATGAACAGGAATAGCAAGAACCAATGAGAGACTAGCTGGAGGTGTCTGCACGGGCGAATTTAACTCTCATTTCCCACCAGGAAGAGGAATTAACCAAAGGCTCAGCGTGCCGTGCCGGAACCAGATTAGGGCCTGAAGCCATCTTGTGGTGTTGCGGCCAGGTCACAAGAAAGAGAGTTGAAGAAAGGAGCTCAGGGGCACTGTAATTCACAAACCTGCAGAGTTATAAATGACAGCTCTCGTCCAAAAATATACTGAAGTAAGGCTGCCAAGAGGACTTGAAAGTGGGGCAGAATTGCAGAAAACCGATTTCAGGAGGTAGACTGGAATTGCATTGAAAGCATAGGAAAAGAGACAGAACGACCACAATGATGCACTTGGCCAAAAAGGGCGTATGCGTTTTTTCCTGAATATATTCAGGAAAAAACGCATACGCCCTTTTTGGCCAACCAAGTAAGCTTGCAAAGGAAATCTGCACTACAATGAAGTCTCACTTCCCCCTGGTCAAAAGGGCCATCTGCAAAAAGTGTAAAATCCAGAAAGGCAGGACAGGCCATGGAGAACTGGGAGCCTTGTTATGCTGATGGGCGGGATGTAAATTGCCAACAGACACTCGGGAGAAGTGTATGGTGTTTCCTGAAACATCTAAAAAACAAAGCAACAGAGCCTAGGGCACTTCCACTTATGGTCCTATAGTTTAGGGAAATTAAAATCAAAAAGACACAGTCACCCCAAAGTTTGGGACACCTCTGTTTACAAGAACCTCGTTTACAGTAGAAGTTCAACATCGCAGAAAGTGAAAAATGGATAAAGAAGTTGTGGTATTTACTTACAAAGCAATATCACTCAGCAATGAAATCTATGTCATCAGGCCCTTAGCAGCACAATGAGTGGATTCAGGTATGATGATTCTAACTGAAATAAGTCACACAGAAAAAGAAACATCATAAGATATCAGTAATACACGGAATGTAAACTTGGCTACACAGGAACTGAATTACAGAACAGAACAGGGTCTCAAATTTAGAAAACCAACTTATGCTTGCTTAAGGGGAAAGGTGAGTTGGGGTGCTGCATAAAACCAGAGATTGAAATGAGCACAGATAAAGTTCCCTAAGCCAAATATGGAATAGACAAGAGCTACTCCTTGCTCAACGAAATGGACTCAACACCGCATATTAAATGCCTAAGAATGTACCTGACTAGTAAGTATCTTAAAACCTATGGATTGCTATGTCTCTGAAACAGAATCAAGCATGTGTACAGGGGCATAAACGCAGAAGTGATAGGATTGGAGAGGTTCGGTGAGCAAATGAAGACCCTTTGAAGTCATATTACATGGTACCCATTCCACGGGTTTCAACTACCCAGTTTTAAGGTATTCTTCCTTCAGCTAAAACATGCATGTGGAACCTAGAGTATGATCAACCATGTGATCGGGAGACGTGTTAAAATATGTCTCAGTTTTCGTACCCTGGTACTCGGGTGCAACATTCCAGACGCTTTACTAACACTCTCCCGACTTGGAGAGTCAGTCCCTTTAACCTCCTGTTTGGCCCAGTTTGCAATTTCTGCGGAAGATGAACAGGAATAGCGAGAACCAATGAGAGACTAGCTGGAGGTGTCTGCACGGGCAAATTAAACTCTCATTTCCCACGAGGAAGAGGAATTAACCAAAGTCTCAGCGTGCTGTGCCGGAACCAGATTAGGGCCTGAAGCCATCCTGCGGTGTTGCGGCCAGGTCACAAGAAAGCGAGTTGAAGAAAGGAGCTCAGGGGCACTGTAATTCACAAACCTGCAGAGTTATAAATGACAGCTATCGTCCAAAAATATACTGAAGTAAGGCTGCCAAGAGGACTTGAAAGCGGGGCAGAATTGCAGGAAACCGATTTCAGGAGGTAGACAGGAATTGCATTGAAAGCATAGGAAAAGAGGCAGAACGTCCACAATGATGCACTTGGCCAAAAAGGGCGTATGCGTTTTTTCCTGAATATATTCAGGAAAAAACGCATACGCCCTTTTTGGCCAACCAAGCAAGCTTGCAAAGGAAATCTGCACTACAATGAAGTCTCACTTCCCCCTGGTCAAAAGGGCCATCTGAAAAAAGTGTAAAATCCAGAAAGGCAGGACAGGCCATGGAGAACTGGGAGCCTTGTTATGCTGATGGGCGGGATGTAAATTGCCAACAGACACTCGGGAGAAGTGTATGGTGTTTCCTGAAACATCTAAAAAACAAAGCAACAGAGCCTAGGGCACTTCCACTTATGGTCCTATAGCTTAGGGAAATTAAAATCAAAAAGACACAGCCACCCCAAAGTTTGGGACGCCTCTGTTTACAAGAACCTCCTTTACCGTACAAGTTCAATATCACAGAAAGTGAAAAATGGATAAAGAACTTGTGGTACTTACGTACAATGCAGTATCACTCAGCAATGAAATCTATGTCATCAGGCCCATAGCAGCGTAATGAGTGGATTCAGGTATGATGATTCTAACTGAAATAAGTCACACAGAAAAAGAAACATCATAAGATATCACTAATACACGGAATGTAAACTTGGCTACACAGGAACTGAATTCCAAAACAGAACAGGGTCTCAAATTTAGAAAACCAACTTATGCTTGCTTAAGGGGAAAGGTGAGTTGGGGTGCTGCATAAAACCAGAGATTGAAATGAGCACAGATAAAGTTCCTTAAGCCAAATATGGAATAGACAAGAGCTACTCCTTGCTCAACGAAAAGGACTCAACACCCCATATTAAACGCCTAAGAATGTACCTGACTAGTAAGTATCTTAAAACCTATGGATTGCTATGTCTCCAAAAGAGAATCAAGCGTGTGTACAGGGGCATAAACGCAGCAGTGATAGGATTGGAGAGGTTCGGTGAGCAAATGAAGACCCTTTGAAGTCATATTGCATGGTACCCATTCCACAGGTCTCAACTCTCCAGGTTTAAGGTATTCTTCCTTCAGCTAAAACATGCATGTGGAACTCAGAGTATGATCAACCGTGTGAACGGGAGACGTGTTCAAATATGTCTCAGTTTTCCTCCCCTGGTACTCGGGTGCAACATTCCAGAAGCTTTACTAACACTCTCCCCACTAGGAGAGTCAGCGCCTTTAACATCCTCTTTGGCCCAGTTTGCAATTTCTGCGGAAGATGAACAGGAATAGGGAGAACCAATGAGAGACTAGCTGGAGGTGTCTGGACGGGCAAATTTAACTCTCATTTCCCACCAGGAAGAGGAAATAACCAAAGGCTCTGCGTGCCGTGTCAGAACTAGATTAGGGCCTGAAGCCATTATGCGGTGTTGCGGCCAGCTCAAAAGAAAGCGAGT
Source organism: Grampus griseus (assembly GCF_964374135.1). Taxonomy (NCBI): domain Eukaryota; kingdom Metazoa; phylum Chordata; class Mammalia; order Artiodactyla; family Delphinidae; genus Grampus; species Grampus griseus. Next base: position 683,836 of record NW_028133394.1, on the reverse strand, counting down.
TGAAGAAAGGAGCTCAGGGGCACTGTAATTCACAAACCTGCAGAGTTATAAATGACAGCTATCGTCCAAAAATATACTGAAGTAAGGCTGCCAAGTGGACTTGAAAGCAGGGCAGAATTGCAGGAAACCGATTTCAGGAGGTAGACTGGAATTGCATTGAAAGCATAGGAAAAGAGGCAGAACGTCCACAATGATGCACTTGGCCAAAAAGTGCGTATGCGTTTTTTCTTGAATATATTCAGGAAAAAATGCATACGCCCTTTTTGGCCAACCAAGCAAACTTGCAAAGGAAATCTGCACTACAATGAAGTCTCACTTCCCCCCGGTCAAAAGGGCCATCTGAAAAAAGTGTAAAATCCAGAAAGGCAGGACAGGCCATGGAGAACTGGGAGCCTTGTTATGCTGATGGGCGGGATGTAAATTGCCAACAGACACTCGGGAGAAGTGTATGGTGTTTCCTGAAACATCTAAGAAACAAAGCAACAGAGCCTAGGGCACTTCCACTTATGGTCCTATAGCTTAGGGAAATTAAAATCAAAAAGACACAGCCACCCTAAGGTATGGAATGGCTCTGTTTACAAGAACCTCGTTTACAGTATAAGTTCAACATCGCAGAAAGTGAAAAATGGATAAAGAAGTTGTGGTATTTACTTACAAAGCAATATCACTCAGCAATGAAATCTATGTCATCAGGCCCGTAGCAGCACAATGAGTGGATTCAGGTATGATGATTCTAACTGAAATAAGTCACACAGAAAAAGAAACATCATAAGATATCAGTAATACACGGAATGTAAACTTGGCTACACAGGAACTGAATTACAGAACAGAACAGGGTCTCAAATTTAGAAAACCAACTTATGCTTGCTTAAGGGGAAAAGTGAGTTGGGGTGCTGCATAAAACCAGAGATTGAAATGAGCACAGATAAAGTTCCTTAAGCCAAATATGGAATAGACAAGAGCTACTCCTTGCTCAACGAAATGGACTCAACACCCCATATTAAACGCCTAAGAATGTACCTGACTAGTAAGTATCTTAAAACCTATGGATTGCTATGTCTCTGAAAGAGAATCAAGCGTATGTACAGGGGCATAAACGCAGCAGTGATAGGATTGGAGAGGTTCGGTGAGCAAATGAAGACCCTTTGAAGTCATATTGCATGGTACCCATTCCACGGGTTTCAACTACCCAGGTTTAAGGTATTCTTCCTTCAGCTAAAACATGCATGTGGAACCTAGAGTATGATCAACCATGTGATCGGGAGACGTGTTCAAATATGTCTCAGTTTTCGTACCCTGGTACTCGGGTGCAACATTCCAGACGCTTTACTAACACTCTCCCGACTTGGAGAGTCAGTCCCTTTAACCTCCTGTTTGGCCCAGTTTGCAATTTCTGCGGAAGATGAACAGGAATAGCGAGAACCAATGAAAGACTAGCTGGAGGTGTCTAGACGGGCAAATTTAACTCTCATTTCCCACCAGGAAGTGGAATTAACCAAAGGCTCAGCGTGCCATGCCGGAACGAGATTAGGGCCTAAAGCCATCCTGCGGTGTTGCGGCCAGCTCACTGGAAAGCGAGTTGAAGAAAGGAGCTCAGGGGCACTGTAATTCACAAACCTGCAGAGTTATAAATGACAGCTATCGTCCAAAAATATACTGAAGTAAGGCTGCCAAGAGGACTTGAAAGTGGGGCAGAATTGCAGAAAACCGATTTCAGGAGGTAGACTGGAATTGCATTGAAAGCATAGGAAAAGAGACAGAACGACCACAATGATGCACTTGGCCAAAAAGGGCGTATGCGTTTTTTCCTGAATATATTCAGGAAAAAACGCATACGCCCTTTTTGGCCAACCAAGCAAACTTGCAAAGGAAATCTGCACTACAATGAAGTCTCACTTCCCCCCGGTCAAAAGGGCCATCTGAAAAAAGTGTAAAATCCAGAAAGGCAGGACAGGCCATGGAGAACTGGGAGCCTTGTTATGCTGATGGGTGGGATGTAAATTGCCAACAGACACTCGGGAGAAGTGTATGGTGTTTCCTGAAACATCTAAAAAACAAAGCAACAGAGCCTAGGGCACTTCCACTTATGGTCCTATAGCTTAGGGAAATTAAAATCCAAAAGACACAGCCACCCCAAAATTTGGGACACCTCTGTTTACAAGAACCTCGTTTACAGTACAAGTTCAATATCACAGAAAGGGAAAAATGGATAAAGAAGTTGTGGTATTTACTTACAAAGCAATATCACTCAGCAATGAAATCTATGTCATCAGGCCCTTAGCAGCATAATGAGTGGATTCAGGTACGATGATTCTAACTGAAATAAGTCACACAGAAAAAGAAACATCATAAGATATCAGTAATACACGGAATGTAAACTTGGCTACACAGGAACTGAATTACAGAACGGAACAGGGTCTCAAATTTAGAAAACCAACTTATGCTTGCTTAAGGGGAAAGGTGAGTTGGGGTGCTGCATAAAACCAGAGATTGAAATGAGCACAGATAAAGTTCCTTAAGACAAATATGGAATAGACAAGAGCTACTCCTTGCTCAACGAAATGGACTCAACACCGCATATTAAACGCCTAAGAATGTACCTGACTAGTAAGTATCTTAAAACCTATGGATTGCTATGTCACTGAAAGAGAATCAAGCGTATGTACAGGGGCATAAACGCAGCAGTGATAGGATTGGAGAGGTTCGGTGAGCAAATGAAGACCCTTTGAAGTCATATTGCATGGTACCCATTCCACGGGTTTCAACTACCCAGGTTTAAGGTATTCTTCCTTCAGCTAAAACATGCATGTGGAACCTAGAGTATGATCAACCATGTGATCGGGAGACATGTTCAAATATGTCTCAGTTTTCGTACCCTTGTACTCGGGTGCAACATTCCAGACGCTTTACTAACACTCTCCCGACTTGGAGAGTCAGTCCCTTTAACCTCCTGTTTGGCCCAGTTTGCAATTTCTGCGGAAGGTGAACAGGAATAGCGAGAACCAATGAGAGACTAGCTGGAGGTGTCTGGACGGGCAAATTTAACTCTCATTTCCCACCAGGAAGAGGAATTAACCAAAGGCTCAGCGTGCCGTGCCAGAACCAGATTAGGGCCTGAAGCCATCCTGCGGTGTTGCGGCCAGCTCACTGGAAAGCGAGTTGAAGAAAGGAGCTCAGGGTCACTGTAATTCACAAACCTGCAGAGTTATAAATGACAGCTATCGTCCAAAAATATACTGAAGTAAGGCTGCCAAGAGGACTTGAAAGCGGGGCAGAATTGCAGGAAACCGATTTCAGGAGGTAGACTGGAATTGCATTGAAAGCATAGGAAAAGAGGCAGAACGTCCACAATGATGCACTTGGCCAAAAAGGGCGTATGCGTTTTTTCCTGAATATATTCAGGAAAAAACGCATACGCCCTTTTTGGCCAACCAAGCAAGCTTGCAAAGGAAATCTGCACTACAATGAAGTCTCATTTCACCCCGGTCAAAAGGGCCATCTGAAAAAAGTGTAAAATCCAGAAAGGCAGGACAGGTCATGGAGAACTGGGAGCCTTGTTATGCTGATGGGCGGGATGTAAATTGCCAACAGACACTCGGGAGAAGTGTATGGTGTTTCCTGAAACATCTAAAAAACAAAGCAACAGAGCCTAGGGCACTTCCACTTATGGTCCTATAGCTTAGGGAAATTAAAATCAAAAAGACACAGCCACCCCAAAGTTTGGAATGGCTCTGTTTACAAGAACCTCGTTTACAGTACAAGTTCAACATCGCAGAAAGTGAAAAATGGATAAAGAACTTGTGGTATTTACTTACAAAGCAATATCAATCAGCAATGAAATCTATGTCATCAGGCCCTTAGCAGCACAATGAGTGGATTCAGGTATGATGATTCTAACTGAAATAAGTCACACCGAGAAAGAAACATCATAAGATATCAGTAATACACGGAATGTAAACTTGGCTACACAGGAACTGAATTACAGAACAGAACAGGGTCTCAAATTTAGAAAACCAACTTATGCTTGCTTAAGGGGAAAGGTGAGTTGGGGTGCTGCATAAAACCAGAGATTGAAATGAGCACAGATAAAGTTCCTTAAGCCAAATATGGAATAGACAAGAGCTACTCCTTGCTCAACGAAATGGACTCAACACCCCATATTAAACGCCTAAGAATGTACCTGACTAGTAAGTATCTTAAAACCTATGGATTGCTATGTCTCCAAAAGAGAATCAAGCGTGTGTACAGGGGTATAAACGCAGCAGTGATAGGATTGGAGAGGTTTGGTGAGCAAATGATGACCCCTTGAAGTCATATTGCATGGTACCCATTCCACGGGTCTCAACTGTCCAGGTTTAAGGTATTCTTCCTTCAGCTAAAACATGCATGTGAAACCCAGAGTATGATCAACCGTGTGAACGGGAGACGTGTTCAAATATGTCTCAGTTTTCCTCCCCTGGTACTCGGGTGCAACATTCCAGACGCTTTACTAACACTCTCCCCACTTGGAGAGTCAGCGCCTTTAACCTCCTGTTTGGCCCAGTTTGCAATTTCTGCAGAAGATGAACAGGAATAGCAAGAACCAATGAGAGACTAGCTGGAGGTGTCTGCACGGGCGAATTTAACTCTCATTTCCCACCAGGAAGAGGAATTAACCAAAGGCTCAGCGTGCCGTGCCGGAACCAGATTAGGGCCTGAAGCCATCTTGCGGTGTTGCGGCCAGGTCACAAGAAAGAGAGTTGAAGAAAGGAGCTCAGGGGCACTGTAATTCACAAACCTGCAGAGTTATAAATGACAGCTATCGTCCAAAAATATACTGAAGTAAGGCTGCCAAGAGGACTTGAAAGCGGGGCAGAATTGCAGGAAACCGATTTCAGGAGGTAGACTGGAATTGCATTGAAAGCATAGGAAAAGAGGCAGAACGACCACAATGATGCACTTGGCCAAAAAGGGCGTATGCGTTTTTTCCTGAATATATTCAGGAAAAAACGCATATGCCCTTTTTAGCCAACCAAGCAAACTTCCAAAGGAAATCTGCACTACAATGAAGTCTCACTTCCCACTGGTCAAAAGGGCCATCTGAAAAAAGTGTAAAATCCAGAAAGGCAGGACAGGCCATGGAGAACTGGGAGCCTTGTTATGCTGATGGGCGGGATGTAAATTGCCAACAGACACTCCGGAGAAGTGTATGGTGTTTCCTGAAACATCTAAAAAACAAAGCAACAGAGCCTAGGGCACTTCCACTTATGGTCCTATAGCTTAGGGAAATTAAAATCAAAAAGACACAGCCACCCCAAAGTTTGGGACGCCTCTGTTTACAAGAACCTCGTTTACCGTACAAGTTCAATATCACAGAAAGTGAAAAATGGATAAAGAACTTGTGGTACTTACGTACAATGCAGTATCACTCAGCAATGAAATCTATGTCATCAGGCCCGTAGCATCATAATGAGTGGATTCAGGTACGATGATTCTAATTGAAATAATTCACACAGAAAAAGAAACATCATAAGTTATCACTAATCACGGAATGTAAACTTGGCTACACAGGAACTGAATTCCAAAACAGAACAGGGTCTCAAATTTAGAAAACCAACTTATGCTTGCTTAAGGGGAAAGGTGAGTTAGGGTGCTGCATAAAACCAGAGATTGAAATGAGCACAGATAAAGTTCCTTAAGCCAAATATGGAATAGACAAGAGCTACTCCTTGCTCAACAAATGGACTCAACACCCCATATTAAACGCCTAAGAATGTACCTGACTACTAAGTATCTTAAAACCTATGGATTGCTATGTCTCCAAAAGAGAATCAAGCATTTGTACGGGGGCATAACCGTAGCAGTGATAGGATTGGAGAGTTTCGGTGAGCAAATGAAGACCCTTTGAAGTCATATTGCATGGTACCCATTACACGGGTCTCAAATCTCCAGGTTTAAGGTATTCTTCCTTCAGCAAAAACATGCATGTGGAACCCAGAGTATGATCAACCGTGTGAACGGGAGACGTGTTCAAATATGTCTCAGTTTTCCTCCCCTGGTACTCGGGTGCAACATTCCAGACGCTTTACTAACACTCTCCCCACTTGGAGAGTCAGCGCCTTTAACCTCCTGTTTGGCCCAGTTTGCAATTTCTGCGGAAGATGAACAGGAATAGGGAGAACCAATGAGAGACTAGCTGGAGGTGTCTGGACGGGCAAATTTAACTCTCATTTCCCACCAGGAAGAGGAAATAATCAAAGTCTCAGCGTGCCGTGCCGGAAACAGATTAGGGCCTGAAGCCATCCTGCGGTGTTGCGGCCAGCTCACAAGAAAGCGAGTTGAAGAAAGGAGCTCAGGGGCACTGTAATTCACAAACCTGCAGAGTTATAAATGACAGCTATCGTCCAAAAGTATACTGAAGTAAGGCTGCCAAGAGGACTTGAAAGCGGGGCAGAATTGCAGGAAACCGATTTCAGGAGGTAGACTGGAATTGCATTGAAAGCATAGGAAAAGAGGCAGAACGTCCACAATGATGCAGTTGGCCAAAAAGGGCGTATGCGTTTTTTCCTGAATATATTCAGGAAAAAACGCATACGCCCTTTTTGGCCAACCAAGCAAGCTTGCAAAGGAAATCTGCACTACAATGAAGTCTCACTTCCCCCCGGTCAAAAGGGCCATCTGAAAAAAGTGTAAAATCCAGAAAGGCAGGACAGGCCATGGAGAACTGGGAGCCTTGTTATGCTGATGGGCGGGATGTAAATTGCCAACAGACACTCGGGAGAAGTGTATGGTGTTTCCTGAAACATCTAAAAAACAAAGCAACAGAGCCTAGGGCACTTCCACTTATGGTCGTATAGCTTAGGGAAATTAAAATCAAAAACACACAGCCACCCCAAAGTTTGGGACGCCTCTGTTTACAAGAACCTCGTTTACAGTACAAGTTCAATATCACAGAAAGTGAAAAATGGATAAAGAACTTGTGGTACTTACGTACAATGCAGTATCACTCAGCAATGAAATCTATGTCATCAGGCCCGTAGCAGCATAATGAGTGGATTCAGGTACGATGATTCTAATTGAAATAATTCACACAGAAAAAGAAACATCATAAGATATCACTAATACACGGAATGTAAACTTGGCTACACAGGAACTGAATTACAGAACAGAACAGGGTCTCAAATTTAGAAAACCAACTTATGCTTGCTTAAGGGGAAAGGTGAGTTGGGGTGCTGCATAAAACCAGAGATTGAAATGAGCACAGATAAAGTTCCTTAAGCCAAATATGGAATAGACAAGAGCTACTCCTTGCTCAATGAAATGGACTCAACACTCCATATTAAACGCCTAAGAATGTACCTGACTTGTACGTATCTTAAAACCTATGGATTGCTATGTCTCCAAAAGAGAATCAAGCATGTGTACAGGGGCATAAACGCAGCAGTGATAGGATTGGAGAGGTTCGGTGAGCAAATGAAGACCCTTTGAAGTCATATTGCATGGTACCCATTACACGGGTCTCAACTCTCCAGGTTTAAGGTATTCTTCCTTCAGCTAAAACAGGCATGTGGAACTCAGAGTATGATCAACCGTATGAACGGGAGACGTGTTCAAATAAGTCTCAGTTTTCCTCCCCTGGTACTCGGGTGCAACATTCCAGACGCTTTACTAACACTCTCCCCACTTGGAGAGTCAGCGCCTTTAACCTCCTGTTTGGCCCAGTTTGCAATTTCTGCGGAAGATGAACAGGAATAGGGAGAACCAATGAGAGACTAGCTGGAGGTGTCTGCACGGGCAAATTTAACTCTCATTTCCCACCAGGAAGAGGAATTAACCAAAGGCTCAGCGTGCCGTGCCGGAACCAGATTAGGACCTGAAGCCATCCTGCGGTGTTGCGGCCAGCTCAAAAGAAAGCGAGTTGAAGAAAGGAGCTCAGGGGCACTGTAATTCACAAACCTGCAGAGTTATAAATGACAGCTATCGTCCAAAAATATACTGAAGTAAGGCTGCCAAGAGGACTTGAAAGCGGGGCAGAATTGCAGGAAACCGATTTCAGGAGGTAGACTGGAATTGCATTGAAAGCATAGGAAAAGAGGCAGAACGTCCACAATGATGCACTTGGCCAAAAAGTGCGTATGCGTTTTTTCCTGAATATATTCAGGAAAAAACGCATACGCCCTTTTTGGCCAACCAAGCAAACTTGCAAAGGAAATCTGCACTACAATGAAGTCTCACTTCCCCCCGGTCAAAAGGGCCATCTGAAAAAAGTGTAAAATCCAGAAAGGCAGGACAGGCCATGGAGAACTGGGAGCCTTGTTATGCTGATGGGCGGGATGTAAATTGCCAACAGACACTCGGCAGAAGTGTATGGTGTTTCCTGAAACATCTAAAAAACAAAGCAACAGAGCCTAGGGCACTTCCACTTATGGTCCTATAGCTTAGGGATATTAAAATCAAAAAGACACAGCCACCCCAAAGTTTGGGACGCCTCTGTTTACAAGAACCTCGTTTACCATACAAGTTCAATATCACAGAAAGTGAAAAATGGATAAAGAAGTTGTGGTATTTACTTACAAAGCAATATCACTCAGCAATGAAATCTATGTCATCAGGCCCGTAGCAGCATAATAAGTGGATTCAGGTACGATGATTCTAACTGAAACAAGTCACACAGAAAAAGAAACATCATAAGATATCACTAATACACGGAATGTAAACTTGGCTACACAGGAACTAAATTACAAAACAGAACAGGGTCTCAAATTTAGAAAACCAACTTATGCTTGCTTAAGGGGAAAGGTGAGTTGGGGTGCTGCATAAAACCAGAGATTGAAATGAGCACAGATAAAGTTCCTTAAGCCAAATATGGAATAGACAAGAGCTACACCTTGCTCAATGAAATGGACACAACACCCCATATTAAACGCCTAAGAATGTACCTGACTAGTAAGTATCTTAAAACCTATGGATTGCTATGTCTCCAAAAGAGAATCAAGCATGTGTACAGGGGCATAAACGCAGCAGTGATAGGATTGGAGAGGTTCGGTGAGCAAATGAAGACCCTTTGAAGTCATATTGCATGGTACCCATTCCACGGGTCTCAACTCTCCAGGTTTAAGGTATTCTTCCTTCAGCTAAACATGCATGTGGAACCCAGAGTATGATCAACCGTGTGAACGGGATACGTGTTCAAATATGTCTCAGTTTTCCTCCCCTGGTACTCGGGTGCAACATTCCAGACGCTTTACTAACACTCTCCCCACTTGGAGAGTCATCGCCTTTAACCTCCTGTTTGGCCCAGTTTCCAATTTCTGCGGAAGATGAACAGGAATAGGGAGAACCAATGAGAGACTAGGTGGAGGTGTCTGGACGGGCAAATTTAACTCTCATTTCCCACCAGGAAGAGGAATTAACCAAAGGCTCAGCGTGCCATGCCGGAACCAGATTAGGGCCTGAAGCCATCCTGCGGTGTTGCGGCCAGCTCAAAAGAAAGCGAATTGAAGAAAGGAGCTCAGGGGCACTGTAATTCACAAACCTGCAGAGTTATAAATGACAGCTATCGTCCAAAAATATACTGAAGTAAGGCTGCCAAGAGGACTTGAAAGCGGGGCAGAATTGCAGGAAACCGATTTCAGGAGGTAGACAGGAATTGCATTGAAAGCATAGGAAAAGAGGCAGAACGACCACAATGATGCACTTGGCCAAAATGGGCGTATGAGTTTTTTCCTGAATATATTCAGGAAAAAACGCATACGCCCTTTTTGGCCAACCAAGCAAACTTGCAAAGGAAATCTGAACTACAATGAAGTGTCACTTCCCCCTGGTCAAAAGGGCCATCTGAAAAAAGTGTAAAATCCAGAAAGGCAGGACAGGCCATGGAGAACTGGGAGCCTTGTTATGCTGATGGGCGGGATGTAAATTGCCAACAGACACTCGGGAGAAGTGTATGGTGTTTCCTGAAACATCTAAAAAACAAAGCAACAGAGCCTAGGGCACTTCCACTTATGGTCATATAGCTTAGGGAAATTAAAATCAAAAAGACACAGCCACCCCAAAGTTTGGGATGCCTCTGTTTACAAGAACCTCGTTTACCGTACAAGTTCAATATCACAGAATGTGAAAAATGGATAAAGAACTTGTGGTACTTACGTACAATGCAGTATCACTCAGCAATGAAATCTACGTCATTAGGCCCGTAGAAGGATAATGAGTGGATTCAGTTACGATGATTCTAATTGAAATAATTCACACAGAAAAAGAAACATCATAAGATATCACTAATACACGGAATGTAAACTTGGCTACACAGGAACTGAATTCCAAAACAGAACAGGGTCTCAAATTTAGAAAACCAACTTATGCTTGCTTAAGGGGAAAGGTGAGTTAGGGTGCTGCATAAAACCAGAGATTGAAATGAGCACAGATAAAGTTCCTTAAGCCAAATATGGAATAGACAAGAGCTACTCCTTGCTCAACGAAATGGACTCAACACCCCATGTTAAACGCCTAAGAATGTACCTGACTACTAAGTATCTTAAAACTTATGGATTGCTATGTCTCCAAAAGAGAATCAAGCATGTGTACGGGGGCATAAACGTAGCAGTGATAGGATTGGAGAGGTTCGGTGAGCAAATGAAGACCCTTTGAAGTCATATTGCATGGTACCCATTCCACGGGTTTCAACTACCCAGGTTTAAGGTATTCTTCCTTCAGCAAAAACATGCATGTGGAACCCAGAGTATGATCAACCGTGTGAACGGGAGACGTGTTCAAATATGTCTCAGTTTTCCTCCCCTGGTACTCGGGTGCAACATTCCAGACGCTTTACTAACACTCTCCCCACTTGGAGAGTCAGCGCCTTTAACCTCCTGTTTGGCCCAGTTTGCAATTTCTGCGGAAGATGAACAGGAATAGCGAGAACCCATGAGAGACTAGCTGGAGGTGTCTGGACGGGCAAATTTAACTCTCATTTCCCACCAGAAAGAGGAAATAATCAAAGGCTCAGCGTGCCGTGCCGGAACCAGATTAGGGCCTGAATCCATCCTGCGGTGTTGCGGCCAGCTCACAAGAAAGCGAGTTGAAGAAAGGAGCTCAGGGGCACTGTAATTCACAAACCTGCAGAGTTATAAATGACAGCTATCGTCCAAAAGTATACTGAAGTAAGGCTGCCAAGAGGACTTGAAAGCGGGGCAGAATTGCAGGAAACCGATTTCAGGAGGTAGACTGGAATTGCATTGAAAGCATAGGAAAAGAGGCAGAACGTCCACAATGATGCAGTTGGCCAAAAAGGGCGTATGCGTTTTTTCCTGAATATATTCAGGAAAAAACGCATACGCCCTTTTTGGCCAACCAAGCAAGCTTGCAAAGGAAATCTGCACTACAATGAAGTCTCACTTCCCCCCGGTCAAAAGGGCCATCTGAAAAAAGTGTAAAATCCAGAAAGGCAGGACAGGCCATGGAGAACTGGGAGCCTTGTTATGCTGATGGGCGGGATGTAAATTGCCAACAGACACTCGGGAGAAGTGTATGGTGTTTCCTGAAACATCTAAAAAACAAAGCAACAGAGCCTAGGGCACTTCCACTTATGGTCCTATAGCTTAGGGAAATTAAAATAAAAAAGACACAGCCACCCCAAAGTTTGGGACGCCTCTGTTTACAAGAACCTCGTTTACCATACAAGTTCAATATCACAGAAAGTGAAAAATGGATAAAGAAGTTGTGGTATTTACTTACAAAGCAATATCACTCAGCAGTGAAATCTATGTCATCAGTCCCATAGCAGCATAATAAGTGGATTCAGGTACGATGATTCTAACTGAAATAAGTCACACAGAAAAAGAAACATCATAAGATATCACTAATACACGGAATGTAAACTTGGCTACACAGGAACTGAATTACAGAACAGAACAGGGTCTCAAATTTAGAAAACCAACTTATGCTTGCTTAAGGGGAAAGGTGAGTTGGGGTGCTGCATAAAACCAGAGATTGAAATGAGCACAGATAAAGTTCCTTTAGCCAAATATGGAATAGACAAGAGCTACTCCTTGCTCAGTGAAATGGACTCAACACCCCATATTAAACGACTAAGAATGTACCTGACTAGTAAGTATCTTAAAACCTATGGATTGCTATGTCTCCAAAAGAGAATCAAGCATGTGTACACGGGCATAAACGCAGCAGTGATAGGATTGGAGAGGTTCAGTGAGCAAATGAAGACCCTTTGAAGTCATATTGCATGGTACCCATTCCACGGGTCTCAACTCTCCAGGTTTAAGGTATTCTTCCTTCAGCTAAAACATGCATGTGGAACTCAGAGTATGATCAACCGTGTGAACGGGAGACGTGTTCAAATATGTCTCAGTTTTCCTCCCCTGGTACTCGGGTGCAACATTCCAGACGCTTTAATAACAATCTCCCCACTTGGAGAGTCAGCGCCTTTAACCTCCTGTTTGGCCCAGTTTGCAATTTCTGCGGAAGATGAACAGGAATAGGGAGAACCAATGAGAGACTAGCTGGAGGTGTCTGGACGGGCAAATTTAACTCTCATTTCCCACCAGGAAGAGGAATTAACCAAAGGCTCAGCGTGCCATGCCGGAACCAGATTAGGGCCTGAAGCCATCCTGCGGTGTAGCGGCCAGCACAAAAGAAAGCGAGTTGAAGAAAGGAGCTCAGGGGCACTGTAATTCACAAACCTGCAGAGTTATAAATGACAGCTATCGTCCAAAAATATACTGAAGTAAGGCTGCCAAGAGGACGTGAAAGCGGGGCAGAATTGCAGGAAACCGATTTCAGGAGGTAGACAGGAATTGCATTGAAAGAATAGGAAAAGAGACAGAACGACCACAATGATGCACTTGGCCAAAAAGTGCGTATGCGTTTTTTCCTGAATATATTCAGGAAAAAACGCATACGCCCTTTTTGGCCAACCAAGCAAGCTTGCAAAGGAAATCTGCACTACAATGAAATCTCACTTCACCCCAGTCAAAAGGGCCATCTGAAAAAAGTGTAAAATCCAGAAAGGCAGGACAGGCCATGGAGAACTGGGAGCCTTGTTATGCTGATGGGCGGGATGTAAATTGCCAACAGACACTCGGGAGAAGTGTATGGTGTTTCCTGAAACATCTAAAAAACAAAGCAACAGAGCCTAGGGCACTTCCACTTATGGTCCTATAGCTTAGGGAAATTAAAATCAAAAAGACACAGCCACCCCAAAGTTTGGAACGGCTCTGTTTACAAGAACATCGTTTACAGTACAAGTTCAACTTCGCAGAAAGTGAAAAATGGATAAAGAAGTTGTGGTATTTACTTACAAAGCAATATCACTCAGCAATGAAATCTATGTCATCAGGCCCTTAGCAGCACAATGAGTGGATTCAGGTATGATGATTCTAACTGAAATAAGTCACAGAGAAAAAGAAACATCATAAGATATCAGTAATACACGGAATGTAAACTTGGCTACACAGGAACTGAATTACAGAACAGAACAGGGTCTCAAATTTAGAAAACCAACTTATGCTTGCTTAAGGGGAAAGGTGAGTTGGGGTGCTGCATAAAACCAGAGATTGAAATGAGCACAGATAAAGTTCCTTAAGCCAAATATGGAATAGACAAGAGCTACTCCTTGCTCAACGAAAAGGACTCAACACCCCATATTAAACGCCTAAGAATTTACCTGACTAGTAAGTATCTTAAAACATATGGATTGCTATGTCTCCGAAAGAGAATCAAGCATGTGTACAGGGGCATAAATGCAGCAGTGATAGGATTGGAGAGGTTCGGTGAGCAAATGAAGACCCTTTGAAGTCATATTGCATGGTACCCATTCCACGGGTTTCAACTACCCAGGTTTAAGGTATTCTTCCTTCAGCTAAAACATGCATGTGGAACCTAGAGTATGATCAACCATGTGATCGGGAGACGTGTCCAAATATGTCTCAGTTTTCGTACTCTGGTACTCGGGTGCAACATTCCAGACGCTTTACTAACACTCTCCCGACTTGGAGAGTCAGTCCCTTTAACCTCCTGTTTGGCCCAGTTTGCAATTTCTGCGGAAGATGAACAGGAATAGCGAGAACCAATGAGAGACTAGCTGGAGGTGTCTGGACGGGCTAATTTAACTCTCATTTCCCACCAGGAAGAGGAATTAACCAAAGGCTCAGCGTGCCGTGCCGGAACCAGATTAGGGCCTGAAGCCATCCTGCGGTGTTGCGGCCAGGTCACAAGAAAGCGAGTTGAAGAAAGGAGCTCAGGGGCACTGTAATTCACAAACCTGCAGAGTTATAAATGACAGCTATCGTCCAAAAATATACTGAAGTAAGGCTGCCAAGAGGACTTGAAAGCGGGGCAGAATTGCAGGAAACCGATTTCACGAGGTAGACTGGAATTGCATTGAAAGCATAGGAAAAGAGGCAGAACGTCCACAATGATGCAGTTGGCCAAAAAGGGCGTATGCGTTTTTTCCTGAATATATTCAGGAAAAAACGCATACGCCCTTTTTGGCCAACCAAGCAAGCTTGCAAAGGAAATCTGCACTACAATGAAGTCTCACTTCCCCCCGGTCAAAAGGGCCATCTGAAAAAAGTGTAAAATCCAGAAAGGCAGGACAGGCCATGGAGAACTGGGAGCCTTGTTATGCTGATGGGCGGGATGTAAATTGCCAACAGACACTAGGGAGAAGTGCATGGTGTTTCCTGAAACATCTAAAAAACAAAGCAACAGAGCCTAGGGCACTTCCACTTATGGTCCTATAGCTTAGGGAAATTAAAATCAAAAAGACACAGCCACCCCAAAGTTTGGGACGCCTCTGTTTACAAGAACCTCCTTTACCGTACAAGGTCAATATCACAGAAAGTGAAAAATGGATAAAGAACTTGTGGTACTTACGTACAATGCAGTATCACTCAGCAATGAAATCTATGTCATCAGGCCCGTAGCAGCATAATGAGTGGATTCAGGTACGATGATTCTAATTGAAATAATTCACACAGAAAAAGAAACATCATAAGATATCAGTAATACACGGAATGTAAACTTGGCTACACAGGAACTGAATTACAGAACAGAACAGGGTCTCAAATTTAGAAAACCAACTTATGCTTGCTTAAGGGGAAAGGTGAGTTGGGGTGCTGCATAAAACCAGAGATTGAAATGAGCACAGATAAAGTTCCTTAAGCCAAATATGGAATAGACAAGAGCTACTCCTTGCTCAACGAAAAGGACTCAACACTCCATATTAAACGCCTAAGAATTTACCTGACTAGTAAGTATCTTAAAACATATGGATTGCTATGTCTCCGAAAGAGAATCAAGCATGTGTACAGGGGCATAAATGCAGCAGTGATAGGATTGGAGAGGTTCGGTGAGCAAATGAAGACCCTTTGAAGTCATATTGCATGGTACCCATTCCACGGGTTTCAACTACCCAGGTTTAAGGTATTCTTCCTTCAGCTAAAACATGCATGTGGAACCTAGAGTATGATCAACCATGTGATCGGGAGACGTGTCCAAATATGTCTCAGTTTTCGTACTCTGGTACTCGGGTGCAACATTCCAGACGCTTTACTAACACTCTCCCGACTTGGAGAGTCAGTCCCTTTAACCTCCTGTTTGGCCCAGTTTGCAATTTCTGCGGAAGATGAACAGGAATAGCGAGAACCAATGAGAGACTAGCTGGAGGTGTCTGGACGGGCTAATTTAACTCTCATTTCCCACCAGGAAGAGGAATTAACCAAAGGCTCAGCGTGCCGTGCCGGAACCAGATTAGGGCCTGAAGCCATCCTGCGGTGTTGCGGCCAGCTCAAAAGAAAGCGAGTTGAAGAAAGGAGCTCAGGGGCACTGTAATTCACAAACCTGCAGAGTTATAAATGACAGCTATCGTCCAAAAATATACTGAAGTAAGGCTGCCAAGAGGACTTGAAAGCGGGGCAGAATTGCAGGAAACCGATTTCACGAGGTAGACTGGAATTGCATTGAAAGCATAGGAAAAGAGGCAGAACGTCCACAATGATGCAGTTGGCCAAAAAGGGCGTATGCGTTTTTTCCTGAATATATTCAGGAAAAAACGCATACGCCCTTTTTGGCCAACCAAGCAAGCTTGCAAAGGAAATCTGCACTACAATGAAGTCTCACTTCCCCCCGGTCAAAAGGGCCATCTGCAAAAAGTGTAAAATCCAGAAAGGCAGGACAGGCCATGGAGAACTGGGAGCCTTGTTATGCTGATGGGCGGGATGTAAATTGCCAACAGACACTCGGGAGATGTGTATGGTGTTTCCTGAAACATCTGAAAAACAAATCAACAGAGCCTAGGGCACTTCCACTTATGGTCCTATAGCTTAGGGAAATTAAAATCAAAAAGACACAGCCACCCCAAAGTTTGGGACGCCTCTGTTTACAAGAACCTCATTTACCGTACAAGTTCAATATCACAGAAAGTGAAAAATGGATAATGAACTTGTGGTACTTACGTACAATGCAGTATCACTCAGCAATAAAATCTATGTCATCAGGCCCGTAGCAGCATAATGAGTGGATTCAGGTACGATGATTCTAATTGAAATAATTCACACAGAAAAAGAAACATCATAAGATATCACTAATACACGGAATGTAAACTTGGCTACACAGGAACTGAATTCCAAAACAGAACAGGGTTTCAAATTTAGAAAACCAACTTATGCTTGCTTAAGGGGAAAGGTGAGTTAGGGTGCTGCATAAAACCAGAGATTGAAATGAGCACAGATAAAGTTCCTTAAGCCAAATATGGAATAGACAAGAGCTACTCCTTGCTCAACGAAATGGACTCAACACCCCATATTAAACGCCTAAGAATGTACCTGACTACTAAGTATCTTAAAACCTATGGATTGCTATGTCTCCAAAAGAGAATCAAGCGTGTGTACGTGGGCATAAACGTAGCAGTGATAGGATTGGAGAGGTTCGGTGAGCAAATGAAGACCCTGTGAAGTCATATTGCATGGTACCCATTACACGGGTCTCAACTCTCCAGGTTTAAGGTATTCTTCCTTCAGCAAAAACATGCATGTGGAACTCAGAGTATGATCAACCGTATGAACGGGAGACGTGTTCAAATATGTCTCAGTTTTCCTCCCCTGGTACTCGGGTGCAACATTCCAGACGCTTTACTAACAATCTCCCCACTTGGAGAGTCAACGCCTTTAACCTCCTGTTTGGCCCAGTTTGCAATTTCTGCGGAAGATGAACAGGAATAGGGAGAACCAATGAGAGACTAGCTGGAGGTGTCTGGACGGGCAAATTTAACTCTCATTTCCCACCAGGAAGAGGATTAACCAAAGGCTCAGCGTGCCGTGCCGGAACCAGATTAGGACCTGAAGCCATCCTGCGGTGTTGCGGCCAGCTCACAAGAAAGCGAGTTGAAGAAAGGAGCTCAGGGGCACTGTAATTCACAAACCTGCAGAGTTATAAATGACAGCTATCGTCCAAAAATATACTGAAGCAAGGCTGCCAAGAGGACTTGAAAGCGGGGCAGAATTGCAGGAAACCGATTTCAGGAGGTAGACTGGAATTGCATTGAAAGCATAGGAAAAGAGGCAGAACGTCCACAATGATGCACTTGGCCAAAAAGGGCGTATGCGTTTTTTCCTGAATATATTCAGGAAAAAACGCATACGCCCTTTTTGGCCAACCAAGCAAGCTTGCAAAGGAAATCTGCACTACAATGAAGTCTCACTTCCCCCCGGCCAAAAGGGCCATCTGAAAAAAGTGTAAAATCCAGAAAGGCAGGACAGGCCATGGAGAACTGGGAGCCTTGTTATGCTGATGGGCGGGATGTAAATTGCCAACAGACACTCGGGAGAAGTGTATGGTGTTTCCTGAAACATCTAAAAAACAAAGCAACAGAGCCTAGGGCACTTCCACTTATGGTCCTATAGCTTAGGGAAATTAAAATCAAAAAGACACAGCCACCCCAAAGTTTGGAACGGCTCTGTTTACAAGAACCTCATTTACAGTACAAGTTCAACATCGCAGAAAGTGAAAAATGGATAAAGAAGTTGTGGTATTTACTTACAAAGCAATATCACTCAGCAATGAAATCTATGTCATCAGGCCCTTAGCAGCACAATGAGTGGATTCAGGTATGATGATTCTAACTGAAATAAGTCACACAGAAAAAGAAACATCATAAGATATCAGTAATACACGGAATGTAAACTTGGCTACACAGGAACTGAATTACAGAACAGAACAGGGTCTCAAATTTAGAAAACCAACTTATGCTTGCTTAAGGGGAAAGGTGAGTTGGGGTGCTGCATAAAACCAGAGATTGAAATGAGCACAGATAAAGTTCCTTAAGCCAAATATGGAATAGACAAGAGCTACTCCTTGCTCAACGAAAAGGACTCAACACCCCATATTAAACGCCTAAGAATTTACCTGACTAGTAAGTATCTTAAAACCTATGGATTGCTATGTCTCCGAAAGAGAATCAAGCATGTGTACAGGGGCATAAATGCAGCAGTGATAGGATTGGAGAGGTTCGGTGAGCAAATGAAGACCCTTTGAAGTCATATTGCATGGTACCCATTCCACGGGTTTCAACTACCCAGGTTTAAGGTATTCTTCCTTCAGCTAAAACATGCATGTGGAACCTAGAGTATGATCAACCATGTGATCGGGAGACGTGTCCAAATATGTCTCAGTTTTCGTACTCTGGTACTCGGGTGCAACATTCCAGACGCTTTACTAACACTCTCCCGACTTGGAGAGTCAGTCCCTTTAACCTCCTGTTTGGCCCAGTTTGCAATTTCTGCGGAAGATGAACAGGAATAGCGAGAACCAATGAGAGACTAGCTGGAGGTGTCTGGACGGGCTAATTTAACTCTCATTTCCCACCAGGAAGAGGAATTAACCAAAGGCTCAGCGTGCCGTGCCGGAACCAGATTAGGGCCTGAAGCCATCCTGCGGTGTTGCGGCCAGCTCAAAAGAAAGCGAGTTGAAGAAAGGAGCTCAGGGGCACTGTAATTCACAAACCTGCAGAGTTATAAATGACAGCTATCGTCCAAAAATATACTGAAGTAAGGCTGCCAAGAGGACTTGAAAGCGGGGCAGAATTGCAGGAAACCGATTTCACGAGGTAGACTGGAATTGCATTGAAAGCATAGGAAAAGAGGCAGAACGTCCACAATGATGCAGTTGGCCAAAAAGGGCGTATGCGTTTTTTCCTGAATATATTCAGGAAAAAACGCATACGCCCTTTTTGGCCAACCAAGCAAGCTTGCAAAGGAAATCTGCACTACAATGAAGTCTCACTTCCCCCCGGTCAAAAGGGCCATCTGAAAAAAGTGTAAAATCCAGAAAGGCAGGACAGGCCATGGAGAACTGGGAGCCTTGTTATGCTGATGGGCGGGATGTAAATTGCCAACAGACACTAGGGAGAAGTGCATGGTGTTTCCTGAAACATCTAAAAAACAAAGCAACAGAGCCTAGGGCACTTCCACTTATGGTCCTATAGCTTAGGGAAATTAAAATCAAAAAGACACAGCCACCCCAAAGTTTGGGACGCCTCTGTTTACAAGAACCTCCTTTACCGTACAAGGTCAATATCACAGAAAGTGAAAAATGGATAAAGAACTTGTGGTACTTACGTACAATGCAGTATCACTCAGCAATGAAATCTATGTCATCAGGCCCGTAGCAGCATAATGAGTGGATTCAGGTACGATGATTCTAATTGAAATAATTCACACAGAAAAAGAAACATCATAAGATATCAGTAATACACGGAATGTAAACTTGGCTACACAGGAACTGAATTACAGAACAGAACAGGGTCTCAAATTTAGAAAACCAACTTATGCTTGCTTAAGGGGAAAGGTGAGTTGGGGTGCTGCATAAAACCAGAGATTGAAATGAGCACAGATAAAGTTCCTTAAGCCAAATATGGAATAGACAAGAGGTACTCCTTGCTCAATGAAAAGGACTCAACACCGCATATTAAACGCCTAAAAATTTACCTGACTAGTAAGTATCTTAAAACCTATGGATTGCTATGTCTCCGAAAGAGAATCAAGCATGTGTACAGGGGCATAAATGCAGCAGTGATAGGATTGGAGAGGTTCGGTGAGCAAATGAAGACCCTTTGAAGTCATATTTCATGGTACCCATTCCACGGGTTTCAACTACCCAGGTTTAAGGTATTCTTCCTTCAGCTAAAACATGCATGTGGAACCTAGAGTATGATCAACCATGTGATCGGGAGACGTGTTCAAATATGTCTCAGTTTTCGTACCCTGGTACTCGGGTGCAACATTCCAGACGCTTTACTAACACTCTCCCGACTTGGAGAGTCAGTCCCTTTAACCTCCTGTTTGGCCCAGTTTGCAATTTCTGCGGAAGATGAACAGGAATAGCGAGAACCAATGAGAGACTAGCTGGAGGTGTCTGGACGGGCAAATTTAACTCTCATTTCCCACCAGGAAGAGGAATTAACCAAAGGCTCAGCGTGCCGTGCCGGAACCAGATTAGGGCCTGAAGCCATCCTGCGGTGTTGCGGCCAGCTCAAAAGAAAGCGAGTTGAAGAAAGGAGCTCAGGGGCACTGTAATTCACAAACCTGCAGAGTTATAAATGACAGCTATCGTCCAAAAATATACTGAAGTAAGGCTGCCAAGAGGACTTGAAAGCGGGGCAGAATTGCAGGAAACCGATTTCAGGAGGTAGACTGGAATTGCATTGAAAGCATAGGAAAAGAGGCAGAACGACCACAATGATGCACTTGGCCAAAAAGGGCGTATGCGTTTTTTCCTGAATATATTCAGGAAAAAACGCATACGCCCTTTTTGGCCAACCAAGCAAACTTGCAAAGGAAATCTGCACTACAATGAAGTCTCACTTCCCCCTGGTCAAAAGGGCCATCTGCAAAAAGTGTAAAATCCAGAAAGGCAGGACAGGCCATGGAGAACTGGGAGCCTTGTTATGCTGATGGGCGGGATGTAAATTGCCAACAGACACTCGGGAGATGTGTATGGTGTTTCCTGAAACATCTGAAAAACAAAGCAACAGAGCCTAGGGCACTTCCACTTATGGTCCTATAGCTTAGGGAAATTAAAATCAAAAAGACACAGCCACCCCAAAGTTTGGGACGCCTCTGTTTACAAGAACCTCATTTACTGTACAAGTTCAATATCACAGAAAGTGAAAAATGGATAAAGAACTTGTGGTACTTACGTACAATGCAGTATCACTCAGCAATAAAATCTATGTCATCAGGCCCGTAGCAGCATAATGAGTGGATTCAGGTACGATGATTCTAATTGAAATAATTCACACAGAAAAAGAAACATCATAAGATATCACTAATACACGGAATGTAAACTTGGCTACACAGGAACTGAATTCCAAAACAGAACAGGGTTTCAAATTTAGGAAACCAACTTATGCTTGCTTAAGGGGAAAGGTGAGTTAGGGTGCTGCATAAAACCAGAGA
This sequence comes from Grampus griseus, assembly GCF_964374135.1. Classification (NCBI taxonomy): domain Eukaryota; kingdom Metazoa; phylum Chordata; class Mammalia; order Artiodactyla; family Delphinidae; genus Grampus; species Grampus griseus. Next base: position 662,390 of record NW_028133394.1, on the reverse strand, counting down.
TTGAAATGAGCACAGATAAAGTTCCTTAAGCCAAATATGGAATAGACAAGAGCTACTCCTTGCTCAACGAAATGGACTCAACACCCCATATTAAACGCCTAAGAATGTACCTGACTACTAAGTATCTTAAAACCTATGGATTGCTATGTCTCCAAAAGAGAATCAAGCGTGTGTACGTGGGCATAAACGTAGCAGTGATAGGATTGGAGAGGTTCGGTGAGCAAATGAAGACCCTGTGAAGTCATATTGCATGGTACCCATTACACGGGTCTCAACTCTCCAGGTTTAAGGTATTCTTCCTTCAGCAAAAACATGCATGTGGAACTCAGAGTATGATCAACCGTATGAACGGGAGACGTGTTCAAATATGTCTCAGTTTTCCTCCCCTGGTACTCGGGTGCAACATTCCAGACGCTTTACTAACAATCTCCCCACTTGGAGAGTCAACGCCTTTAACCTCCTGTTTGGCCCAGTTTGCAATTTCTGCGGAAGATGAACAGGAATAGGGAGAACCAATGAGAGACTAGCTGGAGGTGTCTGGACGGGCAAATTTAACTCTCATTTCCCACCAGGAAGAGGAAATAATCAAAGGCTCAGCGTGCCGTGCCGCAACCAGATTAGGGCCTGAAGCCATCCTGCGGTGTTGCGGCCAGCTCACAAGAAAGCGAGTTGAAGAAAGGAGCTCAGGGGCACTGTAATTCACAAACCTGCAGAGTTATAAATGACAGCTATCGTCCAAAAATATACTGAAGCAAGGCTGCCAAGAGGACTTGAAAGCGGGGCAGAATTGCAGGAAACCGATTTCAGGAGGTAGACTGGAATTGCATTGAAAGCATAGAAAAAGAGGCAGAACGTCCACAATGATGCAGTTGGCCAAAAAGGGCGTATGCGTTTTTTCCTGAATATATTCAGGAAAAAACGCATACGCCCTTTTTGGCCAACCAAGCAAGCTTGCAAAGGAAATCTGCACTACAATGAAGTCTCACTTCCCCCCGGTCAAAAGGGCCATCTGAAAAAAGTGTAAAATCCAGAAAGGCAGGACAGGCCATGGAGAACTGGGAGCCTTGTTATGCTGATGGGCGGGATGTAAATTGCCAACAGACACTCGGGAGAAGTGTATGGTGTTTCCTGAAACATCTAAAAAACAAAGCAACAGAGCTTAGGGCACTTCCACTTATGGTCCTATAGCTTAGGGATATTAAAATCAAAAAGACACAGCCACCCCAAAGTTTGGAACGGCTCTGTTTACAAGAACATCGTTTACAGTACAAGTTCAACATCGCAGAAAGTGAAAAATGGATAAAGAAGTTGTGGTATTTACTTACAAAGCAATATCACTCAGCAATGAAATCTATGTCATCAGGCCCTTAGCAGCACAATGAGTGGATTCAGGTATGATGATTCTAACTGAAATAAGTCACACAGAAAAAGAAACATCATAAGATATCACTAATACACGGAATGTAAACTTGGCTACACAGGAACTGAATTACAGAACAGAACAGGGTCTCAAATTTAGAAAACCAACTTATGCTTGCTTAAGGGGAAAGGTGAGTTGGGGTGCTGCATAAAACCAGAGATTGAAATGAGCACAGATAAAGTTCCTTAAGCCAAATATGGAATAGACAAGAGCTACTCCTTGCTCAACGAAATGGACTCAACACCGCATATTAAACGCCTAAGAATGTACCTGATTAGTAAGTATCTTAAAACCTATGGATTGCTATGTCTCCAAAAGAGAATCAAGCATGTGTACAGGGGCATAAACGCAGCAGTGATAGGACTGGAGAGGTTCGGTGAGCAAATGAAGACCCTTTGAAGTCATATTGCATGGTACCCATTCCACGGGTTTCAACTACCCAGTTTTAAGGTATTCTTCCTTCAGCTAAAACATGCATGTGGAACCTAGAGTATGATCAACCATGTGATCGGGAGACGTGTTCAAATATGTCTCAGTTTTCATACCCTGGTACTCGGGTGCAACATTGCAGACGCTTTACTAACACTCTCCCGACTTGGAGAGTCAGTCCCTTTAACCTCCTGTTTGGCCCAGTTTGCAATTTCTGCGGAAGATGAACAGGAATAGCGAGAACCAATGAGAGACTAGCTGGAGGTGTCTGGACGGGCAAATTTAACTCTCATTTCCCACCAGGAAGAGGAATTAACCAAAGGCTCAGCGTGCCGTGCCGGAACCAGATTAGGGCCTGAAGCCATCCTGCGGTGTTGCGGCCAGCTCACAAGAAAGCGAGTTGAAGAAAGGAGCTCAGGGGCACTGTAATTCACAAACCTGCAGAGTTATAAATGACAGCTATCGTCCAAAAATATACTGAAGTAAGGCTGCCAAGAGGACTTGAAAGCGGGGCAGAATTGCAGGAAACCGATTTCAGGAGGTAGACTGGAATTGCCTTGAAAGCATAGGAAAAGAGGCAGAACATCCACAATGATGCACTTGGCCAAAAAGGGCATATGCGTTTTTTCCTGAATATATTCAGGAAAAAACGCATACGCACTTTTTGGCCAACCAAGCAAGCTTGCAAAGGAAATCTGCACTACAATGAAGTCTCACTTCCCCCCGGTCAAAAGGGCCATCTGAAAAAAGTGTAAAATCCAGAAAGGCAGGACAGGCCATGGAGAACTGGGAGCCTTGTTATGCTGATGGGCGGGATGTAAATTGCCAACAGACACTCGGGAGAAGTGTATGGTGTTTCCTGAAACATCTAAAAAACAAAGCAACAGAGCCTAGGGCACTTCCACTTATGGTCCTATAGCTTAGGGAAATTAAAATCAAAAAGACACAGCCACCCCAAAGTATGGAACGGCTCTGTTTACAAGAAACTCGTTTACAGTACAAGTTCAACATCGCAGAAAGTGAAAAATGGATAAAGAAGTTGTGGTATTTACTTACAAAGCAATATCACTCAGCAATGAAATCTATGTCATCAGGCCCTTAGCAGCACAATGAGTGGATTCAGGTATGATGATTCTAACTGAAATAAGTCACACAGAAAAAGAAACATCATGAGATATCAGTAATACACGGAATGTAAACTTGGCTACAGAGGAACTGAATTACAGAACAGAACAGGGTCTCAAATTTAGAAAACCAACTTATGCTTGCTTAAGAGGAAAGGTGAGTTGGGGTGCTGCATAAAACCAGAGATTGAAATGAGCACAGATAAAGTTCCTTAAGCCAAATATGGAATAGACAAGAGCTACTGCTTGCTTAACGAAATGGACTCAACACCGCATATTAAACGCCTAAGAATGTACCTGACTAGTAAGGATCTTAAAACCTATGGATTGCTATGTCTCCGAAAGGGAATCAAGCATGTGTACAGGGACATAAACGCAGCAGTGATAGGATTGGAGAGGTTCGGTGAGCAAATGAAGACCCTTTGAAGTCATATTGCATGGTACCCATTCCACGGGTTTCAACTACCCAGGTTTAAGGTATTCTTCCTTCAGCTAAAACATGCATGTGGAACCTAGAGTATGATCAACCATGTGATCGGGAGACGTGTTCAAATATGTCTCAGTTTTCGTACCCTGGTACTCGGGTGCAACATTCCAGACGCTTTACTAACACTCTCCTGACTTGGAGAATCAGTCCCATTAACCTCCTGTTTGGCCCAGTTTGCATTTTCTGGGAAGATGAACAGGAATAGCGAGAACCAATGAGAGACTAGCTGGAGGTGTCTGGACGGGCAAATTTAACTCTCATTTCCCACCAGGAAGAGGAATTAACCAAAGGCTCAGCGTGCCGTGCCGGAACCAGATTAGGGCCTGAAGCCATCCTGCGGTGTTTCGGCCAGCTCACAAGAAAGCGAGTTGAAGAAAGGAGCTCAGGGGCACTGTAATTCACAAACCTGCAGAGTTATAAATGACAGCTATCGTCCAAAAATATACTGAAGTAAGGCTGCCAAGAGGACTTGAAAGCGGGGCAGAATTGCAGGAAACCGATTTCAGGAGGTAGACTGGAATTGCATTGAAAGCATAGGAAAAGAGGCAGAAAGTCCACAATGATGCACTTGGCCAAAAAGGGCGTATGCGTTTTTTCCTGAATATATTCAGGAAAAAACGCATACGCCCTTTTTGGCAAACCAAGCAAGCTTGCAAAGGAAATCTGCACTACAATGAAGTCTCACTTCCCGCCGGTCAAAAGGGCCATCTGAAAAAAGTGTAAAATCCAGAAAGGCAGGACAGGCCATGGAGAACTGGGAGCCTTGTTATGCTGATGGGCGGGATGTAAATTGCCAACAGACACTCGGGAGAAGTGTATGGTGTTTCCTGAAACATCTAAAAAACAAAGCAACAGAGCCTAGGGCACTTCCACTTATGGTCCTATAGCTTAGGGAAATTAAAATCAAAAAGACACAGCCACCCCGAAGTATGGAACGGCTCTGTTTACAAGAACCTCGTTTACAGTACAAGTTCAACATCGCAGAAAGTGAAAAATGGATAAAGAAGTTGTGGTATTTACTTACAAAGCAATATCACTCAGCAATGAAATCTATGTCATCAGGCACTTAGAAGCACAATGAGTGGATTCAGGTATGATGATTCTAACTGAAATAAGTCACACAGAAAAAGAAACATCATAAGATATCAGTAATACACGGAATGTAAACTTGGCTACACAGGAACTGAATTACAGAACAGAACAGGGTCTCAAATTTAGAAAACCAACTTATGCTTGCTTAAGAGGAAAGGTGAGTTGGGGTGCTGCATAAAACCAGAGATTGAAATGAGCACAGATAAAGTTCCTTAAGCCAAATATGGAATAGACAAGAGCTACTCCTTGCTCAACGAAATGGACTCAACACCGCATATTAAACGCCTAAGAATGTACCTGACTAGTAAGGATCTTAAAACCTATGGATTGCTATGTCTCCGAAAGAGAATCAAGCATGTGTACAGGGGCATAAACGCAGCAGTGATAGGATTGGAGAGGTTCGGTGAGCAAATGAAGACCCTTTGAAGTCATATTGCATGGTACCCATTCCACGGGTTTCAACTACCCAGGTTTAAGGTATTCTTCCTTCAGCTAAAACATGCATGTGGAACCTAGAGTATGATCAACCATGTGATCGGGAGACGTGTTCAAATATGTCTCAGTTTTCGTACCCTGGTACTCGGGTGCAACATTCCAGACGCTTTACTAACACTCTCCCGACTTGGAGAGTCAGTCCCATTAACCTCCTGTTTGGCCCAGTTTGCAATTTCTGGGAAGATGAACAGGAATAGCGAGAACCAATGAGAGACTAGCTGGAGGTGTCTGGACGGGCAAATTTAACTCTCATTTCCCACCAGGAAGAGGAAATAATCAAAGGCTCAGCGTGCCGTGCCGCAACCAGATTAGGGCCTGAAGCCATCCTGCGGTGTTGCGGCCAGCTCACAAGAAAGCGAGTTGAAGAAAGGAGCTCAGGGGCACTGTAATTCACAAACCTGCAGAGTTATAAATGACAGCTATCGTCCAAAAATATAGTGAAGCAAGGCTGCCAAGAGGACTTGAAAGCGGGGCAGAATTGCAGGAAACCGATTTCAGGAGGTAGACTGGAATTGCATTGAAAGCATAGAAAAAGAGGCAGAACGTCCACAATGATGCACTTGGCCAAAAAGGGCGTATGCGTTTTTTCCTGAATATATTCAGGAAAAAACGCATACGCCCTTTTTGGCCAACCAAGCAAGCTTGCAAAGGAAATCTGCACTACAATGAAGTCTCATTTCACCCCGGTCAAAAGGGCCATCTGAAAAAAGTGTAAAATCCAGAAAGGCAGGACAGGCCATGGAGAACTGGGAGCCTTGTTATGCTGATGGGCGGGATGTAAATTGCCAACAGACACTCGGGAAACGTGTATGGTGTTTCCTGAAACATCTAAAAAACAAAGCAACAGAGCCTAGGGCACTTCCACTTATGGTCCTATAGCTTAGGGAAATTAAAATAAAAAAGACACAGCCACCCCAATGTTTGGACCGGCTCTGTTTACAAGAACATCGTTTACAGTACAAGTTCAACATCGCAGAAAGTGAAAAATGGATAAAGAAGTTGTGGTATTTACTTACAAAGCAATATCACTCAGCAATGAAATCTATGTCATCAGGCCCTTAGCAGCACAATGAGTGGATTCAGGTATGATGATTCTAACTGAAATAAGTCACAGAGAAAAAGAAACATCATAAGATATCAGTAATACACGGAATGTAAACTTGGCTACACAGGAACTGAATTACAGAACAGAACAGGGTCTCAAATTTAGAAAACCAACTTATGCTTGCTTAAGGGGAAAGGTGAGTTGGGGTGCTGCATAAAACCAGAGATTGAAATGAGCACAGATAAAGTTCCTTAAGCCAAATATGGAATAGACAAGAGCTACTCCTTGCTCAACGAAAAGGACTCAACACCCCATATTAAACGCCTAAGAATTTACCTGACTAGTAAGTATCTTAAAACATATGGATTGCTATGTCTCCGAAAGAGAATCAAGCATGTGTACAGGGGCATAAATGCAGCAGTGATAGGATTGGAGAGGTTCGGTGAGCAAATGAAGACCCTTTGAAGTCATATTGCATGGTACCCATTCCACGGGTTTCAACTACCCAGGTTTAAGGTATTCTTTCTTCAGCTAAAACATGCATGTGGAACCTAGAGTATGATCAACCATGTGATCAGGAGACGTGTTCAAATATGTCTCAGTTTTCGTACTCTGGTACTCGGGTGCAACATTCCAGACGCTTTATTAACACTCTCCCGACTTGGAGAGTCAGTCCCTTTAACCTCCTGTTTGGCCCAGTTTGCAATTTCTGCGGAAGATGAACAGGAATAGCGAGAACCAATGAGAGACTAGCTGGAGGTGTCTGGACGGGCTAATTTAACTCTCATTTCCCACCAGGAAGAGGAATTAACCAAAGGCTCAGCGTGCCGTGCCGGAACCAGATTAGGGCCTGAAGCCATCCTGCGGTGTTGCGGCCAGCTCAAAAGAAAGCGAGTTGAAGAAAGGAGCTCAGGGGCACTGTAATTCACAAACCTGCAGAGTTATAAATGACAGCTATCGTCCAAAAATATACTGAAGTAAGGCTTCCAAGAGGACTTGAAAGCGGGGCAGAATTGCAGGAAACCGATTTCAGGAGGTAGACTGGAATTGCATTGAAAGCATAGGAAAAGAGGCAGAATGACCACAATGATGCACTTGGCCAAAAAGGGCGTATGCGTTTTATCCTGAATATATTCAGGAAAAAACGCATACGCCCTTTTTGGCCAACCAAGCAAACTTGCAAAGGAAATCTGCACTACAATGAAGTCTCACTTCCCCCTGGTCAAAAGGGGCATCTGAAAAAAGTGTAAAATCCAGAAAGGCAGGACAGGCCATGGAGAACTGGGAGCCTTGTTATGCTGATGGGCGGGATGAAAATTGCCAACAGACACTCGGGTGATGTGTATGGTGTTTCCTAAAACATCTGAAAAACAAAGCAACAGAGCCTAGGGCACTTCCACTTATGGTCCTATAGCTTAGGGAAATTAAAATCAAAAAGACACAGCCACCCCAAAGTTTGAGACGCCTCTGTTTACAAGAACCTCATTTACCGTACAAGTTCAATATCACAGAAAGTGAAAAATGGATAAAGAAGTTGTGGTATTTACTTACAAAGCAATATCACTCAGCAATGAAATCTATGTCATCAGGCCCGTAGCAGCATAATAAGTGGATTCAGGTACGATGATTCTAACTGAAATAAGTCACACAGAAAAAGAAACATCATAAGATATCACTAATACACGGAATGTAAACTTGGCTACACAGGAACTGAATTACAAAACAGAACAGGGTCTCAAATTTAGAAAACCAACTTATGCTTGCTTGAGGGGAAAGGTGAGTTGGGGTGCTGCATAAAACCAGAGATTGAAATGAGCACAGATAAAGTTCCTTAAGCCAAATATGGAATAGACAAGAGCTACTCCTCGCTCAACGAAATGGACTCAACACCCCATATTAAACGCCTAAGAATGTACCTGACTAGTAAGTATCTTATAACCTATGGATTGCTATGTCTCCAAAAGAGAATCAAGCATGTGTACAGGGTCATAAACGCAGCAGTGATAGGATTGGAGAGGTTCGGTGAGCAAATGAAGACCCTTTGAAGTCATATTGCATGGTACCCATTACAAGGGTCTCAACTCTCCAGGTTTAAGGTATTCTTCCTTCAGCTAAAACATGATATGAAACCCAGAGTATGATCAACCGTGTGAACAGGAGACGTGTTCAAATATGTCTCAGTTTTCATACCCTGGTACTCGGGTGCAACATTCCAGACGCTTTACTAACACTCTCCCCACTTGGAGAGTCAGCGCCTTTAACCTCCTGTGGGGCCCAGTTTGCAATTTCTGCGGAAGATGAACAGGAATAGCGAGAACCAATGAGAGACTAGCTGGAGGTGTCTGGACGGGCAAATTTAACTCTCATTTCCCACCAGGAAGAGGAATTAACCAAAGGCTCAGCGTGCCGTGCCGGAACCAGATTAGGGCCTGAAGCCATCCTGCGGTGTTGCGGCCAGCTCACAAGAAAGCGAGTTGAAGAAAGGAGCTCAGGGGCACTGTAATGCACAAACCTGCAGAGTTATAAATGACAGCTATCGTCCAAAAATATACTGAAGTAAGGCTGCCAAGAGGACTTGAAAGCAGGGCAGAATTGCAGGAAACCGATTTCACGAGGTAGACTGGAATTGCATTGAAAGCATAGGAAAAGAGGCAGAACGTCCACAATGATGCACTTGGCCAAAAAGGGCGTATGCCTTGTTTCCTGAATATATTCAGGAAAAAACGCATACGCCCTTTTTGGCCAACCAAGCAAGCTTGCAAAGGAAATCTGCACTACAATGAAGTCTCACTTCCCCCCGGTCAAAAGGGCCATCTGAAAAAGTGTAAAATCCAGAAAGGCAGGACAGGCCATGGAGAACTGGGAGTCTTGTTATGCTGATGGGCGGGATGTAAATTGCCAACAGACACTCGGGAGAAGTGTATGGTGTTTCCTGAAACATCTAAAAAACAAAGCAACATAGCCTAGGGCACTTCCACTTATGGTCCTATAGCTTAGGGAAATTAAAGTCAAAAAGACATAGCCACCCCAAAGTTTGGGACGCCTCTGTTTACAAGAACCTCGTTTACCGTACAAGTTCAATATCACAGAAAGTGAAAAATGGATAAAGAACTTGTGGTACTTACGTACAATGCAGTATCACTCAGCAATGAAATCTATGTCATCAGGTCTGTAGCAGCATAATGAGTGCATTCCGGTACGATGATATTAACTGAAATAAGTCACACAGAAAAAGAAACATCATAAGATATCACTAATACACGGAATGTAAACTTGGCTACACAGGAACTGAATTCCAAAACAGAACAGGGTCTCAAATTTAGAAAACCAACTTATGCTTGCTTAAGAGGAAAGGTGAGTTGGGGTGCTGCATAAAACCAGAGATTGAAATGAGCACAGATAAAGTTCCTTAAGCCAAATATGGAATAGACAAGAGCTACTCCTTGCTCAACGAAATGGACTCAACACCGCATATTAAACGCCTAAGAATGTACCTGACTAGTAAGTATCTTAAAACCTATGGATTGCTATGTCTCCGAAAGAGAATCAAGCATGTGTACAGGGGCATAAACGCAGCAGTGATAGGATTGGAGAGGTTCGGTGAGCAAATGAAGATCCTTTGAAGTCATATTGCATGGTACCCATTCCACGGGTTTCAACTACCCAGGTTTAAGGTATTCTTCCTTCAGCTAAAACATGCATGTGGAACCTAGAGTATGATCAACCATGTGATCGGGAGACGTGTTCAAATATGTCTCAGTTTTCGTACCCTGGTACTCGGGTGCAACATTCCAGACGCTTTACTAACACTCTCCCGACTTGGAGAGTCAGTCCCTTTAACCTCCTGTTTGGCTCAGTTTGCAATTTCTGCAGAAGATGAACAGGAATAGCGAGAACCAATGAGAGACTAGCTGGAGGTGTCTGGACGGGCAAATTTAACTCTCATTTCCCACCAGGAAGAGGAATTAACCAAAGGCTCAGCGTGCCATGCCGGAACCAGATTAGGGCCTGAAGCCATCCTGCGGTGTTGCGGCCAGGTCACAAGAAAGCGAGTTGAAGAAAGGAGCTCAGGGGCACTGTAATTCACAAACCTGCAGAGTTATAAATGACAGCTATCGTCCAAAAATATACTGAAGTAAGGCTGCCAAGAGGACTTGAAAGTGGGGCAGAATTGCAGGAAACCGATTTCAGGAGGTAGACTGGAATTGCATTGAAAGCATAGGAAAAGAGGCAGAACGTCCACAATGATGCACTTGGCCAAAAAGGGCGTATGTGTATTTTCCTGAATATAATCAGGAAAAAACGCATATGCACTTTTTGGCCAACCAAGCATGCTTGCAAAGGAAATCTGCACTACAATGAAGTCTCACTTCCCCCCGGTCAAAAGGGCCATCTGAAAAAAGTGTAAAATCCAGAATGGCAGGACAGGCCATGGAGAACTGGGAGCCTTGTTATGCTGATGGGCGGGATGTAAATTGGCAACAGACACTCGGGAGAAGTGTATGGTGTTTCCTGAAACATCTAAAACACAAAGCAACAGAGCCTAGGGCACTTCCACTTATGGTCCTATAGTTTAGGGAAATTAAAATCAAAAAGACACAGCCACCCCAAAGTATGGAATGGCTCTGTTTACAGAACCGCGTTTACAGTACAAGTTCAACATCGCAGAAAGTGAAAAATGGATAAAGAAATTGTGGTATTTACTTACAAAGCAATATCACTCAGCAATGAAATCTATGTCATCAGGCCCTTAGCAGCACAATGAGTGGATTCAGGTATGATGATTCTAACTGAAATAAGTCACACAGAAAAAGAAACATCATAAGATATCAGTAATACACGGAATGTAAACTTGGCTACACAGGAACTGAATTACAGAACAGAACAGTGTCTCAAATTTAGAAAACCAACTTATGCTTGCTTAAGGGGAAAGGTGAGTTGGGGTGCTGCATAAAACCAGAGATTGAAATGAGCACAGATAAAGTTCCTTAAGCCAAATATGGAATAGACAAGAGCTACTCCTTGCTCAATGAAATGGACTCAACACCCCATATTAAACGCCTAAGAATGTACCTGACTAGTAAGTATCTTAAAACCTATGGATTGCTATGTCTCCGAAAGAGAATCAAGCATGTGTACAGGGGCATAAACGCAGCAGTGATAGGATTGGAGAGGTTCGGTGAGCAAATGAAGACCCTTTGAAGTCATATTTCATGGTACCCATTCCACGGGTTTCAACTACCCAGGTTTAAGGTATTCTTCCTTCAGCTAAAACATGCATGTGGAACCTAGAGTATGATCAACCATGTGATCGGGAGACGTGTTCAAATATGTCTCAGTTTTCGTACCCAGGTCCTCGGGTGCAACATTCCAGACGCTTTACTAACACTCTCCCAACTTGGAGAGTCAGTCCCTTTAACCTCCTGTTTGGCCCAGTTTGCAATTTCTGCGGAAGATGAACAGGAATAGCGAGAACCAATGAGAGACTAGCTGGAGGTGTCTGGACGGGCAAATTTAACTCTCATTTCCCACCAAGAAGAGGAATTAACGAAAGGCTCAGCGTGCCGTGCTGGAACCAGATTAGGGCCTGAAGCCATCCTGCGGTGTTGCGGCCAGCTCACAAGAAAGCGAGTTGAAGAAAGGAGCTCAGGGGCACTGTAATGCACAAACCTCCAGAGTTATAAATGACAGCTATCGTCCAAAAATATACTGAAGTAAGGCTGCCAAGAGGACTTGAAAGCGGGGCAGAATTGCAGGAAACCGATTTCAGGAGGTAGACTGGAATTGCATTGAAAGCATAGGAAAAGAGGCAGAACGTCCACAATGATGCACTTGGCCAAAAAGGGCGTATGCCTTGTTTCCTGAATATATTCAGGAAAAAACGCATACGCCCTTTTTGGCCAACCAAGCAAGCTTACAAAGGAAATCTGCACTACAATGAAGTCTCACTTCACCCCGGTCAAACGTGCCATCTGAAAAAGTGTAAAATCCAGAAAGGCAGGACAGGCCATGGAGAACTGGGAGCCTTGTTATGCTGATGGCCGGGATGTAAATTGCCAACAGACACTCGGGAGAAGTGTATGGTGTTTCCTGAAACATCTAAAAAACAAAGCAACAGAGCCTAGGGCACTTCCACTTATGGTCCTATAGCTTAGGGAAATTAAAGTCAAAAAGACACAGCCACCCCAAAGTTTGGGACGCCTCTGTTTACAAGAACCTCGTTTACCGTACAAGTTCAATATCACAGAAAGTGAAAAATGGATAAAGAACATGTGGTACTTACGTACAATGCAGTATCACTCAGCAATGAAATCTATGTCATCAGGTCCGTAGCAGCATAATGAGTGGATTCCGGTACGATGATTCTAACTGAAATAAGTCACACAGAAAAAGAAACATCATAAGATATCACTAATACACGGAATGTAAACTTGGCTACACAGGAACTGAATTCCAAAACAGAACAGGGTCTCAAATTTAGAAAACCAACTTATGCTTGCTTAAGGGGAAAGGTGAGTTGGGGTGTTGCATAAAACCAGAGATTGAAATGAGCACAGATAAAGTTCCTTAAGCCAAATATGGAATAGACAAGAGCTACTCCTTGCTCAACGAAATGGACTCAACACCCCATATTAAACGCCTAAGAATGTACCTGACTAGTAAGTATCTTAAAACCTATGGATTGCTATGTCTCCGAAAGAGAATCAAGCGTGTGTACAGGGGCATAAACGCAGCAGTGATAGGATTGGAGAGGTTCGGTGAGCAAATGAAGACCCTTTGAAGTCATATTGCATGGTACCCATTCCACGGGTTTCAAATACCCAGGTTTAAGGTATTCTTCCTTCAGCTAAAACATGCATGTGGAACCCAGAGTATGATCAACCGTGTGAATGGGAGACGTGTTCAAATATGTCTCAGTTTTCGTACCCTGGTACTCGAGTGCAACATTCCAGATGCTTTACTAACACTCTCCCGACTTGGAGAGTCAGTCCCTTTAACCTCCTGTTTGGCCCAGTTTGCAATTTCTGCGGAAGATGAACAGGAATAGGGAGAACCAATGAGAGACTAGCTGGAGGTGTCTGGACGGGCAAATTTAACTCTCATTTCCCACCAGGAAGAGGAAATAATCAAAGGCTCAGCGTGCCGTGCCGGAACCAGATTAGGGCCTGAAGCCATCCTGCGGTGTTTCGGCCAGCTCACTGGAAAGCGAGTTGAAGAAAGGAGCTCAGGGGCACTGTAATTCACAAACCTGCAGAGTTATAAATGACAGCTATCGTCCAAAAATATACTGAAGTAAGGCTGCCAAGAGGACTTGAAAGCGGGGCAGAATTGCAGGAAACCGATTTCAGGAGGTAGACTGGAATTGCATTGAAAGCATAGGAAAAGAGGCAGAACGTCCACAATGATGCACTTGGCCAAAAAGGGCGTATGCGTTTTTTCCTGAATATATTCAGGAAAAAACGCATACGCCCTTTTTGGCCAACCAAGCAAGCTTGCAAAGGAAATCTGCACTACAATGAAGTCTCACTGCCCCCCGGTCAAAAGGGCCATCTGAAAAAAGTGTAAAATCCAGAAAGGCAAGACAGGCAATGGAGAACTGGGAGCCTTGTTATGCTGATGGGCGGGATGTAAATTGCCAACAGACACTCGGGAGAAGTGTATGGTGTTTCCTGAAACATCTAAAAAACAAAGCAACAGAGCCTAGGGCACTTCCACTTATGGTCCTATAGCTTAGGGAAATTAAAGTCAAAAAGACACAGCCACCCCAAAGTATGGAATGGCTCTGTTTACAAGAACCTCGTTTACCGTACAAGTTCAATATCACAGAAAGTGAAAAATGGATAAAGAACTTGTGGTACTTACGTACAATGCAGTATCACTCAGCAATGAAATCTATGTCATCAGGTCCGTAGCAGCATAATGAGTGGATTCCGGTACGATGATTCTAACTGAAATATGTCACACAGAAAAAGAAACATCATAAGATATCACTAATACACGGAATGTAAACTTGGCTACACAGGAACTGAATTCCAAAACAGAACAGGGTCTCAAATTTAGAAAACCAACTTATGCTTGCTTGAGGGGAAAGGTGAGTTGGGGTGCTGCATAAAACCAGAGATTGAAATGAGCACAGATAAAGTTCCTTAAGCCAAATATGGAATAGACAAGAGCTACTCCTCGCTCAACGAAATGGACTCAACACCGCATATTAAACGCCTAAGAATGTACCTGAATAGTAAGTATCTTAAAACCTATGGATTGCTATGTCTCCGAAAGAGAATCAAGCATGTGTACAGGGGCATAAACGCAGCAGTGATAGGATTGGAGAGGTTCGGTGAGCAAATGAAGACCCTTTGAAGTCATATTGCATGGTACCCATTCCACGGGTTTCAACTACCCAGGTTTAAGGTATTCTTCCTTCAGCTAAAACATGCATGTGGAACCTAGAGTATGATCAACCATGTGATCGGGAGACGTGTTCAAATATGTCTCAGTTTTCGTACCCTGGTACTCGGGTGCAACATTCCAGACGCTTTACTAACACTCTCCCGACTTGGAGAGTCAGTCCCTTTAACCTCCTGTTTGGCCCAGTTTGCAATTTCTGCGGAAGATGAACAGGAATAGCGAGAACCAATGAGAGACTAGCTGGAGGTGTCTGGACGGGCAAATTTAACTCTCATTTCCCACCAGGAAGAGGAATTAACCAAAGGCTCAGCGTGTCGTGCCGGAACCAGATTAGGGCCTGAAGCCATCCTGCGGTGTTGCGGCCAGGTCACAAGAAAGCGAGTTGAAGAAAGGAGCTCAGGGGCACTGTAATTCACAAACCTGCAGAGTTATAAATGACAGCTATCATCCAAAAATATACTGAAGTAAGGCTGCCAAGAGGACTTGAAAGCGGGGCAGAATTGCAGGAAACCGATTTCAGGAGGTAGACTGGAATTGCATTGAAAGCATAGGAAAAGAGGCAGAACGTCCACAATGATGCACTTGGCCAAAAAGGGCGTATGCATTTTTTCCTGAATATATTCAGGAAAAAACTCATACGCACTTTTTGGCCAACCAAGCATGCTTGCAAAGGAAATCTGCACTACAATGAAGTCTCACTTCCCTCCGGTCAAAAGGGCCATCTGAAAAATGTGTAAAATCCAGAAAGTCAGGACAGGCCATGGAGAACTGGGAGCCTTGTTATGCTGATGGGCGGGATGTAAATTGCCAACAGACACTCGGGAGAAGTGTATGGTGTTTCCTGAAACATCTAAAAAACAAAGCAACAGAGCCTAGGGCACTTCCACTTATGGTCCTATAGCTTAGGGAAATTAAAATCAAAAAGACACAGCCACCCCAAAGTTTGGAACGGCTCTGTTTACAAAACCGCTTTTACAGTACAAGTTCAACATCGCAGAAAGTGAAAAATGGATAAAGAAGTTGTGGTATTTACTTAAAAGCAATATCACTCAGCAATGAAATCTATGTCATCAGGCCCTTAGCAGCACAATGAGTGGATTCAGGTATGATGATTCTAACTGAAATAAGTCACACAGAAAAACAAACATAAGATATCACTAATACACGGAATGTAAACTTGGCTACACGGGAACTGAATTACAGAACAGAACAGGGTCTCAAATTTAGAAAACCAACTTATGCTTGCTTAAGGGGAAAGGTGAGTTGGGGTGCTGCATAAAACCAGAGATTGAAATGAGCACAGATAAAGTTCCTTAAGCCAAATATGGAATAGACAAGAGCTACTCCTTGCTCAACGAAATGGACTCAACACCGCATATTAAACGCCTAAGAATGTACCTGACTAGTAAGTATCTTAAAACCTATGGATTGCTATGTCTCCGAAAGAGAATCAAGCATGTGTACAGGGGCATAAACGCAGCAGTGATAGGATTGGAGAGGTTCGGTGAGCAAATGAAGACCCTTTGAAGTCATATTGCATGGTACCCATTCCACGGGTTTCAACTACCCAGGTTTAAGGTATTCTTCCTTCAGCTAAAACATGCATGTGGAACCTAGAGTATGATCAACCATGTGATCGGGAGACGTGTTCAAATATGTCTCAGTTTTCGTACCCAGGTCCTCGGGTGCTACATTCCAGACGCTTTACTAACACTCTCCCGACTTGGAGAGTCAGTCCCTTTAACCTCCTGTTTGGCCCAGTTTGCAATTTCTGCGGAAGATGAACAGGAATAGCGAGAACCAATGAGAGACTAGCTGGAGGTGTCTGGACGGGCAAATTTAACTCTCATTTCCCACCAGGAAGAGGAAATAATCAAAGGCTCAGCGTGCCGTGCCGGAACCAGATTAGGGCCTGAAGCCATCCTGCGGTGTTGCGGCCAGCTCACAAGAAAGCGAGTTGAAGAAAGGAGCTCAGGGGCACTGTAATGCACAAACCTGCAGAGTTATAAATGACAGCTATCGTCCAAAAATATACTGAAGTAAGGCTGCCAAGAGGACTTGAAAGCAGGGCAGAATTGCAGGAAACCGATTTCACGAGGTAGACTGGAATTGCATTGAAAGCATAGGAAAAGAGGCAGAACGTCCACAATGATGCACTTGGCCAAAAAGGGCGTATGCCTTGTTTCCTGAATATATTCAGGAAAAAACGCATACGCCCTTTTTGGCCAACCAAGCAAGCTTGCAAAGGAAATCTGCACTACAATGAAGTCTCACTTCACCCCGGTCAAACGTGCCATCTGAAAAAGTGTAAAATCCAGAAAGGCAGGACAGGCCATGGAGAACTGGGAGTCTTGTTATGCTGATGGGCGGGATGTAAATTGCCAACAGACACTCGGGAGAAGTGTATGGTGTTTCCTGAAACATCTAAAAAACAAAGCAACAGAGCCTAGGGCACTTCCACTTATGGTCCTATAGCTTAGGGAAATTAAAGTCAAAAAGACACAGCCACCCCAAAGTATGGAATGGCTCTGTTTACAAGAACCTCGTTTACCGTACAAGTTCAATATCACAGAAAGTGAAAAATGGATAAAGAACTTGTGGTACTTACGTACAATGCAGTATCACTCAGCAATGAAATCTATGTCATCAGGTCCGTAGCAGCATAATGAGTGGATTCCGGTACGATGATTCTAACTGAAATATGTCACACAGAAAAAGAAACATCATAAGATATCACTAATACACGGAATGTAAACTTGGCTACACAGGAACTGAATTCCAAAACAGAACAGGGTCTCAAATTTAGAAAACCAACTTATGCTTGCTTAAGAGGAAAGGTGAGTTGGGGTGCTGCATAAAACCAGAGATTGAAATGAGCACAGATAAAGTTCCTTAAGCCAAATATGGAATAGACAAGAGCTACTCCTTGCTCAACGAAATGGACTCAACACCGCATATTAAACGCCTAAGAATGTACCTGACTAGTAAGTATCTTAAAACCTATGGATTGCTATGTCTCCGAAAGAGAATCAAGCATGTGTACAGGGGCATAAACGCAGCAGTGATAGGATTGGAGAGGTTCGGTGAGCAAATGAAGACCCTTTGAAGTCATATTGCATGGTACCCATTCCACGGGTTTCAACTACCCAGGTTTAAGGTGTTCTTCCTTCAGCTAAAACATGCATGTGGAACCTAGAGTATGATCAACCATGTGATCGGGAGACGTGTTCAAATATGTCTCACTTTTCGTACCCTGGTACTCGGGTGCAACATTCCAGACGCTTTACTAACACTCTCCCGACTTGGAGAGTCAGTGCCTTTAACCTCCTGTTTGGCCCAGTTTGCAATTTCTGCGGAAGATGAACAGGAATAGGGAGAACCAATGAGAGACTAGCTGGAGGTGTCTGGACGGGCAAATTTAACTCTCATTTCCCACCAGGAAGAGGAAATAATCAAAGGCTCAGCGTGCCGTGCCGGAACCAGATTAGAGCCTGAAGACATCCTGCGGTGTTTCGGCCAGCTCACTGGAAAGCGAGTTGAAGAAAGGAGCTCAGGGGCACTGTAATTCACAAACCTGCAGAGTTATAAATGACAGCTATCGTCCAAAAATATACTGAAGTAAGGCTGCCAAGAGGACTTGAAAGCGGGGCAGAATTGCAGGAAACCGATTTCAGGAGGTAGACTGGAATTGCATTGAAAGCATAGGAAAAGAGGCAGAACGTCCACAATGATGCACTTGGCCAAAAAGGGCGTATGCGTTTTTTCCTGAATATATTCAGGAAAAAACGCATACGCCCTTTTTGGCCAAACAAGCAAGCTTGCAAAGGAAATCTGCACTACAATGAAGTCTCACTGCCCCCCGGTCAAAAGGGCCATCTGAAAAAAGTGTAAAATCCAGAAAGGCAAGACAGGCAATGGAGAACTGGGAGCCTTGTTATGCTGATGGGCGGGATGTAAATTGCCAACAGACACTCGGGAGAAGTGTATGGTGTTTCCTGAAACATCTAAAAAACAAAGCAACAGAGCCTAGGGCACTTCCACTTATGGTCCTATAGCTTAGGGAAATTAAAGTCAAAAAGACACAGCCACCCCAAAGTATGGAATGGCTCTGTTTACAAGAACCTCGTTTACCGTACAAGTTCAATATCACAGAAAGTGAAAAATGGATAAAGAACTTGTGGTACTTACGTACAATGCAGTATCACTCAGAAATGAAATCTATGTCATCAGGTCCGTAGCAGCATAATGAGTGGATTCCGGTACGATGATTCTAACTGAAATAAGTCACACAGAAAAACAAACATAAGATATCAATAATACACGGAATGTAAACTTGGCTACACAGGAACTGAATTACAGAACAGAACAGGGTCTCAAATTTAGAAAACCAACTTATGCTTGCTTAAGGGGAAAGGTGAGTTGGGGTGCTGCATAAAACCAGAGATTGAAATGAGCACAGATAAAGTTCCTTAAGCCAAATATGGAATAGACAAGAGCTACTGCTTGCTCAACGAAATGGACTCAACACCCCATATTAAACGCCTAAGAATGTACCTGACTAGTAAGTATCTTAAAACCTATGGATTGCTATGTCTCCGAAAGAGAATCAAGCATGTGTACAGGAGCATAAACGCAGCAGTGATAGGATTGGAGAGGTTCGGTGAGCAAATGAAGACCCTTTGAAGTCATATTGCATGGTACCCTTTCCACGGGTTTCAACTACCCAGGTTTAAGGTATTCTTCCTTCAGCTAAAACATGCATGTGGAACCTAGAGTATGATCAACCATGTGATCGGGAGACGTGTTCAAATATGTCTCAGTTTTCGTACCCTCGTACTCGGGTGCAACATTCCAGACGCTTTACTAACACTCTCCCGACTTGGAGAGTCAGTGCCTTTAACCTCCTGTTTGGCCCAGTTTGCAATTTCTGCGGAAGATGAACAGGAATAGGGAGAACCAATGAGAGACTAGCTGGAGGTGTCTGGACGGGCAAATTTAACTCTCATTTCCCACCAGGAAGAGGAAATAATCAAAGGCTCAGCGTGCCGTGCCGGAACCAGATTAGGGCCTGAAGCCATCCTGCGGTGTTTCGGCCAGCTCACTGGAAAGCGAGTTGAAGAAAGGAGCTCAGGGGCACTGTAATTCACAAACCTGCAGAGTTATAAATGACAGCTATCGTCCAAAAATATACTGAAGTAAGGCTGCCAAGAGGACTTGAAAGCGGGGCAGAATTGCAGGAAACCGATTTCACGAGGTAGACTGGAATTGCATTGAAAGCATAGGAAAAGAGGCAGAACGTCCACAATGATGCACTTGGCCAAAAAGGGCGTATGCGTTTTTTCCTGAATATATTCAGGAAAAAACGCATACGCCCTTTTTGGCCAACCAAGCAAGCTTGCAAAGGAAATCTGCACTACAATGAAGTCTCACTGCCCCCCGGTCAAAAGGGTCATCTGAAAAAAGTGTAAAATCCAGAAAGGCAAGACAGGCAATGGAGAACTGGGAGCCTTGTTATGCTGATGGGCGGGATGTAAATTGCCAACAGACACTCGGGAGAAGTGTATGGTGTTTCCTGAAACATCTAAAAAACAAAGCAACAGAGCCTAGGGCACTTCCACTTATGGTCCTATAGCTTAGGGAAATTAAAGTCAAAAAGACACAGCCACCCCAAAGTATGGAATGGCTCTGTTTACAAGAACCTCGTTTACCGTACAAGTTCAATATCACAGAAAGTGAAAAATGGATAAAGAACTTGTGGTACTTACGTACAATGCAGTATCACTCAGCAATGAAATCTATGTCATCAGGTCCGTAGCAGCATAATGAGTGGATTCCGGTACGATGATTCTAACTGAAATATGTCACACAGAAAAAGAAACATCATAAGATATCACTAATACACGGAATGTAAACTTGGCTACACAGGAACTGAATTCCAAAACAGAACAGGGTCTCAAATTTAGAAAACCAACTTATGCTTGCTTAAGAGGAAAGGTGAGTTGGGGTGCTGCATAAAACCAGAGATTGAAATGAGTACAGATAAAGTTCCTTAAGCCAAATATGGAATAGACAAGAGCTACTCCTTGCTCAACGAAATGGACTCAACACCGCATATTAAACGCCTAAGAATGTACCTGACTAGTAAGTATCTTAAAACCTATGGATTGCTATGTCTCTGAAAGAGAATCAAGCATGTGTACAGGGGCATAAACGCAGCAGTGATAGGATTGGAGAGGTTCGGTGAGCAAATGAAGACCCTTTAAGTCATATTGCATGGTACCCATTCCACGGGTTTCAACTACCCAGGTTTAAGGTATTCTTCCTTCAGCTAAAACATGCATGTGGAACCTAGAGTATGATCAACCATGTGATCGGGAGACGTGTTCAAATATGTCTCAGTTTTCGTACCCTGGTACTCGGGTGCAACATTCCAGACGCTTTACTAACACTCTCCCGACTTGGAGAGTCAGTCCCTTTAACCTCCTGTTTGGCCCAGTTTGCAATTTCTGCGGAAGATGAACAGGAATAGCGAGAACCAATGAGAGACTAGCTGGAGGTGTCTGGACGGGCAAATTTAACTCTCATTTCCCACCAGGAAGAGGAATTAACCAAAGGCTCAGCGTGCCGTGCCGGAACAAGATTAGGGCCTGAAGCCATCCTGCGGTGTTGCGGCCAGGTCACAAGAAAGCGAGTTGAAGAAAGGAGCTCAGGGGCACTGTAATTCACAAACCTGCAGAGTTATAAATGACAGCTATCGTCCAAAAATATACTGAAGTAAGGCTGCCAAGAGGACTTGAAAGCGGGGCAGAATTGCAGGAAACCGATTTCAGGAGGTAGACTGGAATTGCATTGAAAGCATAGGAAAAGAGGCAGAACGTCCACAATGATGCACTTGGCCAAAAAGGGCGTATGCATTTTTTCCTGAATATATTCAGGAAAAAACTCATACGCCCTTTTTGGCCAACCAAGCATGCTTGCAAAGGAAATCTGCACTACAATGAAGTCTCACTTCCCCCCGGTCAAAAGGGCCATCTGAAAAATGTGTAAAATCCAGAAAGTCAGGACAGGCCATGGAGAACTGGGAGCCTTGTTATGCTGATGGGCGGGATGTAAATTGCCAACAGACACTCGGGAGAAGTGTATGGTGTTTCCTGAAACATCTAAAAAACAAAGCAACAGAGCCTAGGGCACTTCCACTTATGGTCCTATAGCTTAGGGAAATTAAAATCAAAAAGACACAGCCACCCCAAAGTTTGGAACGGCTCTGTTTACAAAACCGCTTTTACAGTACAAGTTCAACATCGCAGAAAGTGAAAAATGGATAAAGAAGTTGTGGTATTTACTTAAAAGCAATATCACTCAGCAATGAAATCTATGTCATCAGGCCCTTAGCAGCACAATGAGTGGATTCAGGTATGATGATTCTAACTGAAATAAGTCACACAGAAAAACAAACATAAGATATCACTAATACACGGAATGTAAACTTGGCTACACGGGAACTGAATTACAGAACAGAACAGGGTCTCAAATTTAGAAAACCAACTTATGCTTGCTTAAGGGGAAAGGTGAGTTGGGGTGCTGCATAAAACCAGAGATTGAAATGAGCACAGATAAAGTTCCTTAAGCCAAATATGGAATAGACAAGAGCTACTCCTTGCTCAACGAAATGGACTCAACACCGCATATTAAACGCCTAAGAATGTACCTGACTAGTAAGTATCTTAAAACCTATGGATTGCTATGTCTCCGAAAGAGAATCAAGCATGTGTACAGGGGCATAAACGCAGCAGTGATAGGATTGGAGAGGTTCGGTGAGCAAATGAAGACCCTTTGAAGTCATATTGCATGGTACCCATTCCACGGGTTTCAACTACCCAGGTTTAAGGTATTCTTCCTTCAGCTAAAACATGCATGTGGAACCTAGAGTATGATCAACCATGTGATCGGGAGACGTGTTCAAATATGTCTCAGTTTTCGTACCAAGGTCCTCGGGTGCTACATTCCAGACGCTTTACTAACACTCTCCCGACTTGGAGAGTCAGTCCCTTTAACCTCCTGTTTGGCCCAGTTTGCAATTTCTGCGGAAGATGAACAGGAATAGCGAGAACCAATGAGAGACTAGCTGGAGGTGTCTGGACGGGCAAATTTAACTCTCATTTCCCACCAGGAAGAGGAAATAATCAAAGGCTCAGCGTGCCGTGCCGGAACCAGATTAGGGCCTGAAGCCATCCTGCGGTGTTGCGGCCAGCTCACAAGAAAGCGAGTTGAAGAAAGGAGCTCAGGGGCACTGTAATGCACAAACCTGCAGAGTTATAAATGACAGCTATCGTCCAAAAATATACTGAAGTAAGGCTGCCAAGAGGACTTGAAAGCAGGGCAGAATTGCAGGAAACCGATTTCACGAGGTAGACTGGAATTGCATTGAAAGCATAGGAAAAGAGGCAGAACGTCCACAATGATGCACTTGGCCAAAAAGGGCGTATGCCTTGTTTCCTGAATATATTCAGGAAAAAACGCATACGCCCTTTTTGGCCAACCAAGCAAGCTTGCAAAGGAAATCTGCACTACAATGAAGTCTCACTTCACCCCGGTCAAACGTGCCATCTGAAAAAGTGTAAAATCCAGAAAGGCAGGACAGGCCATGGAGAACTGGGAGTCTTGTTATGCTGATGGGCGGGATGTAAATTGCCAACAGACACTCGGGAGAAGTGTATGGTGTTTCCTGAAACATCTAAAAAACAAAGCAACAGAGCCTAGGGCACTTCCACTTATGGTCCTATAGCTTAGGGAAATTAAAGTCAAAAAGACACAGCCACCCCAAAGTATGGAATGGCTCTGTTTACAAGAACCTCGTTTACCGTACAAGTTCAATATCACAGAAAGTGAAAAATGGATAAAGAACTTGTGGTACTTACGTACAATGCAGTATCACTCAGCAATGAAATCTATGTCATCAGGTCCGTAGCAGCATAATGAGTGGATTCCGGTACGATGATTCTAACTGAAATATGTCACACAGAAAAAGAAACATCATAAGATATCACTAATACACGGAATGTAAACTTGGCTACACAGGAACTGAATTCCAAAACAGAACAGGGTCTCAAATTTAGAAAACCAACTTATGCTTGCTTAAGAGGAAAGGTGAGTTGGGGTGCTGCATAAAACCAGAGATTGAAATGAGCACAGATAAAGTTCCTTAAGCCAAATATGGAATAGACAAGAGCTACTCCTTGCTCAACGAAATGGACTCAAGACCGCATATTAAACGCCTAAGAATGTACCTGACTAGTAAGTATCTTAAAACCTATGGATTGCTATGTCTCCGAAAGAGAATCAAGCATGTGTACAGGGGCATAAACGCAGCAGTGATAGGATTGGAGAGGTTCGGTGAGCAAATGAAGACCCTTTGAAGTCATATTGCATGGTACCCATTCCACGGGTTTCAACTACCCAGGTTTAAGGTATTCTTCCTTCAGCTAAAACATGCATGTGGAACCTAGAGTATGATCAACCATGTGATCGGGAGACGTGTTCAAATATGTCTCAGTTTTCGTACCCTGGTACTCGGGTGCAACATTCCAGACGCTTTACTAACACTCTCCCGACTTGGAGAGTCAGTGCCTTTAACCTCCTGTTTGGCCCAGTTTGCAATTTCTGCGGAAGATGAACAGGAATAGGGAGAACCAATGAGAGACTAGCTGGAGGTGTCTGGACGGGCAAATTTAACTCTCATTTCCCACCAGGAAGAGGAAATAATCAAAGGCTCAGCGTGCCGTGCCGGAACCAGATTAGGGCCTGAAGCCATCCTGCGGTGTTGCGGCCAGCTCACTGGAAAGCGAGTTGAAGAAAGGAGCTCAGGGGCACTGTAATTCACAAACCTGCAGAGTTATAAATGACAGCTATCGTCCAAAAATATACTGAAGTAAGGCTGCCAAGAGGACTTGAAAGCGGGGCAGAATTGCAGGAAACCGATTTCAGGAGGTAGACTGGAATTGCATTGAAAGCATAGGAAAAGAGGCAGAACGTCCACAATGATGCACTTGGCCAAAAAGGGCGTATGCGTTTTTTCCTGAATATATTCAGGAAAAAACGCATAGGCCCTTTTTGGCCAACCAAGCAAGCTTGCAAAGGAAATCTGCACTACAATGAAGTCTCACTGCCCCCCGGTCAAAAGGGCCATCTGAAAAAAGTGTAAAATCCAGAAAGGCAAGACAGGCAATGGAGAACTGGGAGCCTTGTTATGCTGATGGGCGGGATGTAAATTGCCAACAGACACTCGGGAGAAGTGTATGGTGTTTCCTGAAACATCTAAAAAACAAAGCAACAGAGCCTAGGGCACTTCCACTTATGGTCCTATAGCTTAGGGAAATTAAAGTCAAAAAGACACAGCCACCCCAAAGTATGGAATGGCTCTGTTTACAAGAACCTCGTTTACCGTACAAGTTCAATATCACAGAAAGTGAAAAATGGATAAAGAACTTGTGGTACTTACGTACAATGCAGTATCACTCAGAAATGAAAACTATGTCATCAGGTCCGTAGCAGCATAATGAGTGGATTCCGGTACGATGATTCTAACTGAAATAAGTCACACAGAAAAACAAACATAAGATATCAATAATACACGGAATGTAAACTTGGCTACACAGGAACTGAATTACAGAACAGAACAGGGTCTCAAATTTAGAAAACCAACTTATGCTTGCTTAAGGGGAAAGGTGAGTTGGGGTGCTGCATAAAACCAGAGATTGAAATGAGCACAGATAAAGTTCCTTAAGCCAAATATGGAATAGACAAGAGCTACTCCTTGCTCAACGAAATGGACTCAACACCCCATATTAAACGCCTAAGAATGTACCTGACTAGTAAGTATCTTAAAACCTATGGATTGCTATGTCTCCGAAAGAGAATCAAGCATGTGTACAGGGGCATAAACGCAGCAGTGATAGGATTGGAGAGGTTCGGTGAGCAAATGAAGACCCTTTGAAGTCATATTGCATGGTACCCATTCCACGGGTTTCAACTACCCAGGTTTAAGGTATTCTTCCTTCAGCTAAAACATGCATGTGGAACCTAGAGTATGATCAACCATGTGATCGGGAGACGTGTTCAAATATGTCTCAGTTTTCGTACCCTCGTACTCGGGTGCAACATTCCAGACGCTTTACTAACACTCTCCCGACTTGGAGAGTCAGTGCCTTTAACCTCCTGTTTGGCCCAGTTTGCAATTTCTGCGGAAGATGAACAGGAATAGGGAGAACCAATGAGAGACTAGCTGGAGGTGTCTGGACGGGCAAATTTAACTCTCATTTCCCACCAGGAAGAGGAAATAATCAAAGGCTCAGCGTGCCGTGCCGGAACCAGATTAGGGCCTGAAGCCATCCTGCGGTGTTGCGGCCAGCTCACTGGAAAGCGAGTTGAAGAAAGGAGCTCAGGGGCACTGTAATTCACAAACCTGCAGAGTTATAAATGACAGCTATCGTCCAAAAATATACTGAAGTAAGGCTGCCAAGAGGACTTGAAAGCGGGGCAGAATTGCAGGAAACCGATTTCAGGAGGTAGACTGGAATTGCATTGAAAGCATAGGAAAAGAGGCAGAACGTCCACAATGATGCACTTGGCCAAAAAGGGCGTATGCGTTTTTTCTTGAATATATTCAGGAAAAAACGCATAGGCCCTTTTTGGCCAACCAAGCAAGCTTGCAAAGGAAATCTGCACTACAATGAAGTCTCACTGCCCCCCGGTCAAAAGGGCCATCTGAAAAAAGTGTAAAATCCAGAAAGGCAAGACAGGCCATGGAGAACTGGGAGCCTTGTTATGCTGATGGGCGGGATGTAAATTGCCAACAGACACTCGGGAGAAGTGTATGGTGTTTCCTGAAACATCTAAAAAACAAAGCAACAGAGCCTAGGGCACTTCCACTTATGGTCCTATAGCTTAGGGAAATTAAAGTCAAAAAGACACAGCCACCCCAAAGTATGGAATGGCTCTGTTTACAAGAACCTCGTTTACCGTACAAGTTCAATATCACAGAAAGTGAAAAATGGATAAAGAACTTGTGGTACTTACGTACAATGCAGTATCACTCAGCAATGAAATCTATGTCATCAGGTCCGTAGCAGCATAATGAGTGGATTCCGGTACGATGATTCTAACTGAAATATGTCACACAGAAAAAGAAACATCATAAGATATCACTAATACACGGAATGTAAACTTGGCTACACAGGAACTGAATTCCAAAACAGAACAGGGTCTCAAATTTAGAAAACCAACTTATGCTTGCTTAAGAGGAAAGGTGAGTTGGGGTGCTGCATAAAACCAGAGATTGAAATGAGTACAGATAAAGTTCCTTAAGCCAAATATGGAATAGACAAGAGCTACTCCTTGCTCAACGAAATGGACTCAACACCGCATATTAAACGCCTAAGAATGTACCTGACTAGTAAGTATCTTAAAACCTATGGATTGCTATGTCTCCGAAAGAGAATCAAGCATGTGTACAGGGGCATAAACGCAGCAGTGATAGGATTGGAGAGGTTCGGTGAGCAAATGAAGACCCTTTGAAGTCATATTGCATGGTACCCATTCCACGGGTTTCAACTACCCAGGTTTAAGGTATTCTTCCTTCAGCTAAAACATGCATGTGGAACCTAGAGTATGATCAACCATGTGATCGGGAGACGTGTTCAAATATGTCTCAGTTTTCGTACCCTGGTACTCGGGTGCAACATTCCAGATGCTTTACTAACACTCTCCCGACTTGGAGAGTCAGTCCCTTTAACCTCCTGTTTGGCCCAGTTTGCAATTTCTGCGGAAGATGAACAGGAATAGCGAGAACCAATGAGAGACTAGCTGGAGGTGTCTGGACGGGCAAATTTAACTCTCATTTCCCACCAGGAAGAGGAATTAACCAAAGGCTCAGCGTGCCGTGCCGGAACCAGATTAGGGCCTGAAGCCATCCTGCGGTGTTGCGGCCAGGTCACAAGAAAGCGAGTTGAAGAAAGGAGCTCAGGGGCACTGTAATTCACAAACCTGCAGAGTTATAAATGACAGCTATCGTCCAAAAATATACTGAAGTAAGGCTGCCAAGAGGACTTGAAAGCGGGGCAGAATTGCAGGAAACCGATTTCAGGAGGTAGACTGGAATTGCATTGAAAGCATAGGAAAAGAGGCAGAACATCCACAATGATGCACTTGGCCAAAAAGGGCGTATGCATTTTTTCCTGAATATATTCAGGAAAAAACTCATACGCCCTTTTTGGCCAACCAAGCATGCTTGCAAAGGAAATCTGCACTACAATGAAGTCTCACTTCCCCCCGGTCAAAAGGGACATCTGAAAAAAGTGTAAAATCCAGAAAGGCAAGACAGGCCATGGAGAACTGGGAGCCTTGTTATGCTGATGGGCGGGATGTAAATTGCCAACAGACACTCGGGAGAAGTGTATGTTGTTTCCTGAAACATCTAAAAAACAAAGCAACAGAGCCTAGGGCACTTCCACTTATGGTCCTATAGCTTAGGGAAATTAAAATCAAAAAGACACAGCCACCCCAAAGTTTGGAACGGCTCTGTTTACAAAACCGCTTTTACAGTACAAGTTCAACATCGCAGAAAGTGAAAAATGGATAAAGAAGTTGTGGTATTTACTTAAAAGCAATATCACTCAGCAATGAAATCTATGTCATCAGGCCCTTAGCAGCACAATGAGTGGATTCAGGTATGATGATTCTAACTGAAATAAGTCACACAGAAAAACAAACATAAGATATCACTAATACACGGAATGTAAACTTGGCTACACAGGAACTGAATTACAGAACAGAACAGGGTCTCAAATTTAGAAAACCAACTTATGCTTGCTTAAGGGGAAAGGTGAGTTGGGGTGCTGCATAAAACCAGAGATTGAAATGAGCACAGATAAAGTTCCTTAAGCCAAATATGGAATAGACAAGAGCTACTCCTTGCTCAACGAAATGGACTCAACACCGCATATTAAACGCCTAAGAATGTACCTGACTAGTAAGTATCTTAAAACCTATGGATTGCTATGTCTCCGAAAGAGAATCAAGCATGTGTACAGGGGCATAAACGCAGCAGTGATAGGATTGGAGAGGTTCGGTGAGCAAATGAAGACCCTTTGAAGTCATATTGCATGGTACCCATTCCACGGGTTTCAACTACCCAGGTTTAAGGTATTCTTCCTTCAGCTAAAACATGCATGTGGAACCTAGAGTATGATCAACCATGTGATCGGGAGACGTGTTCAAATATGTCTCAGTTTTCGTACCCAGGTCCTCGGGTGCAACATTCCAGACGCTTTACTAACACTCTCCCGACTTGGAGAGTCAGTCCCTTTAACCTCCTGTTTGGCCCAGTTTGCAATTTCTGCGGAAGATGAACAGGAATAGCGAGAACCAATGAGAGACTAGCTGGAGGTGTCTGGACGGGCAAATTTAACTCTCATTTCCCTCCAGGAAGAGGAATTAACGAAAGGCTCAGCGTGCCGTGCCGGAACCAGATTAGGGCCTGAAGCCATCCTGCGGTGTTGCGGCCAGCTCACTGGAAAGCGAGTTGAAGAAAGGAGCTCAGGGGCACTGTAATGCACAAACCTGCAGAGTTATAAATGACAGCTATCGTCCAAAAATATACTGAAGTAAGGCTGCCAAGAGGACTTGAAAGCAGGGCAGAATTGCAGGAAACCGATTTCACGAGGTAGACTGGAATTGCATTGAAAGCATAGGAAAAGAGGCAGAACGTCCACAATGATGCACTTGGCCAAAAAGGGCGTATGCCTTGTTTCCTGAATATATTCAGGAAAAAACGCATACGCCCTTTTTGGCCAACCAAGCAAGCTTGCAAAAGAAATCTGCACTACAATGAAGTCTCACTTCACCCCGGTCAAACGTGCCATCTGAAAAAGTGTAAAATCCAGAAAGGCAGGACAGGCCATGGAGAACTGGGAGTCTTGTTATGCTGATGGGCGGGATGTAAATTGCCAACAGACACTCGGGAGAAGTGTATGGTGTTTCCTGAAACATCTAAAAAACAAAGCAACAGAGCCTAGGGCACTTCCACTTATGGTCCTATAGCTTAGGGAAATTAAAGTCAAAAAGACACAGCCACCCCAAAGTATGGAATGGCTCTGTTTACAAGAACCTCGTTTACCGTACAAGTTCAATATCACAGAAAGTGAAAAATGGATAAAGAACTTGTGGTACTTACGTACAATGCAGTATCACTCAGCAATGAAATCTATGTCATCAGGTCCGTAGCAGCATAATGAGTGGATTCCGGTACGATGATTCTAACTGAAATATGTCACACAGAAAAAGAAACATCATAAGATATCACTAATACACGGAATGTAAACTTGGCTACACAGGAACTGAATTCCAAAACAGAACAGGGTCTCAAATTTAGAAAACCAACTTATGCTTGCTTAAGAGGAAAGGTGAGTTGGGGTGCTGCATAAAACCAGAGATTGAAATGAGCACAGATAAAGTTCCTTAAGCCAAATATGGAATAGACAAGAGCTACTCCTTGCTCAACGAAATGGACTCAACACCGCATATTAAACGCCTAAGAATGTACCTGACTAGTAAGTATCTTAAAACCTATGGATTGCTATGTCTCCGAAAGAGAATCAAGCATGTGTACAGGGGCATAAACGCAGCAGTGATAGGATTGGAGAGGTTCGGTGAGCAAATGAAGACCCTTTGAAGTCATATTGCATGGTACCCATTCCACGGGTTTCAACTACCCAGGTTTAAGGTATTCTTCCTTCAGCTAAAACATGCATGTGGAACCTAGAGTATGATCAACCATGTGATCGGGAGACGTGTTCAAATATGTCTCACTTTTCGTACCCTGGTACTCGGGTGCAACATTCCAGACGCTTTACTAACACTCTCCCGACTTAGAGAGTCAGTGCCTTTAACCTCCTGTTTGGCCCAGTTTGCAATTTCTGCGGAAGATGAACAGGAATAGGGAGAACCAATGAGAGACTAGCTGGAGGTGTCTGGACGGGCAAATTTAACTCTCATTTCCCACCAGGAAGAGGAAATAATCAAAGGCTCAGCGTGCCGTGCCGGAACCAGATTAGGGCCTGAAGCCATCCTGCGGTGTTTCGGCCAGCTCACTGGAAAGCGAGTTGAAGAAAGGAGCTCAGGGGCACTGTAATTCACAAACCTGCAGAGTTATAAATGACAGCTATCGTCCAAAAATATACTGAAGTAAGGCTGCCAAGAGGACTTGAAAGCGGGGCAGAATTGCAGGAAACCGATTTCAGGAGGTAGACTGGAATTGCATTGAAAGCATAGGAAAAGAGGCAGAACGTCCACAATGATGCACTTGGCCAAAAAGGGCGTATGCGTTTTTTCCTGAATATATTCAGGAAAAAACGCATACGCCCTTTTTGGCCAACCAAGCAAGCTTGCAAAGGAAATCTGCACTACAATGAAGTCTCACTGCCCCCCGGTCAAAAGGGCCATCTGAAAAAAGTGTAAAATCCAGAAAGGCAAGACAGGCAATGGAGAACTGGGAGCCTTGTTATGCTGATGGGCGGGATGTAAATTGCCAACAGACACTCGGGAGAAGTGTATGGTGTTTCCTGAAACATCTAAAAAACAAAGCAACAGAGCCTAGGGCACTTCCACTTATGGTCCTATAGCTTAGGGAAATTAAAGTCAAAAAGACACAGCCACCCCAAAGTATGGAATGGCTCTGTTTACAAGAACCTCGTTTACCGTACAAGTTCAATATCACAGAAAGTGAAAAATGGATAAAGAACTTGTGGTACTTACGTACAATGCAGTATCACTCAGAAATGAAATCTATGTCATCAGGTCCGTAGCAGCATAATGAGTGGATTCCGGTACGATGATTCTAACTGAAATAAGTCACACAGAAAAACAAACATAAGATATCAATAATACACGGAATGTAAACTTGGCTACACAGGAACTGAATTACAGAACAGAACAGGGTCTCAAATTTAGAAAACCAACTTATGCTTGCTTAAGGGGAAAGGTGAGTTGGGGTGCTGCATAAAACCAGAGATTGAAATGAGCACAGATAAAGTTCCTTAAGCCAAATATGGAATAGACAAGAGCTACTCCTTGCTCAACGAAATGGACTCAACACCGCATATTAAACGCCTAAGAATGTACCTGACTAGTAAGTATCTTAAAACCTATGGATTGCTATGTCTCCGAAAGAGAATCAAGCATGTGTACAGGGGCATAAACGCAGCAGTGATAGGATTGGAGAGGTTCGGTGAGCAAATGAAGACCCTTTGAAGTCATATTGCATGGTACCCATTCCACGGGTTTCAACTACCCAGGTTTAAGGTATTCTTCCTTCAGCTAAAACATGCATGTGGAACCTAGAGTATGATCAACCATGTGATCGGGAGACGTGTTCAAATATGTCTCAGTTTTCGTACCCTCGTACTCGGGTGCAACATTCCAGACGCTTTACTAACACTCTCCCGACTTGGAGAGTCAGTCCCTTTAACCTCCTGTTTGGCCCAGTTTGCAATTTCTGCGGAAGATGAACAGGAATAGCGAGAACCAATGAGAGACTAGCTGGAGGTGTCTGGACGGGCAAATTTAACTCTCATTTCCCACCAGGAAGATGAATTAACCAAAGGCTCAGCGTGCCGTGCCGGAACCAGATTAGGGCCTGAAGCCATCCTGCGGTGTTGCGGCCAGCTCACAAGAAAGCGAGTTGAAGAAAGGAGCTCAGGGGCACTGTAATGCACAAACCTGCAGAGTTATAAATGACAGCTATCGTCCAAAAATATACTGAAGTAAGGCTGCCAAGAGGACTTGAAAGCGGGGCAGAATTGCAGGAAACCGATTTCAGGAGGTAGACTGGAATTGCATTGAAAGCATAGGAAAAGAGGCAGAACATCCACAATGATGCACTTGGCCAAAAAGGGCGTATGCGTTTTTTCCTGAATATATTCAGGAAAAAACGCATACGCCCTTTTTGGCCAACCAAGCAAGCTTGCAAAGGAAATCTGCACTACAATGAAGTCTCACTTCCCCCCGGTCAAAAGGGCCATCTGAAAAAAGTGTAAAATCCAGAAAGGCAGGACAGGCCATGGAGAACTGGGAGCCTTGTTATGCTGATGGGCGGGATGTAAATTGCCAACAGACACTCGGGAGAAGTGTATGGTGTTTCCTGAAACATCTAAAAAACAAAGCAACAGAGCCTAGGGCACTTCCACTTATGGTCCTATAGCTTAGGGAAATTAAAATCAAAAAGACACAGCCACCCCAAAGTATGGAACGGCTCTGTTTACAAGAACCTCGTTTACAGTACAAGTTCAACATCACAGAAAGTGAAAAATGGATAAAGAAGTTGTGGTATTTACTTACAAAGCAATATCACTCAGCAATGAAATCTATGTCATCAGGCCCTTAGCAGCACAATGAGTGGATTCAGGTATGATGATTCTAACTGAAATAAGTCACACAGAAAAAGAAACATCATAAGATATCACTAATACACGGAATGTAAACTTGGCTACACAGGAACTGAATTACAGAACAGAACAGGGTCTCAAATTTAGAAAACCAACTTATGCTTGCTTAAGAGGAAAGGTGAGTTGGGGTGCTGCATAAAACCAGTGATTGAAATGAGTACAGATAAAGTTCCTTAAGCCAAATATGGAATAGACAAGAGCTACTCCTTGCTCAACGAAATGGACTCAACACCGCATATTAAACGCCTAAGAATGTACCTGACTAGTAATATCTTAAAACCTATGGATTGCTATGTCTCCGAAAGAGAATCAAGCATGTGTACAGGGGCATAAACGCAGCAGTGATAGGATTGGAGAGGTTCGGTGAGCAAATGAAGACCCTTTGAAGTCATATTGCATGGTACCCATTCCACGGGTTTCAACTACCCAGGTTTAAGGTATTCTTCCTTCAGCTAAAACATGCATGTGGAACCTAGAGTATGATCAACCATGTGATCGGGAGACGTGTTCAAATATGTCTCAGTTTTCGTACCCTGGTACTCGGGTGCAACATTCCAGACGCTTTACTAACACTCTCCCGACTTGGAGAGTCAGTCCCTTTAACCTCCTGTTTGGCCCAGTTTGCAATTTCTGCGGAAGATGAAAAGGAATAGCGAGAACCAATGAGAGACTAGCTGGAGGTGTCTGGACGGGCAAATTTAACTCTCATTTCCCACCAGGAAGAGGAATTAACCAAAGGCTCAGCGTGCCGTGCCGGAACCAGATTAGGGCCTGAAGCCATCCTGCGGTGTTGCGGCCAGGTCACAAGAAAGCGAGTTGAAGAAAGGAGCTCAGGGGCACTGTAATTCACAAACCTGCAGAGTTATAAATGACAGCTATCGTCCAAAAATATACTGAAGTAAGGCTGCCAAGAGGACTTGAAAGCGGGGCAGAATTGCAGGAAACCGATTTCAGGAGGTAGACTGGAATTGCATTGAAAGCATAGGAAAAGAGGCAGAACGTCCACAATGATGCACTTGGCCAAAAAGGGCGTATGCATTTTTTCCTGAATATATTCAGGAAAAAACTCATACGCCCTTTTTGGCCAACCAAGCATGCTTGCAAAGGAAATCTGCACTACAATGAAGTCTCACTTCCCCCCGGTCAAAAGGGACATCTGAAAAAAGTGTAAAATCCAGAAAGGCAAGACAGGCCATGGAGAACTGGGAGCCTTGTTATGCTGATGGGCGGGATGTAAATTGCCAACAGACACTCGGGAGAAGTGTATGGTGTTTCCTGAAACATCTAAAAAACAAAGCAACAGAGCCTAGGGCACTTCCACTTATGGTCCTATAGCTTAGGGAAATTAAAATCAAAAAGACACAGCCACCCCAAAGTTTGGAATGGCTCTGTTTACAAAACCGCTTTTACAGTACAAGTTCAACATCGCAGAAAGTGAAAAATGGATAAAGAAGTTGTGGTATTTACTTAAAAGCAATATCACTCAGCAATGAAATCTATGTCATCAGGCCCTTAGCAGCACAATGAGTGGATTCAGGTATGATGATTCTAACTGAAATAAGTCACACAGAAAAACAAACATAAGATATCACTAATACACGGAATGTAAACTTGGCTACACGGGAACTGAATTACAGAACAGAACAGGGTCTCAAATTTAGAAAACCAACTTATGCTTGCTTAAGGGGAAAGGTGAGTTGGGGTGCTGCATAAAACCAGAGATTGAAATGAGCACAGATAAAGTTCCTTAAGCCAAATATGGAATAGACAAGAGCTACTCCTTGCTCAACGAAATGGACTCAACACCGCATATTAAACGCCTAAGAATGTACCTGACTAGTAAGTATCTTAAAACCTATGGATTGCTATGTCTCCGAAAGAGAATCAAGCATGTGTACAGGGGCATAAATGCAGCAGTGATAGGATTGGAGAGGTTCGGTGAGCAAATGAAGACCCTTTGAAGTCATATTGCATGGTACCCATTCCACGGGTTTCAACTACCCAGGTTTAAGGTATTCTTCCTTCAGCTAAAACATGCATG
Source organism: Grampus griseus (assembly GCF_964374135.1). Taxonomy (NCBI): domain Eukaryota; kingdom Metazoa; phylum Chordata; class Mammalia; order Artiodactyla; family Delphinidae; genus Grampus; species Grampus griseus. The sequence goes on along the minus strand of NW_028133394.1, from coordinate 627,351 downwards.
TGGAACCTAGAGTATGATCAACCATGTGATCGGGAGACGTGTTCAAATATGTCTCAGTTTTCGTACCCAGGTCCTCGGGTGCAACATTCCAGACGCTTTACTAACACTCTCCCGACTTGGAGAGTCAGTCCCTTTAACCTCCTGTTTGGCCCAGTTTGCAATTTCTGCGGAAGATGAACAGGAATAGCGAGAACCAATGAGAGACTAGCTGGAGGTGTCTGGACGGGCAAATTTAACTCTCATTTCCCACCAGGAAGAGGAATTAACGAAAGGCTCAGCGTGCCGTGCCGGAACCAGATTAGGGCCTGAAGCCATCCTGCGGTGTTGCGGCCAGCTCACAAGAAAGCGAGTTGAAGAAAGGAGCTCAGGGGCACTGTAATGCACAAACCTGCAGAGTTATAAATGACAGCTATCGTCCAAAAATATACTGAAGTAAGGCGGCCAAGAGGACTTGAAAGCAGGGCAGAATTGCAGGAAACCGATTTCACGAGGTAGACTGGAATTGCATTGAAAGCATAGGAAAAGAGGCAGAACGTCCACAATGATGCACTTGGCCAAAAAGGGCGTATGCCTTGTTTCCTGAATATATTCAGGAAAAAACGCATACGCCCTTTTTGGCCAACCAAGCAAGCTTGCAAAGGAAATCTGCACTACAATGAAGTCTTACTTCACCCCGGTCAAACGTGCCATCTGAAAAAGTGTAAAATCCAGAAAGGCAGGACAGGCCATGGAGAACTGGGAGTCTTGTTATGCTGATGGGCGGGATGTAAATTGCCAACAGACACTCGGGAGAAGTGTATGGTGTTTCCTGAAACATCTAAAAAACAAAGCAACAGAGCCTAGGGCACTTCCACTTATGGTCCTATAGCTTAGGGAAATTAAAATCAAAAAGACACAGCCACCCCAAAGTATGGAATGGCTCTGTTTACAAGAACCTCGTTTACCGTACAAGTTCAATATCACAGAAAGTGAAAAATGGATAAAGAACTTGTGGTACTTACGTACAATGCAGTATCACTCAGCAATGAAATCTATGTCATCAGGTCCGTAGCAGCATAATGAGTGGATTCCGGTACGATGATTCTAACTGAAATATGTCACACAGAAAATGAAACATCATAAGATATCACTAATACACGGAATGTAAACTTGGCTACACAGGAACTGAATTCCAAAACAGAACAGGGTCTCAAATTTAGAAAACCAACTTATGCTTGCTTAAGAGGAAAGGTGAGTTGGGGTGCTGCATAAAACCAGAGATTGAAATGAGCACAGATAAAGTTCCTTAAGCCAAATATGGAATAGACAAGAGCTACTCCTTGCTCAACGAAATGGACTCAACACCGCATATTAAACGCCTAAGAATGTACCTGACTAGTAAGTATCTTAAATCCTATGGATTGCTATGTCTCCGAAAGAGAATCAAGCATGTGTACAGGGGCATAAACGCAGCAGTGATAGGATTGGAGAGGTTCGGTGAGCAAATGAAGACCCTTTGAAGTCATATTGCATGGTACCCATTCCACGGGTTTCAACTACCCAGGTTTAAGGTATTCTTCCTTCAGCTAAAACATGCATGTGGAACCTAGAGTATGATCAACCATGTGATCGGGAGACGTGTTCAAATATGTCTCAGTTTTCGTACCCTGGTACTCGGGTGCAACATTCCAGACGCTTTACTAACACTCTCCCGACTTAGAGAGTCAGTGCCTTTAACCTCCTGTTTGGCCCAGTTTGCAATTTCTGCGGAAGATGAACAGGAATAGGGAGAACCAATGAGAGACTAGCTGGAGGTGTCTGGACGGGCAAATTTAACTCTCATTTCCCACCAGGAAGAGGAAATAATCAAAGGCTCAGCGTGCCGTGCCGGAACCAGATTAGGGCCTGAAGCCATCCTGCGGTGTTTCGGCCAGCTCACTGGAAAGCGAGTTGAAGAAAGGAGCTCAGGGGCACTGTAATTCACAAACCTGCAGAGTTATAAATGACAGCTATCGTCCAAAAGTATACTGAAGTAAGGCTGCCAAGAGGACTTGAAAGCGGGGCAGAATTGCAGGAAACCGATTTCAGGAGGTAGACTGGAATTGCATTGAAAGCATAGGAAAAGAGGCAGAACGTCCACAATGATGCACTTGGCCAAAAAGGGCGTATGCGTTTTTTCCTGAATATATTCAGGAAAAAACGCATACGCCCTTTTTGGCCAACCAAGCAAGCTTGCAAAGGAAATCTGCACTACAATGAAGTCTCACTGCCCCCCCGTCAAAAGGGCCATCTGAAAAAAGTGTAAAATCCAGAAAGGCAAGACAGGCAATGGAGAACTGGGAGCCTTGTTATGCTGATGGGCGGGATGTAAATTGCCAACAGACACTCGGGAGAAGTGTATGGTGTTTCCTGAAACATCTAAAAAACAAAGCAACAGAGCCTAGGGCACTTCCACTTATGGTCCTATAGCTTAGGGAAATTAAAGTCAAAAAGACACAGCCACCCCAAAGTATGGAATGGCTCTGTTTACAAGAACCTCGTTTACCGTACAAGTTCAATATCACAGAAAGTGAAAAATGGATAAAGAACTTGTGGTACTTACGTACAATGCAGTATCACTCAGAAATGAAATCTATGTCATCAGGTCCGTAGCAGCATAATGAGTGGATTCCGGTACGATGATTCTAACTGAAATAAGTCACACAGAAAAACAAACATAAGATATCAATAATACACGGAATGTAAACTTGGCTACACAGGAACTGAATTCCAAAACAGAACAGGGTCTCAAATTTAGAAAGCCAACTTATGCTTGCTTAAGAGGAAAGGTGAGTTGGGGTGCTGCATAAAACCAGAGATTGAAATGAGCACAGATAAAGTTCCTTAAGCCAAATATGGAATAGACAAGAGCTACTCCTTGCTCAACGAAATGGACTCAAGACCGCATATTAAACGCCTAAGAATGTACCTGACTAGTAAGTATCTTAAAACCTATGGATTGCTATGTCTCCGAAAGAGAATCAAGCATGTGTACAGGGGCATAAACGCACCAGTGATAGGATTGGAGAGGTTCGGTGAGCAAATGAAGACCCTTTGAAGTCATATTGCATGGTACCCATTCCACGGGTTTCAACTACCCAGGTTTAAGGTATTCTTCCTTCAGCTAAAACATGCATGTGGAACCTAGAGTATGATCAACCATGTGATCGGGAGACGTGTTCAAATATGTCTCAGTTTTCGTACCCTGGTACTCGGGTGCAACATTCCAGACGCTTTACTAACACTCTCCCGACTTGGAGAGTCAGTCCCTTTAACCTCCTGTTTGGCCCAGTTTGCAATTTCTGCGGAAGATGAACAGGAATAGCGAGAACCAATGAGAGACTAGCTGGAGGTGTCTGGACGGGCAAATTTAACTCTCATTTCCCACCAGGAAGAGGAATTAACCAAAGGCTCAGCGTGCCGTGCCGGAACCAGATTAGGGCCTGAAGCCATCCTGCGGTGTTGCGGCCAGGTCACAAGAAAGCGAGTTGAAGAAAGGAGCTCAGGGGCACTGTAATTCACAAAACTGCAGAGTTATAAATGACAGCTATCGTCCAAAAATATACTGAAGTAAGGCTGCCAAGAGGACTTGAAAGTGGGGCAGAATTGCAGGAAACCGATTTCAGGAGGTAGACTGGAATTGCATTTAAAGCATAGGAAAAGAGGCAGAACGTCCACAATGATGCACTTGGCCATAAAGAGCGTATGCGTTTTTTCCTGAATATATTCAGGAAAAAACGCATACGCCCTTTTTGGCCAACCAAGCATGCTTGCAAAGGAAATCTGCACTACAATGAAGTCTCACTTCCCCCCGGTCAAAAGGGCCATCTGAAAAAAGTGTAAAATCCAGAAAGGCAGGACAGGCCATGGAGAACTGGGAGCCTTGTTATGCTGATGGCCGGGATGTAAATTGCCAACAGACACTCGGGAGAAGTGTATGGTGTTTCCTGAAACATCTAAAAAACAAAGCAACAGAGCCTAGGGCACTTCCACTTATGGTCCTATAGCTTAGGGAAATTAAAGTCAAAAAGACACAGCCACCCCAAAGTATGGAATGGCTCTGTTTACAAGAACCTCGTTTACCGTACAAGTTCAATATCACAGAAAGTGAAAAATGGATAAAGAACTTGTGGTACTTACGTACAATGCAGTATCACTCAGCAATGAAATCTATGTCATCAGGTCCGTAGCAGCATAATGAGTGGATACCGGTACGATGATTCTAACTGAAATAAGTCACACAGAAAAAGAAACATCATAAGATATCACTAATACACGGAATGTAAACTTGGCTACACAGGAACTGAATTCCAAAACAGAACAGGGTCTCAAATTTAGAAAACACAACTTATGCTTGCTTAAGGGGAAAGGTGAGTTGGGGTGTTGCATAAAACCAGAGATTGAAATGAGCACAGATAAAGTTCCTTAAGCCAAATATGGAATAGACAAGAGCTACTCCTTGCTCAACGAAATGGACTCAACACCCCATATTAAACGCCTAAGAATGTACCTGACTAGTAAGTATCTTAAAACCTATGGATTGCTATGTCTCCGAAAGACAATCAAGCGTGTGTACAGGGGCATAAACGCAGCAGTGATAGGATTGGAGAGGTTCGGTGAGCAAATGAAGACCCTTTGAAGTCATATTGCATGGTACCCATTCCACGGGTTTCAACTACCCAGGTTTAAGGTATTCTTCCTTCAGCTAAAACATGCATGTGGAACCTAGAGTATGATCAACCATGTGATCGGCAGACGTGTTCAAATATGTCTCAGTTTTCGTACCCTGGTACTCGGGTGCAACATTCCAGACGCTTTACTAACACTCTCCCGACTTGGAGAGTCAGTCCCTTTAACCTCCTGTTTGGCCCAGTTTGCAATTTCTGCGGAAGATGAACAGGAATAGCGAGAACCAATGAGAGACTAGCTGGAGGTGTCTGGACGGGCAAATTTAACTCTCATTTCCCACCAGGAAGATGAATTAACCAAAGGCTCAGCGTGCCGTGCCGGAACCAGATTAGGGCCTGAAGCCATCCTGCGGTGTTGCGGCCAGCTCACAAGAAAGCGAGTTGAAGAAAGGAGCTCAGGGGCAGTGTAATGCACAAACCTGCAGAGTTATAAATGACAGCTATCGTCCAAAAATATACTGAAGTAAGGCTGCCAAGAGGACTTGAAAGCGGGGCAGAATTGCAGGAAACCGATTTCAGGAGGTAGACTGGAATTGCATTGAAAGCATAGGAAAAGAGGCAGAACGTCCACAATGATGCACTTGGCCAAAAAGGGCGTATGCATTTTTTCCTGAATATATTCAGGAAAAAACTCATACGCCCTTTTTGGCCAACCAAGCATGCTTGCAAAGGAAATCTGCACTACAATGAAGTCTCACTTCCCCCCGGTCAAAAGGGACATCTGAAAAATGTGTAAAATCCAGAAAGGCAAGACAGGCCATGGAGAACTGGGAGCCTTGTTATGCTGATGGGCGGGATGTAAATTGCCAACAGACACTCGGGAGAAGTGTATGGTGTTTCCTGAAACATCTAAAAAACAAAGCAACAGAGCCTAGGGCACTTCCACTTATGGTCCTATAGCTTAGGGAAATTAAAATCAAAAAGACACAGCCACCCCAAAGTTTGGAACGGCTCTGTTTACAAAACCGCTTTTACAGTACAAGTTCAACATCGCAGAAAGTGAAAAATGGATAAAGAAGTTGTGGTATTTACTTAAAAGCAATATCACTCAGCAATGAAATCTATGTCATCAGGCCCTTAGCAGCACAATGAGTGGATTCAGGTATGATGATTCTAACTGAAATAAGTCACACAGAAAAACAAACATAAGATATCACTAATACACGGAATGTAAACTTGGCTACACAGGAACTGAATTACAGAACAGAACAGGGTCTCAAATTTAGAAAACCAACTTATGCTTGCTTAAGGGGAAAGGTGAGTTGGGGTGCTGCATAAAACCAGAGATTGAAATGAGCACAGATAAAGTTCCTTAAGCCAAATATGGAATAGACAAGAGCTACTCCTTGCTCAACGAAATGGACTCAACACCGCATATTAAACGCCTAAGAATGTACCTGACTAGTAAGTATCTTAAAACCTATGGATTGCTATGTCTCCGAAAGAGAATCAAGCATGTGTACAGGGGCATAAACGCAGCAGTGATAGGATTGGAGAGGTTCGGTGAGCAAATGAAGACCCTTTGAAGTCATATTGCATGGTACCCATTCCACGGGTTTCAACTACCCAGGTTTAAGGTATTCTTCCTTCAGCTAAAACATGCATGTGGAACCTAGAGTATGATCAACCATGTGATCGGGAGACGTGTTCAAATATGTCTCAGTTTTCGTACCCAGGTCCTCGGGTGCAACATTCCAGACGCTTTACTAACACTCTCCCGACTTGGAGAGTCAGTCCCTTTAACCTCCTGTTTGGCCCAGTTTGCAATTTCTGCGGAAGATGAACAGGAATAGCGAGAACCAATGAGAGACTAGCTGGAGGTGTCTGGACGGGCAAATTTAACTCTCATTTCCCACCAGGAAGAGGAATTAACGAAAGGCTCAGCGTGCCGTGCCGGAACCAGATTAGGGCCTGAAGCCATCCTGCGGTGTTGCGGCCAGCTCACAAGAAAGCGAGTTGAAGAAAGGAGCTCAGGGGCACTGTAATGCAAAAACCTGCAGAGTTATAAATGACAGCTATCGTCCAAAAATATACTGAAGTAAGGCTGCCAAGAGGACTTGAAAGCAGGGCAGAATTGCAGGAAACCGATTTCACGAGGTAGACTGGAATTGCATTGAAAGCATAGGAAAAGAGGCAGAACGTCCACAATGATGCACTTGGCCAAAAAGGGCGTATGCCTTGTTTCCTGAATATATTCAGGAAAAAACGCATACGCCCTTTTTGGCCAACCAAGCAAGCTTGCAAAGGAAATCTGCACTACAATGAAGTCTCACTTCACCCCGGTCAAACGTGCCATCTGAAAAAGTGTAAAATCCAGAAAGGCAGGACAGGCCATGGAGAACTGGGAGTCTTGTTATGCTGATGGGCGGGATGTAAATTGCCAACAGACACTCGGGAGAAGTGTATGGTGTTTCCTGAAACATCTAAAAAACAAAGCAACAGAGCCTAGGGCACTTCCACTTATGGTCCTATAGCTTAGGGAAATTAAAATCAAAAAGACACAGCCACCCCAAAGTATGGAATGGCTCTGTTTACAAGAACCTCGTTTACCGTACAAGTTCAATATCACAGAAAGTGAAAAATGGATAAAGAACTTGTGGTACTTATGTACAATGCAGTATCACTCAGCAATGAAATCTATGTCATCAGGTCCGTAGCAGCATAATGAGTGGATTCCGGTACGATGATTCTAACTGAAATATGTCACACAGAAAAAGAAACATCATAAGATATCACTAATACACGGAATGTAAACTTGGCTACACAGGAACTGAATTCCAAAACAGAACAGGGTCTCAAATTTAGAAAACCAACTTATGCTTGCTTAAGAGGAAAGGTGAGTTGGGGTGCTGCATAAAACCAGAGATTGAAATGAGCACAGATAAAGTTCCTTAAGCCAAATATGGAATAGACAAGAGCTACTCCTTGCTCAACGAAATGGACTCAACACCGCATATTAAACGCCTAAGAATGTACCTGACTAGTAAGTATCTTAAATCCTATGGATTGCTATGTCTCCGAAAGAGAATCAAGCATGTGTACAGGGGCATAAACGCAGCAGTGATAGGATTGGAGAGGTTCGGTGAGCAAATGAAGACCCTTTGAAGTCATATTGCATGGTACCCATTCCACGGGTTTCAACTACCCAGGTTTAAGGTATTCTTCCTTCAGCTAAAACATGCATGTGGAACCTAGAGTATGATCAACCATGTGATCGGGAGACGTGTTCAAATATGTCTCAGTTTTCGTACCCTGGTACTCGGGTGCAACATTCCAGACGCTTTACTAACACTCTCCCGACTTAGAGAGTAAGTGCCTTTAACCTCCTGTTTGGCCCAGTTTGCAATTTCTGCGGAAGATGAACAGGAATAGGGAGAACCAATGAGAGACTAGCTGGAGGTGTCTGGACGGGCAAATTTAACTCTCATTTCCCACCAGGAAGAGGAAATAATCAAAGGCTCAGCGTGCCGTGCCGGAACCAGATTAGGGCCTGAAGCCATCCTGCGGTGTTTCGGCCAGCTCACTGGAAAGCGAGTTGAAGAAAGGAGCTCAGGGGCACTGTAATTCACAAACCTGCAGAGTTATAAATGACAGCTATCGTCCAAAAATATACTGAAGTAAGGCTGCCAAGAGGACTTGAAAGCGGGGCAGAATTGCAGGAAACCGATTTCAGGAGGTAGACTGGAATTGCATTGAAAGCACAGGAAAAGAGGCAGAACGTCCACAATGATGCACTTGGCCAAAAAGGGCGTATGCGTTTTTTCCTGAATATATTCAGGAAAAAACGCATACGCCCTTTTTGGCCAACCAAGCAAGCTTGCAAAGGAAATCTGCACTACAATGAAGTCTCACTGCCCCCCCGTCAAAAGGGCCATCTGAAAAAAGTGTAAAATCCAGAAAGGCAAGACAGGCAATGGAGAACTGGGAGCCTTGTTATGCTGATGGGCGGGATGTAAATTGCCAACAGACACTCGGGAGAAGTGTATGGTGTTTCCTGAAACATCTAAAAAACAAAGGAACAGAGCCTAGGGCACTTCCACTTATGGTCCTATAGCTTAGGGAAATTAAAGTCAAAAAGACACAGCCACCCCAAAGTATGGAATGGCTCTGTTTACAAGAACCTCGTTTACCGTACAAGTTCAATATCACAGAAAGTGAAAAATGGATAAAGAACTTGTGGTACTTACGTACAATGCAGTATCACTCAGAAATGAAATCTATGTCATCAGGTCCGTAGCAGCATAATGAGTGGATTCCGGTACGATGATTCTAACTGAAATAAGTCACACAGAAAAACAAACATAAGATATCAATAATACACGGAATGTAAACTTGGCTACACAGGAACTGAATTACAGAACAGAACAGGGTCTCAAATTTAGAAAACCAACTTATGCTTGCTTAAGGGGAAAGGTGAGTTGGGGTGCTGCATAAAACCAGAGATTGAAATGAGCACAGATAAAGTTCCTTAAGCCAAATATGGAATAGACAAGAGCTACTCCTTGCTCAACGAAATGGACTCAACACCGCATATTAAACGCCTAAGAATGTACCTGACTAGTAAGTATCTTAAAACCTATGGATTGCTATGTCTCCGAAAGAGAATCAAGCATGTGTACAGGGGCATAAACGCAGCAGTGATAGGATTGGAGAGGTTCGGTGAGCAAATGAAGACCCTTTGAAGTCATATTGCATGGTACCCATTCCACGGGTTTCAACTACCCAGGTTTAAGGTATTCTTCCTTCAGCTAAAACATGCATGTGGAACCTAGAGTATGATCAACCATGTGATCGGGAGACGTGTTCAAATATGTCTCAGTTTTCGTACCCTCGTACTCGGGTGCAACATTCCAGACGCTTTACTAACACTCTCCCGACTTGGAGAGTCAGTCCCTTTAACCTCCTGTTTGGCCCAGTTTGCAATTTCTGCGGAAGATGAACAGGAATAGCGAGAACCAATGAGAGACTAGCTGGAGGTGTCTGGACGGGCAAATTTAACTCTCATTTCCCACCAGGAAGATGAATTAACCAAAGGCTCAGCGTGCCGTGCCGGAACCAGATTAGGGCCTGAAGCCATCCTGCGGTGTTGCGGCCAGCTCACAAGAAAGCGAGTTGAAGAAAGGAGCTCAGGGGCACTGTAATGCACAAACCTGCAGAGTTATAAATGACAGCTATCGTCCAAAAATATACTGAAGTAAGGCTGCCAAGAGGACTTGAAAGCAGGGCAGAATTGCAGGAAACCGATTTCAGGAGGTAGACTGGAATTGCATTGAAAGCATAGGAAAAGAGGCAGAACGTCCACAATGATGCACTTGGCCAAAAAGGGCGTAGGCCTTGTTTCCTGAATATATTCAGGAAAAAACGCATACGGCCTTTTTGGCCAACCAAGCAAGCTTGCAAAGGAAATCTGCACTACAATGAAGTCTCACTTCACCCCGGTCAAACGTGCCATCTGAAAAAGTATAAAATCCAGAAAGGCAGGACAGGCCATGGAGAACTGGGAGTCTTCTTATGCTGATGGGCGGGATGTAAATTGCCAACAGACACTCGGGAGAAGTGTATGGTGTTTCCTAAAACATCTAAAAAACAAAGCAACAGAGCCTAGGGCACTTCCACTTATGGTTCTATAGCTTAGGGAAATTAAAGTCAAAAAGACACAGCCACCCCAATGTTTGGGACGCCTTTGTTTACAAGAACCTCGTTTACCGTACAAGTTCAATATCACAGAAAGTGAAAAATGGATAAAGAACTTGTGGTACTTACGTACAATGCAGTATCACTCAGCAATGAAATCTATGTCATCAGGTCCGTAGCAGCATAATGAGTGGATTCCGGTACGATGATATTAACTGAAATAAGTCACACAGAAAAAGAAACATCATAAGATATCACTAATACACGGAATGTAAACTTGGCTACACAGGAACTGAATTCCAAAACAGAACAGGGTCTCAAATTTAGAAAACCAACTTATGCTTGCTTAAGAGGAAAGGTGAGTTGGGGTGCTGCATAAAACCAGAGATTGAAATGAGCACAGATAAAGTTCCTTAAGCCAAATATGGAATAGACAAGAGCTACTCCTTGCTCAACGAAATGGACTCAAGACCGCATATTAAACGCCTAAGAATGTACCTGACTAGTAAGTATCTTAAAACCTATGGATTGCTATGTCTCCGAAAGAGAATCAAGCATGTGTACAGGGGCATAAACGCAGCAGTGATAGGATTGGAGAGGTTCGGTGAGCAAATGAAGACCCTTTGAAGTCATATTGCATGGTACCCATTCCACGGGTTTCAACTACCCAGGTTTAAGGTATTCTTCCTTCAGCTAAAACATGCATGTGGAACCTAGAGTATGATCAACCATGTGATCGGGAGACGTGTTCAAATATGTCTCAGTTTTCGTACCCTGGTACTCGGGTGCAACATTCCAGACGCTTTACTAACACTCTCCCGACTTGGAGAGTCAGTCCCTTTAACCTCCTGTTTGGCCCAGTTTGCAATTTCTGCGGAAGATGAACAGGAATAGCGAGAACCAATGAGAGACTAGCTGGAGGTGTCTGGACGGGCAAATTTAACTCTCATTTCCCACCAGGAAGAGGAATTAACCAAAGGCTCAGCGTGCCGTGCCGGAACCAGATTAGGGCCTGAAGCCATCCTGCGGTGTTGCGGCCAGGTCACAAGAAAGCGAGTTGAAGAAAGGAGCTCAGGGGCACTGTAATGCACAAACCTGCAGAGTTATAAATGACAGCTATCGTCCAAAAATATACTGAAGTAAGGCTGCCAAGAGGACTTGAAAGTGGGGCAGAATTGCAGGAAACCGATTTCAGGAGGTAGACTGGAATTGCATTTAAAGCATAGGAAAAGAGGCAGAACGTCCACAATGATGCACTTGGCCATAAAGAGCGTATGCGTTTTTTCCTGAATATATTCAGGAAAAAACGCATACGCCCTTTTTGGCCAACCAAGCATGCTTGCAAAGGAAATCTGCACTACAATGAAGTCTCACTTCCCCCCGGTCAAAAGGGCCATCTGAAAAAAGTGTAAAATCCAGAAAGGCAGGACAGGCCATGGAGAACTGGGAGCCTTGTTATGCTGATGGGCGGGATGTAAATTGCCAACAGACACTCGGGAGAAGTGTATGGTGTTTCCTGAAACATCTAAAAAACAAAGCAACAGAGCCTAGGGCACTTCCACTTATGGTCCTATAGCTTAGGGAAATTAAAGTCAAAAAGACACAGCCACCCCAAAGTATGGAATGGCTCTGTTTACAAGAACCTCATTTACCGTACAAGTTCAATATCACAGAAAGTGAAAAATGGATAAAGAACTTGTGGTACTTACGTACAATGCAGTATCACTCAGCAATGAAATCTATGTCATCAGGTCCGTAGCAGCATAATGAGTGGATACCGGTACGATGATTCTAACTGAAATAAGTCACACAGAAAAAGAAACATCATAAGATATCACTAATACACGGAATGTAAACTTGGCTACACAGGAACTGAATTCCAAAACAGAACAGGGTCTCAAATTTAGAAAACACAACTTATGCTTGCTTAAGGGGAAAGGTGAGTTGGGGTGTTGCATAAAACCAGAGATTGAAATGAGCACAGATAAAGTTCCTTAAGCCAAATATGGAATAGACAAGAGCTACTCCTTGCTCAACGAAATGGACTCAACACCCCATATTAAACGCCTAAGAATGTACCTGACTAGTAAGTATCTTAAAACCTATGGATTGCTATGTCTCCGAAAGAGAATCAAGCGTGTGTACAGGGGCATAAACGCAGCAGTGATAGGATTGGAGAGGTTCGGTGAGCAAATGAAGACCCTTTGAAGTCATATTGCATGGTACCCATTCCACGGGTTTCAACTACCCAGGTTTAAGGTATTCTTCCTTCAGCTAAAACATGCATGTGGAACCTAGAGTATGATCAACCATGTGATCGGGAGACGTGTTCAAATATGTCTCAGTTTTCGTACCCTGGTACTCGGGTGCAACATTCCAGACGCTTTACTAACACTCTCCCGACTTGGAGAGTCAGTCCCATTAACCTCCTGTTTGGCCCAGTTTGCAATTTCTGGGAAGATGAACAGGAATAGCGAGAACCAATGAGAGACTAGCTGGAGGTGTCTGGACGGGCAAATTTAACTCTCATTTCCCACCAGGAAGAGGAATTAACCAAAGGCTCAGCGTGCCGTGCCGGAACCAGATTAGGGCCTGAAGCCATCCTGCGGTGTTGCGGCCAGCTCACAAGAAAGCGAGTTGAAGAAAGGAGCTCAGGGGCACTGTAATTCACAAACCTGCAGAGTTATAAATGACAGCTATCGTCCAAAAATATACTGAAGTAAGGCTGCCAAGAGGACTTGAAAGCGGGGCAGAATTGCAGGAAACCGATTTCAGGAGGTAGACTGGAATTGCATTGAAAGCATAGGAAAAGAGGCAGAACGTCCACAATGATGCCCTTGGCCAAAAAGGGCGTATGCGTTTTTTCCTGAATATATTCAGGAAAAAACGCATACGCCCTTTTTGGCCAACCAAGCATGCTTGCAAAGGAAATCTGCACTACAATGAAGTCTCACTTCCCCCCGGTCAAAAGGGCCATCTGAAAAAAGTGTAAAATCCAGAAAGGCAGGACAGGCCATGGAGAACTGGGAGCCTTGTTATGCTGATGGGCGGGATGTAAATTGCCAACAGACACTCGGGAGAGGTGTATGGTGTTTCCTGAAACATCTAAAAAACAAAGCAACAGAGCCTAGGGCACTTCCACTTATGGTCCTATAGCTTAGGGAAATTAAAATCAAAAAGACACAGCCACCCCAAAGTATGGAACGGCTCTGTTTACAAGAACCTCGTTTACAGTACAAGTTCAACATCGCAGAAAGTGAAAAATGGATAAAGAACTTGTGGTACTTACGTACAATGCAGTATCACTCAGCAATGAAATCTATGTCATCAGGCCCGTAGCAGCATAATGAGTGGATTCAGGTACGATGATTCTAATTGAAATAATTCACACAGAAAAAGAAACATCATAAGATATCAGTAATACACGGAATGTAAACTTGGCTACACAGGAACTGAATTCCAAAACAGAACAGGGTCTCAAATTTAGAAAACCAACTTATGCTTGCTTAAGGGGAAAGGTGAGTTAGGGTGCTGCATAAAACCAGAGATTGAAATGAGCACAGATAAAGTTCCTTAAGCCAAATATGGAATAGACAAGAGCTACTCCTTGCTCAACGAAATGGACTCAACACCCCATATTAAACGCCTAAGAATGTACCTGACTACTAAGTATCTTAAAGCCTATGGATTGCTATGTCTCCAAAAGAGAATCAAGCGTTTGTACGGGGGCATAACCGTAGCAGTGATAGGATTGGAGAGGTTCGGTGAGCAAATGAAGACCCTTTGAAGTCATATTGCATGGTACCCATTCCACGGGTCTCAACTCTCCAGGTTTAAGGTATTCTTCCTTCAGCAAAAACATGCATGTGGAACCCAGAGTATGATCAACCGTGTGAACGGGAGACGTGTTCAAATATGTCTCAGTTTTCCTCCCCTGGTACTCGGGTGCAACATTCCAGACGCTTTACTAACACTCTCCCCACTTGGAGAGTCAGCGCCTTTAACCTCCTGTTTGGCCCAGTTTGCAATTTCTGCGGAAGATGAACAGGAATAGGGAGAACCAATGAGAGACTAGCTGGAGGTGTCTGGACGGGCAAATTTAACTCTCATTTCCCACCAGGAAGAGGAAATAATCAAAGGCTCAGCGTGCCGTGCCGGAAACAGATTAGGGCCTGAAGCCATCCTGCGGTGTTGCGGCCAGCTCAAAAGAAAGCGAGTTGAAGAAAGGAGCTCAGGGGCACTGTAATTCACAAACCTGCAGAGTTATAAATGACAGCTATCGTCCAAAAGTATACTGAAGTAAGGCTGCCAAGAGGACTTGAAAGCGGGGCAGAATTGCAGGAAACCGATTTCAGGAGGTAGACTGGAATTGCATTGAAAGCATAGGAAAAGAGGCAGAACGTCCACAATGATGCAGTTGGCCAAAAAGGGCGTATGCGTTTTTTCCTGAATATATTCAGGAAAAAACGCATACGCCCTTTTTGGCCAACCAAGCAAGCTTGCAAAGGAAATCTGCACTACAATGAAGTCTCACTTCCCCCCGGTCAAAAGGGCCATCAGAGAAACGTGTAAAATCCAGAAAGGCAGGACAGGCCATGGAGAACTGGGAGCCTTGTTATGCTGATGGGCGGGATATAAATTGCCAACAGACACTCGGGAGAAGTGTATGGTGTTTCCTGAAACATCTAAAAAACAAAGCAACAGAGCCTAGGGCACTTCCACTTATGGTCGTATAGCTTAGGGAAATTAAAATCAAAAACACACAGCCACCCCAAAGTTTGGGACGCCTCTGTTTACAAGAACCTCGTTTACAGTACAAGTTCAATATCACAGAAAGTGAAAAATGGATAAAGAACTTGTGGTACTTACGTACAATGCAGTATCACTCAGCAATGAAATCTATGTCATCAGGCCCGTAGCAGCATAATGAGTGGATTCAGGTACGATGATTCTAATTGAAATAATTCACACAGAAAAAGAAACATCATAAGATATCACTAATACACGGAATGTAAACTTGGCTACACAGGAACTGAATTACAGAACAGAACAGGGTCTCAAATTTAGAAAACCAACTTATGCTTGCTTAAGGGGAAAGGTGAGTTGGGGTGCTGCATAAAACCAGAGATTGAAATGAGCACAGATAAAGTTCCTTGAGCCAAATATGGAATAGACAAGAGCTACTCCTTGCTCAATGAAATGGACTCAACACTCCATATTAAACGCCTAAGAATGTACCTGACTTGTAAGTATCTTAAAACCTATGGATTGCTATGTCTCCAAAAGAGAATCAAGCATGTGTACAGGGGCATAAACGCAGCAGTGATAGGATTGGAGAGGTTCGGTGAGCAAATGAAGACCCTTTGAAGTCATATTGCATGGTACCCATTACACGGGTCTCAACTCTCCAGGTTTAAGGTATTCTTCCTTCAGCTAAAACAGGCATGTGGAACTCAGAGTATGATCAACCGTATGAACGGGAGACGTGTTCAAATAAGTCTCAGTTTTCCTCCCCTGGTACTCGGGTGCAACATTCCAGACGCTTTACTAACACTCTCCCCACTTGGAGAGTCAGCGCCTTTAACCTCCTGTTTGGCCCAGTTTGCAATTTCTGCGGAAGATGAACAGGAATACGGAGAACCAATGAGAGACTAGCTGGAGGTGTCTGCACGGGCAAATTTAACTCTCATTTCCCACCAGGAAGAGGAATTAACCAAAGGCTCAGCGTGCCGTGCCGGAACCAGATTAGGACCTGAAGCCATCCTGCGGTGTTGCGGCCAGCTCAAAAGAAAGCGAGTTGAAGAAAGGAGCTCAGGGGCACTGTAATTCACAAACCTGCAGAGTTATAAATGACAGCTATCGTCCAAAAATATACTGAAGTAAGGCTGCCAAGAGGACTTGAAAGCGGGGCAGAATTGCAGGAAACCGATTTCAGGAGGTAGACTGGAATTGCATTGAAAGCATAGGAAAAGAGGCAGAACGTCCACAATGATGCACTTGGCCAAAAAGGGCGTATGCGTTTTTTCCTGAATATATTCAGGAAAAAACGCATACGCCCTTTTTGGCCAACCAAGCAAACTTGCAAAGGAAATCTGCACTACAATGAAGTCTCACTTCCCCCCGGTCAAAAGGGCCATCTGAAAAAAGTGTAAAATCCAGAAAGGCAGGACAGGCCATGGAGAACTGGGAGCCTTGTTATGCTGATGGGCGGGATGTAAATTGCCAACAGACACTCGGGAGAAGTGTATGGTGTTTCCTGAAACATCTAAAAAACAAAGCAACAGAGCCTAGGGCACTTCCACTTATGGTCCTATAGCTTAGGGATATTAAAATCAAAAAGACACAGCCACCCCAAAGTTTGGGACGCCTCTGTTTACAAGAACCTCGTTTACAATACAAGTTCAATATCACAGAAAGTGAAAAATGGATAAAGAAGTTGTGGTATTTACTTACAAAGCAATATCACTCAGCAATGAAATCTATGTCATCAGGCCCGTAGCAGCATAATAAGTGGATTCAGGTACGATGATTCTAACTGAAATAAGTCACACAGAAAAAGAAACATCATAAGATATCACTAATACACGGAATGTAAACTTGGCTACACAGGAACTAAATTACAAAACAGAACAGGGTCTCAAATTTAGAAAACCAACTTATGCTTGCTTAAGGGGAAAGGTGAGTTGGGGTGCTGCATAAAACCAGAGATTGAAATGAGCACAGATAAAGTTCCTTAAGCCAAATATGGAATAGACAAGAGCTACACCTTGTTCAATGAAATGGACACAACACCCCATATTAAACGCCTAAGAATGTACCTGACTAGTAAGTATCTTAAAACCTATGGATTGCTATGTCTCCAAAAGAGAATCAAGCATGTGTACAGGGGCATAAACGCAGCAGTGATAGGATTGGAGAGGTTCGGTGAGCAAATGAAGACCCTTTGAAGTCATATTGCATGGTACCCATTGCACGGGTCTCAACTCTCCAGGTTTAAGGTATTCTTCCTTCAGCTAAACATGCATGTGGAACCCAGAGTATGATCAACCGTGTGAACGGGAGACGTGTTCAAATATGTCTCAGTTTTCCTCCCCTGGTACTCGGGTGCAACATTCCAGACGCTTTACTAACACTCTCCCCACTTGGAGAGTCATCGCCTTTAACCTCCTGTTTGGCCCAGTTTCCAATTTCTGCGGAAGATGAACAGGAATAGGGAGAACCAATGAGAGACTAGCTGGAGGTGTCTGGACGGGCAAATTTAACTCTCATTTCCCACCAGGAAGAGGAATTAACCAAAGGCTCAGCGTGCCGTGCCGCAACCAGATTAGGGCCTGAAGCCATCCTGCGGTTTTGCGGCCAGCTCACAAGAAAGCGAGTTGAAGAAAGGAGATCAGGGGCACTGTAATTCACAAACCTGCAGAGTTATAAATGACAGCTATCGTCCAAAAATATACTGAAGTAAGGCTGCCAAGAGGACTTGAAAGCGGGGCAGAATTGCAGGAAACCGATTTCAGGAGGTAGACAGGAATTGCATTGAAAGCATAGGAAAAGAGGCAGAACGACCACAATGATGCACTTGGCCAAAAAGGGCGTATGCGTTTTTTCCTGAATATATTCAGGAAAAAACGCATGCGCACTTTTTGGCCAACCAAGCAAACTTGCAAAGGAAATCTGCACTACAATGAAGTGTCACTTCCCCCTGGTCAAAATGGCCTTCTGAAAAAAGTGTAAAATCCAGAAAGGCAGGACAGGCCATGGAGAACTGGGAGCCTTGTTATGCTGATGGGCGGGATGTAAATTGCCAACAGACACTCGGGAGAAGTGTATGGTGTTTCCTGAAACATCTAAAAAACAAAGCAACAGAGCCTAGGGCACTTCCACTTATGGTCCTATAGCTTAGGGATATTAAAATCAAAAAGACACAGCCACCCCAAAGTTTGGGATGCCTCTGTTTACAAGAACCTCGTTTACCGTACAAGTTCAATATCACAGAATGTGAAAAATGGATAAAGAACTTGTGGTACTTACGTACAATGCAGTATCACTCAGCAATGAAATCTATGTCATCAGGCCCGTAGCAGCATAATGAGTGGATTCAGTTACGATGATTCTAATTGAAATAATTCACACAGAAAAAGAAACATCATAAGATATCACTAATACACGGAATGTAAACTTGGCTACACAGGAACTGAATTCCAAAACAGAACAGGGTCTCAAATTTAGAAAACCAACTTATGCTTGCTTAAGGGGAAAGGTGAGTTAGGGTGCTGCATAAAACCAGAGATTGAAATGAGCACAGATAAAGTTCCTTAAGCCAAATATGGAATAGACAAGAGCTACTCCTTGCTCAACGAAATGGACTCAACACCCCATGTTAAACGCCTAAGAATGTACCTGACTACTAAGTATCTTAAAACCTATGGATTGCTATGTCTCCAAAAGAGAATCAAGCGTGTGTACGGGGGCATAAACGTAGCAGTGATAGGATTGGAGAGGTTCAGTGAGCAAATGAAGACCCTTTGAAGTCATATTGCATGGTACCCATTCCACGGGTCTCAACTCTCCAGGTTTAAGGTATTCTTCCTTCAGCAAAAACATGCATGTGGAACCCAGAGTATGATCAACCGTGTGAACGGGAGACGTGTTCAAATATGTCTCAGTTTTCCTCCCCTGGTACTCGGGTGCAACATTCCAGACGCTTTACTAACACTCTCCCCACTTGGAGAGTCAGCGCCTTTAACCTCCTGTTTGGCCCAGTTTGCAATTTCTGCGGAAGATGAACAGGAATAGCGAGAACCCATGAGAGACTAGCTGGAGGTGTCTGCACGGGCAAATTTAACTCTCATTTCCCACCAGAAAGAGGAAATAATCAAAGGCTCAGCATGCCGTGCCGGAACCAGATTAGGGCCTGAAGACATCCTGCGGTGTTGTGGCCAGCTCACAAGAAAGCGTGTTGAAGAAAGGAGCTCAGGGGCACTGTAATGCACAAACCTGCAGAGTTATAAATGACAGCTATCGTCCAAAAGTATACTGAAGTAAGGCTGCCAAGAGGACTTGAAAGCGGGGCAGAATTGCAGGAAACCGATTTCAGGAGGTAGACTGGAATTGCATTGAAAGCATAGGAAAAGAGGCAGAACGTCCACAATGATGCAGTTGGCCAAAAAGGGCGTATGCGTTTTTTCCTGAATATATTCAGGAAAAAACGCATACGCACTTTTTGGCCAACCAAGCAAGCTTGCAAAGGAAATCTGCACTACAATGAAGTCTCACTTCCCCCCGGTCAAAAGGGCCATCTGAAAAAAGTGTAAAATCCAGAAAGGCAGGACAGGCCATGGAGAACTGGGAGCCTTGTTATGCTGATGGGCGGGATGTAAATTGCCAACAGACACTCGGGAGAAGTGTATGGTGTTTCCTGAAACATCTAAAAAACAAAGCAACAGAGCCTAGGGCACTTCCACTTATGGTCGTATAGCTTAGGGAAATTAAAATCAAAAACACACAGCCACCCCAAAGTTTGGGACGCCTCTGTTTACAAGAACCTCGTTTACAGTACAAGTTCAATATCACAGAAAGTGAAAAATGGATAAAGAACTTGTGGTACTTACGTACAATGCAGTATCACTCAGCAATGAAATCTATGTCATCAGGCCCGTAGCAGCATAATGAGTGGATTCAGGTACGATGATTCTAATTGAAATAATTCACACAGAAAAA
This sequence comes from Grampus griseus, assembly GCF_964374135.1. Classification (NCBI taxonomy): domain Eukaryota; kingdom Metazoa; phylum Chordata; class Mammalia; order Artiodactyla; family Delphinidae; genus Grampus; species Grampus griseus. Next base: position 607,294 of record NW_028133394.1, on the reverse strand, counting down.
GAAACATCATAAGATATCACTAATACACGGAATGTAAACTTGGCTACACAGGAACTGAATTACAGAACAGAACAGGGTCTCAAATTTAGAAAACCAACTTATGCTTGCTTAAGGGGAAAGGTGAGTTGGGGTGCTGCATAAAACCAGAGATTGAAATGAGCACAGATAAAGTTCCTTAAGCCAAATATGGAATAGACAAGAGCTACTCCTTGCTCAATGAAATGGACTCAACACTCCATATTAAACGCCTAAGAATGTACCTGACTTGTAAGTATCTTAAAACCTATGGATTGCTATGTCTCCAAAAGAGAATCAAGCATGTGTACAGGGGCATAAACGCAGCAGTGATAGGATTGGAGAGGTTCGGTGAGCAAATGAAGACCCTTTGAAGTCATATTGCATGGTACCCATTACACGGGTCTCAACTCTCCAGGTTTAAGGTATTCTTCCTTCAGCTAAAACAGGCATGTGGAACTCAGAGTATGATCAACCGTATGAACGGGAGACGTGTTCAAATAAGTCTCAGTTTTCCTCCCCTGGTACTCGGGTGCAACATTCCAGACGCTTTACTAACACTCTCCCCACTTGGAGAGTCAGCGCCTTTAACCTCCTGTTTGGCCCAGTTTGCAATTTCTGCGGAAGATGAACAGGAATAGGGAGAACCAATGAGAGACGAGCTGGAGGTGTCTGCACGGGCAAATTTAACTCTCATTTCCCACCAGGAAGAGGAATTAACCAAAGGCTCAGCGTGCCGTGCCGGAACCAGATTAGGACCTGAAGCCATCCTGCGGTGTTGCGGCCAGCTCAAAAGAAAGCGAGTTGAAGAAAGGAGCTCAGGGGCACTGTAATTCACAAACCTGCAGAGTTATAAATGACAGCTATCGTCCAAAAATATACTGAAGTAAGGCTGCCAAGAGGACTTGAAAGCGGGGCAGAATTGCAGGAAACCGATTTCAGGAGGTAGACTGGAATTGCATTGAAAGCATAGGAAAAGAGGCAGAACGTCCACAATGATGCACTTGGCCAAAAAGGGCGTATGCGTTTTTTCCTGAATATATTCAGGAAAAAACGCATACGCCCTTTTTGGCCAACCAAGCAAACTTGCAAAGGAAATCTGCACTACAATGAAGTCTCACTTCCCCCCGGTCAAAAGGGCCATCTGAAAAAAGTGTAAAATCCAGAAAGGCAGGACAGGCCATGGAGAACTGGGAGCCTTGTTATGCTGATGGGCGGGATGTAAATTGCCAACAGACACTCGGGAGAAGTGTATGGTGTTTCCTGAAACATCTAAAAAACAAAGCAACAGAGCCTAGGGCACTTCCACTTATGGTCGTATAGCTTAGGGATATTAAAATCAAAAAGACACAGCCACCCCAAAATTTGGGACGCCTCTGTTTACAAGAACCTCGTTTACCATACAAGTTCAATATCACAGAAAGTGAAAAATGGATAAAGAAGTTGTGGTATTTACTTACAAAGCAATATCACTCAGCAATGAAATCTATGTCATCAGGCCCGTAGCAGCATAATAAGTGGATTCAGGTACGATGATTCTAACTGAAATAAGTCACACAGAAAAAGAAACATCATAAGATATCACTAATACACGGAATGTAAACTTGGCTACACAGGAACTAAATTACAAAACAGAACAGGGTCTCAAATTTAGAAAACCAACTTATGCTTGCTTAAGGGGAAAGGTGAGTTGGGGTGCTGCATAAAACCAGAGATTGAAATGAGCACAGATAAAGTTCCTTAAGCCAAATATGGAATAGACAAGAGCTACACCTTGTTCAATGAAATGGACACAACACCCCATATTAAACGCCTAAGAATGTACCTGACTAGTAAGTATCTCAAAACCTATGGATTGCTATGTCTCCAAAAGAGAATCAAGCATGTGTACAGGGGCATAAACGCAGCAGTGATAGGATTGGAGAGGTTCGGTGAGCAAATGAAGACCCTTTGAAGTCATATTGCATGGTACCCATTCCACGGGTCTCAACTCTCCAGGTTTAAGGTATTCTTCCTTCAGCTAAACATGCATGTGGAACCCAGAGTATGATCAACCGTGTGAACGGGAGACGTGTTCAAATATGTCTCAGTTTTCCTCCCCTGGTACTCGGGTGCAACATTCCAGACGCTTTACTAACACTCTCCCCACTTGGAGAGTCATCGCCTTTAACCTCCTGTTTGGCCCAGTTTGCAATTTCTGCCGAAGATGAACAGGAATAGGGAGAACCAATGAGAGACTAGCTGGAAGTGTCTGGACGGGCAAATTTAACTCTCATTTCCCACCAGGAAGAGGAATTAACCAAAGGCTCAGCGTGCCGTGCCACAACCAGATTAGGGCCTGAAGCCATCCAGCGGTGTTGCGGCCAGCTCACAAGAAAGCGAGTTGAAGAAAGGAGATCAGGGGCACTGTAATTCACAAACCTGCAGAGTTATAAATGACAGCTATCGTCCAAAAATATACTGAAGTAAGGCTGCCAAGAGGACTTGAAAGCGGGGCAGAATTGCAGGAAACCGATTTCAGGAGGTAGACTGGAATTGCATTGAAAGCATAGGAAAAGAGGCAGAACGTCCACAATGATGCACTTGGCCAAAAAGGGCGTATGCGTTTTTTCCTGAATATATTCAGGAAAAAACGCATGCGCCCTTTTTGGCCAACCAAGCAAACTTGCAAAGGAAATCTGCACTACAATGAAGTGTCACTTCCCCCTGGTCAAAAGGGCCATCTGAAAAAAGTGTAAAATCCAGAAAGGCAGGACAGGCCATGGAGAACTGGGAGCCTTGTTATGCTGATGGGCGGGATGTAAATTGCCAACAGACACTCGGGAGAAGTGTATGGTGTTTCCTGAAACATCTAAAAAACAAAGCAACAGAGCCTAGGGCACTTCCACTTATGGTCCTATAGCTTAGGGATATTAAAATCAAAAAGACACAGCCACCCCAAAGTTTGGGACGCCTCTGTTTACAAGAACCTCGTTTACAATACAAGTTCAATATCACAGAAAGTGAAAAATGGATAAAGAACTTGTGGTACTTACGTACAATGCAGTATCACTCAGCAATGAAATCTATGTCATCAGGCCCGTAGCAGCATAATGAGTGGATTCAGGTACGATGATTCTAATTGAAATAATTCACACAGAAAAAGAAACATCATAAGATATCAGTAATACACGGAATGTAAACTTGGCTACACAGGAACTGAATTACAGAACAGAACAGGGTCTCAAATTTAGAAAACCAACTTATGCTTGCTTAAGGGGAAAGGTGAGTTTGGGTGCTGCATAAAACCAGAGATTGAAATGAGCACAGATAAAGTTCCTTAAGCCAAATATGGAATAGACAAGAGCTACTCCTTGCTCAACGAAAAGGACTCAACACCCCATATTAAACGCCTAAGAATGTACCTGACTAGTAAGTATCTTAAAACCTATGGATTGCTATGTCTCCGAAAGAGAATCAAGCATGTGTACAGGGGCATAAATGCAGCAGTGATAGGATTGGAGAAGTTCGGTGAGCAAATGAAGACCCTTTGAAGTCATATTGCATGGTACCCATTCCACGGGTTTCAACTACCCAGGTTTAAGGTATTCTTCCTTCAGCTAAAACATGCATGTGGAACCTAGAGTATGATCAACCATGTGATCGGGAGACGTGTTCAAATATGTCTCAGTTTTTGTACTCTGGTACTCGGGTGCAACATTCCAGATGCTTTACTAACACTCTCCCGACTTGGAGAGTCAGTCCCTTTAACCTCCTGTTTGGCCCAGTTTGCAATTTCTGCGGAAGATGAACAGGAATAGCGAAAACCAATGAGAGACTAGCTGGAGGTGTCTGGACGGGCAAATTTCACTCTCATTTCCCACCAGGAAGAGGAATTAACCAAAGGCTCAGCGTGCCGTGCCGGAACCAGATTAGGGCCTGAAGCCATCCTGCGGTGTTGCGGCCAGCTCAAAAGAAAGCGAGTTGAAGAAAGGAGCTCAGGGGCACTGTAATTCACAAACCTGCAGAGTTATAAATGACAGCTATCGTCCAAAAATATACTGAAGTAAGGCTGCCAAGAGGACTTGAAAGCGGGGCAGAATTGCAGGAAACCGATTTCAGGAGGTAGACTGGAATTGCATTGAAAGCATAGGAAAAGAGGCAGAACGACCACAATGATGCACTTGGCCAAAAAGGGCGTATGCGTTTTTTCCTGAATATATTCAGGAAAAAACGCATACGCCCTTTTTGGCCAACCAAGCAAACTTGCAAAGGAAATCTGCACTACAATGAAGTCTCACTTCCCCCTGGTCAAAAGGGCCATCTGAAAAAAGTGTAAAATCCAGAAAGGCAGGACAGGCCATGGAGAACTGGGAGCCTTGTTATGCTGATGGGCGGGATGTAAATTGCCAACAGACACTCGGGAGAAGTGTATGGTGTTTCCTGAAACATCTAAAAAACAAAGCAAGAGAGCCTAGGGCACTTCCACTTATGGTCCTATAGCTTAGGGAAATTAAAATCAAAAAGACACAGCCACCCCAAAGTTTGGGACGCCTCTGTTTACAAGAACCTCGTTTACCGTACAAGTTCAATATCACAGAAAGTGAAAAATGGATAAAGAACTTGTGGTACTTACGTACAATGCAGTATCACTCAGCAATGAAATCTATGTCATCAGGCCCGTAGCAGCATAATGAGTGGATTCAGGTACGATGATTCTAATTGAAATAATTCACACAGAAAAAGAAACATCATAAGATATCAGTAATACACGGAATGTAAACTTGGCTACACAGGAACTGAATTCCAAAACAGAACAGGGTCTCAAATTTAGAAAACCAACTTATGCTTGCTTAAGGGGAAAGGTGAGTTAGGGTGCTGCATAAAACCAGAGATTGAAATGAGCACAGATAAAGTTCCTTAAGCCAAATATGGAATAGACAAGAGCTACTCCTTGCTCAACGAAATGGACTCAACACCCCATATTAAACGCCTAAGAATGTACCTGACTACTAAGTATCTTAAAACCTATGGATTGCTATGTCTCCAAAAGAGAATCAAGCGTTTGTACGGGGGCATAACCGTAGCAGTGATAGGATTGGAGAGGTTCGGTGAGCAAATGAAGACCCTTTGAAGTCATATTGCATGGTACCCATTTCACGGGTCTCAACTCTCCAGGTTTAAGGTATTCTTCCTTCAGCAAAAACATGCATGTGGAACCCAGAGTATGATCAACCGTGTGAACGGGAGACGTGTTCAAATATGTCTCAGTTTTCCTCCCCTGGTACTCGGGTGCAACATTCCAGACGCTTTACTAACTCTCTCCCCACTTGGAGAGTCAGCGCCTTTAACCTCCTGTTTGGCCCAGTTTGCAATTTCTGCGGAAGATGAACAGGAATAGGGAGAACCAATGAGAGACTAGCTGGAGGTGTCTGGACGGGCAAATTTAACTCTCATTTCCCACCAGGAAGAGGAAATAATCAAAGGCTCAGCGTGCCGTGCCGGAAACAGATTAGGGCCTGAAGCCATCCTGCGGTGTTGCGGCCAGCTCAAAAGAAAGCGAGTTGAAGAAAGGAGCTCAGGGGCACTGTAATTCACAAACCTGCAGAGTTATAAATGACAGCTATCGTCCAAAAATATACTGAAGTAAGGCTGCCAAGAGGACTTGAAAGCGGGGCAGAATTGCAGGAAACCGATTTCAGGAGGTAGACTGGAATTGCATTGAAAGCATAGGAAAAGAGGCAGAACGTCCACAATGATGCACTTGGCCAAAAAGGGCGTATGCGTTTTTTCCTGAATATATTCAGGAAAAAACGCATACGCCCTTTTTGGCCAACCAAGCAAGCTTGCAAAGGAAATCTGCACTACAATGAAGTCTCACTTCCCCCCTGTCAAACGGGCCATCTGAAAAAAATGTAAAATCCAGAAAGGCAGGACAGGCCATGGAGAACTGGGAGCCTTGTTATGCTGATGGGCGGGATGTAAATTGCCAACAGACACTCGGGAGAAGTGTATGGTGTTTCCTGAAACATCTAAAAAACAAAGCAACAGAGCCTAGGGCACTTCCACTTATGGTCCTATAGTTTAGGGAAATTAAAATCAAAAAGACACAGCCACCCCAAAATTTGGGATGCCTCTGTTTACAAGAACCTCGTTTACCGTACAAGTACAATATCACAGAAAGTGAAAAATGGATAAAGAACTTGTGGTACTTACGTACAATGCAGTATCACTCAGCAATGAAATCTATGTCATCAGGCCCGTAGCAGCATAATGAGTGGATTCAGGTACGATGATTCTAACTGAAATAAGTCACACAGCAAAAGAAACATCATAAGATATCAGTAATACACGGAATGTAAACTTGGCTACACAGGAACTGAATTCCAAAACAGAACAGGGTCTCAAATTTAGAAAACCAACTTATGCTTGCTTAAGGGGAAAGGTGAGTTGGGGTGCTGCATAAAACCAGAGATTGAAATGAGCACAGATAAAGTTCCTTAAGCCAAATATGGAATAGACAAGAGCTACTCCTTGCTCAACGAAATGGACGGAACACCCCATATTAAACGTCTAAGAATGTACCTGACTAGTAAGTATCTTAAAACCTATGGATTGCTATGTCTCCAAAAGAGAATCAAGCGTGTGTACAGGGGCATAAACACAGCAGTGATAGGATTGGAGAGGTTCGGTGAGCAAATGAAGACCCTTTGAAGTCATATTGCATGGTACCCATTCCACGGGTTTCAACTACCCAGGTTTAAGGTATTCTTCCTTCAGCTAAAACATGCATGTGGAACCCAGAGTATGATCAACCGTGTGAACGGGAGACGTGTTCAAATATGTCTCAGTTTTCCTCCCCTGGTACTCGGGTGCAACATTCCAGACGCTTTACTAACACTCTCCCCACTTGGAGAGTCAGCGCCTTTAACCTCCTGTTTGGCCCAGTTTGCAATTTCTGCGGAAGATGAACAGGAATAGGGAGAACCAATGAGAGACTAGCTGGAGGTGTCTGGACGGGCAAATTTAACTCTCATTTCCCACCAGGAAGAGGAAATAACCAAAGGCTCAGCGTGCCGTGCCGGAACCAGATTAGGGCCTGAAGCCATCCTGCGGTGTTGCGGCCAGCTCAAAAGAAAGCGAGTTGAAGAAAGGAGCTCAGGGGTACTGTAATTCACAAACCTGCAGAGTTATAAATGACAGCTATCGTCCAAAAATATACTGAAGTAAGGCTGCCAAGAGGACTTGAAAGCGGGGCAGAATTGCAGGAAATCGATTTCACGAGGTAGACTGGAATTGCATTGAAAGCATAGGAAAAGAGGCAGAACGTCCACAATGATGCACTTGGCCAAAAAGGGCGTATGCGTTTTTTCCTGAATATATTCAGGAAAAAACGCATACGCCCTTTTTGGCCAACCAAGCAAGCTTGCAAAGGAAATCTGCACTACAATGAAGTCTCACTGCCCCCCGGTCAAAAGGGTCATCTGAAAAAAGTGTAAAATCCAGAAAGGCAGGACAGGCCATGGAGAACTGGGAGCCTTGTTATGCTGATGGGCGGGATGTAAATTGCCAACAGACACTCGGGAGAAGTGTATGGTGTTTCCTGAAACATCTAAAAAACAAAGCAACAGAGCCTAGGGCACTTCCACTTATGGTCCTATAGTTTAGGGAAATTAAAATCAAAAAGACACAGCCACCCCAAAATTTGGGATGCCTCTGTTTACAAGAACCTCGTTTACCGTACAAGTTCAATATCACAGAAAGTGAAAAATGGATAAAGAACTTGTGGTACTTACGTACAATGCAGTATCACTCAGCAATGAAATCTATGTCATCAGGCCCGTAGCAGCATAATGAGTGGATTCAGGTACGATGATTCTAACTGAAATAAGTCACACAGAAAAAGAAACATCATAAGATATCAGTAATACATGGAATGTAAACTTGGCTACACAGGAACTGAATTCCAAAACAGAACAGGGTCTCAAATTTAGAAAACCAACTTATGCTTGCTTAAGGGGAAAGGTGAGTTGGGGTGCTGCATAAAACCAGAGATTGAAATGAGCACAGATAAAGTTCCTTAAGCCAAATATGGAATAGACAAGAGCTACTCCTTGCTCAACGAAATGGACGGAACACCCCATATTAAACGCCTAAGAATGTACCTGACTAGTAAGTATCTTAAAACCTATGGATTGCTATGTCTCCAAAAGAGAATCAAGCGTGTGTACAGGGGCATAAACACAGCAGTGATAGGATTGGCGAGGTTCGGTGAGCAAATGAAGACCCTTTGAAGTCATATTGCATGGTACCCATTCCACGGGTTTCAACTACCCAGGTTTAAGGTATTCTTCCTTCAGCTAAAACATGCATGTGGAACCCAGAGTATGATCAACCGTGTGAACGGGAGACGTTTTCAATTATGTCTCAGTTTTCCTCCCCTGGTACTCGGGTCCAACATTCCAGACGCTTTACTAACACTCTCCCCACTTGGAGAGTCAGCGCCTTTAACCTCCTGTTTGGCCCAGTTTGCAATTTCTGTGGAAGATGAACAGGAATAGCGAGAACCAATGAGAGACTAGCTGGAGGTGTCTGGACGGGCAAATTTAACTCTCATTTCCCACCAGGAAGAGGAAATAACCAAAGGCTCAGCGTGCCGTGCCGGAACCAGATTAGGGCCTGAAGCCATCCTGCGGTGTTGAGGCCAGCTCACAAGAAAGCGAGTTGAAGAAAGGAGATCAGGGGCTCTGTAATTAACAAACATGCAGAGTTATAAATGACAGCTATAGTCCAAAAATATACTGAAGTAAGGCTGCCAAGAGGACTTGAAAGCGGGGCAGAATTGCAGGAAACCGATTTCAGGAGGTAGACTGGAATTGCATTGAAAGCATAGGAAAAGAGGCAGAACGTCCACAATGATGCACTTGGCCAAAAAGGGCGTATGCGTTTTTTCCTGAATATGTTCAGGAAAAAACGCATACGCCCTTTTTGGCCAACCAAGCAAGCTTGCAAAGGAAATCTGCACTACAATGAAGTCTCACTTCCCCCCGGTCAAAAGGGCCATCTGAAAAAAGTGTAAAATCCAGAAAGGCAGGACAGGCCATGGAGAACTGGGAGCCTTGTTATGCTGATGGGCGGGATGTAAATTGCCAACAGACACTCGGGAGAAGTGTATGGTGTTTCCTGAAACATCTAAAAAACAAAGCAACAGAGCCTAGGGCACTTCCACTTACGGTCCTATAGCTCAGGGAAATTAAAATCAAAAAGACACAGCCACCCCAAAGTTTGGGACGCCTCTGTTTACAAGAACCTCGTTTACAGTACAAGTTCAACATCGCAGAAAGTGAAAAATGGATAAAGAAGTTGTGGTATTTACTTACAAAGCAATATCACTCAGCAATGAAATCTATGTCATCAGGCCCTTAGCAGCACAATGAGTGGATTCAGGTATGATGATTCTAACTGAAATAAGTCACACAGAATAAGAAACATCATAAGATATCAGTAACACACGGAATGTAAACTTGGCTACACAGGAACTGAATTACAGAACAGAACAGGGTCTCAAATTTAGAAAACCAACTTATGCTTGCTTAAGGGGAAAGGTGAGTTGGGGTGCTGCTTAAAACCAGAGATTGAAATGAGCACAGATAAATTTCCTTAAGCCAAATATGGAATAGACAAGAGCTACTCCTTGCTCAACGAAATGGACTCAACACCGCATATTAAACGCCTAAGAATGTACCTGACTAGTAAGTATCTTAAAACCTATGGATTGCTATGTCTCCGAAAGAGAATCAAGCATGTGTACAGGGGCATAAACGCAGCAGTGATAGGATTGGAGAGGTTCGGTGAGCAAATGAAGACCCTTTGAAGTCATATTGCATGGTACCCATTCCACGGGTTTCAACTACCCAGGTTTAAGGTATTCTTCCTTCAGCTAAAACATGCATGTGGAACCTAGAGTATGATCAACCGTGTGATCGGGAGACGTGTTCAAATATGTCTCAGTTTCCTCCCCTGGTACTCAGGTGCAACATTCCAGACGCTTTACTAACACTCTCCCCACTTGGAGGGTCAGTGCCTTTAACCTCCTGTTTGGCCCAGTTTGCAATTTCTGCGGAAGATGAACAGGAATAGGGAGAACCAATGAGAGACTAGCTGGAGGTGTCTGGACGGGCAAATTTAACTCTCATTTCCCACCAGGAAGAGGAAATAACCAAAGGCTCAGCGTGCCGTGCCGGAACCAGATTAGGGCCTGAAGCCATCCTGCGGTGTTGCGGCCAGCTCAAAAGAAAGCGAGTTGAAGAAAGGACCTCAGGGGCACTGTAATTCACAAACCTGCAGAGTTATAAATGACAGCTATCGTCCAAAAATATACTGAAGTAAGGCTCCCAAGAGGACTTGAAAGCGGGGCAGAATTGCAGGAAACCAATTTCAGGAGGTAGACTGGAATTGCATTGAAATCATAGGAAAAGAGGCAGAACGTCCACAATGATGCACTTGGCCAAAAAGGGTGTATGCGTTTTTTCCTGAATATATTCAGGAAAAAACGCATACGCTCTTTTTGGCCAACCAAGCAAGCTTGCAAAGGAAATCTGCACTACAATGAAGTCTCACTTCCCCCCGGTAAAAAGGGCCATCTGAAAAAAGTGTAAAATCCAGAAAGGCAGGACAGGCCATGGAGAACTGGGAGCCTTCTTATGCTGATGGGCGGGATGTAAATTGCCAACAGCCACTCTGGAGAAGTGTATGGTGTTTCCTGAAACATCTAAAAAACAAAGCAACAGAGCCTAGGGCACTTCCACTTATGGTCCTATAGTTTAGGGAAATTAAAATCAAAAAGACACAGCCACCTCAAAGTTTGGGATGCCTCTGTTTACAAGAACCTCGTTTACAGTACAAGTTCAACATCGCAGAAAGCGAAAAATGGATAAAGAACTTGTGGTACTTACGTACAATGCAGTATCACTCAGCAATGAAATCTATGTCATCAGGCCCTTAGCAGCACAATGAGTGGATTCAGGTATGATGATTCTAACTGAAATAAGTCACACAGAAAAAGAAACATCATAAGATATCAGTAATACACGGAATGTAAACTTGGCTACACAGGAACTTAATTACAGAACAGAACAGGGTCTCAAATTTAGAAAACCAACTTATGCTTGCTTAAGGGGAAAGGTGAGTTGGGGTGCTGCATAAAACCAGAGATTGAAATGAGCACAGATAAAGTTCCTTAAGCCAAATATGGAATAGACAAGAGCTACTCCTTGCTCAAAGAAATGGACTCAACACCCCATATTAAACGCCTGAGAGTGTACCTGACTAGTAAGTATCTTAAAACCTATGGATTGCTATGTCTCCAAAAGAGAATCAAGCGTGTGTACAGGGGCATAAACGCAGCAGTGATAGGATTGGAGAGGTTCGGTGAGCAAATGAAGACCCTTTGAAGTCATATTGCATGGTACCCATTCCACGGGTCTCAACTCTCCAGGTTTAAGGTATTCTTCCTTCAGGTAAAACATGCATGTGGAACCCAGAGTATGATGAACCGTGTGAACGGGATACGTGTTCAAATATGTCTCAGTTTTCCTCCCCTGGTACTCGGGTGCAACATTCCAGACGCTTTACTAACACTCTCCCCACTTGGAGAGTCAGCGCCTTTAACCTCCTGTTTGGCCCAGTTTGCAATTTCTGTGGAAGATGAACAGGAATAGTGAGAACCAATGAGAGACTAGCTGGAGGTGTCTGGACGGGCAAATTTAACTCTCATTTCCCACCAGGAAGAGGAAATAACCAAAGGCTCAGCGTGCCGTGCCGGAACCAGATTAGGGCCTGAAGCCATCCTGCGGTGTTGCGGCCAGCTCAAAAGAAAGCGAGTTGAAGAAAGGAGCTCAGGGGCACTGTAATTCACAAACCTGCAGTTATAAATGACAGCTATCGTCCAAAAATATACTGAAGTAAGGCTGCCAAGAGGACTTGAAAGCGGGCAGAATTGCAGGAAGCCGATTTCAGGAGGTAGACTGGAATTGCATTGAAAGCATAGGAAAAGAGGCAGAACGTCCACAATGATGCACTTGGCCAAAAAGGGCGTATGCGTTTTTTCCTGAATATATTCAGGAAAAAACGCATACGCCCTTTTTGGCCAACCAAGCAAGCTTGCAAAGGAAATCTGCACTACAATGAAGTCTCACTTCCCCCCGGTCAAAAGGGCCATCTGAAAAAAGTGTAAAATCCAGAAAGGCAGGACAGGCCATGGAGAACTGGGAGCCTTGTTATGCTGATGGGCGGGATGTAAATTGCCAACAGACACTCGGGAGAAGTGTATGGTGTTTCCTGAAACATCTAAGAAACAAAGGAACAGAGCCTAGGGCACTTCCACTTATGGTCCTATAGCTTAGGGAAATTAAAATCAAAAAGACACAGCCACCCCAAAGTTTGGGACGCCTCTGTTTACAAGAACCTCGTTTACTGTACAAGTTCAATATCACAGAAAGTGAAAAATGGATAAAGAACTTGTGGTACTTACGTACAATGCAGTATCACTCAGCAATGAAATCTATGTCATCAGGCCCGTAGCAGCATAATGAGTGGATTCAGGTACGATGATTCTAACTGAAATAAGTCACACAGAAAAAGAAACATCATAAGATATCAGTAATACATGGAATGTAAACTTGGCTACACAGGAACTGAATTCCAAAACAGAACAGGGTCTCAAATTTAGAAAACCAACTTATGCTTGCTTAAGGGGAAAGGTGAGTTGGGGTGCTGCATAAAACCAGAGATTGAAATGAGCACAGATAAAGTTCCTTAAGCCAAATATGGAATAGACAAGAGCTACTCCTTGCTCAACGAAATGGACGGAACACCCCATATTAAACGCCTAAGAATGTACCTGACTAGTAAGTATCTTAAAACCTATGGATTGCTATGTCTCCAAAAGAGAATCAAGCGTGTGTACAGGGGCATAAACACAGCAGTGATAGGATTGGCGAGGTTCGGTGAGCAAATGAAGACCCTTTGAAGTCATATTGCATGGTACCCATTCCACGGGTTTCAACTACCCAGGTTTAAGGTATTCTTCCTTCAGCTAAAACATGCATGTGGAACCCAGAGTATGATCAACCGTGTGAACGGGAGACGTTTTCAATTATGTCTCAGTTTTCCTCCCCTGGTACTCGGGTCCAACATTCCAGACGCTTTACTAACACTCTCCCCACTTGGAGAGTCAGCGCCTTTAACCTCCTGTTTGGCCCAGTTTGCAATTTCTGTGGAAGATGAACAGGAATAGCGAGAACCAATGAGAGACTAGCTGGAGGTGTCTGGACGGGCAAATTTAACTCTCATTTCCCACCAGGAAGAGGAAATAACCAAAGGCTCAGCGTGCCGTGCCGGAACCAGATTAGGGCCTGAAGCCATCCTGCGGTGTTGAGGCCAGCTCACAAGAAAGCGAGTTGAAGAAAGGAGATCAGGGGCTCTGTAATTAACAAACATGCAGAGTTATAAATGACAGCTATAGTCCAAAAATATACTGAAGTAAGGCTGCCAAGAGGACTTGAAAGCGGGGCAGAATTGCAGGAAACCGATTTCAGGAGGTAGACTGGAATTGCATTGAAAGCATAGGAAAAGAGGCAGAACGTCCACAATGATGCACTTGGCCAAAAAGGGCGTATGCGTTTTTTCCTGAATATGTTCAGGAAAAAACGCATACGCCCTTTTTGGCCAACCAAGCAAGCTTGCAAAGGAAATCTGCACTACAATGAAGTCTCACTTCCCCCCGGTCAAAAGGGCCATCTGAAAAAAGTGTAAAATCCAGAAAGGCAGGACAGGCCATGGAGAACTGGGAGCCTTGTTATGCTGATGGGCGGGATGTAAATTGCCAACAGACACTCGGGAGAAGTGTATGGTGTTTCCTGAAACATCTAAAAAACAAAGCAACAGAGCCTAGGGCACTTCCACTTACGGTCCTATAGCTCAGGGAAATTAAAATCAAAAAGACACAGCCACCCCAAAGTTTGGGACGCCTCTGTTTACAAGAACCTCGTTTACAGTACAAGTTCAACATCGCAGAAAGTGAAAAATGGATAAAGAAGTTGTGGTATTTACTTACAAAGCAATATCACTCAGCAATGAAATCTATGTCATCAGGCCCTTAGCAGCACAATGAGTGGATTCAGGTATGATGATTCTAACTGAAATAAGTCACACAGAATAAGAAACATCATAAGATATCAGTAACACACGGAATGTAAACTTGGCTACACAGGAACTGAATTACAGAACAGAACAGGGTCTCAAATTTAGAAAACCAACTTATGCTTGCTTAAGGGGAAAGGTGAGTTGGGGTGCTGCTTAAAACCAGAGATTGAAATGAGCACAGATAAATTTCCTTAAGCCAAATATGGAATAGACAAGAGCTACTCCTTGCTCAACGAAATGGACTCAACACCGCATATTAAACGCCTAAGAATGTACCTGACTAGTAAGTATCTTAAAACCTATGGATTGCTATGTCTCCGAAAGAGAATCAAGCATGTGTACAGGGGCATAAACGCAGCAGTGATAGGATTGGAGAGGTTCGGTGAGCAAATGAAGACCCTTTGAAGTCATATTGCATGGTACCCATTCCACGGGTTTCAACTACCCAGGTTTAAGGTATTCTTCCTTCAGCTAAAACATGCATGTGGAACCTAGAGTATGATCAACCGTGTGATCGGGAGACGTGTTCAAATATGTCTCAGTTTCCTCCCCTGGTACTCAGGTGCAACATTCCAGACGCTTTACTAACACTCTCCCCACTTGGAGGGTCAGTGCCTTTAACCTCCTGTTTGGCCCAGTTTGCAATTTCTGCGGAAGATGAACAGGAATAGGGAGAACCAATGAGAGACTAGCTGGAGGTGTCTGGACGGGCAAATTTAACTCTCATTTCCCACCAGGAAGAGGAAATAACCAAAGGCTCAGCGTGCCGTGCCGGAACCAGATTAGGGCCTGAAGCCATCCTGCGGTGTTGCGGCCAGCTCAAAAGAAAGCGAGTTGAAGAAAGGACCTCAGGGGCACTGTAATTCACAAACCTGCAGAGTTATAAATGACAGCTATCGTCCAAAAATATACTGAAGTAAGGCTCCCAAGAGGACTTGAAAGCGGGGCAGAATTGCAGGAAACCAATTTCAGGAGGTAGACTGGAATTGCATTGAAATCATAGGAAAAGAGGCAGAACGTCCACAATGATGCACTTGGCCAAAAAGTGTGTATGCGTTTTTTCCTGAATATATTCAGGAAAAAACGCATACGCTCTTTTTGGCCAACCAAGCAAGCTTGCAAAGGAAATCTGCACTACAATGAAGTCTCACTTCCCCCCGGTAAAAAGGGCCATCTGAAAAAAGTGTAAAATCCAGAAAGGCAGGACAGGCCATGGAGAACTGGGAGCCTTCTTATGCTGATGGGCGGGATGTAAATTGCCAACAGCCACTCTGGAGAAGTGTATGGTGTTTCCTGAAACATCTAAAAAACAAAGCAACAGAGCCTAGGGCACTTCCACTTATGGTCCTATAGTTTAGGGAAATTAAAATCAAAAAGACACAGCCACCTCAAAGTTTGGGATGCCTCTGTTTACAAGAACCTCGTTTACAGTACAAGTTCAACATCGCAGAAAGCGAAAAATGGATAAAGAACTTGTGGTACTTACGTACAATGCAGTATCACTCAGCAATGAAATCTATGTCATCAGGCCCTTAGCAGCACAATGAGTGGATTCAGGTATGATGATTCTAACTGAAATAAGTCACACAGAAAAAGAAACATCATAAGATATCAGTAATACACGGAATGTAAACTTGGCTACACAGGAACTTAATTACAGAACAGAACAGGGTCTCAAATTTAGAAAACCAACTTATGCTTGCTTAAGGGGAAAGGTGAGTTGGGGTGCTGCATAAAACCAGAGATTGAAATGAGCACAGATAAAGTTCCTTAAGCCAAATATGGAATAGACAAGAGCTACTCCTTGCTCAAAGAAATGGACTCAACACCCCATATTAAACGCCTGAGAGTGTACCTGACTAGTAAGTATCTTAAAACCTATGGATTGCTATGTCTCCAAAAGAGAATCAAGCGTGTGTACAGGGGCATAAACGCAGCAGTGATAGGATTGGAGAGGTTCGGTGAGCAAATGAAGACCCTTTGAAGTCATATTGCATGGTACCCATTCCACGGGTCTCAACTCTCCAGGTTTAAGGTATTCTTCCTTCAGGTAAAACATGCATGTGGAACCCAGAGTATGATGAACCGTGTGAACGGGATACGTGTTCAAATATGTCTCAGTTTTCCTCCCCTGGTACTCGGGTGCAACATTCCAGACGCTTTACTAACACTCTCCCCACTTGGAGAGTCAGCGCCTTTAACCTCCTGTTTGGCCCAGTTTGCAATTTCTGTGGAAGATGAACAGGAATAGTGAGAACCAATGAGAGACTAGCTGGAGGTGTCTGGACGGGCAAATTTAACTCTCATTTCCCACCAGGAAGAGGAAATAACCAAAGGCTCAGCGTGCCGTGCCGGAACCAGATTAGGGCCTGAAGCCATCCTGCGGTGTTGCGGCCAGCTCAAAAGAAAGCGAGTTGAAGAAAGGAGCTCAGGGGCACTGTAATTCACAAACCTGCAGTTATAAATGACAGCTATCGTCCAAAAATATACTGAAGTAAGGCTGCCAAGAGGACTTGAAAGCGGGCAGAATTGCAGGAAGCCGATTTCAGGAGGTAGACTGGAATTGCATTGAAAGCATAGGAAAAGAGGCAGAACGTCCACAATGATGCACTTGGCCAAAAAGGGCGTATGCGTTTTTTCCTGAATATATTCAGGAAAAAACGCATACGCCCTTTTTGGCCAACCAAGCAAGCTTGCAAAGGAAATCTGCACTACAATGAAGTCTCACTTCCCCCCGGTCAAAAGGGCCATCTGAAAAAAGTGTAAAATCCAGAAAGGCAGGACAGGCCATGGAGAACTGGGAGCCTTGTTATGCTGATGGGCGGGATGTAAATTGCCAACAGACACTCGGGAGAAGTGTATGGTGTTTCCTGAAACATCTAAGAAACAAAGGAACAGAGCCTAGGGCACTTCCACTTATGGTACTATAGCTTAGGGAAATTAAAATCAAAAAGACACAGCCACCCCAAAGTTTGGGACGCCTCTGTTTACAAGAACCTCGTTTACTGTACAAGTTCAATATCACAGAAAGTGAAAAATGGATAAAGAACTTGTGGTACTTACGTACAATGCAGTATCACTCAGCAATGAAATCTATGTCATCAGGCCCGTAGCAGCATAATGAGTGGATTCAGGTACGATGATTCTAACTGAAATAAGTCACACAGAAAAAGAAACATCATAAGATATCACTAATACACGGAATGTAAACTTGGCTACACAGGAACTGAATTCCAAAACAGAACAGGGTCTCAAATTTAGAAAACCAACTTATGCTTGCTTAAGGGGAAAGGTGAGTTGGGGTGCTGCATAAAACCAGAGATTGAAATGAGCACAGATAAAGTTGCTTAAGCAAAATATGGAATAGACAAGAGGTACTCATTGCTCAACGAAATGGACTCAACACGGCATATTAAACGCCTAAGAATGTACCTGACTAGTAAGTATCTTAAAACCTATGGTTTGCTATGTGTCCAAAAGAGAATCAAGCGAGTGTACAGGGGCATAAACGCAGCAGTGATAGGATTGGAGAGGTTCGGTGAGCAAATGAAGACCCTTTGAAGTCGTATTGCATGGTACCCATTCCACGGGTCTCAACTCTCCAGGTTTAAGGTATTCTTCCTTCAGCTAAAACATGCTTGTGGAACCCAGAGTATGATCAACCGTGTGAACGGGAGACGTGTTCAAATATGTCTCAGTTTAAGTACCCTGGTACTCGGATGCAACATTCCAGATGCTTTACTAACACTCTCCCGACTTGGAGAGTCAGTCCCTTTAACCTCCTGTTTGGCCCAGTTTGCAATTTCTGCGGAAGATGAACAGGAATAGGGAGAACCAATGAGAGACTAGCTGGAGGTGTCTGGACGGGCAAATTTAACTCTCATTTCCCACCAGGAAGAGGAAATAACCAAAGGCTCAGCGTGCCGTGCCTGAACCAGATTAGGGCCTGAAGCCATCCTGCGGTGTTGCGGCCAGCTCAAAAGAAAGCGAGTTGAAGAAAGGAGCTCAGGGGCACTGTAATTCACAAACCTGCAGAGTTATAAATGACAGCTCTCGTCCAAAAATATACTGAAGTAAGGCTGCCAAGAGGACTTGAAAGCGGGGCAGAATTGCAGGAAACCGATTTCAGGAGGTAGACTGGAATTGCATTGAAAGCATAGGAAAAGAGGCAGAACGTCCACAATGATGCACTTGGCCAAAAAGGGCGTATGCGTTTTTTCCTGAATATATTCAGGAAAAAACGCATACGCCCTTTTTGGCCAACCAAGCAAGCTTGCAAAGGAAATCTGCACTACAATGAAGTCTCACTTCCCCCCGGTCAAAAGGGCCATCTGAAAAAAGTGTAAAATCCAGAAAGGCAGGACAGGCCATGGAGAACTGGGAGCCTTGTTATGCTGATGGGCGGGATGTAAATTGCCAACAGACACTCGGGAGAAGTGTATGTTGTTTCCTGAAACATCTAAAAAACAAAGCAACAGAGCCTAGGGCACTTCCACTTATGGTCCTATAGCTTAGGGAAATTAAAATCAAAAAGACACAGCCACCCCAAAGTTTGGGACGCCTCTGTTTACAAGAACCTCGTTTACTGTACAAGTGCAATATCACAGAAAGTGAAAAATGGATAAAGAACTTGTGGTACTTACGTACAATGCAGTATCACTCAGCAATGAAATCTATGTCATCAGGCCCGTAGCAGCATAATGAGTGGATTCAGGTACGATGATTCTAACTGAAATAAGTCACACAGAAAAAGAAACATCATAAGATATCACTAATACACGGAATGTAAACTTGGCTGCACAGGAACTGAATTCCAAAACAGAACAGGGTCTCAAATTTAGAAAACCAACTTATGCTTGCTTAAGGGGAAAGGTGAGTTGGGGTGCTGCATAAAACCAGAGATTGAAATGAGCACAGATAAAGTTCCTTAAGCCAAATATGGAATAGACAAGAGCTACTCCTTGCTCAACGAAATGGACTCAACACCCCATATTAAACGCCTAAGAATGTACCTGACTAGTAAGTATCTTAAAACCTATGGATTGCTACGTCTCCAAAAGAGAATCAAGCGTGTGTACAGGGGCATAAACGCAGCAGTGATAGGATTGGAGAGGTTCGGTGAGCAAATGAAGACCCTTTGAAGTCATATTGCATGGTACCCATTCCACGGGTCTCAACTCTCCAGGTTTAAGGTATTCTTCCTTCAGCTAAAACATGCATGTGGAACCCAGAGTATGATCAACCGTGTGAACGGGAGACGTGTTCAAATATGTCTCAGTTTTCCTCCCCTGGTACTCGGGTGCAACATTCTAGACGCTTTACTAACACTCTCCCGACTTGGAGAGTCAGTCCCTTTAACCTCCTGTTTGGCCCAGTTTGCAATTTCTGCGGAAGATGAACAGGAATAGCAAGAACCAATGAGAGACTAGCTGGAGGTGTCTGGACGGGCAAATTTAACTCTCATTTCCCACCAGGAAGAGGAATTAACCAAAGGCTCAGTGTGCAGTGCCGGAACCAGATTAGGGCCTGAAGCCATCCTGCGCTGTTGCGGCCAGGTCACAATAAAGCGAGTTGAAGAAAGGAGCTCAGGGGCACTGTAATTAACAAACCTGCAGAGTTATAAATGACAGCTCTCGTCCAAAAATGTACTGAAGTAAGGCTGCCAAGAGGACTTGAAAGCGGGGCAGAATTGCAGGAAACCGATTTCAGGAGGTAGACTGGAATTGCATTGAAAGCATAGGAAAAGAGGCAGAACGTCCACAATGATGCACTTGGCCAAAAAGGGCGTATGCGTTTTTTCCTGAATATATTCAGGAAAAAACGCATAAGCCCTTTTTGGCCAACCAAGCAAGCTTGCAAAGGAAATCTGCACTACAATGAAGTCTCACTTCCCCCCGGTCAAAAGGGCCATCTGAAAAAAGTGTAAAATCCAGAAAGGCAGGACAGGCCATGGAGAACTGGGAGCCTTGTTATGCTGATGGGCGGGATGTAAATTGTCAACAGACACTGGGTAGAAAAGTATGGTGTTTCCTGAAACATCTAAACAACAAAGCAACAGAGCCTAGGGCACTTCCACTTATGGTCCTATAGCTTAGGGAAATTAAAATCAAAAAGACACAGCCACCCCAAAGTTTGGGACGCCTCTGTTTACAAGAACCTCGTTTACTGTACAAGTTCAATATCACAGAAAGTGAAAAATGGATAAAGAACTTGTGGTACTTACGTACAATGCAGTTTCACTCAGCAATGAAATCTATGTCATCAGGCCCGTAGCAGCATAATGAGTGGATTCAGGTACGATGATTCTAACTGAAATAAGTCACACAGAAAAAGAAACATCATAAGATATCACTAATACACGGAATGTAAACTTGGCTACACAGGAACTGAATTCCAAAACAGAACAGGGTCTCAAATTTAGAAAACCAACTTATGCTTGCTTAAGGGGAAAGGTGAGTTGGGGTGCTGCATAAAACCAGAGATTGAAATGAGCACAGATAAAGTTCCTTAAGCCAAATATGGAATAGACAAGAGCTACTCCTTGCTCAACGAAATAGACTCAACACCCAATATTAAACGCCTAAGAATGTACCTGACTAGTAAGTATCTTAAAACCTATGGATTGCTATGTCTCCAAAAGAGAATCAAGCATGTGTACAGGGACATAAACGCAGCAGTGATAGGATTGGAGAGGTTCGGTGAGCAAATGAAGACCCTTTGAAGTCATATTGCATGGTACCCATTCCACGGGTCTCAACTCTCCAGGTTTAAGGTATTCTTCCTTCAGCTAAAACATGCATGTGGAACCCAGAGTATGATCAACCATGTGAGCGGGAGACGTGTTCAAATATGTCTCAGTTTTCGTACCCTAGTACTCGGGTGCAACATTCCAGACGCTTTACTAACACTCTCCCGACTTGGAGAGTCAGTCCCTTTAACCTCCTGTTTGGCCCAGTTTGCAATTTCTGCGGAAGATGAACAGGAATAGCGAGAACCAATGAGAGACTAGCTGGAGGTGTCTGGACGGGCAAATTTAACTATCATTGCCCACCAGGAAGAGGAATTAACCAAAGGTTCAGCGTGCCGAGCCGGAACCAGATTAGGGCCTGAAGCCATCCTGCGGTGTTGCGGCCAGGTCAGAAGAAAGCAAGTTGAAGAAAGGAGCTCAGGGGCACTGTAATTCACAAACCTGCAGAGTTATAAATGACAGCTATCGTCCAAAAATATACTGAAGTAAGGCTGGCAAGAGGACTTGAAAGCGGGGCAGAATTGCAGGAAACCGATTTCAGGAGGTAGACTGGAATTGCATTGAAAGCATAGGAAAAGAGGCAGAACGTCCACAATGATGCACTTGGCCAAAAAGTGCGTATGCGTTTTTTCCTGAATATATTCAGGAAAAAACGCAAACGCCCTTTTTGGCCAACCAAGCAAGCTTGCAAAGGAAATCTGCACTACAATGAAGTCTCACTTCCCCCCTGTCAAAAGGGCCATCTGAAAAAAGTGTAAAATCCAGAAAGGCAGGACAGGCCATGGAGAACTGGGAGCCTTGTTATGCTGATGGGCGGGATGTAAATTGCCAACAGACACTCGGGAGAAGTGTATGGTGTTTCCTGAAACATCTAAAAAACAAAGCAACAGAGCCTAGGGCACTTCCACTTATGGTCCTATAGCTTAGGGAAATTAAAATCAAAAAGACACAGCCACCCCAATGTTTGGGACGCCTCTGTTTACAAGAACCTCGTTTACTGTACAAGTGCAATATCACAGAAAGTGAAAAATGGATAAAGAACTTGTGGTACTTACGTACAATGCAGTATCACTCAGCAATGAAATATATGTCATCAGGCCCGTAGCAGCATAATGAGTGGATTCAGGTACGATGATTCTAACTGAAATAAGTCACACAGAAAAAGAAACATCATAAGATATCACTAATACACGGAATGTAAACTTGGCTACACAGGAACTGAATTACAGAACAGAAGAGGGTCTCAAATTTAGAAAACCAACTTATGCTTGCTTAAGGGTAAAGGTGAGTTGGGGTGCTGCATAAAACCAGAGATTGAAATGAGCACAGATAAAGTTCCTTAAGCCAAATATGGAATAGACAAGAGCTACTCCTTGCTCAACGAAATGGACTCAACACCGCATATTAAACGCCTAAGAATGTACCTGACTAGTAAGTAACTTAAAACCTATGGATTGCTATGTCTCCGAAAGAGAATCAAGCATGTGTACAGGGGCATAAACGCAGCAGTGATAGGATTGGAGAGGTTCGGTGAGCAAATGAAGACCCTTTGAAGTCATATTGCATGGTCCCCATTCCACGGGTTTCAACTCCCCAGGTTTAAGGTATTCTTCCTACAGCTAAATCATGCATGTGGAATCCAGAGTATGATCAACCATGTGAACGGGAGACGTGTTCAAATATGTCTAAGTTTTCGTACCCTGGTACTCGGGTGCAACATTCCAGACGCTTTACTAACACTCTCCCCACTTGGAGAGTCAGCGCCTTTAACCTCCTGTTTGGCCCAGTTTGCAATTTCTGCGGAAGATGAACAGGAATAGGGAGAACCAATGAGAGACTAGCTGGAGGTGTCTGGACGGGCAAATTTAACTCTCATTTCCCATCAGGAAGAGGAAATAACCAAAGGCTCAGCGTGCCGTGCCGGAACCAGATTAGGGCCTGAAGCCATCCTGCGGTGTTGCGGCCAGCTCAAAAGAAAGTGAGTTGAAGAAAGGAGCTCAGGGGCACTGTAATTCACAAACCTGCAGAGTTATAAATGACAGCTATCGTCGAAAAATATACTGAAGTAAGGCTGCCAAGAGGACTTGAAAGCGGGGCAGAATTGCAGGAAACCGATTTCAGGAGGTAGACTGGAATTGCATTGAAAGCATAGGAAAAGAGGCAGAACGTCCACAATGATGCACTTGGCCAAAAAGGGCGTATGCATTTTTTCCTGAATATATTCAGGAAAAAACGCATACGCCCTTTTTGGCCAACCAAGCAAGCTTGCAAAGGAAATCTGCACTACAATGAAGTCTCACTTCCCCCCGGTCAAAAGGGCCATCTGAAAAAAGTGTAAAATCCAGAAAGGCAGGACAGGCCATGGTGAACTGGGAGCCCTGTTATGCTGATGGGCGGGATGTAAATTGCCAACAGACACTCGGGAGAAGTGTATGGTGTTTCCTGAAACATCTAAGAAACAAAGCAACAGAGCCTAGGGCACTTCCACTTATGGTCCTATAGCTTAGGGAAATTAAAATCAAAAAGACACAGCCACCCCAAAGTTTGGAATGGCTCTGTTTACAAGAACCTCGTTTACAGTACAAGTTCAACATCGCAGAAAGTGAAAAATGGATAAAGAAGTTGTGGTATTTACTTACAAAGCAATATCACTCAGCAATGAAATCTATGTCATCAGGCCCTTAGCAGCACAATGCGTGGATTCAGGTATGATGATTCTAACTGAAATAAGTCACACAGAAAAAGAAACATCATAAGATATCAGTAATACACGGAATGTAAACTTGGCTACACAGGAACTGAATTTCAGAACAGAACAGGGTCTCAAATTTAGAAAACCAACTTATGCTTGCTTAAGGGGAAAGGTGAGTTGGGGTGCTGCATAAAACCAGAGATTGATATGAGCACAAATAAAGTTCCTTAAGCCAAATATGGAATAGACAAGAGCTACTCCTTGCTCAACGAAATGGACTCAACAACGCATATTAAACGCCTAAGAATGTACCTGACTAGTAAGTATCTTAAAACCTATGGATTGCTATGTCTCCGAAAGAGAATCAAGCGTGTGTACAGGGGCATAAACGCAGCAGTGATAGGATTGGAGAGGTTTGGTGAGCAAATGAAGACCCTTTGAAGTCATATTGCATGGTACCCATTCCACGGGTTTCAACTACCCAGGTTTAAGGTATTCTTCCTTCAGTTAAAACATGCATGTGGAACCTAGAGTATGATCAACCATGTGATCGGGAGATGTGTTCAAATATGTCTCAGTTTTCATCCCCTGGTACTCGGGTGCAACATTCCAGACGCTTTACTAACACTCTCCCGACTTGGAGAGTCAGTCCCTTTAACCTCCTGTTTGGCCCAGTTTGCAATTTCTGCGGAAGATGAACAGGAATAGCAAGAACCAATGAGAGACTAGCTGGAGGTGTCTGGACGGGCAAATTTAACTCTCATTTCCCACCAGGAAGAGGAATTAACCAACAGGTCAGTGTGCTGTGCCGGAACCAGATTAGGGCCTGAAGCCATCCTGCGCTGTTGCGGCCAGCTCAAAAGAAAGCGAGTTGAAGAAAGGAGCTCAGGGGCACTGTAATTCACAAACCTGCAGTTATAAATGACAGCTATCGTCCAAAAATATACTGAAGTAAGGCCGCCAAGAGGACTTGAAAGCGGGCAGAATTGCAGGAAGCCGATTTCAGGAGGTAGACTGGAATTGCATTGAAAGCATAGGAAAAGAGGCAGAACGTCCACAATGATGCACTTGGCCAAAAAGGGCGTATGCGTTTTTTCCTGAATATATTCAGGAAAAAACGCATACGCCCTTTTTGGCCAACCAAGCAAGCTTGCAAAGGAAATCTGCACTACAATGAAGTCTCACTTCCCCCCGGTCAAAAGGGCCATCTGAAAAAAGTGTAAAATCCAGAAAGGCAGGACAGGCCATGGAGAACTGGGAGCCTTGTTATGCTGATGGGCGGGATGTAAATTGCCAACAGACACTCGGGAGAAGTGTATGGTGTTTCCTGAAACATCTAAGAAACAAAGGAACAGAGCCTAGGGCACTTCCACTTATGGTCCTATAGCTTAGGGAAATTAAAATCAAAAAGACACAGCCACCCCAAAGTTTGGGACGCCTCTGTTTACAAGAACCTCGTTTACTGTACAAGTTCAATATCACAGAAAGTGAAAAATGGATAAAGAACTTGTGGTACTTACGTACAATGCAGTATCACTCAGCAATGAAATCTATGTCATCAGGCCCGTAGCAGCATAATGAGTGGATTCAGGTACGATGATTCTAACTGAAATAAGTCACACAGAAAAAGAAACATCATAAGATATCACTAATACACGGAATGTAAACTTGGCTACACAGGAACTGAATTCCAAAACAGAACAGGGTCTCAAATTTAGAAAACCAACTTATGCTTGCTTAAGGGGAAAGGTGAGTTGGGGTGCTGCATAAAACCAGAGATTGAAATGAGCACAGATAAAGTTCCTTAAGCAAAATATGGAATAGACAAGAGGTACTCATTGCTCAACGAAATGGACTCAACACGGCATATTAAACGCCTAAGAATGTACCTGACTAGTAAGTATCTTAAAACCTATGGTTTGCTATGTGTCCAAAAGAGAATCAAGCGAGTGTACAGGGGCATAAACGCAGCAGTGATAGGATTGGAGAGGTTCGGTGAGCAAATGAAGACCCTTTGAAGTCGTATTGCATGGTACCCATTCCACGGGTCTCAACTCTCCAGGTTTAAGGTATTCTTCCTTCAGCTAAAACATGCATGTGGAACCCAGAGTATGATCAACCGTGTGAACGGGAGACGTGTTCAAATATGTCTCAGTTTAAGTACCCTGGTACTCGGATGCAACATTCCAGATGCTTTACTAACACTCTCCCGACTTGGAGAGTCAGTCCCTTTAACCTCCTGTTTGGCCCAGTTTGCAATTTCTGCGGAAGATGAACAGGAATAGGGAGAACCAATGAGAGACTAGCTGGAGGTGTCTGGACGGGCAAATTTAACTCTCATTTCCCACCAGGAAGAGGAATTAACCAAAGGCTCAGCGTGCCGTGCCTGAACCAGATTAGGGCCTGAAGCCATCCTGCGGTGTTGCGGCCAGCTCAAAAGAAAGCGAGTTGAAGAAAGGAGCTCAGGGGCACTGTAATTCACAAACCTGCAGAGTTATAAATGACAGCTCTCGTCCAAAAATATACTGAAGTAAGGCTGCCAAGAGGACTTGAAAGCGGGGCAGAATTGCAGGAAACCGATTTCAGGAGGTAGACTGGAATTGCATTGAAAGCATAGGAAAAGAGGCAGAACGTCCACAATGATGCACTTGGCCAAAAAGGGCGTATGCATTTTTTCCTGAATATATTCAGGAAAAAACGCATACGCCCTTTTTGGCCAACCAAGCAAGCTTGCAAAGGAAATCTGCACTACAATGAAGTCTCACTTCCCCCCGGTCAAAAGGGCCATCTGAAAAAAGTGTAAAATCCAGAAAGGCAGGACAGGCCATGGTGAACTGGGAGCCTTGTTATGCTGATGGGCGGGATGTAAATTGCCAACAGACACTCGGGAGAAGTGTATGGTGTTTCCTGAAACATCTAAGAAACAAAGCAACAGAGCCTAGGGCACTTCCACTTATGGTCCTATAGCTTAGGGAAATTAAAATCAAAAAGACACAGCCACCCCAAAGTTTGGAACGGCTCTGTTTACAAGAAACTCGTTTACAGTACAAGTTCAACATCGCAGAAAGTGAAAAATGGATAAAGAAGTTGTGGTATTTACTTACAAAGCAATATCACTCAGCAATGAAATCTATGTCATCAGGCCCTTAGCAGCACAATGAGTGGATTCAGGTATGATGATTCTAACTGAAATAAGTCACACAGAAAAAGAAACATCATAAGATATCAGTAATACACGGAATGTAAACTTGGCTACACAGGAACTGAATTACAGAACAGAACAGGGTCTCAAATTTAGAAAACCAACTTATGCTTGCTTAAGGGTAAAGGTGAGTTGGGGTGCTGCATAAAACCAGAGATTGAAATGAGCACAGATAAAGTTCCTTAAGCCAAATATGGAATAGACAAGGCCTACTCCTTGCTCAACGAAATGGACTCAACACCGCATATTAAACGCCTAAGAATGTACCTGACTAGTAAGTATCTTAAAACCTATGGATTGCTATGTCTCCAAAAGAGAATCAAGCACGTGTACAGGGGCATAAATGCAGCAGTGATAGGATTGGAGAGGTTCGGTGAGCAAACGAAGACCCTTTGAAGTCATATTGCATGGTACCCATTCCACGGGTTTCAACTACCCAGGTTTATTGTATTCTTCCTTCAGCTAAAACATGCATGTGGAACCCAGAGTATGATCAACCATGTGAGCGGGAGACGTGTTCAAATATGTCTCAGTTTTCGTACCCTGGTACTTCAGTGCAACATTCCAGACGCTTTACTAACACTCTCCCGACTTGGAGCGTCAGTCCCTTTAACCTCCTGTTTGGCCCAGTTTGCAATTTCTGCGGAAGATGAACAGGAATAGCGAGAACCAATGAGAGACTAGCTGGAGGTGTCTGGACGGGCAAATTTAACTCTCATTTCCCACCAGGAAGAGGAATTAACCAAAGGCTCAGTGTGCCGTGCCGGAACCAGATTAGGGCCTGAAGCCATCCTGCGGTGTTGCGGCCAGCTCAAAAGAAAGCGAGTTGAAGAAAGGAGCTCAGGGGCACTGTAATTCACAAGCCTGCAGAGTTATAAATGACAGCTATCGTCCAAAAATATACTGAAGTAAGGCTGCCAAGAGGACTTGAAAGCGGGGCAGAATTGCAGGAAACCGATTTCAGGAGGTAGACTGGAATTGCATTGAAAGCATAGGAAAAGAGGCAGAACGTCCACAATGATGCACTTGGCCAAAAAGGGCGTATGCGTTTTTTCCTGAATATATTCAGGAAAAAACGCATACGCCCTTTTTGGCCAACCAAGCAAGCTTGCAAAGGAAATCTGCACTACAATGAAGTCTCACTTCCCCCCGGTCAAAAGGGCCATCTGAAAAAAGTGTAAAATCCAGAAAGACAGGACAGGCCATGGACAACTGGGAGCCTTGTTATGCTGATGGGCGGGATGTAAATTTTCAACAGACACTGGGTAGAAAAGTATGGTGTTTCCTGAAACATCTAAACAACAAAGCAAAAGAGCCTAGGGCACTTCCATTATGGTCCTATAGCTTAGGGAAATTAAAATCAAAAAGACACAGCCACCCCAAAGTTTGGGACGCCTCTGTTTACAAGAACCTCGTTTACCGTACAAGTTCAATATCACAGAAAGTGAAAAATGGATAAAGAACTTGTGGTACTTACTTACAATGCAGTATCACTCAGCAATGAAATCTATGTCATCAGGCCCGTAGCAGCATAATGAGTGGATTCAGGTACGATGATTCTAACTGAAATAAGTCACACAGAAAAAGAAACATCATAAGATATCACAAATACACGGAATGTAAACTTGGCTACACAGGAACTGAATTCCAAAACAGAACAGGGTCTCAAATTTAGAAAACCAACTTATGCTTGCTTAAGGAGAAAGGTGAGTTGGGGTGCTGCATAAAACCAGAGATTGAAATGAGCACAGATAAAGTTCCTTAAGCCAAATATGGAATAGACAAGAGCTACTCCTTGCTCAACGAAATGGACTCAACACCCCATATTAAACGCCTAAGAATGTACCTGACTAGTAAGTATCTTAAAACCTATGGATTGCTATGTCTCCAAAAGAGAATCAAGCGTGTGTACAGGGGCATAAACGCAGCAGTGATAGGATTCGAGAGGTTCGGTGAGCAAATGAAGACCCTTTGAAGTCATATTGCACGGTACCCATTACACGGGTCTCAACTCTCCAATTTAAGGTATTCTTCCTTCAGCTAAAACATGCATGTGGAACCCAGAGTATGATCAACCATTTGAGCGGGAGACGTGTTCAAATATATCTCAGTTTTCGTACCCTGGTACTCGGGTGCAACATTCCAGACGCTTTACTAACACTCTCCCGACTTGGAGAGTCAGTCCCTTTAACCTCCTGTTTGGCCCAGTTTGCAATTTCTGCGGAAGATGAACAGGAATAGCGAGAACCAATGAGAGACTAGCTGGAGGTGTCTGGACGGGCAAATTTAACTCTCATTTCCCACCAGGAAGAGGAAATAACCAAAGGCTCAGCGTGCCGTGCCGGAACCAGATTAGGGCCTGAAGCCATCCTGCGGTGTTGCGGCCAGGTCACAAGAAAGCGAGTTGAAGAAAGGAGCTCAGGGGCACTGTAATTCAAAAACCTGCAGAGTTATAAATGACAGCTATCGTCCAAAAATATACTGAAGTAAGGCTGCCAAGAGGACTTGAAAGCGGGGCAGAATTGCAGGAAACCGATTTCAGGAGGTAGACTGGAATTGCATTGAAAGCATAGGAAAAGAGGCAGAACGTCCACAATGATGCACTTGGCCAAAAAGGACGTATGCATTTTTTCCTGAATATATTCAGGAAAAAACGCATACGCCCTTTTTGGCCAACCAAGCAAGCTTGCAAAGGAAATCTGCACTACAATGAAGTCTCACTTCCCCCCGGTCAAAAGGGCCATCTGAAAAAAGTGTAAAATCCAGAAAGGCAGGACAGGCCATGGTGAACTGGGAGCCTTGTTATGCTGATGGGCGGGATGTAAATTGCCAACAGACACTCGGGAGAAGTGTATGGTGTTTCCTGAAACATCTAAGAAACAAAGCAACAGAGCCTAGGGCACTTCCACTTATGGTCCTATAGCTTAGGGAAATTAAAATCAAAAAGACACAGCCACCCCAAAGTTTGGAACGGCTCTGTTTACAAGAACCTCGTTTACAGTACAAGTTCAACATCGCAGAAAGTGAAAAATGGATAAAGAAGTTGTGGTATTTACTTACAAAGCAATATCACTCAGCAATGAAATCTATGTCATCAGGCCCTTAGCAGCACAATGAGTGGATTCAGGTATGATGATTCTAACTGAAATAAGTCACACAGAAAAAGAAACATCATAAGATATCAGTAATACACGGAATGTAAACTTGGCTACACAGGAACTGAATTACAGAACAGAACAGGGTCTCAAATTTAGAAAACCAACTTATGCTTGCTTAAGGGTAAAGGTGAGTTGGGGTGCTGCATAAAACCAGAGATTGAAATGAGCACAGATAAAGTTCCTTAAGCCAAATATGGAATAGACAAGGGCTACTCCTTGCTCAACGAAATGGACTCAACACCGCATATTAAACGCCTAAGACTGTACCTGACTAGTAAGTATCTTAAAACCTATGGATTGCTATGTCTCCAAAAGAGAATCAAGCATGTGTACAGGGGCATAAACGCAGCAGTGATAGGATTGGAGAGGTTCGGTGAGCAAACGAAGACCCTTTGAAATCATATTGCATGGTACCCATTCCACGGGTTTCAACTACCCAGGTTTATTGTATTCTTCCTTCAGCTAAAACATGCATGTGGAACCCAGAGTATGATCAACCATGTGAACGGGAGACGTGTTCAAATATGTCTCAGTTTTCGTACCCTGGTACTTCAGTGCAACATTCCAGACGCTTTACTAACACTCTCCCGACTTGGAGCGTCAGTCCCTTTAACCTCCTGTTTGGCCCAGTTTGCAATTTCTGCGGAAGATGAACAGGAATAGCGAGAACCAATGAGAGACTAGCTGGAGGTGTCTGGACGGGCAAATTTAACTCTCATTTCCCACCAGGAAGAGGAATTAACCAAAGGCTCAGTGTGCCGTGCCGGAACCAGATTAGAGCCTGAAGCCATCCTGCGGTGTTGCGGCCAGCTCAAAAGAAAGCGAGTTGAAGAAAGGAGCTCAGGGGCACTGTAATTCACAAGCCTGCAGAGTTATAAATGACAGCTATCGTCCAAAAATATACTGAAGTAAGGCTGCCAAGAGGACTTGAAAGCGGGGCAGAATTGCAGGAAACCGATTTCAGGAGGTAGACTGGAATTGCATTGAAAGCATAGGAAAAGAGGCAGAACGTCCACAATGATGCACTTGGCCAAAAAGGGCGTATGCGTTTTTTCCTGAATATATTCAGGAAAAAACGCATACGCCCTTTTTGGCCAACCAAGCAAGCTTGCAAAGGAAATCTGCACTACAATGAAGTCTCACTTCCCCCCGGTCAAAAGGGCCATCTGAAAAAAGTGTAAAATCCAGAAAGGCAGGACAGGCCATGGAGAACTGGGAGCCTTGTTATGCTGATGGGCGGGATGTAAATTTTCAACAGACACTGGGTAGAAAAGTATGGTGTTTCCTGAAACATCTAAACAACAAAGCAACAGAGCCTAGGGCACTTCCATTATGGTCCTATAGCTTAGGGAAATTAAAATCAAAAAGACACAGCCACCCCAAAGTTTGGGACGCCTCTGTTTACAAGAACCTCGTTTACCGTACAAGTTCAATATCACAGAAAGTGAAAAATGGATAAAGAACTTGTGGTACTTACTTACAATGCAGTATCACTCAGCAATGAAATCTATGTCATCAGGCCCGTAGCAGCATAATGAGTGGATTCAGGTACGATGATTCTAACTGAAATAAGTCACACAGAAAAAGAAACATCATAAGATATCACTAATACACGGAATGTAAACTTGGCTACACAGGAACTGAATTCCAAAACAGAACAGGGTCTCAAATTTAGAAAACCAACTTATGCTTGCTTAAGGAGAAAGGTGAGTTGGGGTGCTGCATAAAACCAGAGATTGAAATGAGCACAGATAAAGTTCCTTAAGCCAAATATGGAATAGACAAGAGCTACTCCTTGCTCAACGAAATGGACTCAACACCCCATATTAAACGCCTAAGAATGTACCTGACTAGTAAGTATCTTAAAACCTATGGATTGCTATGTCTCTAAAAGAGAATCAAGCGTGTGTACAGGGGCATAAACGCAGCAGTGATAGGATTCGAGAGGTTCGGTGAGCAAATGAAGACCCTTTGAAGTCATATTGCACGGTACCCATTACACGGGTCTCAACTCTCCAATTTAAAGTATTCTTCCTTCAGCTAAAACATGCATGTGGAACCCAGAGTATGATCAACCATTTGAGCGGGAGACGTGTTCAAATATATCTCAGTTTTCGTACCCTGGAACTCGGGTGCAACATTCCAGACGCTTTACTAACACTCTCCCCACTTGGAGAGTCAGCGCCTTTAACCTCCTGTTTGGCCCAGTTTGCAATTTCTGCGGAAGATGAACAGGAATAGGAAGAACCAATGAGAGACTAGCTGGAGGTGTCTGGACGGGCAAATTTAACTCTCATTTCCCACCAGGAAGAGGAAATAACCAAAGGCTCAGCGTGCCTTGCCGGAACCAGATTAGGGCCTGAAGCCATCCTGCGGTGTTGCGGCCAGCTCAAAAGAAAGCGAGTTGAAGAAAGGACCTCAGGGGCACTGTAATTCACAAACCTGCAGAGTTATAAATGACAGCTATCGTCCAAAAATATACTGAAGTAAGGCTGCCAAGAGGACTTGAAAGCGGGGCAGAATTGCAGGAAACCGATTTCAGGAGGTAGACTGGAATTGCATTGAAAGAATATGAAAAGAGGCAGAACGTCCACAATGATGCACTTGGCCAAAAAGGGCGTATGCATTTTTTCCTGAATATATTCAGGAAAAAACGCATATGCCCTTTTTGGCCAACCAAGCAAGCTTGCAAAGGAAATCTGCACTACAATGAAGTCTCACTTCCCCCCGGTCAAAAGGGCCATCTGAAAAAAGTGTAAAACCCAGAAAGGCAGGACAGGCCATGGAGAACTGGGAGCCTTGTTATGCTGATGGGCGGGATGTAAATTGCCAACAGACACTCGGGAGAAGTGTATGGTGTTTCCTGAAACATCTAAAAAACAAAGCAACAGAGCCTAGGGCACTTCCACTTATGGTCCTATAGCTTAGGGAAATTAAAATGAAAAAGACACAGCCACCCCAAAGTTTGGGACGCATCTGTTTACAAGAACCTCGTTTACAGTACAAGTTCAACATCGCAGAAAGTGAAAAATGGATAAAGAAGTTGTGGTATTTACTTACAAAGCAATATCACTCAGCAATGAAATCTATGTCATCAGGCCCTTAGCAGCACAATGAGTGGATTCAGGTATGATGATTCTAACTGAAATAAGTCACACAGAAAAAGAAACATCATAAGATATCAGTAATACACGGAATGTAAACTTGGCTACACAGGAACTGAATTACAGAACAGAACAGGGTCTCAAATTTAGAAAACCAACTTATGCTTGCTTAAGGGTAAAGGTGAGTTGGGGTGCTGCATAAAACCAGAGATTGAAATGAGCACAGATAAAGTTCCTTAAGCCAAATATGGAATAGACAAGGGCTACTCCTTGCTCAACGAAATGGACTCAACACCGCATATTAAACGCCTAAAAATGTACCTGACTAGTAAGTATCTTAAAACCTATGGATTGCTATGTCTCCAAAAGAGAATCAAGCATGTGTACAGGGGCATAAACGCAGCAGTGATAGGATTGGAGAGGTTCGGTGAGCAAACGAAGACCCTTTGAAGTCATATTGCATGGTACCCATTCCACGGGTTTCAACTACCCAGGTTTATTGTATTCTTCCTTCAGCTAAAACATGCATGTGGAACCCAGAGTATGATCAACCATGTGAGCGGGAGACGTGTTCAAATATGTCTCAGTTTTCGTACCCTGCTACTTCAGTGCAACATTCCAGACGCTTTACTAACACTCTCCCGACTTGGAGCGTCAGTCCCTTTAACCTCCTGTTTGGCCCAGTTTGCAATTTCTGCGGAAGATGAACAGGAATAGCGAGAACCAATGAGAGACTAGCTGGAGGTGTCTGGACGGGCAAATTTAACTCTCATTTCCCACCAGGAAGAGGAATTAACCAAAGGCTCAGCGTGCCGTGCCGGAACCAGATTAGGGCCTGAAGCCATCCTGCGGTGTTGCGGCCAGCTCAAAAGAAAGCGAGTTGAAGAAAGGAGCTCAGGGGCACTGTAATTCACAAGCCTGCAGAGTTATAAATGACAGCTATCGTCCAAAAATATACTGAAGTAAGGCTGCCAAGAGGACTTGGAAGCAGGGCAGAATTGCAGGAAACCGATTTCAGGAGGTACACTGGAATTGCATTGAAAGCATAGGAAAAGAGGCAGAACGTCCACAATGATGCACTTGGCCAAAAACTGCGTATGCATTTTTTCCTGAATATATTCAGGAAAAAACGCATACGCCCTTTTTGGCCAACCAAGCAAGCTTGCAAAGGAAATCTGCACTACAATGAAGTCTCACTTCCCCCCGGTCAAAAGGCCCATCTGAAAAAAGTGTAAAATCCAGAAAGGCAGGACAGGCCATGGAGAACTGGGAGCCTTGTTATGCTGCTGGGCGGGATGTAAATTGCCAACAGACACTCGGGAGAAGTGTATGGTGTTTCCTGAAACATCTAAAAAACAAAGCAACAGAGCCTAGCGTACTTCCACTTATGGTCCTATACCTTAGGGAAATTAAAATCAAAAAGACACAGCCACCCCAAAGTTTGGGACGTGTCTGTTTACAAGAACCTCATTTACAGTACAAGTTCAACATCGCAGAAAGTGAAAAATGGATAAAGAAGTTGTGGTATTTACTTACAAAGCAATATCACTCAGCAATGAAATCTATGTCATCAGGTCCTTAGCAGCACAATGAGTGGATTCTGGTATGATGATTCTAACTGAAATAAGTCACACAGAAAAAGAAACATCATAAGATATCAGTAATACACGGAATGTAAACTTGGCTACACAGGAACTGAATTACAGAACAGAACAGGGTCTCAAATTTAGAAAACCAACTTATGCTTGCTTAAGGGGAAAGGTGAGTTGGGGTGCTGCATAAAACCAGAGATTGAAATGAGCACAGATAAAGTTCCTTAAGCCAAATATGGAATAGACAAGAGCTACTCCTTGCTCAACGAAATGGACTCAACATCCCATATTAAACGCCTAAGAATGTACCTGACTAGTAAGTATCTTAAAACCTATGGATTGCTATGTCTCCAAAAGAGAATCAAGCGTGTTTACAGGGGCATAAACGCAGCAGTGATAGGATTGGAGAGGATCAGTGACCAAATGAAGACCCTTTGAAGTCATATTGCATGGTACCCATTCCACGGGTTTCAACTACCCAGGTTTAAGGTATTCTTCCTTCAGCTAAAACATGCATGTGGAACCCAGAGTATGATCAACCGTGTGAATGGGAGACGTGTTCAAATATGTCTCAGTTTTCCTCCCTGGTACTCGGGTGCAACATTCCAGACGCTTTACTAACACTCTCCCCACTTGGAGAGTCAGCGCCTTTAACCTCCTGTTTGGCCCAGTTTGCAATTTCTGCGGAAGATGAACAGGAATAGCGAGAACCAATGAGAGACTAGCTGGAGGTGTCTGGACGGGCAAATTTAACTCTCATTTCCCACCAGGAAGAGGAATTAACCAAAGGCTCAGCGTGCCGTGCCGGAACAAGATTAGGGCCTGAAGCAATCCTGCGGTGTTGCGGCCAGCTCACAAGAAAGCGAGTTGAAGAAAGGAGCTCAGGGGCACTGTAATTCACAAACCTGCAGAGTTATAAATGACAACTATCGTCCAAAAATATACTGAAGTAAGGCTGCCTAGAGTAGTTGAAAGCGGGGCAGAATTGCAGGAAACCGATTTCAGGAGGTAGACTGGAATTGCATTGAAAGCATAGGAAAAGAGGCAGAACGTCCACAATGATGCACTTGGCCAAAAAGGGCATATGCGTTTTTTCCTGAATATATTCAGGAAAAAACGCATACGCACTTTTTGGCCAACCAAGCAAGCTTGCAAAGGAAATCTGCACTACAATGAAGTCTCACTTCCCCCCGGTCAAAAGGCCCATCTGAAAACAATGTAAAATACAGAAAGTGAGGACAGGCCATGCAGAACTGGGAGCCTTGTTATGCTGATGGGCAGGATGTAAATTGCCAACAGCCACTGGGGAGAAGTGTATGGTGTTTCCTGAAACATCTAAAAAACAAAGCAACAGAGCCTAGGGCACTTCCACTTATGGTCCTATAGCTTAGGGAAATTAAAATCTAAAAGACACAGCCACCCCAAAGGTTGGGACGCCTCTGTTTATAAGAACCTCGTTTACCATACAAGTTCAATATCACAGAAAGTGAAAAATAGATAAAGATCTTGTGGAACTTACGTACAATGCAGTATCACTCAGCAATGAAATCTATGTCATCAGGCCCATAGCAGCATAATGAGTGGATTCAACTACGATGATTCCAACTGAAATAAGTCACAAAGAAAAAGAAACATCATAAGATATCACTAATACACAGAATGTAAACTTGGCTACACAGGAACTGAATTCCAAAAGAGAACAGGGTCTCAAATTTAGAAAACCAACTTATGCTTGCTTAAGGGGAAAGGTGAGTTGGGGTGCTGCATAAAACCAGAGATTGAAATGAGCACAGATAAAGTTCCTTAAGCCAAATATGGAATAGACAAGAGCTACTCCTTGCTCAACGAAATGGACTCAACACCCCATATTAAACGCCTAAGAATGTACCTGACTAGTAAGTATCTTAAAACCTATGGATTGCTATGTCTCCAAAAGAGAATCAAGCATGTGTACAGGGGTATAAACGCAGCAGTGATAGGATTGGAGAGGTTCGGTGAGCAAATGAAGACCCTTTGAAGTCATATTGCATGGTACCCATTCCACGGGTCTCAACTCTCCAGGTTTAAGGTATTCTACCTTCAGCTAAAACATGCATGTGGAACCCAGAGTATGATCAACTGTGTGATCGGGAGACGTGTTAAGATATGTCTCAGTTTTCGTCCCCTGGTACTTGAGTGCAACATTCCAGACGCTTTACTAACACTCTCCCCACTTGGAGAGTCAGTGCCTTTAACCTCCTGTTTGGCCCAGTTTGAAATTTCTGCGGAAGATGAACAGGTATAGGGAGAACCAATGAGAGACTAGCTGGAGGTGTCTGGACGGGCAAATTTAACTCTCATTTCCCACCAGGAAGAGGAATTAACCAAAGGCTCAGCGTGCCGTGCCGGAACCAGATTAGGGCCTGAAGCAATCCTGCGGTGTTGCGGCCAGCTCACAAGAAACCGAGTTGAAGAAAGGAGCTCAGGGGCACTGTAATTCACAAACCTGCAGAGTTATAAATGACAACTATCGTCCAAAAATATACTGAAGTTAGGCTGCCTAGAGGAGTTGAAAGCGGGGCAGAATTGCAGGAAACCGATTTCAGGAGGTAGACTGGAATTGCATTGAAAGCATAGGAAAAGAGGCAGAACGTCCACAATGATGCACTTGGCCAAAAACGGCGTATGCGTTTTTTCCTGAATATATTCAGGAAAAAACGCATACGCCCTTTTTGGCCAACCAAGCAAGCTTGCAAAGGAAATCTGCACTACAATGAAGTCTCACTTCCCCCCGGTCAAAAGGGCCATCTGAAAAAATTGTAAAATCCAGAAAGGCAGGACAGGCCATGGACAACTGGGAGCCTTGTTATGCTGATGGGCGGGATGTAAATTGCCAACAGACACTCAGGAGAAGTGTATGGTGTTTCCTGAAACATCTAAAAAACAAAGCAACAGAGCCTAGGGCACTTCCACTTATGGTCCTATAGCTTAGGGAAATTAAAATCAAAAAGACACAGCCACCCCAAAGTTTGGGACGCCTCTGTTTACAAGAACCTCGTTTACAGTACAAGTTCAACATCGCAGAAAGTGAAAAATGGATAAAGAAGTTGTGGTATTTACTTACAAAGCAATATCACTCAGCAATGAAATCTATGTCATCAGGCCCTTAGCAGCACAATGAGTGTATTCAGGTATGGTGATTCTAACTGAAATAAGTCACACAGAAAAAGAAACATCAAAAAATATCACTAATACACTGAATGTAATCTTGGCTACAGAGGAACTGAATTACAAAACAGAACAGGGTCTCAAATTTAGAAAAGCAACTTATGCTTGCGTAAGGAGAAAGGTGAGTTGGGGTGCTGCATAAAACTAGAGACTGAAATGAGCACAGATAAATATCCTTAAGCCAAATATGGAATAGACAAGATCTACTCCTTGCTCAACGAAATGGACTCAACACCCCATATTAAACGCCTAAGAATGTACCTGACTAGTAAGTATCTTAAAACCGATGGATTGCTATGTCTCCAAAAGAGAATCAAGCGTGTGTACAGGGGCATAAACGCAGCAGTGATAGGATTGGAGAGGTTCGGTGAGCAAATGAAGACCCTTTGAAGCCATATTGCATGGTACCCATTCCACGGGTCTCAACTCTCCAGGTTTAAGGTATTCTTCCTTCAGCTAAAACATGCATGTGGAACCCAGAGTATGATCAACCATGTGAGCGGGAGACGTGTTCAAATATATCTCAGTTTTCGTACCCTGGTACTCGGGTGCAACATTCCAGACGCTTTACTAACACTCTCCCGACTTGGAGAGTCAGTCCCTTTAACCTCCTGTTTGGCCCAGTTTGCAATTTCTGCGGAAGATGAACAGGAATAGCGAGAACCAATGAGAGACTAGCTGGAGGTGTCTGGACGGGCAAATTTAACTCTCATTTCCAACCAGGAAGAGGAAACAACCAAAGGCTCAGCGTGCCGTGCCGGAACCAGATTAGGGCCTGAAGCCATCCTGCGGTGTTGCGGCCAGCTCAAAAGAAAGCGAGTTGAAGAAAGGAGCTCAGGGGCACTGTAATTCACAAACCTGCAGAGTTATAAATGACAGCTATCGTCCAAAAATATACTGAAGTAAGGCTGCCAAGAGGACTTGAAAGCAGGGCAGAATTGCAGGAAACCGATTTCAGGAGGTAGACTGGAATTGCATTGAAAGCATAGGAAAAGAGGCAGAACGTCCACAATGATGCACTTGGCCAAAAAGGGCGTATGCGTTTTTTCCTGAATATATTCAGGAAAAAACGCATACGCCCTTTTTGGCCAACCAAGCAAGCTTGCAAAGGAAATCTGCACTACAATGAAGTCTCACTTCCCCCCGGTCAAAAGGGCCATCTGAAAAATGTGTAAAATCCAGAAAGGCAGGACAGGCCATGGAGAACTGGGAGCCTTGTTATGCTGATGGGCGGGATGTAAATTGCCAACAGACACTCCGGAGAAGTGTATGTTGTTTCCTGAAACATCTAAACAACAAAGCAACAGAGCCTAGGGCACTTCCACTTATGGTCCTATAGCTTAGGGAAATTAAAATCAAAAAGACACAGCCACCCCAAAGTTTGGGACGCGTCTGTTTACAAGAACCTCGTTTACCGTACAAGTTCAACATCGCAGAAAGTGAAAAATGGATAAAGAATTTGTGGTATTTACTTACAAAGCAATATCACTCAGCAATGAAATCTATGTCATCAGGCCCTTAGCAGCACAATGAGTGGATTCAGGTATGATGATTCTAACTGAAATAAGTCACACAGAAAAAGAAACATCATAAGATATCAGTAATACACGGAATGTAAACTTGGCTACACAGGAACTGAATTACAGAACAGAACAGGGTCTCAAATTTAGAAAACCAACTTATGCTTCCTTAAGGGTAAAGCTGAGTTGGGGTGCTGCATAAAACCAGAGATTGAAATGAGCACAGATAAAGTTCCTTAAGCCAAATATGGAATAGACAAGGGCTACTCCTTGCTCAACGAAATGGACTCAACACCGCATATTAAACGCCTAAGAATGTACCTGACTAGTAAGTATCTTAAAACCTATGGATTGCTATGTCTCCAAAAGAGAATCAAGCATGTGTACAGGGGCATAAACGCAGCAGTGATAGGATTGGAGAGGTTCCGTGAGCAAACGAAGACCCTTTGAAGTCATATTGCATGGTACCCATTCCACGGGTTTCAACTACCCAGGTTTAATGTATTCTTCCTATAGCTAAAACATGCATGTGGAACCCAGAGTATGATCAACCATGTGAGCGGGAGACGTGTTCAAATATGTCTCAGTTTTCGTACCCTGGTACTTCAGTGCAACATTCCAGACGCTTTACTAACACTCTCCCGACTTGGAGCGTCAGTCCCTTTAACCTCCTGTTTGGCCCAGTTTGCAATTTCTGTGGAAGATGAACAGGAATAGCGAGAACCAATGAGAGACTAGCTGGAGGTGTCTGGACGGGCAAATATAACTCTCATTTCCCACCAGGAAGAGGAATTAACCAAAGG
This sequence comes from Grampus griseus, assembly GCF_964374135.1. NCBI lineage: Eukaryota > Metazoa > Chordata > Mammalia > Artiodactyla > Delphinidae > Grampus > Grampus griseus. Next base: position 567,069 of record NW_028133394.1, on the reverse strand, counting down.
CTCAGCGTGCCGTGCCGGAACCAGATTAGGGCCTGAAGCCATCCTGCGGTGTTGCGGCCAGGTAACAAGAAAGCAAGTTGAAGAAAGGAGCTCAGGGGCACTGTAATTCACAAACCTGCAGAGATATAAATGACAGCTATCGTCCAAAAATATACTGAAGTAAGGCTGCCAAGAGGACTTGAAAGCGGGGCAGAATTGCAGGAAACCGATTTCAGGAGGTAGACTGGAATTGCATTGAAAGCATAGGAAAAGAGGCAGAACGTCCACAATGATGCACTTGGCCAAAAAGTGCGTATGCGTTTTTTCCTGAATATATTCAGGAAAAAACGCAAACGCCCTTTTTGGCCAACCAAGCAAGCTTGCAAAGGAAATCTTCACTACAATGAAGTCTTACTTCCCCCCGGTCAAAAGGGCCATCTGAAAAAAGTATAAAATCCAGAAAGGCAGGACAGGCCATGGAGAACTGGGAGCCTTGTTATGCTGATGGGCGGGATGAAAATTGCCAACAGACACTCGGGAGAAGTGTATGGTGTTTCCTGAAACATCTAAAAAACAAAGCAACAGAGCCTAGGGCACTTCCACTTATGGTCCTATAGCTTAGGGAAATTAAAATCAAAAAGACACAGCCACCCCAAAGTTTGGGACGCCTCTGTTTACAAGAACCTCGTTTACCGTACAAGTTCAATATCACAGAAAGTGAAAAATGTATAAAGAACTTGTGGTACTTACGTACAATGCAGTATCACTCAGCAATGAAATCTATGTCATCAGGCCCGTAGCAGCATAATGAGTGGATTCAGGTAAGATGATTCTAACTGAAATAAGTCACACAGAAAAAGAAACATCATAAGATATCACTAATACACGGAATGTAAACTTGGCTGCACAGGAACTGAATTCCAAAACAGAACAGGGTCTCAAATTTAGAAAACCAACTTATGCTAGCTTAAGGGGAAAGGTGAGTTGGGGTGATGCATAAAACCAGAGATTGAAATGAGCACAGATAAAGTTCCTTAAGCCAAATATGGAATAGACAAGAGCTACTCCTTGCTCAACGAAATGGACTCAACACCCCATATTAAACGCCTAAGAATGTACCTGACTAGTAAGTATCTTAAAACCTATGGATTGCTACGTCTCCAAAAGAGAATCAAGAGTGTGTTCAGGGGCATAAACGCAGCAGTGATAGGATTGGAGAGGTTCGGTGAGCAAATGAAGACCCTTTGAAGTCATATTGCATGGTACCCATTACACGGGTCTCAACTCTCCAGGTTTAAGGTATTCTTCCTTCAGCTAAAACATGCATGTGGAACCCAGAGTATGATCAACTGTGTGAACGGGAGACGTGTTTAAATATGTCTCAGTTTTCCTCCCCTGGTACTCGGGTGCAACATTCCAGACCCTTTACTAACACTCTCCCCACTTGGAGAGTCAGCGCCTTTAACCTCCTGTTTGGCCCAGTTTGCAATTTCTGCGGAAGATGAACAGGAATAGCGAGAACCAATGAGAGACTAGCTGGAGGTGTCTGGACGGGCAAATTTAACTCTCATTTCCCACCAGGAAGAGGAATTAACCAAAGGCTCAGCGTGCCGTGCCGGAACCAGATTAGGGCCTGAAGCCATCCTGCGGTGTTGCGGCCAGCTCAAAAGAAAGCGAGTTGAAGAAAGGAGCTCAGGGGCACTGTAATTCACAAACCTGCAGAGTTATAAATGACAGCTATCGTCCAAAAATATACTGAAGTAAGGCTGCCAAGAGGACTTGAAAGCGGGGCAGAATTGCAGGAAACCGATTTCAGGAGGTAGACTGGAATTGCATTGAAAGCATAGGAAAAGAGGCAGAACGTCCACAATGATGCACTTGGCCAAAAAGGGCGTATGCGTTTTTTCCTGAATATATTCAGGAAAAAACGCATACGCCCTTTTTGGCCAACCAAGCAAGCTTGCAAAGGAAATCTGCACTACAATGAAGTCTCACTTCCCCCCGGTCAAAAGGGCCATCTGAAAAAAGTGTAAAATCCAGAAAGGCAGGACAGGCCATGGAGAACTGGGAGCCTTGTTATGCTGATGGGCGGGATGTAAATTGCCAACAGACACTCGGGAGAAGTGTATGGTGTTTCCTGAAACATCTAAAAAACAAAGCAACAGAGCCTAGGGCACTTCCACTTATGGTCCTATAGCTTAGGGAAATTAAAATCAAAAAGACACAGCCACCCCGAAGTTTGGGACGCCTCTGTTTATAAGATCCTCGTTTACCATACAATTTCAATATCACAGAAAGTGAAAAATGGATAAAGAACTTGTGGTACTTACGTACAATGCAGTATCACTCTGCAATGAAATCTATGTCATCAGGCCCGTAGCAGCATAATGAGTGGATTCAGGTACGATGATTCTAACTGAAATAAGTCACACAGAAAAAGAAACATCATAAGATATCACTAATACACGGAATGTAAACTTGGCTACACAGGAACTGAATTCCAAAACAGAACAGGGTCTCAAATTTAGAAAACCAACTTATGCTTTCTTAAGGGGAAAGGTGAGTTGGGGTGCTGCATAAAACCAGAGATTGAAATGAGCACAGATAAAGTTCCTTAAACCAAATATGGAATAGACAAGAGCTACTCCTTGCTCAACGAAATGGACTCAACACCCCAAATTAAACGCCTAAGAATGTACCTGACTAGTAAGTATCTTAAAACCTATGTACTGCTATGTCTCCATAAGAGAATCAAGCGTGTGTACAGGGGCATAAATGCAGCAGTGATAGGATTGGAGAGGTTCGGTGAGCAAATGAAGACCCTTTGAAGTCATATTGCATGGTACCCATTCCACGGGTCTCAACTCTCCACGTTTAAGGTATTCTTCCTTCAGCTAAAACATGCATGTGGAACCCAGAGTATGATCAACCGTGTGAACGGGAGACGTGTTCAAATATGTCTCAGTTTTCCTCCCCTGGTACTCGGGTGCAACATTCCAGACACTTTACTAACACTCTCCCCACTTGGAGAGTCAGCGCCTTTAACCTCCTGTTTGGCCCAGTTTGCAATTTCTGCGGAAGATGAACAGGAATAGGGAAAACCAATGAGAGACTAGCTGGAGGTGTCTGGACGGGCAAATTTAACTCTCATTTCCCACCAGGAAGAGGAAATACCCAAAGGCTCAGCGTGCCTTGCCGGAACCAGATTAGGGCCTGAATCCATCCTGCGGTGTTGCGGCCAGCTCAAAAGAAAGCGAGTTGAAGAAAGGAGCTCAGGGGCACTGTAATTCACAAACCTGCAGAGTTATAAATGACAACTATCGTCCAAAAATATACTGAAGTAAGGCTGCCAAGAGGACTTGAAAGCGGGGCAGAATTGCAGGAAACCGATTTCAGGAGGTAGACTGGAATTGCATTGAAAGCATAGGAAAAGAGGCAGAACGTCCACAATGATGCACTTGGCCAAAAAGGGCGTATGCGTTTTTTCCTGAATATATTCAGGAAAAAACGCATACGCCCTTTTTGTCCAACCAAGCAAGCTTGCAAAGGAAATCTGCAGTACAATGAAGTCTCACTTCCCCACGGTCAAAAGGGCCATCTGAAAAAAGTGTAAAATCCAGAAAGGCAGGACAGGCCATGGAGAACTGGGAGCCTTGTTATGCTGATGGGCGGGATGTAAATTGCCAACAGACACTCGGGAGAAGTGTATGGTGTTTCCTGAAACATCTAAAAAACAAAGCAACAGAGCCTAGGGCACTTCCACTTATGGTCCTATAGCTTAGGGAAATTAAAATCAAAAAGACACAGCCACCCCAAAGATTGGAACGGCTCTGTTTACAAGAACCTCGTTTACAGTACAAGTTCAACATCGCAGAAAGTGAAAAATGGATAAAGAAGTTGTGGTATTTACTTACAAAGCACTATCACTCAGCAATGAAATCTATGTCATCAGGCCCTTAGCAGCACAATGAGTGGATTCAGGTATGATGATTCTAACTGAAATAAGTCACACAGAAAAAGAAATATCATAAGATATCAGTAATACACGGAATGTAAACTTGGCTACACAGGAACTGAATTACAGAACAGAACAGGGTCTCAAATTTAGAAAACCAACTTATGCTTGCTTAAGGGGAAAGGTGAGTTGGGGTGCTGCATAAAACCAGAGATTGAAATGAGCACAGATAAAGTTCCTTAAGCCAAATATGGAATAGACAAGAGCTACTCCTTGCTCAACGAAATGGACGGAACACCCCATATTAAACGCCTAAGAATGTACCTGACTAGTAAGTATCTTAAAACCTATGGATTGCTATGTCTCCGAAAGAGAATCAAGCATGTGTACAGGGGAATAAACGCAGCAGTGATAGGATTGTAGAGGTTCGGTGAGCAAATGAAGACCCTTTAAAGTCATATTGCATGGTACCCATTCCAAGGGTCTCAACTCTCCAGGTTTAAGGTATTCCTCCTTCAGCTAAAACATTCATCTGGAACCCAGAGTATGATCAACCGTGTGAACGGGAGACGTGTTCAAATATGTCTCAGTTTTCCTCCCCTGGTACTCGGGTGCAACATTCCAGACGCTTTACTAACACTCTCCCCACTTGGAGAGTCAGCGCCTTTAACCTCCTGTTTGGCCCAGTTTGCAATTTCTGCGGAAGATGAACAGGAATAGGGAGAACCAATGAGAGACTAGCTGGAGGTGTCTGGACGGGCAAATTTAACTCTCATTTCCCACCAGGAAGAGGAAATAACCAAAGGCTCAGCTGCCGTGCCGGAACCAGATTAGGGCCTGAAGCCATCCTGAGGTGTTGCGGCCAGCTCAAAAGAAAGCGAGTTGAAGAAAGGAGCTCAGGGGCACTGTAATTCACAAACCTGCAGAGTTATAAATGACAGATATCGTCCAAAAATATACTGAAGTAAGGCTGCCAAGAGGACTTGAAAGCGGGCAGAATTGCAGGAAACCGATTTCAGGAGGTAGACTGGAATTGCATTGAAAGCATAGGAAAAGAGGCAGAACGTCCACAATGATGCACTTGGCCAAAAAGGGCGTATGCGTTTTTTCCTGAATATATTCAGGAAAAAACGCATACGCGCTTTTTGGCCAACCAAGCAAGCTTGCAAAGGAAATCTGCACTACAATGAAGTCTCACTTCCCCCTGGTCAAAAGGGCCATCTGAAAAAAGTGTAAAATCCAGAAAGGCAGGACAGGCCATGGAGAACTCGGAGCCTTGTTATGCTGATGGGCGGGATGGAAATTGCCAACAGACACTCGGGAGAAGTGTATGGTGTTTCCTGAAACATCTAAAAACCAAAGCAACAGAGCCTAGGGCACTTCCACTTATGGTCCTATAGCTTAGGGAAATTAAAATCAAAAAGACACAGCCACCCCAAAGATTGGAACGGCTCTGTTTACAAGAACCTCGTTTACAGTACAAGTTCAACATCGCAGAAAGTGAAAAATGGATAAAGAAGTTGTGGTATTTACTTACAAAGCAATATCACTCAGCAATAAAATCTATGTCATCAGGCCCTTAGCAGCACAATGAGTGGATTCAGGTACGATGATTCTAACTGAAATAAGTCACACAGAAAAAGAAACATCATAAGATATCAGTAATACACGGAATGTAAACTTGGCTACACAGGAACTGAATTACAGAACAGAACAGGGTCTCAAATTTAGAAAACCAACTTATGCTTGCTTAAGGGGAAAGGTGAGTTGGGGTGCTGCATAAAACCAGAGATTGAAATGAGCACAGATAAAGTTCCTTAAGCCAAATATGGAATAGACAAGAGCTACTCCTTGCTCAACGAAATGGACTCAACACCGCATATTAAACGCCTAAGAATGTACCTGACTAGTAAGTATCTTAAAACCTATGGATTGCTATGTCTCCGAAAGAGAATCAAGCATGTGTACAGGGGAATAAACGCAGCAGTGATAGGATTGTAGAGGTTCGGTGACCAAATGAAGACCCTTTAAAGTCATATTGCATGGTACCCATTCCAAGGGTCTCAACTCTCCAGGTTTAAGGTATTCCTCCTTCAGCTAAAACATGCATCTGGAACCCAGAGTATGATCAACCGTGTGAATGGGAGACGTGTTCAAATATGTCTCAGTTTTCCTCCCCTGGTACTCGGGTGCAACATTCCAGACGCTTTACTAACACTCTCCCCACTTGGAGAGTCAGCGCCTTTAACCTCCTGTTTGGCCCAGTTTGCAATTTCTGCGGAAGATGAACAGGAATAGGGAGAACCAATGAGAGACTAGCTGGAGGTGTCTGGACGGGCAAATTTAACTCTCATTTCCCACCAGGAAGAGGAAATAACCAAAGGCTCAGCTGCCGTGCCGGAACCAGATTAGGGCCTGAAGCCATCCTGAGGTGTTGCGGCCAGCTCAAAAGAAAGCGAGTTGAAGAAAGGAGCTCAGGGGCACTGTAATTCACAAACCTGCAGAGTTATAAATGACAGCTATCGTCCAAAAATATACTGAAGTAAGGCTGCCAAGAGGACTTGAAAGCGGGCAGAATTGCAGGAAACCGATTTCAGGAGGTAGACTGGAATTGCATTGAAAGCATAGGAAAAGAGGCAGAACGTCCACAATGATGCACTTGGCCAAAAAGGGCGTATGCGTTTTTTCCTGAATATATTCAGGAAAAAACGCATACGCCCTTTTTGGCCAACCAAGCAAGCTTGCAAAGGAAATCTGCACTACAATGAAGTCTCACTTCCCCCCGGTCAAAAGGGCCATCTGAAAAAAGTGTAAAATCCAGAAAGGCAGGACAGGCCATGGAGAACTGGGAGCCTTGTTATGCTGATGGGCGGGATGTAAATTGCCAACAGACACTCGGGAGAAGTGTATGGTGTTTCCTGAAACATCTAAAAACCAAAGCAACAGAGCCTAGGGCACTTCCACTTATGGTCCTATAGCTTAGGGAAATTAAAATCAAAAAGACACAGCCACCCCAAAGATTGGAACGGCTCTGTTTACAAGAACCTCGTTTACAGTACAAGTTCAACATCGCAGAAAGTGAAAAATGGATAAAGAAGTTGTGGTATTTACTTACAAAGCAATATCTCTCAGCAATGAAATCTATGTCATCAGGCCCTTAGCAGCACAATGAGTGGATTCAGGTATGATGATTCTAACTGAAATAAGTCACACAGAAAAAGAAACATCATAAGATATCAGTAATACACGGAATGTAAACTTGGCTACACAGGAACTGAATTACAGAACAGAACAGGGTCTCAAATTTAGAAAAACAACTTATGCTTGCTTAAGGGTAAAGGTGAGTTGGGGTGCTGCATAAAACCAGAGATTGAAATGAGCACAGATAAAGTTCCTTAAGCCAAATATGGAATAGACAAGAGCTACTCCTTGCTCAACGAAATGGACTCAACACCGCATATTAAACGCCTAAGAATGTACCTGACTAGTAAGTATCTTAAAACCTATGGATTGCTATGTCTCCGAAAGAGAATCAAGCATGTGTACAGGGGAATAAACGCAGCAGTGATAGGATTGTAGAGGTTCGGTGAGCAAATGAAGACCCTTTAAAGTCATATTGCATGGTACCCATTCCAAGGGTCTCAACTCTCCAGGTTTAAGGTATTCCTCCTTCAGCTAAAACATGCATCTGGAACCCAAAGTATGATCAACCGTGTGAACGGGAGACGTGTTCAAATATGTCTCAGTTTTCCTCCCCTGGTACTCGGGTGCAACATTCCAGACGCTTTACTAACACTCTCCCCACTTGGAGAGTCAGCGCCTTTAACCTCCTGTTTGGCCCAGTTTGCAATTTCTGCGGAAGATGAACAGGAATAGGGAGAACCAATGAGAGACTAGCTGGAGGTGTCTGGACGGGCAAATTTAACTCTCATTTCCCACCAGGAAGAGGAAATAACCAAAGGCTCAACTGCCGTGCCGGAACCAGATTAGGGCCTGAAGCCATCCTGAGGTGTTGCGGCCAGCTCAAAAGAAAGCGAGTTGAAGAAAGGAGCTCAGGGGCACTGTAATTCACAAACCTGCAGAGTTATAAATGACAGCTATCGTCCAAAAATATACTGAAGTAAGGCTGCCAAGAGGACTTGAAAGAGGGCAGAATTGCAGGAAACCGATTTCAGGAGGTAGACTGGAATTGCATTGAAAGCATAGGAAAAGAGGCAGAACGTCCACAATGATGCACTTGGCCAAAAAGGGCGTATGCGTTTTTTCCTGAATATATTCAGGAAAAAACGCATACGCCCTTTTTGGCCAACCAAGCAAGCTTGCAAAGGAAATCTGCACTACAATGAAGTCTCACTTCCCCCCGGTCAAAAGGGCCATCTGAAAAAAGTGTAAAATCCAGAAAGGCAGGACAGGCCATGGAGAACTGGGAGCCTTGTTATGCTGATGGGCGGGATGGAAATTGCCAACAGACACTCGGGAGAAGTGTATGGTGTTTCCTGAAACATCTAAAAACCAAAGCAACAGAGCCTAGGGCACTTCCACTTATGGTCCTATAGCTTAGGGAAATTAAAATCAAAAAGACTCAGCCACCCCAAAGTTTGGGACGTCTCTGCTTACAAGAACCTCGTTTACTGTACAAGTTCAATATCACAGAAAGTGAAAAATGGATAAAGAACTTGTGGTACTTATGTACAATGCAGTATCACTCAGCAATGAAATCTGTGTCATCAGGCCCTTAGCAGCACAATGAGTGGATTCAGTTATGATGATTCTAACTGAAATAAGTCACACAGAAAAAGAAACATCATAAGATATCAGTAATACACGGAATGTAAACTTGGCTACACAGGAACTGAATTCCAAAACAGGACAGGGTCTCAAATTTAGAAAACCAACTTATGCTTGCTTCAGGGGAAAGGTGAGTTGGGGTGCTGCATAAAACCAGAGATTGAAATGAGCACAGATAAAGTTCCTTAAGCCAAATATGGAATAGACAAGAGCTACTCCTTGCTCAACGAAATGGACTCAACACCCCATATTAAAAGCCTAAGAATGTACCTGACTAGTAAGTATCTTAAATCCTATGGATTGCTATGTCTCCGAAAGAGAATCAAGCATGTGTACAGGGGAATAAACGCAGCAGTGATAGGATTGGAGAGGTTCGGTGAGCAAATGAAGACCCTTTGAAGTCATATTGCATGGTACCCATTCCACGGGTCTCAACTCTCCAGGTTTAAGGTATTCTTCCTTCAGCTAAAACATGCATGTGGAACCCAGAGTATGATCAACCGTGTGAACGGGAGACGTGTTCAAATATGTCTCAGTTTTCGTCCCCTGGTACTTGGGTGCAACATTCCAGACGCTTTACTAACACTGTCCCCACTTGGAGAGTCAGCGTCTTTAACCTCCTGTTTGGCCCAGTTTGCAATTTCTGCGGAAGATGAACAGGAATAGCGAGAACAAATGAGAGACTAGCTGGAGGTGTCTGGACGGGCAAATTTAACTCTCATTTCCCACCAGGAAGAGGAATTAACCAAAGGCTCAGTGTGCCTTTCCAGAACCAGATTAGGACCTGAAGCCATCCTGCGGTGTTTCGGCCAGGTCACAAGAAAGCGAGTTGAAGAAAGGAGCTCAGGGGCACTGTAATTCACAAACCTGCAGAGTTATAAATGACAGCTATCGTCCAAAAATATACTGAAGTAAGGCTGCCAAGAGGACTTGAAAGTGGGGCAGAATTGCAGGAAACCGATTTCAGGAGGTAGACTGGAATTGCATTGAAAGCATAGGAAAAGAGGCAGAACGTCCACAATGATGCACTTGGCCAAAAAGGGCATATGTGTTTTTTCCTGTATATATTCAGGAAAAAACGCATACGCCCTTTTTGGCCAACCAAGCAAGCTTGCAAAGGAAATCTGCACTACAATGAAGTCTCACTTCCCCCCGGTCAAAAGGGCCATCTGAAAAAAGTGTAAAATCCAGAAAGGCAGGACAGGCCATGGAGAACTGGGAGCCTTGTTATGCTGATGGGTGGGATGGAAATTGCCAACAGACACTCGGGAGAAGTGTATGGTGTTTCCTGAAACATCTAAAAAACAAAGCAACAGAGCCTAGGGCAATTCCACGTATGGTCCTATAGCTTAGGGAAATTAAAATCAAAAAGACACAGCCACCCCAAAGTTTGGGACGCCTCTGTTTACAAGAACCTCGTTTACAGTAGAAGTTCAACATCGCAGAAAGTGAAAAATGGATAAAGAAGTTGTGGTATTTACTTACAAATCAATATCACTCAGCAATGAAATCTATGTCATCAGGCCCTTAGCAGCACAATGAGTGGATTCAGGTATGATGATTCTAACTGAAATAAGTCACACAGAAAAAGAAACATCATAAGATATCAGTAATACACGGAATGTAAACTTGGCTACACAGGAACTGAATTACTGAACAGAACAGGGTCTCAAATTTAGAAAAACAACTTATGCTTGCTTAAGGGTAAAGGTGAGTTGGGGTGCTGCATAAAACCAGAGATTGAAATGAGCACAGATAAAGTTCCTTAAGCCAAATATGGAATAGACAAGAGCTACTCCTTGCTCAACGAAATGGACTCAACACCGCATATTAAACGCCTAAGAATGTACCTGACTAGTAAGTATCTTAAAACCTATGGATTGCTATGTCTCCGAAAGAGAATCAAGCATGTGTACAGGGGAATAAACGCAGCAGTGATAGGATTGTAGAGGTTCGGTGAGCAAATGAAGACCCTTTAAAGTCATATTGCATGGTACCCATTCCAAGGGTCTCAACTCTCCAGGTTTAAGGTATTCCTCCTTCAGCTAAAACATGCATCTGGAACCCAAAGTATGATCAACCGTGTGAACGGGAGACGTGTTCAAATATGTCTCAGTTTTCCTCCCCTGGTACTCGGGTGCAACATTCCAGACGCTTTACTAACACTCTCCCCACTTGGAGAGTCAGCGCCTTTAACCTCCTGTTTGGCCCAGTTTGCAATTTCTGCGGAAGATGAACAGGAATAGGGAGAACCAATGAGAGACTAGCTGGAGGTGTCTGGACGGGCAAATTTAACTCTCATTTCCCACCAGGAAGAGGAAATAACCAAAGGCTCAGCTGCCGTGCCGGAACCAGATTAGGGCCTGAAGCCATCCTGAGGTGTTGCGGCCAGCTCAAAAGAAAGCGAGTTGAAGAAAGGAGCTCAGGGGCACTGTAATTCACAAACCTGCAGAGTTATAAATGACAGCTATCGTCCAAAAATATACTGAAGTAAGGCTGCCAAGAGGACTTGAAAGAGGGCAGAATTGCAGGAAACCGATTTCAGGAGGTAGACTGGAATTGCATTGAAAGCATAGGAAAAGAGGCAGAACGTCCACAATGATGCACTTGGCCAAAAAGGGCGTATGCGTTTTTTCCTGAATATATTCAGGAAAAAACGCATACGCCCTTTTTGGCCAACCAAGCAAGCTTGCAAAGGAAATCTGCACTACAATGAAGTCTCACTTCCCCCCGGTCAAAAGGGCCATCTGAAAAAAGTGTAAAATCCAGAAAGGCAGGACAGGCCATGGAGAACTGGGAGCCTTGTTATGCTGATGGGCGGGATGGAAATTGCCAACAGACACTCGGGAGAAGTGTATGGTGTTTCCTGAAACATCTAAAAACCAAAGCAACAGAGCCTAGGGCACTTCCACTTATGGTCCTATAGCTTAGGGAAATTAAAGTCAAAAAGACTCAGCCACCCCAAAGTTTGGGACGTCTCTGCTTACAAGAACCTCGTTTACTGTACAAGTTCAATATCACAGAAAGTGAAAAATGGATAAAGAACTTGTGGTACTTATGTACAATGCAGTATCACTCAGCAATGAAATCTGTGTCATCAGGCCCTTAGCAGCACAATGAGTGGATTCAGTTATGATGATTCTAACTGAAATAAGTCACACAGAAAAAGAAACATCATAAGATATCAGTAATACACGGAATGTAAACTTGGCTACACAGGAACTGAATTCCAAAACAGGACAGGGTCTCAAATTTAGAAAACCAACTTATGCTTGCTTCAGGGGAAAGGTGAGTTGGGGTGCTGCATAAAACCAGAGATTGAAATGAGCACAGATAAAGTTCCTTAAGCCAAATATGGAATAGACAAGAGCTACTCCTTGCTCAACGAAATGGACTCAACACCCCATATTAAAAGCCTAAGAATGTACCTGACTAGTAAGTATCTTAAATCCTATGGATTGCTATGTCTCCGAAAGAGAATCAAGCATGTGTACAGGGGAATAAACGCAGCAGTGATAGGATTGGAGAGGTTCGGTGAGCAAATGAAGACCCTTTGAAGTCATATTGCATGGTACCCATTCCACGGGTCTCAACTCTCCAGGTTTAAGGTATTCTTCCTTCAGCTAAAACATGCATGTGGAACCCAGAGTATGATCAACCGTGTGAACGGGAGACGTGTTCAAATATGTCTCAGTTTTCGTCCCCTGGTACTTGGGTGCAACATTCCAGACGCTTTACTAACACTGTCCCCACTTGGAGAGTCAGCGTCTTTAACCTCCTGTTTGGCCCAGTTTGCAATTTCTGCGGAAGATGAACAGGAATAGCGAGAACAAATGAGAGACTAGCTGGAGGTGTCTGGACGGGCAAATTTAACTCTCATTTCCCACCAGGAAGAGGAATTAACCAAAGGCTCAGTGTGCCTTTCCAGAACCAGATTAGGACCTGAAGCCATCCTGCGGTGTTTCGGCCAGGTCACAAGAAAGCGAGTTGAAGAAAGGAGCTCAGGGGCACTGTAATTCACAAACCTGCAGAGTTATAAATGACAGCTATCGTCCAAAAATATACTGAAGTAAGGCTGCCAAGAGGACTTGAAAGTGGGGCAGAATTGCAGGAAACCGATTTCAGGAGGTAGACTGGAATTGCATTGAAAGCATAGGAAAAGAGGCAGAACGTCCACAATGATGCACTTGGCCAAAAAGGGCATATGTGTTTTTTCCTGTATATATTCAGGAAAAAACGCATACGCCCTTTTTGGCCAACCAAGCAAGCTTGCAAAGGAAATCTGCACTACAATGAAGTCTCACTTCCCCCCGGTCAAAAGGGCCATCTGAAAAAAGTGTAAAATCCAGAAAGGCAGGACAGGCCATGGAGAACTGGGAGCCTTGTTATGCTGATGGGTGGGATGGAAATTGCCAACAGACACTCGGGAGAAGTGTATGGTGTTTCCTGAAACATCTAAAAAACAAAGCAACAGAGCCTAGGGCAATTCCACGTATGGTCCTATAGCTTAGGGAAATTAAAATCAAAAAGACACAGCCACCCCAAAGTTTGGGACGCCTCTGTTTACAAGAACCTCGTTTACAGTAGAAGTTCAACATCGCAGAAAGTGAAAAATGGATAAAGAAGTTGTGGTATTTACTTACAAATCAATATCACTCAGCAATGAAATCTATGTCATCAGGCCCTTAGCAGCACAATGAGTGGATTCAGGTATGATGATTCTAACTGAAATAAGTCACACAGAAAAAGAAACATCATAAGATATCAGTAATACACGGAATGTAAACTTGGCTACACAGGAACTGAATTACTGAACAGAACAGGGTCTCAAATTTAGAAAAACAACTTATGCTTGCTTAAGGGTAAAGGTGAGTTGGGGTGCTGCATAAAACCAGAGATTGAAATGAGCACAGATAAAGTTCCTTAAGCCAAATATGGAATAGACAAGAGCTACTCCTTGCTCAACGAAATGGACTCAACACCGCATATTAAACGCCTAAGAATGTACCTGACTAGTAAGTATCTTAAAACCTATGGATTGCTATGTCTCCGAAAGAGAATCAAGCATGTGTACAGGGGAATAAACGCAGCAGTGATAGGATTGTAGAGGTTCGGTGAGCAAATGAAGACCCTTTAAAGTCATATTGCATGGTACCCATTCCAAGGGTCTCAACTCTCCAGGTTTAAGGTATTCCTCCTTCAGCTAAAACATGCATCTGGAACCCAAAGTATGATCAACCGTGTGAACGGGAGACGTGTTCAAATATGTCTCAGTTTTCCTCCCCTGGTACTCGGGTGCAACATTCCAGACGCTTTACTAACACTCTCCCCACTTGGAGAGTCAGCGCCTTTAACCTCCTGTTTGGCCCAGTTTGCAATTTCTGCGGAAGATGAACAGGAATAGGGAGAACCAATGAGAGACTAGCTGGAGGTGTCTGGACGGGCAAATTTAACTCTCATTTCCCACCAGGAAGAGGAAATAACCAAAGGCTCAGCTGCCGTGCCGGAACCAGATTAGGGCCTGAAGCCATCCTGAGGTGTTGCGGCCAGCTCAAAAGAAAGCGAGTTGAAGAAAGGAGCTCAGGGGCACTGTAATTCACAAACCTGCAGAGTTATAAATGACAGCTATCGTCCAAAAATATACTGAAGTAAGGCTGCCAAGAGGACTTGAAAGAGGGCAGAATTGCAGGAAACCGATTTCAGGAGGTAGACTGGAATTGCATTGAAAGCATAGGAAAAGAGGCAGAACGTCCACAATGATGCACTTGGCCAAAAAGGGCGTATGCGTTTTTTCCTGAATATATTCAGGAAAAAACGCATACGCCCTTTTTGGCCAACCAAGCAAGCTTGCAAAGGAAATCTGCACTACAATGAAGTCTCACTTCCCCCCGGTCAAAAGGGCCATCTGAAAAAAGTGTAAAATCCAGAAAGGCAGGACAGGCCATGGAGAACTGGGAGCCTTGTTATGCTGATGGGCGGGATGGAAATTGCCAACAGACACTCGGGAGAAGTGTATGGTGTTTCCTGAAACATCTAAAAACCAAAGCAACAGAGCCTAGGGCACTTCCACTTATGGTCCTATAGCTTAGGGAAATTAAAATCAAAAAGACTCAGCCACCCCAAAGTTTGGGACGTCTCTGCTTACAAGAACCTCGTTTACTGTACAAGTTCAATATCACAGAAAGTGAAAAATGGATAAAGAACTTGTGGTACTTATGTACAATGCAGTATCACTCAGCAATGAAATCTGTGTCATCAGGCCCTTAGCAGCACAATGAGTGGATTCAGTTATGATGATTCTAACTGAAATAAGTCACACAGAAAAAGAAACATCATAAGATATCAGTAATACACGGAATGTAAACTTGGCTACACAGGAACTGAATTCCAAAACAGAACAGTGTCTCAAATTTAGAAAACCAACTTACGCTTGCTTAAGGGGAAAGGTGAGTTGGGGTGCTGCATAAAACCAGAGATTGAAATGAGCACAGATAAAGTTCCTTAAGCAAATATGGAATAGACAAGAGCTACTCCTTGCTCAACGAAATGGACTCAACACCCCATATTAAACGCCTAAGAATGTACCTGACTAGTAAGTATCTTAAAACCTATGGATTGCTATGTCTCCAAAAGAGAATCAACCGTGTGTACAGGGGCATAAACGCAGCAGTGATAGGATTGGAGAGGTTTGGTGAGCAAATGAAGACCCTTTGAAGTCATATTGCATGGTACCCATTCCACGGGTTTCAACTCTCCAGGTTTAAGGTATTCTTCCTTCAGCTAAAACATGCATGTGGAACCCATAGTATGATCAACCATGTGAACGGGAGACGTGTTGAAATATGTCTCAGTTTTCCTCCCCTGGTACTCGGGTGCAACATTCCAGACGCTTTACTAACACTCTCCCGACTTGGAGAGTCAGTCCCTTTAACCTCCTGTTTGGCCCAGTTTGCAATTTCTGCGGAAGATGAACAGGAATAGCGAGAACCAATGAGAGACTAGCTGGAGGTGTCTGGACGGGCAAATTTAACTCTCATTTCCCACCAGGAAGAGGAATTAACCAAAGGCACAGCGTGCCATGCCGGAACCAGATTAGGGCCTGAAGCCATCCTGCGGTGTTGCGGCCAGGTCACAAGAAAGCGAGTTGAAGAAAGGAGCTCAGGGGCACTGTAATTCACAAACCTGCAGAGTTATAAATGACAGCTATCGTCCAAAAATATACTGAAGTAAGGCTGCCAAGAGGACTTGAAAGCGGGGCAGAATTGCAGGAAACCGATTTCAGGAGGTAGACTGGAATTGCATTGAAAGCATAGGAAAAGAGGCAGAACGTCCACAATGATGCACTTGGCCAAAAAGGACGTATGCGTTTTTTCCTGAATATATTCAGGAAAAAACGCATACGCCCTTTTTGGCCAACCAAGCAAGCTTGCAAAGGAAATCTGCACTACAATGAAGTCTCACTTCCCCCCGGTCAAAAGGGCCATCTGAAAAAAGTGTAAAATCCAGAAAGGCAGGACAGGCCATGGAGAACTGGGAGCCTTGTTATGCTGATGGGCGGGATGGAAATTGCCAACAGACACTCGGGAGAAGTGTATGGTGTTTCCTGAAACATCTAAAAAACAAAGCAACAGAGCCAAGGGCACTTCCACTTATGGTCCTATAGCTTAGGGAAATTAAAATCAAAAAGACACAGCCACCCCAAAGTTTGGGACGCCTCTGTTTACAAGAACCTCGTTTACCGTACAAGTTCAACATCGCAGAAAGTGAAAAATGGATAAAGAAGTTGTGGTATTTACTTAAAAAGCAATATCACTCAGCAATGAAATCTATGTCATCAGGCCCTTAGCAGCACAATGAGTGGATTCAGGTACGATGATTCTAACTGAAATAAGTCACACAGAAAAAGAAACATCATAAGATATCAGTAATACACGGAATGTAAACTTGGCTACACAGGAACTGAATTACAGAACAGAACAGGGTCTCAAATTTAGAAAACCAACTTTTGCTTGCTTAAGGGGAAAGGTGAGTTGGGGTGCTTCATAAAACCAGAGATTGAAATGAGCACAGATAAAGTTCCTTAAGCCAAATATGGAATAGACAAGAGCTACTCCTTGCTCAACGAAATGGACTCAACACCGCATATTAAACGCCTAAGAATGTACCTGACTAGTAAGTATCTTAAAACCTATGGATTGCTTTGCCTCCAAAACAGAATCAAGCGTGTGTACAGGGGCATAAACGCAGCAGTGATAGGATTGGAGAGGTTCGGTGAGCAAATGAAGACCCTTTGAAGTCATATTGCATGGTACCCATTCCACGGGTCTCAACTCTCCAGGTTTAAGGTATTCTTCCTTCAGCTAAAACATGCATGTGGAACCCAGAGTATGATCAACGTGTGAACGGGAGACGTATTTAAATATGTCTCAGTTTTCCTCCCCTGGTACTCGGGTGCAACATTCCAGACGCTTTACTAACACTCTCCCCACTTGGAGAGTCATTCCCTATAAACTCTTGTTTGGCCCAGTTTGCAATTTCTGCGGAAGATGAACAGGAATAGGGAGAACCAATGAGAGACTAGCTGGAGGTGTCTGGACGGGCAAATTTAACTCTCATTTCCCACCAGGAAGAGGAAATAACCAAAGGCACAGCGTGCCGTGCCGGAACCAGATTAGGGCCTGAAGCCATCCAGCGGTGTTGCGGCCAGCTCAAAAGAAAGCGAGTTGATGAAAGGAGCTGAGGGGCACTGTAATTCACAAACCTGCAGAGTTATAAATGACAGCTATCGTCCAAAAATATACTGAAGTAAGGCTGCCAAGAGGACTTGAAAGCGGGGCAGAATTGCAGGAAACCAATTTCAGGAGGTAGACTGGAATTGCATTGAAAGCATAGGAAAAGAGGCATAACATCCACAATGATGTACTTGGCCAAAAAGTGCGTATGCGTTTTTTCCTTAATATATTCAGGAAAAAACGCATACGCCCTTTTTGGACAACCAAGCAAGCTTGCAAAGGAAATCTGCACTACAATGAAGTCTCACTTCCCGCAGGTCAAAAGGGCCATCTGAAAAAATGTATAATCCAGAAAGGCAGGACAGGCCATGGAGAACTGGGAGCCTTGTTATGCTGATGGGCGGGATGTAAATTGCCAACAGACACTCGGGAGAAGTGTATGGTGTTTCCTGAAACATCTAAAAAACAAAGCAACAGAGCCTAGGGCACTTCCACTTATGGTCCTATAGCTTAGGGAAATTAAAATCAAAAATACTCAGCCACCCCAAAGTTTGGGACGTCTCTGCTTACAAGAACCTCGTTTACCGTACAAGTTCAATATCACAGAAAGTGAAAAATGGATAAAGAACTTGTGGTACTTACGTACAATGCAGTATCACTCAGGAATGAAATCTATGTCATCAGGCCCGTAGCAGCACAATGAGTGGATTCAGGTATGATGATTCTAACTGAAATAAGTCACACAGAAAAAGAAACATCATAAGATATCAGTAATACACGGAATGTAAACTTGGCTACACAGGAACTGAATTCCAAAACAGGACAGGGTCTCAAATTTAGAAAACCAACTTATGCTTGCTTAAGGGGAAAGGTGAGTTGGGGTGCTGCATAAAACCAGAGATTGAAATGAGCACAGATAAAGTTCCTTAAGCCAAATATGGAATAGACAAGAGCTACTCCTTGCTCAACGAAATGGACTCAACACCCCATATTAAAAGCCTAAGAATGTACCTGACTAGTAAGTATCTTAAAACCTATGGATTGCTATGTCTCCGAAAGACAATCAAGCATGTGTACACGGGAATAAACACAGCAGTGATAGGATTGGAGAGGTTCGGTGAGCAAATGAAGACCCTTTGAAGTCATATTGCATGGTACCCATTACACGGGTCTCAACTCTCCAGGTTTAAGGTATTCTTCCTTCAGCTAAAACATGCATGTGGAACCCAGAGTATGATCAACCATGTGAACGGGAGACGTGTTCAAATATGTCTCAGTTTTCGTCCCCTGGTACTTGGGTGCAACATTCCAGACGCTTTACTAACACTCTCCCCACTTGGAGAGTCAGCGCCTTTATCCTCCTGTTTGGCCCAGTTTGCAATATCTGCGGAAGATGAACAGGAATAGGGAGAACCAATGAGAGACTAGCTGGAGGTGTCTGGACGGGCAAATTTAACTCTCATTTCCCACCAGGAAGAGGAAATAACCAAAGGCTCAGCGTGCCGGGCCGGAACCAGATTAGGGCCTGAAGCCATCCTGCGGTGTTGCGGCCAGCTCACAAGAAAGCGAGTTGAAGAAAGGAGCTCAGGGGCACTGTAATTCACAAACCTGCAGAGTTATAAATGACAGCTATCGTCCAAAAATATACTGAAGTAAGGCTGCCAAGAGGACTTGAAAGCGGGGCAGAATTGCAGGAAACCGATTTCAGGAGGTAGACTGGAATTGCATTGAAAGCATAGGAAAAGAGGCAGAACGTCCACAATGATGCACTTGGCCAAAAAGGGCGTATGCGTTTTTTCCTGAATATATTCAGGAGAAAACGCATACGCCCTTTTTGGCCAACCAAGCAAGCTTGCAAAGGAAATCTGCACTACAATGAAGTCTCACTTTCCCCCGGTCAAAAGGGCCATCTGAAAAAAGTGTAAAATCCAGAAAGGCAGGACAGGCCATGGAGAACTGGGAGCCTTGTTATGCTGATGGGCGGGATGTAAATTGCCAACAGACACTCGGGAGAAGTGTATGGTGTTTCCTGAAACATCTAAAAAACAAAGCAACAGAGGCTAGGGCAATTCCACTTATGGTCCTATAGCTTAGGGAAAATAAAATCAAAAAGACACAGCCACCCCAAAGTTTGGGACGCCTCTGTTTACAAGAACCTCGTTTACCGTACAAGTTCAATACCACAGAAAGTGAAAAATGGATAAAGAACTTGTGGTACTTACGTACAATGCAGTATCACTCAGCAATGAAATCTATGTCATCAGGCCCGTAGCAGCATAATGAGTGGATTCAGGTACGATGATTCTAACTGAAATAAGTCACACAGAAAAAGAAACATCATAAGATATCACTAATACACGGAATGTAAACTTGGCTACACAGGAACTGAATTCTAAAACAGAACAGTGTCTCAAATTTAGAAAAGCAACTTATGCTTGCTTAAGGGGAAAGGTGAGTTGGGGTGCTGCATAAAACCAGAGATTGAAATGAGCACAGATAAAGTTCCTTAAGCCAAATATGGAATAGTCAAGAGCTACTCCTTGCTCAACGAAATGGACTCAACACCGCATATTAAACGCCTAACTATGTACCTGACTAGTAAGTATCTTAAAACCTATGGATTGCTATGTCTCCGAAAGAGAATCAAGCGTGTGTACAGGGGCATAAACGCAGCAGTGATAGGATTGGAGAGGTTCGGTGAGCAAATGAAGACCCTTTGAAGTCATATTGCATGGTACCCATTCCACGGGTTTCAACTACCCAGGTTTAAGGTATTCTTCCTTCAGCTAAAACATGCATGTGGAACCTAGAGTATGATCAACCATGTGATCGGGAGACGTGTTCAAATATGTCTCAGTTTTCCTCCCCTGGTACTCGGGTGCAACATTCCAGACGCTTTACTAACACTCTCCCGAATTGGAGAGTCAGTCCCTTTAACCTCCTGTTTGGCCCAGTTTGCAATTTCTGCGGAAGATGAACAGGAATAGCGAAAACCAATGAGAGACTAGCTGGAGGTGTCTGGACAGGCAAATTTAACTCTCATTTCCCACCAGGAAGAGGAATTAACCAAAGGCTCAGCGTGCCGTGCCAGAACAAGATTAGGGCCTGAAGCCATCCTGCGGTGTTGCGGCCAGGTCACAAGAAAGCGAGTTGAAGAAAGGAGCTCAGGGGCACTGTAATTCACAAACCTGCAGAGTTATAAATGACAGCTATCGTCCAAAAATATACTGAAGTAAGGCTGCCAAGAGGACTTGAAAGCGGGGCAGAATTGCAGGAAACCGATTTCAGGAGGTAGACTGGAATTGCATTGAAAGCATAGGAAAAGAGGCAGAACGTCCACAATGATGCACTTGGCCAAAAAGGGCGTAAGCGTTTTTTCCTGAATATATTCAGGAAAAAATGCATACGCCCTTATTGGCCAACCAAGCAAACTTGCAAAGGAAATCTGCACTACAATGAAGTCTCACTTCCCCCCGGTCAAAAGGGCCATCTGAAAAAAGTGTAAAATCCAGAAAGGCAGGACAGGCCATGGAGAACTGGGAGCCTTGTTATGCTGATGGGCGGGATGTAAATTGCCAACAGACACACGGGAGAAGTGTATGGTGTTTCCTGAAACATCTAAAAAACAAAGCAACAGAGCCTAGGGCACTTCCACTTATGGTCCTATAGCTTAGGGAAATTAAAATCAAAAAGACACAGCCACCCCAAAGTTTGGGACGCCTCTGTTTACAAGAACCTCGTTTACAGTACAAGTTCAACATCACAGAAAGTGAAAAATGGATAAAGAACTTATGTTACTTACGTACAATGCAGTATCACTCAGCAATGAAATCTATGTCATCAGGCCCGTAGCAGCATAATGAGTGGATTCAGGTACGATGATTCTAACTGAAATAAGTCACACAGAAAAAGAAACATCATAAGATATCAGTAATACACGGAATGTAAACTTGGCTACACAGGAACTGAATTCCAAAACAGAACAGGGTCTCAAATTTAGAAAACCAACTTATGCTTGCTTAAGGGGAAAGGTGAGTTGGTGTGCTGCATAAAACCAGAGACTGAAATGAGCACAGATAAATTTCCTTAAGCCAAATATGGAATAGACAAGAGCTACTCATTGCTGAACGAAATGGACTCAACACCCCATATTAAACGCCTAAGAATGTACCTGACTAGTAAGTATCTTAAAACCTATGGATTGCTATGTCTCCAAAAGAGAATCAAGCGTGTGTACAGGGGCATAAACGCAGCAGTGATAGGATTGGAGAGGTTCGGTGAGCAAATGAAGACCCTTTGAAGTCATATTGCATGGTACCCATTCCACGGGTTTCAACTGCCCAGGTTTAAGGTATTCTTCCTTCAGCTAAAACATGCATGTGGAACCTAGAGTATGATCAACCATGTGATTGGGAGCCGTGTTCAAATATGTCTCAGTTTTCATACCCTGGTACACGGGTGCAACATTCCAGACGCTTTACTAACACTCTCCCTACTTGGAGAGTCAGCGCCTTTAACCTCCTGTTTGGCCCAGTTTGCAATATCTGCGGAAGATGAACAGGAATAGGGAGAACCAATGAGAGACTAGCTGGAGGTGTCTGGACGCGCAAATTTAACTCTCATTTCCCACCAGGAAGAGGAAATAACCAAAGGCTCAGCGTGCCGTGCCGCAAACAGATTAGGGCCTGAAGCCATCCTGCGGTGTTGCGGCCAGCTCACAAGAAAGCGAGTTGAAGAAAGGAGCTCAGGGGCACTGTAATTCACAAACCTGCAGAGTTATAAATGACAGCTATCGTCCAAAAATATACTGAAGTAAGGCTGCCAAGAGGACTTGAAAGAGGGGCAGAATTGCAGGAAACCGATTTCAGGAGGTAGACTGGAATTGCATTGAAAGCATAGGAAAAGAGGCAGAACGTCCACAATGATGCACTTGGCCAAAAAGGGTGTAAATGTTTTTTCCTGAATATATTCAGGAAAAAACGCATACGCACTTTTTGGCCAACAAAGCAAACTTGCAAAGGAAATCTGAACTACAATGAAGTCTCACTTCCCCCCGGTCAAAAGGGCCATCTGAAAAAAGTGTAAAATCCAGAAAGGCAGGACAGGCCATGGAGAACTGGGAGCCTTGTTATGCTGATGGGCGGGATGTAAATTGCCAACAGACACACGGGAGAAGTGTATGGTGTTTCCTGAAACATCTAAAAAACAAAGCAACAGAGCCTAGGGCACTTCCACTTATGGTCCTATAGCTTAGGGAAATTAAAATCAAAAAGACACAGCCACCCCAAAGTTTGGGACGCCTCTGTTTACAAGAACCTCGTTTACAGTAGAAGTTCAACATCACAGAAAGTGAAAAATGGATAAAGAACTTATGTTACTTACGTACAATGCAGTATCACTCAGCAATGAAATCTATGTCATCAGGCCCGTAGCAGCATAATGAGTGGATTCAGGTACGATGATTCTAACTGAAATAAGTCACACAGAAAAAGAAACATCATAAGATATCAGTAATACACGGAATGTAAACTTGGCTACACAGGAACTGAATTCCAAAACAGAACAGGGTCTCAAATTTAGAAAACCAACTTATGCTTGCTTAAGGGGAAAGGTGAGTTGGTGTGCTGCATAAAACCAGAGACTGAAATGAGCACAGATAAATTTCCTTAAGCCAAATATGGAATAGACAAGAGCTACTCATTGCTGAACGAAATGGACTCAACACCCCATATTAAACGCCTAAGAATGTACCTGACTAGTAAGTATCTTAAAACCTATGGATTGCTATGTCTCCAAAAGAGAATCAAGCGTGTGTACAGGGGCATAAACGCAGCAGTGATAGGATTGGAGAGGTTCGGTGAGCAAATGAAGACCCTTTGAAGTCATATTGCATGGTACCCATTCCACGGGTTTCAACTGCCCAGGTTTAAGGTATTCTTCCTTCAGCTAAAACATGCATGTGGAACCTAGAGTATGATCAACCATGTGATTGGGAGCCGTGTTCAAATATGTCTCAGTTTTCATACCCTGGTACACGGGTGCAACATTCCAGACGCTTTACTAACACTCTCCCCACTTGGAGAGTCAGCGCCTTTAACCTCCTGTTTGGCCCAGTTTGCAATATCTGCGGAAGATGAACAGGAATAGGGAGAACCAATGAGAGACTAGCTGGAGGTGTCTGGACGGGCAAATTTAACTCTCATTTCCCACCAGGAAGAGGAAATAACCAAAGGCTCAGCGTGCCGTGCCGGAACCAGATTAGGGCCTGAAGCCATCCTGCGGTGTTGCGGCCAGGTCACAAGAAAGCGAGTTGAAGAAAGGAGCTCAGGGGCACTGTAATTCACAAACCTGCAGAGTTATAAATGACAGCTATCGTCCAAAAATATACTGAAGTAAGGCTGCCAAGAGGACTTGAAAGCGGGGCAGAATTGCAGGAAACCGATTTCAGGAGGTAGACTGGAATTGCATTGAAAGCATAGGAAAAGAGGCAGAACGTCCACAATGATGCACTTGGCCAAAAAGGGCGTATGCGTTTTTTCCTGAATATATTCAGGAAAAAACGCATACGCCCTTTTTGGCCAACCAAGCAAGCTTGCAAAGGAAATCTGCACTACAATGAAGTCTCACTTCCCCCCGGTCAAAAGGGCCATCTGAAAAAAGTGTAAAATCCAGAAAGGCAGGACAGGCCATGGAGAACTGGGAGCCTTGTTATGCTGATGGGCGGGATGTAAATTGCCAACAGACAAACGGGAGAAGTGTATGGTGTTTCCTGAAACATCTAAAAAACAAAGCAACAGAGCCTAGGGCACTTCCACTTATGGTCCTATAGCTTAGGGAAATTAAAATCAAAAAGACACAGCCACCCCAAAGTTTGGGACGCCTCTGTTGACAAGAACCTCGTTTACTGTACAAGTGCAATATCACAGAAAGTGAAAAATGGATAAAGAACTTGTGGTACTTACGTACAATGCAGTATCACTCAGCAATGAAATCTATGTCATCAGGCCCGTAGCAGCATAATGAGTGGATTCAGGTACGATGATTCTAACTGAAATAAGTCACACAGAAAAAGAAACATCATAAGATATCACTAATACACGGAATGTAAACTTGGCTACACAGGAACTGAATTACAGAACAGAACAGGGTCTCAAATTTAGAAAACCAACTTATGCTTGCTTAAGGGTAAAAGTGAGTTGGGGTGCTGCATAAAACCAGAGATTGAAATGAGCACAGATAAAGTTCCTTAAGCCAAATATGGAATAGACAAGAGCTAGTCCTTGCTCAACGAAATGGACTCAACACCGCATATTAAACGCCTAAGAATGTACCAGACTAGTAAGTAACTTAAAACCTATGGATTGCTATGTCTCCGAAAGAGAATCAAGCATGTGTACAGGGGCATAAACGCAGCAGTAATAGGATTGGAGAGGTTCGGTGAGCAAATGAAGACCCTTTGAAGTCATATTGCATGGTCCCCATTCCACGGGTTTCAACTACCCAGGTTTAAGGTATTCTTCCTACAGCTAAATCATGCATGTGGAATCCAGAGTATGATCAACCGTGTGAACGGGAGACGTGTTCAAATATGTCTCAGTTTTCGTACCCTGGTACTCGGGTGCAACATTCCAGACGCTTTACTAACACTCTCCCGACTTGGAGAGTCAGTCCCTTTAACCTCCTGTTTGGCCCAGTTTGCAATTTCTGCGGAAGATGAACAGGAATAGGGAGAACCAATGAGAGACTAGCTGGAGGTGTCTGGACGGGCAAATTTAACTCTCATTTCCCACCAGGAAGAGGAATTAACCAAAGGCTCAGCGTGCCGTGCCGGAACAAGATTAGGGCCTGAAGCCATCCTGCGGTGTTGCGGCCAGCTCAAAAGAAAGTGAGTTGAAGAAAGGAGCTCAGGGGCACTGTAATT
The DNA here is from genome assembly GCF_964374135.1 of Grampus griseus. Classification (NCBI taxonomy): domain Eukaryota; kingdom Metazoa; phylum Chordata; class Mammalia; order Artiodactyla; family Delphinidae; genus Grampus; species Grampus griseus. The sequence goes on along the minus strand of NW_028133394.1, from coordinate 541,694 downwards.
CACAAACCTGCAGAGTTATAAATGACAGCTATCGTCCAAAAATATACTGAAGTAAGGCTGCCAAGAGGACTTGAAAGCGGGGCAGAATTGCAGGAAACCGATTTCAGGAGGTAGACTGGAATTGCATTGAAAGCATAGGAAAAGAGGCAGAACGTCCACAATGATGCACTTGGCCAAAAAGGGCGTATGCGTTTTTTCCTGAATATATTCAGGAAAAAACGCATACGCCCTTTTTGGCCAACCAAGCAAGCTTGCAAAGGAAATCTGCACTACAATGAAGTCTCACTTCACCCCGGTCAAAAGGGCCATCTGAAAAAAGTGTAAAATCCAGAAAGGCAGGACAGGCCATGGTGAACTGGGAGCCTTGTTATGCTGATGGGCGGGATGTAAATTGCCAACAGACACTCGGGAGAAGTGTATGGTGTTTCCTGAAACATCTAAGAAACAAAGCAACAGAGCCTAGGGCACTTCCACTTATGGTCCTATAGCTTAGGGAAATTAAAATCAAAAAGACACAGCCACCCCAATGTTTGGAACGGCTCTGTTTACAAGAACCTCGTTTACAGTACAAGTTCAACATCGCAGAAAGTGAAAAATGGATAAAGAAGCTGTGGTATTTACTTACAAAGCAATATCACTCAGCAAAGAAATCTATGTCATCAGGCCCGTAGCAGCATAATGAGTGGATTCAGGTACGATGATTCTAACTGAAATAAGTCACACAGAAAAAGAAACATCATAAGATATCACTAATACACGGAATGTAAACTTGGCTGCACAGGAACTGAATTCCAAAACAGAACAGGGTCTCAAATTTAGAAAACCAACTTATGCTTGCTTAAGGGAAAAGGTGAGTTGGGGTGATGCATAAAACCAGAGATTGAAATGAGCACAGATAAAGTTCCTTAAGACAAATATGGAATAGACAAGAGCTACTCCTTGCTCAACGAAATGGACTCAACACCCCATATTAAACGCCTAAGAATGTACCTGACTAGTAAGTATCTTAAAACCTATGGATTGCTACGTCTCCAAAAGAGAATCAAGCGTGTGTTCAGGGGCATAAACGCAGCAGTGATAGGATTGGAGAGGTTCAGTGAGAAAATGAAGACCTTTTGAAGTCATATTTCATACCCATTCCACGGGTCTCAACTCTCCAGGTTTAAGGTATTCTACCTTCAGCTAAAACATGCATGTGGAACCCAGAGTATGATCAACTGTGTGATCGGGAGACGTGTTCAGATATGTCTCAGTTTTCGTCCCCTGGTACTTCAGTGCAACATTCCAGAAGCTTTACTAACACTCTCCCCACTCGGAGAGTCAGTGCCTTTAACCTCCTGTTTGGCCCAGTTTGCAATTTCTGCGGAAGATGAACAGGAATAGGGAGAACCAATGAGAGACTAGCTGGAGGTGTCTGGACGGGCAAATTTAACTCTCATTTCCCACCAGGAAGAGGAATTAACCAAAGGCTCAGCGTGCCGTGCCAGAACAAGATTAGGGCCTGAAGCCATCCTGCAGTGTTGCGGCCAGCTCACAAGAAAGCGAGTTGAAGAAAGGAGCTCAGGGGCACTGTAATTCACAAACCTGCAGAGTTATAAATGACAACTATCGTCCAAAAATATACTGAAGTAAGGCTGCCTAGAGGAGTTGAAAGCGGGGCAGAATTGCAGGAAACCGATTTCAGGAGGTAGACTGGAATTGCATTGAAAGCATAGGAAAAGAGGCAGAACGTCCACAATGATGCACTTGGCCAAAAAGGGCGTATGCGTTTTTTCCTGAATATATTCAGGAAAAAACGCATACGCACTTTTTGGCCAACCAAGCAAGCTTGCAAAGGAAATCTGCACTACAATGAAGTCTCACTTCCCCCCGGTCGAAAGGCCCATCTGAAAACAATGTAAAATACAGAAAGGGAGGACATTCCATGCAGAACTGGGAGCCTTGTTATGCTGATGGGCAGGATGTAAATTGCCAACAGCCACTCGGGAGAAGTGTATGGTGTTTCCTGAAACATCTAAAAAACAAAGCAACAGAGCCTAGGGAACTTCCACTTATGGTCCTATAGCTTAGGGAAATTAAAATCTAAAAGACACAGCCACCCCAAAGGTTGGGACGCCTCTGTTTACAAGAACCTCGTTTACTGTACAAGTGCAATATCACAGAAAGTGAAAAATGGATAAAGAACTTGTGGTACTTACGTACAATGCAGTATCATTCAGCAATGAAATCTATGTCATCAGGCCCGTAGCAGCATAATGAGTGGATTCAGGTACGATGATTCTAACTGAAATAAGTCACACAGAAAAAGAAACATCATAAGATATCACTAATACACGGAATGTAAACTTGGCTACACAGGAACTGAATTCCAAAACAGAACAGGGTCTCAAATTTAGAAAACCAACTTATGCTTGCTTAAGGGGAAAGGTGAGTTGGGGTGCTGCATAAAACCAGAGATTGAAATGAGCACAGATAAAGTTCCTTAAGCCAAATATGGAATAGACAAGAGCTACTCCTTGCTCAACGAAATGGACTCAACACGGCATATTAAACGCCTAAGAATGTACCTGACTAGTAAGTAACTTAAAACCTATGGATTGCTATGTCTCCGAAAGAGAATCAAGCATGTGTACAGGGGCATAAACGCACCAGTGATAGGATTGGAGAGGTTCGGTGAGCAAATGAAGACCCTTTGAAGTCATATTGCATGGTCCCCATTCCACGGGTTTCAACTACCCAGGTTTAAGGTATTCTTCCTACAGCTAAATCATGCATGTGGAATCCAGAGTATGATCAACCGTGTGAACGGGAGACGTGTTCAAATATGTCTCAGTTTTCGTACCCTGGTACTCGGGTGCAACATTCCAGACGCTTTACTAACACTCTCCCGACTTGGAGAGTCAGTCCCTTTAACCTCCTGTTTGGCCCAGTTTGCAATTTCTGCGGAAGATGAACAGGAATAGCGAGAACCAATGAGAGACTAGCTGGAGGTGTCTGGACGGGCAAATTTAACTCTCATTTCCCACCAGGAAGAGGAATTAACCAAAGGTTCAGCATGCCGTGCCGGAACCAGATTAGGGCCTGAAGCCATCCTGCGGTGTTGCGGCCAGGTCACAAGAAAGCGAGTTGAAGAAAGGAGCTCAGGGGCACTGTAATTCACAAACCTGCAGAGTTATAAATGACAGCTATCGTCCAAAAATATACTGAAGTAAGGCTGCCAAGAGGACTTGAAAGCGGGGCAGAATTGCAGGAAACCGATTTCAGGAGGTAGACTGGAATTGCATTGAAAGCATAGGAAAAGAGGCAGAACGTCCACAATGATGCACTTGGCCAAAAAGGGCGTATGCGTTTTTTCCTGAATATATTCAGGAGAAAACGCATACGCCCTTTTTGGCCAACCAAGCAAGCTTGCAAAGGAAATCTGCACTACAATGAAGTCTCACTTCCCCCCGGTCAAAAGGGCCATCTGAAAAAAGTGTAAAATCCAGAAAGGCAGGACAGGCCATGGAGAACTGGGAGCCTTGTTATGCTGATGGGCGGGATGTAAATTGCCAACAGACACTCGGGAGAAGTGTATGGTGTTTCCTGAAACATCTAAAAAACAAAGCAACAGAGCCTAGGGCACTTCCACTTATGGTCCTATAGCTTAGGGAAATTAAAATCAAAAAGACACAGCCACCCCAAAGTTTGGGACACCTCTGTTTACAAGAACCTCGTTTACTGTACAAGTTCAATATCACAGAAAGTGAAAAATGGATAAAGAACTTGTGGTACTTACGTACAATGCAGTATCACTCAGCAATGAAATCTATGTCATCAGGCCCGTAGCAGAATAATGAGTGGATTCAGGTACGATGATTTTAACTGAAATAAGTCACACAGAAAAAGAAACATCATAAGATATCACTAATACACGGAATGTAAACTTGGCTACACAGGAACTGAATTCCAAAACAGAACAGGGTCACAAATTTAGAAAACCAACTTATGCTTGCTTAAGGGGAAAGGTGAGTTGGGGTGCTGCATAAAACCGGAGATTGAAATGAGCACAGATAAAGTTCCTTAAGCCAAATATGGAATAGACAAGAGCTACTCCTTGCTCAAAGAAATGGACTCAACACCCCATATTAAACGCCTAAGAATGTACCTGACTAGTAAGTATCTTAAAACCTATGGATTGTTACGTCTCCAAAAGAGAATCAAGCGTGTGTTCAGGTGTATAAACGCAGCAGTGATAGGATTGGAGAGGTTCGGTGTGCAAAGAAGACCCTTTGAAGTCATATTGCATGGTACCCATTCCACGGGTCTCAACTCTCCAGGTTTAAGGTATTCTTCCTTCAGCTAAAACATGCATGTGGAACCCAGAGTATGATCAACCATGTGAGCGGGAGATATGTTCAAATATGTCTCAGTTTTCGTACCCTAGTACTCGGGTGCAACATTCCAGACGCTTTACTAACACTCTCCCGACTTGGAGAGTCAGTCCCTTTAACCTCCTGTTTGGCCCAGTTTGCAATTTCTGTGGAAGATGAACAGGAATAGCGAGAACCAATGAGAGACTAGCTGGAGGTGTCTGGACGGGCAAATTTAACTCTCATTTCCCACGAGGAAGAGGAATTAACCAAAGGTTCAGCGTGCCGTGCCGAAACCAGATTAGGGCCTGAAGCCATCCTGCGGTGTTGCGGCCAGCTCAAAAGAAAGCGAGTTGAAGAAAGGAGCTCAGGGGCACTGTAATTCACAAACCTGCAGAGTTATAAATGACAGCTATCGTCCAAAAATATACTGAAGTAAGGCTGCCAAGAGGACTTGAAAGCGGGGCAGAATTGCAGGAAACCGATTTCAGGAGGTAGACTGGAATTGCATTGAAAGCATAGGAAAAGAGGCAGAACGTCCACAATGATGCACTTGGCCAAAAAGGGCGTATGCGTTTTTTCCTGAATATATTCAGGAAAAAACGCAAACGCCCTTTTTGGCCAACCAAGCAAGCTTGCAAAGGAAATCTGCACTACAATGAAGTCTCACTTCCCCCCGGTCAAAAGGGCCATCTGAACAAAGTATAAAATCCAGAAAGGCAGGACAGGCCATGGAGAACTGGGAGCCTTGTTATGCTGATGGGCGGGATGAAAATTGCCAACAGACACTCCGGAGAAGTGTATGGTGTTTCCTGAAACATCTAAAAAACAAAGCAACAGAGCCTAGGGCACTTCCACTTATGGTCCTATAGCTTAGGGAAGTTAAAATCAAAAAGACACAGCCACCCCAAAGTTTGGGACGCCTCTGTTTACAAGAACCTCGTTTACCGTACAAGTTCAATATCACAGAAAGTGAAAAATGTATAAAGAACTTGTGGTACTTACGTACAATGCAGTATCACTCAGCAATGAAATCTATGTCATCAGGCCCGTAGCAGCATAATGAGTGGATTCAGGTACGATGATTCTAACTGAAATAAGTCACACAGAAAAAGAAACATCATAAGATATCACTAATACACGGAATGTAAAATTGGCTACACAGGAACTGAATTACAGAACAGAACAGGGTCCCAAATTTAGAAAACCAACTTATGCTTGCTTAAGGGGAAAGGTGAGTTGGGGTGCTTCATAAAACCAGAGATTGAAATGAGCACAGATAAAGTTCCTTAAGCCAAATATGGAATAGACAAGAGCTACTCCTTGCTCAACGAAATGGACTCAACACCCCATATTAAAAGCCTAAGAATGTACCTGACTAGTAAGTATCTTAAAACCTATGGATTGCTATGTCTCCGAAAGAGAATCAAGCATGTGTACACGGGAATAAACACAGCAGTGATAGGATTGGAGAGGTTCGGTGAGCAAATGAAGACCCTTTGAAGTCATATTGCATGGTACCCATTACACGGGTCTCAACTCTCCAGGTTTAAGGTATTCTTCCTTCAGCTAAAACATGCATGTGGAACCCAGAGTATGATCAACCGTGTGAACGGGAGACGTGTTCAAATATGTCTCAGTTTTCGTCCCCTGGTACTTGGGTGCAACATTCCAGACGCTTTACTAACAGTCTCCCCACTTGGAGAGTCAGCGCCTTTAACCTCCTGTTTGGCCCAGTTTGCAATTTCTGCGGAAGATGAACAGGAATAGGGAGAACCAATGAGAGACTAGCTGGAGGTGTCTGGACGGGCAAATTTAACTCTCATTTCCCACCAGGAAGAGGAAGTAACCAAAGGCTCAGCTGCCGTGCCGGAACCAGATTAGGGCCTGAAGCCATCCTGCGGTGTTGCGGCCAGCTCAAAAGAAAGCGAGTTGAAGAAAGGAGCTCAGGGGCACTGTAATTCACAAACCTGCAGAGTTATAAATGACAGCTATCGTCCAAAAATATACTGAAGTAAGGCTGCCAAGAGGACTTGAAAGCGGGGCAGAATTGCAGGAAACCGATTTCAGGAGGTAGACTGGAATTGCATTGAAAGCATAGGAAAAGAGGCAGAACGTCCACAATGATGCACTTGGCCAAAAAGGACGTATGCGTTTTTTCCTGAATATATTCAGGAAAAAACGCATACGCCCTTTTTGGCCAACCAAGCAAACTTGCAAAGGAAATCTGCACTACAATGAAGTCTCACTTCCCCCCGGTCAAAAGGGCCATCTGAAAAAAGTGTAAAATCCAGAAAGGCAGGACAGGCCATGGAGAACTGGGAGCATTGTTATGCAGATGGGCGGGATGGAAATTGCCAACAGACACTCGGGAGAAGTGTATGGTGTTTCCTGAAACATCTAAAAAACAAAGCAACAGAGCCAAGGGCACTTCCACTTATGGTCCTATAGCTTAGGGAAATTAAAATCAAAAAGACACAGCCACCCCAAAGTTTGGGACGCCTCTGTTTACAAGAACCTCGTTTACAGTACAAGTTCAATATCACAGAAAGTGAAAAATGGATAAAGAACTTGTGGTACTTACGTAAAATGCAGTATCACTCAGCAATGAAATCTATGTCATCAGGCCCGTAGCAGCATAATGAGTGGATTCAGGTACGATGATTATAACTGAAATAAGTCACACAGAAAAAGAAACATCATAAGATATCACTAATACACGGAATGTAAACTTGGCTACACAGGAACTGAATTCCAAAACAGAACAGGGTCTCAAATTTAGAAAACCAACTTATGCTTGCTTAAGGGGAAAGGTGAGTTGGGGTGCTGCATAAAACCAGAGATTGAAATGAGCACAGATAAAGTTCCTTAAGCAAATATGGAATAGACAAGAGCTACTCCTTGCTCAACGAAATGGACTCAACACCCCATATTAAACGCCTAAGAATGTACCTGACTAGTAAGTATCTTAAAACCTATGGATTGCTATGTCTCCAAAAGAGAATCAACCGTGTGTACAGGGGCATAAACGCAGCAGTGATAGGATTGGAGAGGTTCGGTGAGCAAATGAAGACCCTTTGAAGTCATATTGCATGGTACCCATTCCACGGGTTTCAACTCTCCAGGTTTAAGGTATTCTTCCTTCAGCTAAAACATGCATGTGGAACCCATAGTATGATCAACCATGTGAACGGGAGACGTGTTGAAATATGTCTCAGTTTTCCTCCCCTGGTACTCGGGTGCAACATTCCAGACGCTTTACTAACACTCTCCCGACTTGGAGAGTCAGTCCCTTTAACCTCCTGTTTGGCCCAGTTTGCAATTTCTGCGGAAGATGAACAGGAATAGCGAGAACCAATGAGAGACTAGCTGGAGATGTCTGGACGGGCAAATTTAACTCTCATTTCCCACCAGGAAGAGGAATTAACCAAAGGCACAGCGTGGCATGCCAGGACCAGATTAGGGCCTGAAGCCATCCTGCGGTGTTGCGGCCAGGTCACAAGAAAGCGAGTTGAAGAAAGGAGCTCAGGGGCACTGTAATTCACAAACCTGCAGAGTTATAAATGACAGCTATCGTCCAAAAATATACTGAAGTAAGGCTGCCAAGAGGACTTGAAAGCGGGGCAGAATTGCAGGAAACCGATTTCAGGAGGTAGACTGGAATTGCATTGAAAGCATAGGAAAAGAGGCAGAACGTCCACAATGATGCACTTGGCCAAAAAGGGCGTATGCGTTTTTTCCTGAATATATTCAGGAAAAAACGCATACGCCCTTTTTGGCCAACCAAGCAAGCTTGCAAAGGAAATCTGCACTACAATGAAGTCTCACTTCCCCACGGTCAAAAGGGCCATCTGAAAAAAGTGTAAAATCCAGAAAGGCAGGACAGGCCATGGAGAACTGGGAGCCTTGTTATGCTGATGGGCGGGATGGAAATTGCCAACAGACACTCGGGAGAAGTGTATGGTGTTTCCTGAAACATCTAAAAAACAAAGCAACAGAGCCAAGGGCACTTCCACTTATGGTCCTATAGCTTAGGGAAATTAAAATCAAAAAGACACAGCCACCCCAAAGTTTGGGACGCCTCTGTTTACAACAACCTCGTTTACCGTACAAGTTCAACATCGCAGAAAGTGAAAAATGGATAAAGAAGTTGTGGTATTTACTTACAAAGCAATATCACTCAGCAATGAAATCTATGTCATCAGGCCCTTAGCAGCACAATGAGTGGATTCAGGTAGGATGATTCTAACTGAAATAAGTCACACAGAAAAAGAAACATCATAAGATATCAGTAATACACGGAATGTAAACTTGGCTACACAGGAACTGAATTACAGAACAGAACAGGGTCTCAAATTTAGAAAACCAACTTTTGCTTGCTTAAGGGGAAAGGTGAGTTGGGGTGCTTCATAAAACCAGAGATTGAAATGAGCACAGATAAAGTTCCTTAAGCCAAATATGGAATAGACAAGAGCTACTCCTTGCTCAACGAAATGGACTCAACACCGCATATTAAACGCCTAAGAATGTACCTGACTAGTAAGTATCTTAAAACCTATGGATTGCTTTGCCTCCAAAACAGAATCAAGCGTGTGTACAGGGGCATAAACGCAGCAGTGATAGGATTGGAGAGGTTCGGTGAGCAAATGAAGACCCTTTGAAGTCATATTGCATGGTACCCATTCCACGGGTCTCAACTCTCCAGGTTTAAGGTATTCTTCCTTCAGCTAAAACATGCATGTGGAACCCAGAGTATGATCAACGTGTGAACGGGAGACGTATTTAAATATGTCTCAGTTTTCCTCCCCTGGTACTCGGGTGCAACATTCCAGACGCTTTACTAACACTCTCCCCACTTGGAGAGTCATTCCCTATAAACTCTTGTTTGGCCCAGTTTGCAATTTCTGCGGAAGATGAACAGGAATAGGGAGAACCAATGAGAGACTAGCTGGAGGTGTCTGGACGGGCAAATTTAACTCTCATTTCCCACCAGGAAGAGGAAATAACCAAAGGCACAGCGTGCCGTGCCGGAACCAGATTAGGGCCTGAAGCCATCCTGCGGTGTTGCGACCAGCTCACAAGAAAGCGAGTTGAAGAAAGGAGCTGAGGGGCACTGTAATTCACAAACCTGCAGAGTTATAAATGACAGCTATCGTCCAAAAATATACTGAAGTAAGGCTGCCAAGAGGACTTGAAAGCGGGGCAGAATTGCAGGAAACCGATTTCAGGAGGTAGACTGGAATTGCATTGAAAGCATAGGAAAAGAGGCAGAACGTCCACAATGATGCACTTGGCCAAAAAGGACGTATGCATTTTTTCCTGAATATATTCAGGAAAAAACGCATACGCCCTTTTTGGACAACCAAGCAAGCTTGCAAAGGAAATCTGCACTACAATGAAGTCTCACTTCCCCCCGGTCAAAAGGGCCATCTGAAAAAAGTGTAAAATCCAGAAAGGCAGGACAGGCCATGGAGAACTGGGAGCCTTGTTATGCTGATGGGCGGGATGTAAATTGCCAACAGACACTAGGGAGAAGTGTATGGTGTTTCCTGAAACATGTAAAAAACAAAGCAACAGAGCCTAGGGCACTTCCACTTATGGTCCTATAGCTTAGGGAAATTAAAATCAAAAAGACACAGCCACCCCGAAGTTTGGGACGTCTCTGTTTACAAGAACCTCATTTACCATACAAGTTCAATATCACAGAAAGTGAAAAATGGATAAAGAACATGTGGTACTTACGTACAATGCAATATCACTCAGCAATGAAACCTACGTCACCAGGCCCGTAGCAGCACAATGAGTGGATTCAGGTATGATGATTCTAACTGAAATAAGTCACACAGAAAAAGAAACATCATAAGATATCAGTAATACACGGAATGTAAACTTGGCTACAGAGGAACTGAATTACAAAACAGAACAGGGTCTCAAATTTAGAAAACCAACTTATGCTTGCTTAAGGGTAAAGGTGAGTTGGGGTGCTGCATAAAACCAGAGATTGAAATGAGCACAGATAAAGTTCCTTAAGCCAAATATGGAATAGAAAAGAGCTACTCCTTGCTCAACGAAATGGACTCAACACCCCATATTAAACGCCTAAGAATGTACCTGACTAGTAAGTATCTTAAAACCTATGGATTGCTATGTCTCCAAAAGAGAATCAAGCGTGTGTACAGGGGCATAAACGCAGCAGTGATAGGATTGGAGAGGTTCGGTGAGCAAATGAAGACCCTTTGAAGTCATATTGCATGGTACCCATTCCACGGGTCTCAACTCTCCAGGTTTAAGGTATTCTTCCTTCAGCTAAAACATACATGTGGAACCCAGAGTATGATCAACCGTGTGAACGGGAGACGTGTTCAAATATGTCTCAGTTTTTCTCCCCTGGTACTTGGGTGTAACATTCCAGATGCTTTACTAACAGTCTCCCCACTTGGAGAGTCAGCGCCTTTAACCTCCTGTTTGGTCCAGTTTGCAATTTCTGCGGAAGATGAACAGGAATAACGAGAACCAATGAGAGACTAGCTGGAGGTGTCTGGAAGGGCAAATTTAACTCTCATTTCCCACCAGGAAGAGGAAATAACCAAAGGCTCAGCTGCCGTGCCGGAACCAGATTAGGGCCTGAAGCCATCCTGCGGTGTTGCGGCCAGCTCAAAAGAAAGCGAGTTGAAGAAAGGAGCTCAGGGGCACTGTAATTCACAAACCTGCAGAGTTATAAATGACAGCTATCGTCCAAAAATATACTGAAGTAAGGCTGCCAAGAGGACTAGAAAGCGGGGCAGAATTGCAGGAAACCGATTTCAGGAGGTAGACTGGAATTGCATTGAAAGCATAGGAAAAGAGGCAGAACGTCCACAATGATGCACTTGGCCAAAAAGGGCGTATGCGTTTTTTCCTGAATATATTCAGGAAAAAACGCATACGCCCTGTTTGGCCAACCAAGCAAGCTTGCAAAGGAAATCTGCACTACAATGAAGTCTCACTTCCCCCCGGTCAAAAGGGCCATCTGAAAAAAGTGTAAAACCCAGAAAGGCAGGACAGGCCATGGAGAACTGGGAGCCTTGTTATGCTGATGGGCGGGATGTAAATTGCCAACAGACACTCGGGAGAAGTGTATGGTGTTTCCTGAAACATCTAAACAACAAAGCAAAAGAGCCTAGGGCACTTCCACTTATGGTCCTATAGCTTAGGGAAATTAAAATCAAAAAGACACAGCCACCCCAAAGTTTGGGACGCCTCTGTTTACAAGAACCTCGTTTACAGTACAAGTTCAACATCGCAGAAAGTGAAAAATGGATAAAGAAGTTGTGGTATTTACTTACAAAGCAATATCACTCAGCAATGAAATCTATGTCATCAGGCCCTTAGCAGCACAATGAGTGGATTCAGGTATGATGATTCTAACTGAAATAAGTCACACAGAAAAAGAAACATCATAAGATATCAGTAATACACGGAATGTAAACTTGGCTACACAGGAACTGAATTACAGAACAGAACAGGGTCTCAAATTTAGAAAACCAACATATGCTTACTTAAGGGGAAAGGTGAGTTGGGGTGCTGCATAAAAGAAGAGATTGAAATGAGCACAGATAAAGTTCCTTAAGCCAAATATGGAATAGAGAAGAGCTACTCCTTGCTCAACGAAATGGACTCAACACCGCATATTAAACGCCTAAGAATGTACCTGACTAGTAAGTATCTTAAAACCTATGGATTGCTATGTCTCCGAAAGAGAATCAAGCATGTGTACAGGGGCATAAACGCAGCAGTGATAGGATTGGAGAGGTTCGGTGAGCAAATGAAGACCCTTTGAAGTCATATTGCATGGTACCCATTCCACGGGTCTCAACTCTCCAGGTTTAAGGTATTCTTCCTTCAGCTAAAACATGCATGTGTTACCCAGAGTATGATCAACTGTGTCAACGGGAGACGTGTTCAAATATGTCTCAGTTTTCCTCCCCTGGTACTCGGGTGCAACATTCCAGACGCTTTACTAACACTCTCCCCACTTGGAGAGTCATCGCCTTTAACCTCCTGTTTGGCCCAGTTTGCAATTTCTGCGGAAGATGAACAGGAATAGCGAGAACCAATGAGAGACTAGCTGGAGGTGTTTGGATGGGCAAATTTAACTCTGATTTCCAACCAGGAAGACGAATCAACCAAAGGCTCAGCGTGCCATGCCAGAACCAGATTAGGGCCTGAATCCATCCTGCGGTGTTGCAGCCAGCTCACAAGAAAACGAGTTGAAGAAAGGAGCTCAGGGGCACTGTAATTCACAAACCTGCAGAGTTATAAATGACAGCTATCGTCCAAAAATATACTGAAGTAAGGCTGCCAAGAGGACTTGAAAGCGGGGCAGAATTGCAGGAAACCGATTTCAGGAGGTAGACTGGAATTGCATTGAAAGCATAGGAAAAGAGGCAGAACGTCCACAATGATGCACTTGGCCAAAAAGGGCGTATGCGTTTTTTCCTGAATATATTCAGGAAAAAACGCATACGCCCTTTTTGGCCAACCAAGCAAGCTTGCAAAGGAAATCTGCACTACAATGAAGTGTCACTTCCCCCCGGTCAAAAGGGCCATCTGAAAAAAGTGTAAAATCCAGAAAGGCAGGACAGGCCATGGAGAACTGGGAGCCTTGTTATGCTGATGGGCGGGATGTAAATTGCCAACAGACACTCGGGAGAAGTGTATGGTGTTTCCTGAAACATCTAAACAACAAAGCAACAGAGCCTAGGGCACTTCCACTTATGGTCCTATAGCTTAGGGAAATTAAAATCAAAAAGACACAGCCACCCCAAAGTTTGGAACGGCTCTGTTTACAAGAACCTCGTTTACCGTACAAGTTCAACATCGCAGAAAGTGAAAAATGGATAAAGAACTTGTGGTACTTACGTACAATGCAGTATCACTCAGCAATGAAATCTATGTCATCAGGCCCGTAGCAGCATAATGAGTGGATTCAGGTACGATGATTCTAACTGAAATAAGTCACACAGCAAAAGAAACATCATAAGATATCAGTAATACATGGAATGTAAACTTGGCTACAAAGGAACTGAATTCCAAAACAGAACAGGGTCTCAAATTTAGAAAACCAACTTATGCTTGCTTAAGGGGAAAGGTGAGTTGGGGTGCTGCATAAAACCAGAGATTCAAATGAGCACAGATAAAGTTCCTTAAGCCAAATATGGAATAGACCAGAGCTACTCCTTGCTCAACGAAATGGACTCAACACCCCATATTAAACGCCTAAGAATGTACCTGACTAGTAAGTATCTTAAAACCTATGGATTGCTATGTCTCAAAAAGAGAATCAAGCGTGTGTACAGGGGCATAAACGCAGCAGTGATAGGATTGGAGAGGTTCGGTGAGCAAATGAAGACCCTTTGAAGTCATATTGCATGGTACCCATTCCACGGGTCTCAACTCTCCAGGTTTAAGGTATTCTTCCTTCAGCTAAAACATGCATGTGGAACCCAGAGTATGATGAACCGTGTGAACGGGAGAAGTGTTCAAATATGTCTCAGTTTTTGTCCCCTGGTACTTGGGTGCCACATTCCAGACGCTTTACTAACACTCTCCCCACTTGGAGAGTCAGCGCCTTTAACCTCCTGTTTGGCCCAGTTTGCAATTTCTGCGGAAGATGAACAGGAATAGCGAGAACCAATGAGAGACTAGCTGGAGGTGTCTGGACGGGCAAATTTAACTCTCATTTCCCACTAGGAAGAGGAAATAACCAAAGGCTCCGCTGCCGTGCCGGAACCAGATTAGGGCCTGAAGCCATCCTGCGGTGTTGCGGCCAGCTCAAAAGAAAGCGAGTTGAAGAAAGGAGCTCAGGGGCACTGTAATTCACAAACCTGCAGAGTTATAAATGACAGCTATCGTCCAAAAATATACTGAAGTAAGGCTGCCAAGAGGACTTGAAAGCGGGGCAGAATTGCAGGAAACCGATTTCAGGAGGTAGACTGGAATTGCATTGAAAGCATAGGAAAAGAGGCAGAACGTCCACAATGATGCACTTGGCCTAAAAGGGCGTATGCGTTTTTTCCTGAATATATTCAGGAAAAAACGCATACGCCCTTTTTTGCTAACCAAGCAAACTTGTTAAGGAAATCTGCACTACAATGAAGTCTCACTTCCCCACGGTCAAAAGGGCCATCTGAAAAAAGTGTAAAATCCAGAAAGGCAGGACAGGCCATGGAGAACTGGGAGCCTTGTTATGCTGATGGGCGGGATGTAAATTGCCAACAGACACTCGGGAGAAGTGTATGGTGTTTCCTGAAACATCTAAAAAACAAAGCAACAGAGCCTAGGGCACTTCCACTTATGGTCCTATAGCTTAGGGAAATTAAAATCAAAAAGACACAGCCACCCCAAAGTTTGGGACGCCTCTGTTTACAAGAACCTCGTTTACAGTACAAGTTCAACATCGCAGAAAGTGAAAAATGGATAAAGAAGTTGTGGTATTTACTTACAAAGCAATATCACTCAGCAATGAAATCTATGTCATCAGGCCCTTAGCAGCACAATGAGTGGATTCAGGTATAATGATTCCAACTAAAATAAGTCACACAGAAAAAGAAACATCATAAGATATCACTAATACACGGAATGTAAACTTGGCTACACAGGAACTGAATTCCAAAACAGAACAGGGTCTCAAATTTAGAAAACCAACTTATGCTTGCTTAAGGGGAAAGGTGAGTTGGGGTGCTGCATAAAACCAGAGATTGAAATGAGCACAGATAAAGTTCCTTAAGCCAAATATGGAATAGACAAGAGCTACTCCTTGCTCAACGAAATGGACTCAACACCGCATATTAAACGCCTAAGAATGTACCTGACTAGTAAGTATCTTAAAACCTATGGATTGCTATGTCTCCGAAAGAGAATCAAGCATGTGTACAGGGGCATAAACGCAGCAGTGATAGGATTGGAGAGGTTCGGTGAGCAAATGAAGACCCTTTGAAGTCATATTGCATGGTACCCATTCCACGGGTTTAAACTACCCAGGTTTAAGGTATTCTTCCTTCAGCTAAAACATGCATGTGGAACCTAGAGTATGATCAACCATGTGATCGGGAGACGTGTTCAAATATGTCTCAGTTTTCCTCCCCTGGTACTCGGGTGCAACATTCCAGACGCTTTACTAACACTCTCCCGACTTGGAGAGTCAGTCTCTTTAACCTCCTGTTTGGCCCAGTTTGCAATTTCTGCGGAAGATGAACAGGAATAGCGAGAACCAATGAGAGACTAGCTGGAGGTGTCTGGACGGGCAAATTTAACTCTCATTTCCCACCAGGAAGAGGAAATAACCAAAGGCTCAGCATGCTGGGCCATAACCAGATTAGGGCCTGAAGCCATCCTGCGGTGTTGCGGCCAGCTCACAAGAAAGCGAGTTGAAGAAAGGAGCTCAGGGGCACTGTAATTCACAAACCTGCAGAGTTATAAATGACAGCTATCGTCCAAAAATATACTGAAGTAAGGCTGCCAAGAGGACTTGAAAGCGGGGCAGAATTGCAGGAAACCGATTTCAGGAGGTAGACTGGAATTGCATTGAAAGCATAGGGAAAGAGGCAGAACGTCCACAATGATGCACTTGGCCAAAAAGGGCGTATGCGTTTTTTCCTGAATATATTCAGGAAAAAACGCATACGCCCTTTTTGGCCAACCAAGCAAGCTTGCAAAGGAAATCTGCACAACAATGAAGTCTCACTTCCCCCCGGTCAAAAGGGCCATCTGAAAAAAGTGTAAAATCCAGAAAGGCAGGACAGGCCATGGAGAACTGGGAGCCTTCTTATGCTGATGGGCGAGATGTAAATTGCCAACAGACACTCAGGAGAAGTGTATGGTGTTTCCTGAAACATCTAAAATACAAAGCAACAGAGCCTAGGGCACTTCCACTTATGGTCCTATAGCTTAGGGAAATTAAAATCAAAAAGACACAGCCACCCCGAAGTTTGGAACGGCTCTGTTTAGAAGAACCTCGTTTACAGTACAAGTTCAACATCGCAGAAAGTGAAAAATGGATAAAGAAGTTGTGGTATTTACTTACAAAGCAATATCACTCAGCAATGAAATCTATGTCATCAGGCCCTTAGCAGCACAGTGAGTGGATTCAGGTATGATGATTCTAACTGAAATAAGTCACACAGAAAAAGAAACATCATAAGATATCACTAATACACGGAATGTAAACTTGGCTACACAGGAACTGAATTACAGAACAGAACAGGGTCTCAAATTTAGAAAAACAACTTATGCTTGCTTAAGGGGAAAGGTGAGTTGGGGTGCTGCATAAAACCAGAGATTGAAATGAGCACAGATAAAGTTCCTTAAGCCAAATATGGAATAGACAAGAGCTACTCCTTGCTCAACGAAATGGACTCAACACCGCATATTAAACGCCTAAGAATGTACCTGACTAGTAAGTATCTTAAAACCTATGGATTGGTATGTCTCCGAAAGAGAATCAAGCATGTGTACAGGGGCATAAACGCAGCAGTGATAGGATTGGAGAGGTTCGGTGAGCAAATGAAGACCCTTTGAAGTCATATTGCATGGTACCCATTCTACGGGTTTCAACTACCCAGGATTAAGGTATTCTTCCTTCAGCTAAAACATGCATGTGGAACCCAGAGTATGATCAACCGTGTGAACGGGAGACGTGTTCAAATATGTCTCAGTTTTCCTCCCCTGGTACTCGGGTGCAACGTTCCAGACGCTTTACTAACACTCTCCCCACTTGGAGAGTCAGCGCCTTTAACCTCCTGTTTGGCCCAGTTTGCAATTTCTGCGGAAGATGAACAGGAATAGCGAGAACCAATGAGAGACTAGCTGGAGGTGTCTGGACGGGCAAATTTAACTCTCATTTCCCACCAGGAAGAGGAAATAACCAAAGGCTCAGCGTGCCGTGCCGGAACCAGATTAGGGCCTGAAGCCATCCTGCGGTGTTGCGGCCAGCTCACAAGAAAGCGAGTTGAAGAAAGGAGCTCAGGGGCACTGTAATTCACAAACCTGCGGAGTTATAAATGACAGCTATCGTCCAAAAATATACTGAAGTAAGGCTGCCAAGAGGACTTGAAAGCGGGGCAGAATTGCAGGAAACCGATTTCAGGAGGTAGACTGGAATTGTATTGAAAGCATAGAAAAAGAGGCAGAACGTCCACAATGATGCACTTGGCCAAAAAGGGCGTATGCGTTTTTTCCTGAATATATTCAGGAAAAAACGCATACGCACTTTTTGGCCAACCAAGCAAGCTTGCAAAGGAAATCTGCACAACAATGAAGTCTCACTTCCCCCCGGTCAAAAGGGCCATCTGAAAAAAGTGTAAAATCCAGAAAGGCAGGACAGGCCATGGAGAACTGGGAGCCTTGTTATGTTGATGGGCGGGATGTAAATTGCCAACAGACACTCGGGAGAAGTGTATGGTGTTTCCTGAAACATCTAAAAAACAAAGCAACAGAGCCTAGGGCACTTCCACTTATGGTCCTATAGCTTAGGGAAATTAAAATCAAAAAGACACAGCCACCCCGAAGTTTGGGACGCCTCTGTTTACAAGAACCTCGTTTACAGTACAAGTTCAACATCGCAGAAAGTGAAAAATGGATAAAGAAGTTGTGGTATTTACTTACAAAGCAATATCACTCAGCAATGAAATCTATGTCATCAGGCCCTTAGCAGCACAATGAGTGGATTCAGGTATGATGATTCTAACTGAAATAAGTCACACAGAAATAGAAACATCATAAGATATCACTAATACACGGAATGTAAACTTGGCTACACAGGAACTGAATTCCAAAACAGAACAGGGTCTCAAATTTAGAAAACCAACTTATGCTTGCTTAAGGGGAAAGGTGAGTTGGGGTGCTGCATAAAACCAGAGATTGAAATGAGCACAGATAAAGTTCCTTAAGCCAAATATGGAATAGACAAGAGCTACTCCTTGCTCAACGAAATGGACTCAACACCGCATATTAAACGCCTAAGAATGTACCTGACTAGTAAGTATCTTAAAACCTATGGATTGCTATGTCTCCGAAAGAGAATCAAGCATGTGTACAGGGGCATAAACGCAGCAGTGATAGGATTGGAGAGGTTCGGTGAGCAAATGAAGACCCTTTGAAGTCATATTGCATGGTACCCATTCCACGGGTTTCAACTACCCAGGTTTAAGGTATTCTTCCTTCAGCTAAAACATGCATGTGGAACCCAGAGTATGATCAACCGTGTGAACGGGAGACGTGTTCAAATATGTCTCAGTTTTCCTCCCCTGGTACTCGGGTGCAACATTCCAGACGCTTTACTAACACTCTCCCCACTTGGAGAGTCAGCGCCTTTAACCTCCTGTTTGGCCCAGTTTGCAATTTCTGCGGAAGATGAACAGGAATAGCGAGAACCAATGAGAGACTAGCTGGAGGTGTCTGGACGGGCAAATTTAACTCTCATTTCCCACCAGGAAGAGGAAATAACCAAAGGCTCAGCGTGCCGTGCCGGAACCAGATTAGGGCCTGAAGCCATCCTGCGGTGTTGCGGCCAGGTCACAAGAAAGCGAGTTGAAGAAAGGAGCTCAGGGGCACTGTAATTCACAAACCTGCAGAGTTATAAATGACAGCTATCGTCCAAAAATATACTGAAGTAAGGCTGCCAAGAGGACTTGAAAGCGGGGCAGAATTGCAGGAAACCGATTTCAGGAGGTAGACTGGAATTGCATTGAAAGCATAGAAAAAGAGGCAGAACGTCCACAATGATGCACTTGGCCAAAAAGGGCGTATGCGTTTTTTCCTGAATATATTCAGGAAAAAAGGCATACGCCCTTTTTGGCCAACCAAGCAAGCTTGCAAAGGAAATCTGCACTACAATGAAGTCTCACTTCCCCCCGGTCAAAAGGGCCATCTGAAAAAAGTGTAAAATCCAGAAAGGCAGGACAGGCCATGGAGAACTGGGAGCCTTGTTATGCTGATGGGCGGGATGTAAATTGCCAACAGACACTCGGGAGAAGTGTATGGTGTTTCCTGAAACATCTAAAAAACAAAGCAACAGAGCCTAGGGCACTTCCACTTATGGTCCTATAGCTTAGGGAAATTAAAATCAAAAAGACACAGCCACCCCAAAGTTTGGGACGCCTCTGTTTACAAGAACCTCGTTTACCGTACAGGTTCAATATCACAGAAAGTGAAAAATGGAAAAAGAACTTGTGGTACTTACGTACAATGCAGTATCACTCAGCAATGAAATCTATGTCATCAGGCCCTTAGCAGCATAATGAGTGGATTCAGGTATGATGATTCTAACTGAAATAAGTCACACAGAAAAAGAAACATCATAAGATATCACTAATACACGGAATGTAAACTTGGCTACACAGGAACTGAATTCCAAAACAGAACAGGGTCTCAAATTTAGAAAACCAACTTATGCTTGCTTAAGGGGAAAGGTGAGTTGGGGTGCTGCATAAAACCAGAGATTGAAATGAGCACAGATAAAGTTCCTTAAGCCAAATATGGAATAGACAAGAGCTACTCCTTGCTCAACGAAATGGACTCAACACCCCATATTAAACGCCTAAGAATGTACCTGACTAGTAAGTATCTTAAAACCTATGGATTGCTATGTCTCCAAAAGAGAATCAAGCGTGTGTACAGGGGCATAAACGCAGCAGTGATAGGATTGGAGAGGTTCGGTGAGCAAATGAAGACCCTTTGAAGTCATATTGCATGGTACCCATTCCACGGGTCTCAACTCTCCAGGTTTAAGGTATTCTTCCTTCAGCTAAAACATGCATGTGGAACCCAGAGTATGATCAACCGTGTGAACGGGAGACGTGTTCAAATATGTCTCAGTTTTCCTCCCCTGGTACTCGGGTGCAACATTCCAGACGCTTTCCTAACACTCTCCCCACTTGGAGAGTCAGCGCCTTTAACCTCCTGTTTGGCCCAGTTTGCAATTTCTGCGGAAGATGAACAGGAATAGGAAGAACAAATGAGAGACTATCTGGAGGTGTCTGGACGGGCAAATTTAACTCTCATTTCCCACCAGGAAGCGGAAATAACCAAAGGCTCAGCGTGCCGTGCCGGAACCAGATTAGGGCCTGAAGCCATCCTGCGGTGTTGCGGCCAGCTCAAAAGAAAGCGAGTTGAAGAAAGGAGCTCAGGGGCACTGTAATTCACAAACCTGCAGAGTTATAAATGACAGCTATCATCCAAAAATATACTGAAGTAAGGCTGCCAAGAGGACTTGAAAGCGGGGCAGAATTGCAGGAAACCGATTTCAGGAGGTAGACTGGAATTGCATTGAAAGCATAGGAAAAGAGGCAGAACGTCCACAATGATGCACTTGGCCAAAAAGGGCGTATGCGTTTTTTCCTGAATATATTCAGGAAAAAACGCATACGCCCTTTTTGGCCAACCAAGCAAGCTTGCAAAGGAAATCTGCACTACAATGAAGTCTCACTTCCCCCGGTCAAAAGGGCCATCTGAAATAAGTGTAAAATCCAGAAAGGCAGTACAGGCCATGGAGAACTGGGAGCCTTGTTATGCTGATGGGCGGGATGTAAATTGCCAACAGACACTCGGGAGAAGTGTATGGTGTTTCCTGAAACATCTAAAAAACAAAGCAACAGAGCCTAGGGCACTTCCACTTATGGTCCTATAGCTTAGGGAAATTAAAATCAAAAAGACACAGCCACCCCGAAGTTTGGGACGCCTCTGTTTACAAGAACCTCGTTTACAGTACAAGTTCAACATCGCAGAAAGTGAAAAATGGATAAAGAAGTTGTGGTATTTACTTACAAAGCAATATCACTCAGCAATGAAATCTATGTCATCAGGCCCTTAGCAGCACAATGAGTGGATTCAGGTATGATGTTTCTAACTGAAATAAGTCACACAGAAATAGAAACATCATAAGATATCACTAATACACGGAATGTAAACTTGGCTACACAGGAACTGAATTCCAAAACAGAACAGGGTCTCAAATTTAGAAAACCAACTTATGCTTGCTTAAGGGGAATGGTGAGTTGGGGTGCTGCATAAAACCAGAGATTGAAATGAGCACAGATAAAGTTCCTTAAGCCAAATATGGAATAGACAAGAGCTACTCCTTGCTCAACGAAATGGACTCAACACCGCATATTAAACGCCTAAGAATGTACCTGACTAGTAAGTATCTTAAAACCTATGGATTGGTATGTCTCCGAAAGAGAATCAAGCATGTGTACAGGGGCATAAACGCAGCAGTGATAGGATTGGAGAGGTTCGGTGAGCAAATGAAGACCCTTTTAAGTCATATTGCATGGTACCCATTCCACGGGTTTCAACTACCCAGGTTTAAGGTATTCTTCCTTCAGCTAAAACATGCATGTGGAACCCAGAGTATGATCAACCGTGTGAACGGGAGACGTGTTCAAATATGTCTCAGTTTTCCTCCCCTGGTACTCGGGTGCAACATTCCAGACGCTTTACTAACACTCTCCCCACTTGGAGAGTCAGCGTCTTTATCCTCCTGTTTGGCCCAGTTTGCAATATCTGCGGAAGATGAACAGGAATAGCGAGAACCAATGAGAGACTAGCTGGAGGTGTCTGGACGGGCAAATTTAACTCTCATTTCCCACCAGGAACAGGAAATAACCAAAGGCTCAGCGTGCCGGGCCGGAACCAGATTAGGGCCTGAAGCCATCCTGCGGTGTTGCGGCCAGCTCAAAAGAAAGCGAGTTGAAGAAAGGAGCTCAGGGGCACTGTAATTCACAAACCTGCAGAGTTATAAATGACAGCTATCGTCCAAAAATATACTGAAGTAAGGCTGCCAAGAGGACTTGAAAGCGGGGCAGAATTGCAGGAAACCGATTTCAGGAGGTAGACTGGAATTGCATTGAAAGCATAGGAAAAGAGGCAGAACGTCCACAATGATACACTTGGCCAAAAAGGGCGTATGCGTTTTTTCCTGAATATATTCAGGAAAAAACGCATACGCCCTTTTTGGCCAACCAAGCAAGCTTGCAAAGGAAATCTGCACAACAATGAAGTCTCACTTCCCCCCGGTCAAAAGGGCCATCTGAAAAAAGTGTAAAATCCAGAAAGGCAGGACAGGCCATTCAGAACTGGGAGCCTTGTTATGCTGATGGGCGGGATGTAAATTGCCAACAGACACTCGGGAGAAGTGTATGGTGTTTCCTGAAACATCTAAAATACAAAGCAACAGAGCCTAGGGCACTTCCACTTATGGTCCTATAGCTTAGGGAAATTAAAATCAAAAAGACACAGCCACCCCAAAGTTTGGGACGCCTCTGTTTACAAGAACCTCGTTTACCGTACAGGTTCAATATCACAGAAAGTGAAAAATGGAAAAAGAACTTGTGGTACTTACGTACAATGCAGTATCACTCAGCAATGAAATCTATGTCATCAGGCCCTTAGCAGCACAATGAGTGGATTCAGGTATGATGATTCTAACTGAAATAAGTCACACAGAAAAAGAAACATCATAAGATATCACTAATACACGGAATGTAAACTTGGCTACACAGGAACTGAATTCCAAAACAGAACAGGGTCTCAAATTTAGAAAACCAACTTATGCTTGCTTAAGGGGAAAGGTGAGTTGGGGTGCTGCATAAAACCAGAGATTGAAATGAGCACAGATAAAGTTCCTTAAGCCAAATATGGAATAGACAAGAGCTACTCCTTGCTCAACGAAATGGACTCAACACCGCATATTAAACGCCTAAGAATGTACCTGACTAGTAAGTATCTTAAAACCTATGGATTGCTATGTCTCCGAAAGAGAATCAAGCATGTGTACAGGGGCATAAACGCAGCAGTGATAGGATTGGAGAGGTTCGGTGAG
Organism: Grampus griseus; assembly: GCF_964374135.1. NCBI lineage: Eukaryota > Metazoa > Chordata > Mammalia > Artiodactyla > Delphinidae > Grampus > Grampus griseus. The sequence continues at coordinate 518,483 of NW_028133394.1, read as the reverse complement.
CAAATGAAGACCCTTTGAAGTCATATTGCATGGTACCCATTCCACGGGTTTCAACTACCCAGGTTTAAGGTATTCTTCCTTCAGCTAAAACATGCATGTGGAACCCAGAGTATGATCAACCGTGTGAACGGGAGACGTGTTCAAATATGTCTCAGTTTTCCTCCCCTGGTACTCGGGTGCAACATTCCAGACGCTTTACTAACACTCTCCCCACTTGGAGAGTCAGCGCCTTTAACCTCCTGTTTGGCCCAGTTTGCAATTTCTGCGGAAGATGAACAGGAATAGCGAGAACCAATGAGAGACTAGCTGGAGGTGTCTGGACGGGCAAATTTAACTCTCATTTCCCACCAGGAAGAGGAAATAACCAAAGGTTCAGCGTGCCGTGCCGGAACCAGATTAGGGCCTGAAGCCATCCTGCGGTGTTGCGGCCAGGTCACAAGAAAGCGAGTTGAAGAAAGGAGCTCAGGGGCACTGTAATTCACAAACCTGCAGAGTTATAAATGACAGCTATCGTCCAAAAATATACTGAAGTAAGGCTGCCAAGAGGACTTGAAAGCGGGGCAGAATTGCAGGAAACCGATTTCAGGAGGTAGACTGGAATTGCATTGAAAGCATAGAAAAAGAGGCAGAACGTCCACAATGATGCACTTGGCCAAAAAGGGCGTATGCGTTTTTTCCTGAATATATTCAGGAAAAAAGGCATACGCCCTTTTTGGCCAACCAAGCAAGCTTGCAAAGGAAATCTGCACTACAATGAAGTCTCACTTCCCCCCGGTCAAAAGGGTCATCTGAAAAAAGTGTAAAATCCAGAAAGGCAGGACAGGCCATGGAGAACTGGGAGCCTTGTTATGCTGATGGGTGGGATGTAAATTGCCAACAGACACTCGGGAGAAGTGTATGGTGTTTCCTGAAACATCTAAAAAACAAAGCAACAGAGCCTAGGGCACTTCCACTTATGGTCCTATAGCTTAGGGAAATTAAAATCAAAAAGACACAGCCACCCCAAAGTTTGGGACGCCTCTGTTTACAAGAACCTCGTTTACCGTACAGGTTCAATATCACAGAAAGTGAAAAATGGAAAAAGAACTTGTGGTACTTACGTACAATGCAGTATCACTCAGCAATGAAAACTATGTCATCAGGCCCTTAGCAGCATAATGAGTGGATTCAGGTATGATGATTCTAACTGAAATAAGTCACACAGAAAAAGAAACATCATAAGATATCACTAATACACGGAATGTAAACTTGGCTACACAGGAACTGAATTCCAAAACAGAACAGGGTCTCAAATTTAGAAAACCAACTTATGCTTGCTTAAGGGGAAAGGTGAGTTGGGGTGCTGCATAAAACCAGAGATTGAAATGAGCACAGATAAAGTTCCTTAAGCCAAATATGGAATAGACAAGAGCTACTCCTTGCTCAACGAAATGGACTCAACACCCCATATTAAACGCCTAAGAATGTACCTGACTAGTAAGTATCTTAAAACCTATGGATTGCTATGTCTCCAAAAGAGAATCAAGCGTGTGTACAGGGGCATAAACGCAGCAGTGATAGGATTGGAGAGGTTCGGTGAGCAAATGAAGACCCTTTGAAGTCATATTGCATGGTACCCATTCCACGGGTCTCAACTCTCCAGGTTTAAGGTATTCTTCCTTCAGCTAAAACATGCATGTGGAACCCAGAGTATGATCAACCGTGTGAACGGGAGACGTGTTCAAATATGTCTCAGTTTTCCTCCCCTGGTACTCGGGTGCAACATTCCAGACGCTTTCCTAACACTCTCCCCACTTGGAGAGTCAGCGCCTTTAACCTCCTGTTTGGCCCAGTTTGCAATTTCTGCGGAAGATGAACAGGAATAGGAAGAACCAATGAGAGACTATCTGGAGGTGTCTGGACGGGCAAATTTAACTCTCATTTCCCACCAGGAAGAGGAAATAACCAAAGGCTCAGCGTGCCGTGCCGGAACCAGATTAGGGCCTGAAGCCATCCTGCGGTGTTGCGGCCAGCTCAAAAGAAAGCGAGTTGAAGAAAGGAGCTCAGGGGCACTGTAATTCACAAACCTGCAGAGTTATAAATGACAGCTATCGTCCAAAAATATACTGAAGTAAGGCTGCCAAGAGGACTTGAAAGCGGGGCAGAATTGCAGGAAACCGATTTCAGGAGGTAGACTGGAATTGCATTGAAAGCATAGGAAAAGAGGCAGAACGTCCACAATGATGCACTTGGCCAAAAAGGGCGTATGCGTTTTTTCCTGAATATATTCAGGAAAAAACGCATACGCCCTTTTTGGCCAACCAAGCAAGCTTGCAAAGGAAATCTGCACTACAATGAAGTCTCACTTCCCCCGGTCAAAAGGGCCATCTGAAATAAGTGTAAAATCCAGAAAGGCAGTACAGGCCATGGAGAACTGGGAGCCTTGTTATGCTGATGGGCGGGATGTAAATTGCCAACAGACACTCGGGAGAAGTGTATGGTGTTTCCTGAAACATCTAAAAAACAAAGCAACAGAGCCTAGGGCACTTCCACTTATGGTCCTATAGCTTAGGGAAATTTAAATCAAAAAGACACAGCCACCCCAAAGTTTGGAATGGCTCTGTTTACAAGAACCTCGTTTACAGTACAAGTTCAACATCGCAGAAATTGAAAAATGGATAAAGAAGCTGTGGTATTTACTTACAAAGCAATATCACTCAGCAATGAAATCTATGTCATCAGGCCCTTAGCAGCACAATGAGTGGATTCAGGTATGATGATTCTAACAGAAATAAGTCACACAGAAAAAGAAACATTATAAGATATCACTAATACACGGAATGTAAACTCGGCTACACAGGAACTGAATTACAGAACAGAACAGGGTCTCAAATTTAGAAAACCAACTTATGCTTGCTTAAGGGTAAAGGTGAGTTGGGGTGCTGCATAAAACCAGAGATTGAAATGAGCACAGATAAAGTTCCTTAAGCCAAATATGGAATAGACAAGAGCTACTCCTTGCTCAACGAAATGGACTCAACACCTCATATTAAACGCCTAAGAATGTACCTGACTAGTAAGTATCTTAAAACCTATGGATTGCTATGTCTCCAAAAGAGAATCAAGCGTGTGTACAGGGGCATAAACGCAGCAGTGATAGGATTGGAGAGGTTCGGTGAGCAAATGAAGACCCTTTGAAGTCATATTGCATGGTACCCATTACACGGGTCTCAACTCTCCAGGTTTAAGGTATTCTTCCTTCAGCTAAAACATGCATGTGGAACCCAGAGTATTATCAACCGTGTGAACGGGAGACGTGTTCAAATATGTCTCAGTTTTCCTCCCCTGGTACTCGGGTGCAACATTCCAGACGCTTTACTAACACTCTCCCGACTTGGAGAGTCAGTCCCTTTAACCTCCTGTTTGGCCCACTTTGCAATTTCTGCCGAAGATGAACAAGAATAGCGAGAACCAATGAGAGACTAGCTGGACGTGTATGGACGGGAAAATTTACCTCTCATTTCCCACCAGGAAGAGGAATTAACCAAAGGCTCAGCGTGCCGTGCCGGAACCAGATTAGGCCCTGAAGCCATCCTGCGGGGTTGCGGCCAGGTCACAAGAAAGCGAGTTGAAGAAAGGAGCTCAGGGGCACTGTAATTCACAAACCTGCAGAGTTATAAATGACAGCTATCGTCCAAAAATATACTGAAGTAAGGCTGCCAAGAGGACTTGAAAGCGGGGCAGAATTGCAGGAAACCGATTTCAGGAGGTAGACTGGAATTGCATTGAAAACATAGGAAAAGAGGCAGAACGTCCACAATGATGCACTTGGCCAAAAAGGGCGTATGCGTTTTTTCCTGAATATATTCAGGAAAAAACGCATACACACTTTTTGGCCAACCAAGCAAACTTGCAAAGGAAATCTGCACTACAATGAAGTCTCACTTCCCCCTGGTCAAAAGGGCCATCTGAAAAAAGTGTAAAATCCAGAAAGGCAGGACAGGCCATGGAGAACTGGGAGCCTTCTTATGCTGATGGGCGGGATGTAAATTGCCAACAGACACTCGGGAGAAGTGTATGGTGTTTCCTGAAACATCTAAAAAACAAAGCAACAGAGCCTAGGGCACTTCCACTTATGGTCCTATAGCTTAGGGAAATTAAAATCAAAAAGACACAGCCACCCCAAAGTTTGGGACGCCTCTATTTACAAGAACCTCGTTTACAGTACAAGTTCAACATCGCAGAAAGTGAAAAATGGATAAAGAAGCTGTGGTATTTACTTACAAAGCAATGTCACTCAGCAATGAAATCTATGTCATCAGGCCCTTAGCAGCACAATGAGTGGATTCAGGTATGATGATTCTAACTGAAATAAGTCACACAGAAAAAGAAACATCATAAGATATCAGTAATACATGGAATGTAAACTTGGCTACACAGGAACTGAATTACAGAACAGAACAGGGTCTCAAATTTAGAAAACCAACTTATGCTTGCTTAAGGGTAAAGGTGAGTTGGGGTGCTGCATAAAACCAGAGATTGAAATGAGCACAGATAAAGTTCCTTAAGCCAAATATGGAATAGACAAGAGCTACTCCTTGCTCAACGAAATGGACTCAACACCCCATATTAAACGCCTAAGAATATACCTGACTAGTAAGTATCTTAAAACCTATGGATGGCTATGTCTCCGAAAGAGAATCAAGCATGTGTACAGGGGCACAAACGCAGCAGTGATAGGATTGGAGAGGTTCGGTGAGCAAATGAAGACCCTTAGAAGTCATATTGCATGGTATCCATTCCACGGGTTTCAACTACCCAGGTTTAAGTTATTCTTCCTTCAGCTAAAACATGCATGTGGAACCCAGAGTATGATCAACCGTGTGAACAGGAGACGTGTTCAAATATGTCTCAGTTTTCCTCCCCTGGTACTCGGGTGCAACATTCCAGACACTTTACTAACACTCTCCCCACTTGGAGAGTCAGCGCCTTTAACCTCCTGTTTGGCCCAGTTTGCAATTTCTGCAGAAGATGAACAGGAATAGCGAGAACCAATGAGAGACTAGTTGGAGGTGTCTGGACGGGCAAATTTAACTCTCATTTCCCACCAGGAAGAGGAAATACCCAAAGGCTCAGCGTGCCGTGCCGGAACCAGATTAGGGCCTGAAGCCATCCTGCAGTGTTGTGGCCAGCTCACAAGAAAGCGAGTTGAAGAAAGGAGCTCAGGGGCACTGTAATTCACAAACCTGCAGAGTTATAAATGACAGCTATCGTCCAAAAATATACTGAAGTAAGGCTGCCAAGAGGACTTGAAAGCGGGGCAGAATTGCAGGAAACCGATTTCAGGAGGTAGACTGGAATTGCATTGAAAGCATAGGAAAAGAGGCAGAACGTCCACAATGATGCACTTGGCCAAAAAGGGCGTATGCGTTTTTTCCTGAATATATTCAGGAAAAAACGCATACGCCCTTTTTGGCCAACCAAGCAAGCTTGCAAAGGAAATCTGCACAACAATGAAGTCTCACTTCCCCCCGTCAAAAGGGCCATCTGAAAAAAGTGTAAAATCCAGAAAGGCAGGACAGGCCATGGAGAACTGGGAGCCTTGTTATGCTGATGGGCGGGATGTAAATTGCCAACAGACACTGGGGAGAAGTGTATGGTGTTTCCTGAAACATCTAAAAAACAAAGCAACAGAGCCTAGGGCACTTCCACTTATGGTCCTATAGCTTAGGGAAATTAAAATCAAAAAGACACAGCCACCCCAAAGTTTGGGACGCCTCTGTTTACAAGAACCTCGTTTACAGTACAAGTTCAACATCGCAGAAAGTGAAAAATGGATAAAGAGGTTGTGGTATTTACTTACAAAGCAATATCACTCAGCAATGAAATCTATGTCATCAGGCCCTTAGCAGCACAATGAGTGGATTCAGGTATGATGATTCTAACTAAAATAAGTCACACAGAAAAAGAAACATCATAAGATATCACTAATACACGGAATGTAAACTTGGCTACACAGGAACTGAATTCCAAAACAGAACAGGTCTCAAATTTAGAAAACCAACTTATGCTTGCTTAAGGGGAAAGGTGAGTTGGGGTGCTGCATAAAACCAGAGATTGAAATGAGCACAGATAAAGTTCCTTAAGCCAAATATGGAATAGACAAGAGCTACTCCTTGCTCAACGAAATGGACTCAACACCCCATATTAAACGCCTAAGAATGTACCTGACTAGTAAGTATCTTAAAACCTATGGATTGCTATGTCTCCGAAAGAGAATCAAGCGTGTGTACAGGGGCATAAACGCAGCAGTGATAGGATTGGAGAGGTTCGGTGAGCAAATGAAGACCCTTTGAAGTCATATTGCATGGTACCCATTCCACGGGCCTCAACTCTCCAGGTTTAAGGTATTCTTCCTTCAGCTAAAACATGCATGTGGAACCCAGAGTATGATCAACCGTGTGAACGGGAGACGTGTTCAAATATGTCTCAGTTTTCCTCCCCTGGTACTCGGGTGCAACATTCCAGACGCTTTCCTAACACTCTCCCCACTTGGAGAGTCAGCGCCTTTAACCTCCTGTTTGGCCCAGTTTGCAATTTCTGCGGAAGATGAACAGGAATAGGAAGAACCAATGAGAGACTATCTGGAGGTGTCTGGACGGGCAAATTTAACTCTCATTTCCCACCAGGAAGAGGAAATAACCAAAGGCTCAGCGTGCCGTGCCGGAACGAGATTAGGGCCTGAAGCCATCCTGCGGTGTTGCGGCCAGCTCAAAAGAAAGCGAGCTGAAGAAAGGAGCTCAGGGGCACTGTAATTCACAAACCTGCAGAGTTATAAATGACAGCTATCGTCCAAAAATATACTGAAGTAAGGCTGCCAAGAGGACTTGAAAGCGGGGCAGAATTGCAGGAAACCGATTTCAGGAGGTAGACTGGAATTGCATTGAAAACATAGGAAAAGAGGCAGAACGTCCACAATGATGCACTTGGCCAAAAAGGGCGTATGCGTTTTTTCCTGAATATATTCAGGAAAAAACGCATACACACTTTTTGGCCAACCAAGCAAACTTGCAAAGGAAATCTGAACTACAATGAAGTCTCACTTCCCCCTGGTCAAAAGGGCCATCTGAAAAAAGTGTAAAATCCAGAAAGGCAGGACAGGCCATGGAGAACTGGGAGCCTTCTTATGCTGATGGGCGGGATGTAAATTGCCAACAGACACTCGGGAGAAGTGTATGGTGTTTCCTGAAACATCTAAAAAACAAAGCAACAGAGCCTAGGGCACTTCCACTTATGGTCCTATAGCTTAGGGAAATTAAAATCAAAAAGACACAGCCACCCGAAAGTTTGGAACGGCTCTGTTTACAAGAACCTCGTTTACAGTACAAGTTCAACATCGCAGAAAGTGAAAAATGGATAAAGAAGCTGTGGTATTTACTTACAAAGCAATATCACTCAGCAATGAAATCTATGTCATCAGGCACTTAGCAGCACAATGAGTGGATTCAGGTATGATGATTCTAACTGAAATAAGTCACACAGAAAAAGAAACATCATAAGATATCAGTAATACATGGAATGTAAACTTGGCTACACAGGAACTGAATTACAGAACAGAACAGGGTCTCAAATTTAGAAAACCAACTTATGCTTGCTTAAGGGTAAAGGTGAGTTGGGGTGCTGCATAAAACCAGAGATTGAAATGAGCACAGATAAAGTTCCTTAAGCCAAATATGGAATAGACAAGAGCTACTCCTTGCTCAACGAAATGGACTCAACACCGCCTATTAAACGCCTAAGAATATACCTGACTAGTAAGTATCTTAAAACCTATGGATGGCTATGTCTCCGAAAGAGAATCAAGCATGTGTACAGGGGCATAAACGCAGCAGTGATAGGATTGGAGTGGTTCGGTGAGCAAACGAAGACCCTTTGAAGTCATATTGCATGGTATCCATTCCACGGGTTTCAACTACCCAGGTTTAAGGTATTCTTCCTTCAGCTAAAACATGCATGTGGAACCCAGAGTATGATCAACCGTGTGAACAGGAGACGTGTTCAAATATGTCTCAGTTTTCCTCCCCTGGTACTCGGGTGCAACATTCCAGACACTTTACTAACACTCTCCCCACTTGGAGAGTCAGCGCCTTTAACCTCCTGTTTGGCCCAGTTTGCAATTTCTGCGGAAGATGAACAGGAATAGCGAGAACCAATGAGAGACTAGCTGGAGGTGTCTGGACGGGCAAATTTAACTCTCATTTCCCACCAGGAAGAAGAAATACCCAAAGGCTCAGCGTGCCGTGCCGGAACCAGATTAGGGCCTGAAGCCATCCTGCAGTGTTGTGGCCAGCTCACAAGAAAGCGAGTTGAAGAAAGGAGCTCAGGGGCACTGTAATTCACAAACCTGCAGAGTTATAAATGACAGCTATCGTCCAAAAATATACTGAAGTAAGGCTGCCAAGAGGACTTGAATGCGGGGCAGAATTGCAGGAAACCGATTTCAGGAGGTAGACTGGAATTGCATTGAAAGCATAGGAAAAGAGGCAGAACGTCCACAATGATGCACTTGGCCAAAAAGGGCGTATGCGTTTTTTCCTGAATATATTCAGGAAAAAACGCATACGCCCTTTTTGGCCAACCAAGCAAGCTTGCAAAGGAAATCTGCACAACAATGAAGTCTCACTTCCCCCCGGTCAAAAGGGCCATCTGAAAAAAGTGTAAAATCCAGAAAGGCAGGACAGGCCATGGAGAACTGGGAGCCTTGTTATGCTGATGGGCGGGATGTAAATTGCCAACAGACACTCGGGAGAAGTGTATGGTGTTTCCTGAAACATCTAAAAAACAGAGCAACAGAGCCTAGGGCACTTCCACTTATGGTCCTATAGCTTAGGGAAATTAAAATCAAAAAGACACAGCCACCCCAAAGTTTGGGACGCCTCTGTTTACAAGAACCTCGTTTACAGTACAAGTTCAACATCGCAGAAAGTGAAAAATGGATAAAGAAGTTGTGGTATTTACTTACAAAGCAATATCACTCAGCAATGAAATCTATGTCATCAGGCCCTTAGCAGCACAATGAGTGGATTCAGGTATGATGATTCTAACTAAAATAAGTCACACAGAAAAAGAAACATCATAAGATATCACTAATACACGGAATGTAAACTTGGCTACACAGGAACTGAATTCCAAAACAGAACAGGTCTCAAATTTAGAAAACCAACTTATGCTTGCTTAAGGGGAAAGGTGAGTTGGGGTGCTGCATAAAACCAGAGATTGAAATGAGCACAGATAAAGTTCCTTAAGCCAAATATGGAATAGACAAGAGCTACTCCTTGCTCAACGAAATGGACTCAACACCCCATATTAAACGCCTAAGAATGTACCTGACTAGTAAGTATCTTAAAACCTATGGATTGCTATGTCTCCGAAAGAGAATCAAGCGTGTGTACAGGGGCATAAACGCAGCAGTGATAGGATTGGAGAGGTTCGGTGAGCAAATGAAGACCCTTTGAAGTCATATTGCATGGTACCCATTCCACGGGCCTCAACTCTCCAGGTTTAAGGTATTCTTCCTTCAGCTAAAACATGCATGTGGAACCCAGAGTATGATCAACCGTGTGAACGGGAGACGTGTTCAAATATGTCTCAGTTTTCCTCCCCTGGTACTCGGGTGCAACATTCCAGACGCTTTCCTAACACTCTCCCCACTTGGAGAGTCAGCGCCTTTAACCTCCTGTTTGGCCCAGTTTGCAATTTCTGCGGAAGATGAACAGGAATAGGAAGAACCAATGAGAGACTAGCTGGAGGTGTCTGGACGGGCAAATTTAACTCTCATTTCCCACCAGGAAGAGGAATTAACCAAAGGCTCAGCGTGCCGTGCTGGAACCAGATTAGGGCCTGAAGCCATCCTGCGGTGTTGCGGCCAGGTCACAAGAAAGCGAGTTGAAGAAAGGAGCTCAGGGGCACTGTAATTCACAAACCTGCAGAGTTATAAATGACAGCTATCGTCCAAAAATATACTGAAGTAAGGCTGCCAAGAGGACTTGAAAGTGGGGCAGAATTGCAGGAAACCGATTTCAGGAGGTAGACTGGAATTGCATTGAAAGCATAGGAAAAGAGGCAGAACGTCCACAATGATGCACTTGGCCAAAAAGGGCGTATGCGTTTTTTCCTGAATATATTCAGGAAAAAACGCATACACACTTTTTGGCCAACCAAGCAAACTTGCAAAGGAAATCTGAACTACAATGAAGTCTCACTTCCCCCCGGTCAAAAGGGCCATCTGAAAAAAGTGTAAAATCCAGAAAGGCAGGACAGGCCATGGAGAACTGGGAGCCTTGTTATGCTGATGGGTGGGATGTAAATTGCCAACAGACACTCGGGAGAAGTGTATGGTGTTTCCTGAAACATCTAAAAAACAAAGCAACAGAGCCTAGGGCACTTCCACTTATGGTCCTATAGCTTAGGGAAATTAAAATCAAAAAGACACAGCCACCCCAAAGTTTGGAACGGCTCTGTTTACAACAACCTCGTTTACAGTACAAGTTCAACATCGCAGAAAGTGATAAATGGATAAAGAAGCTGTGGTATTTACTTACAAAGCAATATCACTCAGCAATGAAATCTATGTCATCAGGCCCTTAGCAGCACAATGAGTGGATTCAGGTATGATGATTCTAACTGAAATAAGTCACACAGAAAAAGAAACATCATAAGATATCACTAATACACGGAATGTAAACTTGGCTACACAGGAACTGAATTCCAAAACAGAACAGGGTCTCGAATTTAGAAAACCAACTTATGCTTGCTTAAGGGGAAAGGTGAGTTGGGGTGCTGCATAAAACCAGAGATTGAAATGAGCACAGATAAAGTTCCTTAAGCCAAATATGGAATAGACAAGAGCTACTCCTTGCTCAACGAAATGGACTCAACACCCCATATTAAACGCCTAAGAATGTACCTGACTAGTAAGTATCTTAAAACCTATGGATTGCTATGTCTCCAAAAGAGAATCAAGTGTGTGTACAGGGGCATAAACGCAGCAGTGATAGGATTGGAGAGGTTCGGTGAGCAAATGAAGACCCTTTGAAGTCATATTGCATGGTACCCATTACACGGGTCTCAACTCTCCAGGTTTAAGGTATTCTTCCTTCAGCTAAAACATGCATGTGGAACCCAGAGTATGATCAACCGTGTGAACGGGAGACGTGTTCAAATATGTCTCAGTTTTCCTCCCCTGGTACTCAGGTGCAACATTCCAGACGCTTTCCTAACACTCTCCCCACTTGGAGAGTCAGCGCCTTTAACCTCCTGTTTGGCCCAGTTTGCAAATTCTGCGGAAGATGAACAGGAATAGGAAGAACCAATGAGAGACTATCTGGAGGTGTCTGGACGGGCAAATTTAACTCTCATTTCCCACCAGGAAGAGGAAATAACCAAAGGCTCAGCGTGCCGTGCCGGAACCAGATTAGGGCCTGAAGCCATCCTGCGGTGTTGCGGCCAGCTCAAAAGAAAGCGAGCTGAAGAAAGGAGCTCAGGGGCACTGTAATTCACAAACCTGCAGAGTTATAAATGACAGCTATCGTCCAAAAATATACTGAAGTAAGGCTGCCAAGAGGACTTGAAAGCGGGGCAGAATTGCAGGAAACCGATTTCAGGAGGTAGACTGGAATTGCATTGAAAGCATAGGAAAAGAGGCAGAACGTCCACAATGATGCACTTGGCCTAAAAGGGCGTATGCGTTTTTTCCTGAATATATTCAGGAAAAAACGCATACGCCCTTTTTGGCTAACCAAGCAAACTTGTTAAGGAAATCTGCACTACAATGAAGTCTCATTTCCCCCCAGTCAAAAGGGCCATCTGAAAAAAGTGTAAAATCCAGAAAGGCAGGACAGGCCATGGAGAACTGGGAGCCTTGTTATGCTGATGGGTGGGATGTAAATTGCCAACAGACACTCGGGAGAAGTGTATGGTGTTGCCTGAAACATCTAAAAAACAAAGCAACAGAGCCTAGGGCACTTCCACTTATGGTCCTATAGCTTAGGGAAATTAAAATCAAAAAGACACAGCCACCCCAAAGTTTGGAACGGCTCTGTTTACAACAACCTCGTTTAGAGTACAAGTTCAACATCGCAGAAAGTGATAAATGGATAAAGAAGCTGTGGTATTTACTTACAAAGCAATATCACTCAGCAATGAAATCTATGTCATCAGGCCCTTAGCAGCACAATGAGTGGATTCAGGTATGATGATTCTAACTGAAATAAGTCACACAGAAAAAGAAACATCATAAGATATCACTAATACACGGAATGTAAACTTGGCTACACAGGAACTGAATTCCAAAACAGAACAGGGTCTCGAATTTAGAAAACCAACTTATGCTTGCTTAAGGGGAAAGGTGAGTTGGGGTGCTGCATAAAACCAGAGATTGAAATGAGCACAGATAAAGTTCCTTAAGCCAAATATGGAATAGACAAGAGCTACTCCTTGCTCAACGAAATGGACTCAACACCCCATATTAAACGCCTAAGAATGTACCTGACTAGTAAGTATCTTAAAACCTATGGATTGCTATGTCTCCAAAAGAGAATCAAGTGTGTGTACAGGGGCATAAACGCAGCAGTGATAGGATTGGAGAGGTTCGGTGAGCAAATGAAGACCCTTTGAAGTCATATTGCATGGTACCCATTACACGGGTCTCAACTCTCCAGGTTTAAGGTATTCTTCCTTCAGCTAAAACATGCATGTGGAACCCAGAGTATGATCAACCGTGTGAACGGGAGACGTGTTCAAATATGTCTCAGTTTTCCTCCCCTGGTACTCAGGTGCAACATTCCAGACGCTTTCCTAACACTCTCCCCACTTGGAGAGTCAGCGCCTTTAACCTCCTGTTTGGCCCAGTTTGCAAATTCTGCGGAAGATGAACAGGAATAGGAAGAACCAATGAGAGACTATCTGGAGGTGTCTGGACGGGCAAATTTAACTCTCATTTCCCACCAGGAAGAGGAAATAACCAAAGGCTCAGCGTGCCGTGCCGGAACCAGATTAGGGCCTGAAGCCATCCTGCGGTGTTGCGGCCAGCTCAAAAGAAAGCGAGCTGAAGAAAGGAGCTCAGGGGCACTGTAATTCACAAACCTGCAGAGTTATAAATGACAGCTATCGTCCAAAAATATACTGAAGTAAGGCTGCCAAGAGGACTTGAAAGCGGGGCAGAATTGCAGGAAACCGATTTCAGGAGGTAGACTGGAATTGCATTGAAAGCATAGGAAAAGAGGCAGAACGTCCACAATGATGCACTTGGCCTAAAAGGGCGTATGCGTTTTTTCCTGAATATATTCAGGAAAAAACGCATACGCCCTTTTTGGCTAACCAAGCAAACTTGTTAAGGAAATCTGCACTACAATGAAGTCTCATTTCCCCCCAGTCAAAAGGGCCATCTGAAAAAAGTGAAAAATCCAGAAAGGCAGGACAGGCCATGGAGAACTGGGAGCCTTGTTATGCTGATGGGCGGGATGGAAATTGCCAACAGACACTCGGGAGAAGTGTATGGTGTTGCCTGAAACATCTAAAAAACAAAGCAACAGAGCCAAGGGCACTTCCACTTATGGTCCTATAGCTTAGGGAAATTAAAATAAAAAAGACACAGCCACCCCAAAGTTTGGGACGCCTCTCTTTATAAGAACCTCGTTTACCGTACAAGTTCAATATCACAGAAAGTGAAAAATGGATAAAGAACTTGTGGTACTTACGTACAATGCAGTATCACTCAGCAATGAAATCTATGTCATCAGGCCCTTAGCAGCACAATGAGTGGATTCAGGTATGATGATTCTAAGTGAAATAAGTCACACAGAAAAAGAAACATTATAAGATATCACTAATACACGGAATGTAAACTTGGCTACACAGGAACTGAATTCCAAAACAGAACAGGGTCTCGAATTTAGAAAACCAACTTATGCTTGCTTAAGGGGAAAGGTGAGTTGGGGTGCTGCATAAAACCAGAGATTCAAATGAGCACAGATAAAGTTCCTTAAGCCAAATATGGAATAGACAAGAGCTACTCCTTGCTCAACGAAATGGACTCAACACCCCATATTAAACGCCTAAGAATGTACCTGACTAGTAAGTATCTTAAAACCTATGGATTGCTATGTCTCCAAAAGAGAATCAAGCGTGTGTACAGGGGCATAAACGCAGCAGTGATAGGATTGGAGAGGTTCGGTGAGCAAATGAAGACCCTTTGAAGTCATATTGCATGGTACCCATTACACGGGTCTCAACTCTCCAGGTTTAAGGTATTCTTCCTTCAGCTAAAACATGCATGTGGAACCCAGAGTATTATCAACCGTGTGAACGGGAGACGTGTTCAAATATGTCTCAGTTTTCCTCCCCTGGTACTCGGGTGCAACATTCCAGATGCTTTACTAACACTCTCCCGACTTGGAGAGTCAGTCCCTTTAACCTCCTGTTTGGCCCAGTTTGCAATTTCTGCCGAAGATGAACAGGAATAGCGAGAACCAATGAGAGACTAGCTGGACGTGTATGGACGGGAAAAGTTACCTCTCATTTCCCACCAGGAAGAGGAATTAACCAAAGGCTCAGCGTGCCGTGCCGGAACCAGATTAGGCCCTGAAGCCATCCTGCGGTGTTGCGGCCAGGTCACAAGAAAGCGAGTTGAAGAAAGGAGCTCAGGGGCACTGTAATTCACAAACCTGCAGAGTTATAAATGACAGCTATCGTCCAAAAATATACTGAAGTAAGGCTGCCAAGAGGACTTGAAAGCGGGGCAGAATTGCAGGAAACCGATTTCAGGAGGTAGACTGGAATTGCATTGAAAACATAGGAAAAGAGGCAGAACGTCCACAATGATGCACTTGGCCAAAAAGGGCGTATGCGTTTTTTCCTGAATATATTCAGGAAAAAACGCATACACACTTTTTGGCCAACCAAGCAAACTTGCAAAGGAAATCTGAACTACAATGAAGTCTCACTTCCCCCTGGTCAAAAGGGCCATCTGAAAAAAGTGTAAAATCCAGAAAGGCAGGACAGGCCATGGAGAACTGGGAGCCTTCTTATGCTGATGGGCGGGATGTAAATTGCCAACAGACACTCGGGAGAAGTGTATGGTGTTTCCTGAAACATCTAAAAAACAAAGCAACAGAGCCTAGGGCACTTCCACTTATGGTCCTATAGCTTAGGGAAATTAAAATCAAAAAGACACAGCCACCCGAAAGTTTGGAACGGCTCTGTTTACAAGAACCTCGTTTACAGTACAAGTTCAACATCGCAGAAAGTGAAAAATGGATAAAGAAGCTGTGGTATTTACTTACAAAGCAATATCACTCAGCAATGAAATCTATGTCATCAGGCCCTTAGCAGCACAATGAGTGGATTCAGGTATGATGATTCTAACTGAAATAAGTCACACAGAAAAAGAAACATCATAAGATATCAGTAATACATGGAATGTAAACTTGGCTACACAGGAACTGAATTACAGAACAGAACAGGGTCTCAAATTTAGAAAACCAACTTATGCTTGCTTAAGGGTAAAGGTGAGTTGGGGTGCTGCATAAAACCAGAGATTGAAATGAGCACAGATAAAGTTCCTTAAGCCAAATATGGAATAGACAAGAGCTACTCCTTGCTCAACGAAATGGACTCAACACCGCCTATTAAACGCCTAAGAATATACCTGACTAGTAAGTATCTTAAAACCTATGGATGGCTATGTCTCCGAAAGAGAATCAAGCATGTGTACAGGGGCATAAACGCAGCAGTGATAGGATTGGAGAGGTTCGGTGAGCAAACGAAGACCCTTTGAAGTCATATTGCATGGTATCCATTCCACGGGTTTCAACTACCCAGGTTTAAGGTATTCTTCCTTCAGCTAAAACATGCATGTGGAACCCAGAGTATGATCAACCGTGTGAACAGGAGACGTGTTCAAATATGTCTCAGTTTTCCTCCCCTGGTACTCGGGTGCAACATTCCAGACACTTTACTAACACTCTCCCCACTTGGAGAGTCAGCGCCTTTAACCTCCTGTTTGGCCCAGTTTGCAATTTCTGCAGAAGATGAACAGGAATAGCGAGAACCAATGAGAGACTAGCTGGAGGTGTCTGGACGGGCAAATTTAACTCTCATTTCCCACCAGGAAGAGGAAATAACCAAAGGCTCAGCGTGCCGTGCCGGAACCAGATTAGGGCCTGAAGCCATCCTGCGGTGTTGCGGCCAGCTCAAAAGAAAGCGAGCTGAAGAAAGGAGCTCAGGGGCACTGTAATTCACAAACCTGCAGAGTTATAAATGACAGCTATCGTCCAAAAATATACTGAAGTAAGGCTGCCAAGAGGACTTGAAAGCGGGGCAGAATTGCAGGAAACCGATTTCAGGAGGTAGACTGGAATTGCATTGAAAGCATAGGAAAAGAGGCAGAACGTCCACAATGATGCACTTGGCCTAAAAGGGCGTATGCGTTTTTTCCTGAATATATTCAGGAAAAAACGCATACGCCCTTTTTGGCTAACCAAGCAAACTTGTTAAGGAAATCTGCACTACAATGAAGTCTCACTTCCCCCCGGTCAAAAGGGCCATCTGAAAAAAGTGTAAAATCCAGAAAGGCAGGACAGGCCATGGAGAACTGGGAGCCTTGTTATGCTGATGGGCGGGATGGAAATTGCCAACAGACACTCGGGAGAAGTGTATGGTGTTGCCTGAAACATCTAAAAAACAAAGCAACAGAGCCAAGGGCAATTCCACTTATGGTCCTATAGCTTAGGGAAATTAAAATAAAAAAGACACAGCCACCCCAAAGTTTGGGACGCCTCTCTTTATAAGAACCTCGTTTACCGTACAAGTTCAATATCACAGAAAGTGAAAAATGGATAAAGAACTTGTGGTACTTACGTACAATGCAGTATCACTCAGCAATGAAATCTATGTCAACAGGCACTTAGCAGCACAATGAGTGGATTCAGGTATGATGATTCTAAGTGAAATAAGTCACACAGAAAAAGAAACATTATAAGATATCACTAATACACGGAATGTAAACTTGGCTACACAGGAACTGAATTACAGAACAGAACAGGGTCTCAAATTTAGAAAACCAACTTATGCTTGCTTAAGGGTAAAGGTGAGTTGGGGTGCTGCATAAAACCAGAGATTGAAATGAGCACAGATAAAGTTCCTTAAGCCAAATATGGAATAGACAAGAGCTACTCCTTGCTCAACGAAATGGACTCAACACCCCATATTAAACGCCTAAGAATGTACCTGACTAGTAAGTATCTTAAAACCTATGGATTGCTATGTCTCCAAAAGAGAATCAAGCGTGTGTACAGGGGCATAAATGCAGCAGTGATAGGATTGGAGAGGTTCGGTGAGCAAATGAAGACCCTTTGAAGTCATATTGCATGGTACCCATTACACGGGTCTCAACTCTCCAGGTTTAAGGTATTCTTCCTTCAGCTAAAACATGCATGTGGAACCCAGAGTATTATCAACCGTGTGAACGGGAGACGTGTTCAAATATGTCTCAGTTTTCCTCCCCTGGTACTCGGGTGCAACATTCCAGACGCTTTACTAACACTCTCCCGACTTGGAGAGTCAGTCCCTTTAACCTCCTGTTTGGCCCAGTTTGCAATTTCTGCCGAAGATGAACAGGAATAGCGAGAACCAATGAGAGACTAGCTGGACGTGTATGGACGGGAAAATTTACCTCTCATTTCCCACCAGGAAGAGGAATTAACCAAAGGCTCAGCGTGCCGTGCCGGAACCAGATTAGGCCCTGAAGCCATCCTGCGGTGTTGCGGCCAGGTCACAAGAAAGCGAGTTGAAGAAAGGAGCTCAGGGGCACTGTAATTCACAAACCTGCAGAGTTATAAATGACAGCTATCGTCCAAAAATATACTGAAGTAAGGCTGCCAAGAGGACTTGAAAGCGGGGCAGAATTGCAGGAAACCGATTTCAGGAGGTAGACTGGAATTGCATTGAAAACATAGGAAAAGAGGCAGAACGTCCACAATGATGCACTTGGCCAAAAAGGGCGTATGCGTTTTTTCCTGAATATATTCAGGAAAAAACGCATACACACTTTTTGGCCAACCAAGCAAACTTGCAAAGGAAATCTGAACTACAATGAAGTCTCACTTCCCCCTGGTCAAAAGGGCCATCTGAAAAAAGTGTAAAATCCAGAAAGGCAGGACAGGCCATGGAGAACTGGGAGCCTTCTTATGCTGATGGGCGGGATGTAAATTGCCAACAGACACTCGGGAGAAGTGTATGGTGTTTCCTGAAACATCTAAAAAACAAAGCAACAGAGCCTAGGGCACTTCCACTTATGGTCCTATAGCTTAGGGAAATTAAAATCAAAAAGACACAGCCACCCGAAAGTTTGGAACGGCTCTGTTTACAAGAACCTCGTTTACAGTACAAGTTCAACATCGCAGAAAGTGAAAAATGGATAAAGAAGCTGTGGTATTTACTTACAAAGCAATATCACTCAGCAATGAAATCTATGTCATCAGGCCCTTAGCAGCACAATGAGTGGATTCAGGTATGATGATTCTAACTGAAATAAGTCACACAGAAAAAGAAACATCATAAGATATCAGTAATACATGGAATGTAAACTTGGCTACACAGGAACTGAATTACAGAACAGAACAGGGTCTCAAATTTAGAAAACCAACTTATGCTTGCTTAAGGGTAAAGGTGAGTTGGGGTGCTGCATAAAACCAGAGATTGAAATGAGCACAGATAAAGTTCCTTAAGCCAAATATGGAATAGACAAGAGCTACTCCTTGCTCAACGAAATGGACTCAACACCGCCTATTAAACGCCTAAGAATATACCTGACTAGTAAGTATCTTAAAACCTATGGATGGCTATGTCTCCGAAAGGGAATCAAGCATGTGTACAGGGGCATAAACGCAGCAGTGATAGGATTGGAGAGGTTCGGTGAGCAAACGAAGACCCTTTGAAGTCATATTGCATGGTATCCATTCCACGGGTTTCAACTACCCAGGTTTAAGGTATTCTTCCTTCAGCTAAAACATGCATGTGGAACCCAGAGTATGATCAACCGTGTGAACAGGAGACGTGTTCAAATATGTCTCAGTTTTCCTCCCCTGGTACTCGGGTGCAACATTCCAGACACTTTACTAACACTCTCCCCACTTGGAGAGTCAGCGCCTTTAACCTCCTGTTTGGCCCAGTTTGCAATTTCTGCAGAAGATGAACAGGAATAGCGAGAACCAATGAGAGACTAGCTGGAGGTGTCTGGACGGGCAAATTTAACTCTCATTTCCCACCAGGAAGAAGAAATACCCAAAGGCTCAGCGTGCCGTGCCGGAACCAGATTAGGGCCTGAAGCCATCCTGCAGTGTTGTGGCCAGCTCACAAGAAAGCGAGTTGAAGAAAGGAGCTCAGGGGCACTGTAATTCACAAACCTGCAGACTTATAAATGACAGCTATCGTCCAAAAATATACTGAAGTAAGGCTGCCAAGAGGACTTGAAAGCGGGGCAGAATTGCAGGAAACCGATTTCAGGAGGTAGACTGGAATTGCATTAAAAGCATAGGAAAAGAGGCAGAACGTCCACAATGATGCACTTGGCCAAAAAGGGCGTATGCGTTTTTTCCTGAATATATTCAGGAAAAAACGCATACGCCCTTTTTGGCCAACCAAGCAAGCTTGCAAAGGAAATCTGCACAACAATGAAGTCTCACTTCCCCCCGGTCAAAAGGGCCATCTGAAAAAAGTGTAAAATCCAGAAAGGCAGGACAGGCCATGGAGAACTGGGAGCCTTGTTATGCTGATGGGCGGGATGTAAATTGCCAACAGACACTCGGGAGAAGTGTATGGTGTTTCCTGAAACATCTAAAAAACAAAGCAACAGAGCCTAGGGCACTTCCACTTATGGTCCTATAGCTTAGGGAAATTAAAATCAAAAAGACACAGCCACCCCAAAGTTTGGGACGCCTCTGTTTACAAGAACCTCGTTTACAGTACAAGTTCAACATCGCAGAAAGTGAAAAATGGATAAAGAAGTTGTGGTATTTACTTACAAAGCAATATCACTCAGCAATGAAATCTATGTCATCAGGCCCTTAGCAGCACAATGAGTGGATTCAGGTATGATGATTCTAACTAAAATAAGTCACACAGAAAAAGAAACATCATAAGATATCACTAATACACGGAATGTAAACTTGGCTACACAGGAACTGAATTCCAAAACAGAACAGGGTCTCGAATTTAGAAAACCAACTTATGCTTGCTTAAGGGGAAAGGTGAGTTGGGGTGCTGCATAAAACCAGAGATTGAAATGAGCACAGATAAAGTTCCTTAAGCCAAATATGGAATAGACAAGAGCTACTCCTTGCTCAACGAAATGGACTCAACACCCCATATTAAACGCCTAAGAATGTACCTGACTAGTAAGTATCTTAAAACCTATGGATTGCTATGTCTCCAAAAGAGAATCAAGTGTGTGTACAGGGGCATAAACGCAGCAGTGATAGGATTGGAGAGGTTCGGTGAGCAAATGAAGACCCTTTGAAGTCATATTGCATGGTACCCATTACACGGGTCTCAACTCTCCAGGTTTAAGGTATTCTTCCTTCAGCTAAAACATGCATGTGGAACCCAGAGTATGATCAACCGTGTGAACGGGAGACGTGTTCAAATATGTCTCAGTTTTCCTCCCCTGGTACTCAGGTGCAACATTCCAGACGCTTTCCTAACACTCTCCCCACTTGGAGAGTCAGCGCCTTTAACCTCCTGTTTGGCCCAGTTTGCAAATTCTGCGGAAGATGAACAGGAATAGGAAGAACCAATGAGAGACTATCTGGAGGTGTCTGGACGGGCAAATTTAACTCTCATTTCCCACCAGGAAGAGGAAATAACCAAAGGCTCAGCGTGCCGTGCCGGAACCAGATTAGGGCCTGAAGCCATCCTGCGGTGTTGCGGCCAGCTCAAAAGAAAGCGAGCTGAAGAAAGGAGCTCAGGGGCACTGTAATTCACAAACCTGCAGAGTTATAAATGACAGCTATCGTCCAAAAATATACTGAAGTAAGGCTGCCAAGAGGACTTGAAAGCGGGGCAGAATTGCAGGAAACCGATTTCAGGAGGTAGACTGGAATTGCATTGAAAGCATAGGAAAAGAGGCAGAACGTCCACAATGATGCACTTGGCCTAAAAGGGCGTATGCGTTTTTTCCTGAATATATTCAGGAAAAAACGCATACGCCCTTTTTGGCTAACCAAGCAAACTTGTTAAGGAAATCTGCACTACAATGAAGTCTCACTTCCCCCCGGTCAAAAGGGCCATCTGAGAAAAGTGTAAAATCCAGAAAGGCAGGACAGGCCATGGAGAACTGGGAGCCTTGTTATGCTGATGGGCGGGATGGAAATTGCCAACAGACACTCGGGAGAAGTGTATGGTGTTGCCTGAAACATCTAAAAAACAAAGCAACAGAGCCAAGGGCACTTCCACTTATGGTCCTATAGCTTAGGGAAATTAAAATAAAAAAGACACAGCCACCCCAAAGTTTGGGACGCCTCTCTTTATAAGAACCTCGTTTACCGTACAAGTTCAATATCACAGAAAGTGAAAAATGGATAAAGAACTTGTGGTACTTACGTACAATGCAGTATCACTCAGCAATGAAATCTATGTCATCAGGCCCTTAGCAGCACAATGAGTGGATTCAGGTATGATGATTCTAAGTGAAATAAGTCACACAGAAAAAGAAACATTATAAGATATCACTAATACACGGAATGTAAACTTGGCTACACAGGAACTGAATTACAGAACAGAACAGGGTCTCAAATTTAGAAAACCAACTTATGCTTGCTTAAGGGTAAAGGTGAGTTGGGGTGCTGCATAAAACCAGAGATTGAAATGAGCACAGATAAAGTTCCTTAAGCCAAATATGGAATAGACAAGAGCTACTCCTTGCTCAACGAAATGGACTCAACACCCCATATTAAACGCCTAAGAATGTACCTGACTAGTAAGTATCTTAAAACCTATGGATTGCTATGTCTCCAAAAGAGAATCAAGCGTGTGTACAGGGGCATAAACGCAGCAGTGATAGGATTGGAGAGGTTCGGTGAGCAAATGAAGACCCTTTGAAGTCATATTGCATGGTACCCATTACACGGGTCTCAACTCTCCAGGTTTAAGGTATTCTTCCTTCAGCTAAAACATGCATGTGGAACCCAGAGTATTATCAACCGTGTGAACGGGAGACGTGTTCAAATATGTCTCAGTTTTCCTCCCCTGGTACTCGGGTGCAACATTCCAGACGCTTTACTAACACTCTCCCGACTTGGAGAGTCAGTCCCTTTAACCTCCTGTTTGGCCCAGTTTGCAATTTCTGCCGAAGATGAACAGGAATAGCGAGAACCAATGAGAGACTAGCTGGAGGTGTCTGGACGGGAAAATTTACCTCTCATTTCCCACCAGGAAGAGGAATTAACCAAAGGCTCAGCGTGCCGTGCCGGAACCAGATTAGGCCCTGAAGCCATCCTGCGGTGTTGCGGCCAGGTCACAAGAAAGCGAGTTGAAGAAAGGAGCTCAGGGGCACTGTAATTCACAAACCTGCAGAGTTATAAATGACAGCTATCGTCCAAAAATATACTGAAGTAAGGCTGCCAAGAGGACTTGAAAGCGGGGCAGAATTGCAGGAAACCGATTTCAGGAGGTAGACTGGAATTGCATTGAAAACATAGGAAAAGAGGCAGAACGTCCACAATGATGCACTTGGCCAAAAAGGGCGTATGCGTTTTTTCCTGAATATATTCAGGAAAAAACGCAAACACACTTTTTGGCCAACCAAGCAAACTTGCAAAGGAAATCTGAACTACAATGAAGTCTCACTTCCCCCTGGTCAAAAGGGCCATCTGAAAAAAGTGTAAAATCCAGAAAGGCAGGACAGGCCATGGAGAACTGGGAGCCTTCTTATGCTGATGGGCGGGATGTAAATTGCCAACAGACACTCGGGAGAAGTGTATGGTGTTTCCTGAAACATCTAAAAAACAAAGCAACAGAGCCTAGGGAACTTCCACTTATGGTCCTATAGCTTAGGGAAATTAAAATCAAAAAGACACAGCCACCCGAAAGTTTGGAACGGCTCTGTTTACAAGAACCTCGTTTACAGTACAAGTTCAACATCGCAGAAAGTGAAAAATGGATAAAGAAGCTGTGGTATTTACTTACAAAGCAATATCACTCAGCAATGAAATCTATGTCATCAGGCCCTTAGCAGCACAATGAGTGGATTCAGGTATGATGATTCTAACTGAAATAAGTCACACAGAAAAAGAAACATCATAAGATATCAGTAATACATGGAATGTAAACTTGGCTACACAGGAACTGAATTACAGAACAGAACAGGGTCTCAAATTTAGAAAACCAACTTATGCTTGCTTAAGGGTAAAGGTGAGTTGGGGTGCTGCATAAAACCAGAGATTGAAATGAGCACAGATAAAGTTCCTTAAGCCAAATATGGAATAGACAAGAGCTACTCTTTGCTCAACGAAATGGACTCAACACCGCCTATTAAACGCCTAAGAATATACCTGACTAGTAAGTATCTTAAAACCTATGGATGGCTATGTCTCCGAAAGAGAATCAAGCATGTGTACAGGGGCATAAACGCAGCAGTGATAGGATTGGAGAGGTTCGGTGAGCAAACGAAGACCCTTTGAAGTCATATTGCATGGTATCCATTCCACGGGTTTCAACTACCCAGGTTTAAGGTATTCTTCCTTCAGCTAAAACATGCATGTGGAACCCAGAGTATGATCAACCGTGTGAACAGGAGACGTGTTCAAATATGTCTCAGTTTTCCTCCCCTGGTACTCGGGTGCAACATTCCAGACACTTTACTAACACTCTCCCCACTTGGAGAGTCAGCGCCTTTAACCTCCTGTTTGGCCCAGTTTGCAATTTCTGCAGAAGATGAACAGGAATAGCGAGAACCAATGAGAGACTAGCTGGAGGTGTCTGGACGGGCAAATTTAACTCTCATTTCCCACCAGGAAGAGGAAATAACCAAAGGCTCAGCATGCCGTGCCGGAACCAGATTAGGGCCTGAAGCCATCCTGCGGTGTTGCGGCCAGCTCAAAAGAAAGCGAGTTGAAGAAAGGAGCTCAGGGGCACTGTAATTCACAAACCTGCAGAGTTATAAATGACAGCTATCGTCCAAAAATATACTGAAGTAAGGCTGCCAAGAGGACTTGAAAGCGGGGCAGAATTGCAGGAAACCGATTTCAGGAGGTAGACTGGAATTGCATTGAAAGCATAGGAAAAGAGGCAGAACGTCCACAATGATGCACTTGGCCTAAAAGGGCGTATGCGTTTTTTCCTGAATATATTCAGGAAAAAACGCATACGCCCTTTTTGGCTAACCAAGCAAACTTGTTAAGGAAATCTGCACTACAATGAAGTCTCACTTCCCCCCGGTCAAAAGGGCCATCTGAGAAAAGTGTAAAATCCAGAAAGGCAGGACAGGCCATGGAGAACTGGGAGCCTTGTTATGCTGATGGGCGGGATGGAAATTGCCAACAGACACTCGGGAGAAGTGTATGGTGTTGCCTGAAACATCTAAAAAACAAAGCAACAGAGCCTAGGGCACTTCCACTTATGGTCCTATAGCTTAGGGAAATTAAAATCAAAAAGACACAGCCACCCCAAAGTTTGGGACGCCTCTGTTTACAAGAACCTCGTTTACAGTACAAGTTCAACATCGCAGAAAGTGAAAAATGGATAAAGAAGTTGTGGTATTTACTTACAAAGCAATATCACTCAGCAATGAAATCTATGTCATCAGGCCCTTAGCAGCACAATGAGTGGATTCAGGTATGATGATTCTAACTAAAATAAGTCACACAGAAAAAGAAACATCATAAGATATCACTAATACACGGAATGTAAACTTGGCTACACAGGAACTGAATTCCAAAACAGAACAGGTCTCAAATTTAGAAAACCAACTTATGCTTGCTTAAGGGGAAAGGTGAGTTGGGGTGCTGCATAAAACCAGAGATTGAAATGAGCACAGATAAAGTTCCTTAAGCCAAATATGGAATAGACAACAGCTACTCCTTGCTCAACGAAATGGACTCAACACCCCATATTAAACGCCTAAGAATGTACCTGACTAGTAAGTATCTTAAAACCTATGGATTGCTATGTCTCCGAAAGAGAATCAAGCGTGTGTACAGGGGCATAAACGCAGCAGTGATAGGATTGGAGAGGTTCGGTGAGCAAATGAAGACCCTTTGAAGTCATATTGCATGGTACCCATTCCACGGGCCTCAACTCTCCAGGTTTAAGGTATTCTTCCTTCAGCTAAAACATGCATGTGGAACCCAGAGTATGATCAACCGTGTGAACGGGAGACGTGTTCAAATATGTCTCACTTTTCCTCCCCTGGTACTCGGGTGCAACATTCCAGACGCTTTCCTAACACTCTCCCCACTTGGAGAGTCAGCGCCTTTAACCTCCTGTTTGGCCCAGTTTGCAATTTCTGCAGAATATGAACAGGAATAGGAAGAACCAATGAGAGACTAGCTGGAGGTGTCTGGACGGGCAAATTTAACTCTCATTTCCCACCAGGAAGAGGAATTAACCAAAGGCTCAGCGTGCCGTGCTGGAACCAGATTAGGGCCTGAAGCCATCCTGCGGTGTTGCGGCCAGGTCACAAGAAAGCGAGTTGAAGAAAGGAGCTCAGGGGCACTGTAATTCACAAACCTGCAGAGTTATAAATGACAGCTATCGTCCAAAAATATACTGAAGTAAGGCTGCCAAGAGGACTTGAAAGTGGGGCAGAATTGCAGGAAACCGATTTCAGGAGGTAGACTGGAATTGCATTGAAAGCATAGGAAAAGAGGCAGAACGTCCACAATGATGCACTTGGCCAAAAAGGGCGTATGCGTTTTTTCCTGAATATATTCAGGAAAAAACGCATACACACTTTTTGGCCAACCAAGCAAACTTGCAAAGGAAATCTGAACTACAATGAAGTCTCACTTCCCCCCGGTCAAAAGGGCCATCTGAAAAAAGTGTAAAATCCAGAAAGGCAGGACAGGCCATGGAGAACTGGGAGCTTTGTTATGCTGATGGGTGGGATGTAAATTGCCAACAGACACTCGGGAGAAGTGTATGGTGTTTCCTGAAACATCTAAAAAACAAAGCAACAGAGCCTAGGGCACTTCCACTTATGGTCCTATAGCTTAGGGAAATTAAAATCAAAAAGACACAGCCACCCGAAAGTTTGGAACGGCTCTGTTTACAAGAACCTCGTTTACAGTACAAGTTCAACATCGCAGAAAGTGAAAAATGGATAAAGAAGCTGTGGTATTTACTTACAAAGCAATATCACTCAGCAATGAAATCTATGTCATCAGGCCCTTAGCAGCACAATGAGTGGATTCAGGTATGATGATTCTAACTGAAATAAGTCACACAGAAAAAGAAACATCATAAGATATCAGTAATACATGGAATGTAAACTTGGCTACACAGGAACTGAATTACAGAACAGAACAAGGTCTCAAATTTAGAAAACCAACTTATGCTTGCTTAAGGGTAAAGGTGAGTTGGGGTGCTGCATAAAACCAGAGATTGAAATGAGCACAGATAAAGTTCCTTAAGCCAAATATGGAATAGACAAGAGCTACTCCTTGCTCAACGAAATGGACTCAACACCGCCTATTAAACGCCTAAGAATATACCTGACTAGTAAGTATCTTAAAACCTATGGATGGCTATGTCTCCGAAAGGGAATCAAGCATGTGTACAGGGGCATAAACGCAGCAGTGATAGGATTGGAGAGGTTCGGTGAGCAAACGAAGACCCTTTGAAGTCATATTGCATGGTATCCATTCCACGGGTTTCAACTACCCAGGTTTAAGGTATTCTTCCTTCAGCTAAAACATGCATGTGGAACCCAGAGTATGATCAACCGTGTGAACAGGAGACGTGTTCAAATATGTCTCAGTTTTCCTCCCCTGGTACTCGGGTGCAACATTCCAGACACTTTACTAACACTCTCCCCACTTGGAGAGTCAGCGCCTTTAACCTCCTGTTTGGCCCAGTTTGCAATTTCTGCAGAAGATGAACAGGAATAGCGAGAACCAATGAGAGACTAGCTGGAGGTGTCTGGACGGGCAAATTTAACTCTCATTTCCCACCAGGAAGAAGAAATACCCAAAGGCTCAGCGTGCCGTGCCGGAACCAGATTAGGGCCTGAAGCCATCCTGCAGTGTTGTGGCCAGCTCACAAGAAAGCGAGTTGAAGAAAGGAGCTCAGGGGCACTGTAATTCACAAACCTGCAGAGTTATAAATGACAGCTATCGTCCAAAAATATACTGAAGTAAGGCTGCCAAGAGGACTTGAAAGCGGGGCAGAATTGCAGGAAACCGATTTCAGGAGGTAGACTGGAATTGCATTGAAAGCATAGGAAAAGAGGCAGAACGTCCACAATGATGCACTTGGCCAAAAAGGGCGTATGCGTTTTTTCCTGAATATATTCAGGAAAAAACGCATACGCCCTTTTTGGCCAACCAAGCAAGCTTGCAAAGGAAATCTGCACAACAATGAAGTCTCACTTCCCCCCGGCCAAAAGGGCCATCTGAAAAAAGTGTAAAATCCAGAAAGGCAGGACAGGCCATGGAGAACTGGGAGCCTTGTTATGCTGATGGGTGGGATGTAAATTGCCAACAGACACTCGGGAGAAGTGTATGGTGTTTCCTGAAACATCTAAAAAACAAAGCAACAGAGCCTAGGGCACTTCCACTTATGGTCCTATAGCTTAGGGAAATTAAAATCAAAAAGACACAGCCACCCCAAAGTTTGGGACGCCTCTGTTTACAAGAACCTCGTTTACAGTACAAGTTCAACATCGCAGAAAGTGAAAAATGGATAAAGAAGTTGTGGTATTTACTTACAAAGCAATATCACTCAGCAATGAAATCTATGTCATCAGGCCCTTAGCAGCACAATGAGTGGATTCAGGTATGATGATTCTAACTAAAATAAGTCACACAGAAAAAGAAACATCATAAGATATCACTAATACACGGAATGTAAACTTGGCTACACAGGAACTGAATTCCAAAACAGAACAGGTCTCAAATTTAGAAAACCAACTTATGCTTGCTTAAGGGGAAAGGTGAGTTGGGGTGCTGCATAAAACCAGAGATTGAAATGAGCACAGATAAAGTTCCTTAAGCCAAATATGGAATAGACAAGAGCTACTCTTTGCTCAACGAAATGGACTCAACACCCCATATTAAACGCCTAAGAATGTACCTGACTAGTAAGTATCTTAAAACCTATGGATTGCTATGTCTCCGAAAGAGAATCAAGCGTGTGTACAGGGGCATAAACGCAGCAGTGATAGGATTGGAGAGGTTCGGTGAGCAAATGAAGACCCTTTGAAGTCATATTGCATGGTACCCATTCCACGGGTCTCAACTCTCCAGGTTTAAGGTATTCTTCCTTCAGCTAAAACATGCATGTGGAACCCAGAGTATGATCAACCGTGTGAACGGGAGACGTGTTCAAATATGTCTCACTTTTCCTCCCCTGGTACTCGGGTGCAACATTCCAGACGCTTTCCTAACACTCTCCCCACTTGGAGAGTCAGCGCCTTTAACCTCCTGTTTGGCCCAGTTTGCAATTTCTGCAGAATATGAACAGGAATAGGAAGAACCAATGAGAGACTAGCTGGAGGTGTCTGGACGGGCAAATTTAACTCTCATTTCCCACCAGGAAGAGGAATTAACCAAAGGCTCAGCGTGCCGTGCTGGAACCAGATTAGGGCCTGAAGCCATCCTGCGGTGTTGCGGCCAGGTCACAAGAAAGCGAGTTGAAGAAAGGAGCTCAGGGGCACTGTAATTCACAAACCTGCAGAGTTATAAATGACAGCTATCGTCCAAAAATATACTGAAGTAAGGCTGCCAAGAGGACTTGAAAGTGGGGCAGAATTGCAGGAAACCGATTTCAGGAGGTAGACTGGAATTGCATTGAAAGCATAGGAAAAGAGGCAGAACGTCCACAATGATGCACTTGGCCAAAAAGGGCGTATGCGTTTTTTCCTGAATATATTCAGGAAAAAACGCATACACACTTTTTGGCCAACCAAGCAAACTTGCAAAGGAAATCTGAACTACAATGAAGTCTCACTTCCCCCCGGTCAAAAGGGCCATCTGAAAAAAGTGTAAAATCCAGAAAGGCAGGACAGGCCATGGAGAACTGGGAGCTTTGTTATGCTGATGGGTGGGATGTAAATTGCCAACAGACACTCGGGAGAAGTGTATGGTGTTTCCTGAAACATCTAAAAAACAAAGCAACAGAGCCTAGGGCACTTCCACTTATGGTCCTATAGCTTAGGGAAATTAAAATCAAAAAGACACAGCCACCCGAAAGTTTGGAACGGCTCTGTTTACAAGAACCTCGTTTACAGTACAAGTTCAACATCGCAGAAAGTGAAAAATGGATAAAGAAGCTGTGGTATTTACTTACAAAGCAATATCACTCAGCAATGAAATCTATGTCATCAGGCCCTTAGCAGCACAATGAGTGGATTCAGGTATGATGATTCTAACTGAAATAAGTCACACAGAAAAAGAAACATCATAAGATATCAGTAATACATGGAATGTAAACTTGGCTACACAGGAACTGAATTACAGAACAGAACAAGGTCTCAAATTTAGAAAACCAACTTATGCTTGCTTAAGGGTAAAGGTGAGTTGGGGTGCTGCATAAAACCAGAGATTGAAATGAGCACAGATAAAGTTCCTTAAGCCAAATATGGAATAGACAAGAGCTACTCCTTGCTCAACGAAATGGACTCAACACCGCCTATTAAACGCCTAAGAATATACCTGACTAGTAAGTATCTTAAAACCTATGGATGGCTATGTCTCCGAAAGGGAATCAAGCATGTGTACAGGGGCATAAACGCAGCAGTGATAGGATTGGAGAGGTTCGGTGAGCAAACGAAGACCCTTTGAAGTCATATTGCATGGTATCCATTCCACGGGTTTCAACTACCCAGGTTTAAGGTATTCTTCCTTCAGCTAAAACATGCATGTGGAACCCAGAGTATGATCAACCGTGTGAACAGGAGACGTGTTCAAATATGTCTCAGTTTTCCTCCCCTGGTACTCGGGTGCAACATTCCAGACACTTTACTAACACTCTCCCCACTTGGAGAGTCAGCGCCTTTAACCTCCTGTTTGGCCCAGTTTGCAATTTCTGCAGAAGATGAACAGGAATAGCGAGAACCAATGAGAGACTAGCTGGAGGTGTCTGGACGGGCAAATTTAACTCTCATTTCCCACCAGGAAGAAGAAATACCCAAAGGCTCAGCGTGCCGTGCCGGAACCAGATTAGGGCCTGAAGCCATCCTGCAGTGTTGTGGCCAGCTCACAAGAAAGCGAGTTGAAGAAAGGAGCTCAGGGGCACTGTAATTCACAAACCTGCAGAGTTATAAATGACAGCTATCGTCCAAAAATATACTGAAGTAAGGCTGCCAAGAGGACTTGAAAGCGGGGCAGAATTGCAGGAAACCGATTTCAGGAGGTAGACTGGAATTGCATTGAAAGCATAGGAAAAGAGGCAGAACGTCCACAATGATGCACTTGGCCAAAAAGGGCGTATGCGTTTTTTCCTGAATATATTCAGGAAAAAACGCATACGCCCTTTTTGGCCAACCAAGCAAGCTTGCAAAGGAAATCTGCACAACAATGAAGTCTCACTTCCCCCCGGCCAAAAGGGCCATCTGAAAAAAGTGTAAAATCCAGAAAGGCAGGACAGGCCATGGAGAACTGGGAGCCTTGTTATGCTGATGGGTGGGATGTAAATTGCCAACAGACACTCGGGAGAAGTGTATGGTGTTTCCTGAAACATCTAAAAAACAAAGCAACAGAGCCTAGGGCACTTCCACTTATGGTCCTATAGCTTAGGGAAATTAAAATCAAAAAGACACAGCCACCCCAAAGTTTGGGACGCCTCTGTTTACAAGAACCTCGTTTACAGTACAAGTTCAACATCGCAGAAAGTGAAAAATGGATAAAGAAGTTGTGGTATTTACTTACAAAGCAATATCACTCAGCAATGAAATCTATGTCATCAGGCCCTTAGCAGCACAATGAGTGGATTCAGGTATGATGATTCTAACTAAAATAAGTCACACAGAAAAAGAAACATCATAAGATATCACTAATACACGGAATGTAAACTTGGCTACACAGGAACTGAATTCCAAAACAGAACAGGTCTCAAATTTAGAAAACCAACTTATGCTTGCTTAAGGGGAAAGGTGAGTTGGGGTGCTGCATAAAACCAGAGATTGAAATGAGCACAGATAAAGTTCCTTAAGCCAAATATGGAATAGACAAGAGCTACTCTTTGCTCAACGAAATGGACTCAACACCCCATATTAAACGCCTAAGAATGTACCTGACTAGTAAGTATCTTAAAACCTATGGATTGCTATGTCTCCGAAAGAGAATCAAGCGTGTGTACAGGGGCATAAACGCAGCAGTGATAGGATTGGAGAGGTTCGGTGAGCAAATGAAGACCCTTTGAAGTCATATTGCATGGTACCCATTCCACGGGTCTCAACTCTCCAGGTTTAAGGTATTCTTCCTTCAGCTAAAACATGCATGTGGAACCCAGAGTATGATCAACCGTGTGAACGGGAGACGTGTTCAAATATGTCTCACTTTTCCTCCCCTGGTACTCGGGTGCAACATTCCAGACGCTTTCCTAACACTCTCCCCACTTGGAGAGTCAGCGCCTTTAACCTCCTGTTTGGCCCAGTTTGCAATTTCTGCGGAAGATGAACAGGAATAGGAAGAACCAATGAGAGACTAGCTGGAGGTGTCTGGACGGGCAAATTTAACTCTCATTTCCCACCAGGAAGAGGAATTAACCAAAGGCTCAGCGTGCCGTGCTGGAACCAGATTAGGGCCTGAAGCCATCCTGCGGTGTTGCGGCCAGGTCACAAGAAAGCGAGTTGAAGAAAGGAGCTCAGGGGCACTGTAATTCACAAACCTGCAGAGTTATAAATGACAGCTATCGTCCAAAAATATACTGAAGTAAGGCTGCCAAGAGGACTTGAAAGTGGGGCAGAATTGCAGGAAACCGATTTCAGGAGGTAGACTGGAATTGCATTGAAAGCATAGGAAAAGAGGCAGAACGTCCACAATGATGCACTTGGCCAAAAAGGGCGTATGCGTTTTTTCCTGAATATATTCAGGAAAAAACGCATACACACTTTTTGGCCAACCAAGCAAACTTGCAAAGGAAATCTGAACTACAATGAAGTCTCACTTCCCCCCGGTCAAAAGGGCCATCTGAAAAAAGTGTAAAATCCAGAAAGGCAGGACAGGCCATGGAGAACTGGGAGCCTTGTTATGCTGATGGGTGGGATGTAAATTGCCAACAGACACTCGGGAGAAGTGTATGGTGTTTCCTGAAACATCTAAAAAACAAAGCAACAGAGCCTAGGGCACTTCCACTTATGGTCCTATAGCTTAGGGAAATTAAAATCAAAAAGACACAGCCACCCAAAAGTTTGGAACGGCTCTGTTTACAAGAACCTCGTTTACAGTACAAGTTCAACATCGCAGAAAGTGAAAAATGGATAAAGAAGCTGTGGTATTTACTTACAAAGCAATATCACTCAGCAATGAAATCTATGTCATCAGGCCCTTAGCAGCACAATGAGTGGATTCAGGTATGATGATTCTAACTGAAATAAGTCACACAGAAAAAGAAACATCATAAGATATCAGTAATACATGGAATGTAAACTTGGCTACACAGGAACTGAATTACAGAACAGAACAGGGTCTCAAATTTAGAAAACCAACTTATGCTTGCTTAAGGGTAAAGGTGAGTTGGGGTGCTGCATAAAACCAGAGATTGAAATGAGCACAGATAAAGTTCCTTAAGCCAAATATGGAATAGACAAGAGCTACTCCTTGCTCAACGAAATGGACTCAACACCGCCTATTAAACGCCTAAGAATATACCTGACTAGTAAGTATCTTAAAACCTATGGATGGCTATGTCTCCGAAAGGGAATCAAGCATGTGTACAGGGGCATAAACGCAGCAGTGATAGGATTGGAGAGGTTCGGTGAGCAAACGAAGACCCTTTGAAGTCATATTGCATGGTATCCATTCCACGGGTTTCAACTACCCAGGTTTAAGGTATTCTTCCTTCAGCTAAAACATGCATGTGGAACCCAGAGTATGATCAACCGTGTGAACAGGAGACGTGTTCAAATATGTCTCAGTTTTCCTCCCCTGGTACTCGGGTGCAACATTCCAGACACTTTACTAACACTCTCCCCACTTGGAGAGTCAGCGCCTTTAACCTCCTGTTTGGCCCAGTTTGCAATTTCTGCAGAAGATGAACAGGAATAGCGAGAACCAATGAGAGACTAGCTGGAGGTGTCTGGACGGGCAAATTTAACTCTCATTTCCCACCAGGAAGAAGAAATACCCAAAGGCTCAGCGTGCCGTGCCGGAACCAGATTAGGGCCTGAAGCCATCCTGCAGTGTTGTGGCCAGCTCACAAGAAAGCGAGTTGAAGAAAGGAGCTCAGGGGCACTGTAATTCACAAACCTGCAGAGTTATAAATGACAGCTATCGTCCAAAAATATACTGAAGTAAGGCTGCCAAGAGGACTTGAAAGCGGGGCAGAATTGCAGGAAACCGATTTCAGGAGGTAGACTGGAATTGCATTGAAAGCATAGGAAAAGAGGCAGAACGTCCACAATGATGCACTTGGCCAAAAAGGGCGTATGCGTTTTTTCCTGAATATATTCAGGAAAAAACGCATACGCCCTTTTTGGCCAACCAAGCAAGCTTGCAAATGAAATCTGCACAACAATGAAGTCTCACTTCCCCCCGGCCAAAAGGGCCATCTGAAAAAAGTGTAAAATCCAGAAAGGCAGGACAGGCCATGGAGAACTGGGAGCCTTGTTATGCTGATGGGTGGGATGTAAATTGCCAACAGACACTCGGGAGAAGTGTATGGTGTTTCCTGAAACATCTAAAAAACAAAGCAACAGAGCCTAGGGCACTTCCACTTATGGTCCTATAGCTTAGGGAAATTAAAATCAAAAAGACACAGCCACCCCAAAGTTTGGGACGCCTCTGTTTACAAGAACCTCGTTTACAGTACAAGTTCAACATCGCAGAAAGTGAAAAATGGATAAAGAAGTTGTGGTATTTACTTACAAAGCAATATCACTCAGCAATGAAATCTATGTCATCAGGCCCTTAGCAGCACAATGAGTGGATTCAGGTATGATGATTCTAACTAAAATAAGTCACACAGAAAAAGAAACATCATAAGATATCACTAATACACGGAATGTAAACTTGGCTACACAGGAACTGAATTCCAAAACAGAACAGGTCTCAAATTTAGAAAACCAACTTATGCTTGCTTAAGGGGAAAGGTGAGTTGGGGTGCTGCATAAAACCAGAGATTGAAATGAGCACAGATAAAGTTCCTTAAGCCAAATATGGAATAGACAAGAGCTACTCTTTGCTCAACGAAATGGACTCAACACCCCATATTAAACGCCTAAGAATGTACCTGACTAGTAAGTATCTTAAAACCTATGGATTGCTATGTCTCCGAAAGAGAATCAAGCGTGTGTACAGGGGCATAAACGCAGCAGTGATAGGATTGGAGAGGTTCGGTGAGCAAATGAAGACCCTTTGAAGTCATATTGCATGGTACCCATTCCACGGGTCTCAACTCTCCAGGTTTAAGGTATTCTTCCTTCAGCTAAAACATGCATGTGGAACCCAGAGTATGATCAACCGTGTGAACGGGAGACGTGTTCAAATATGTCTCACTTTTCCTCCCCTGGTACTCGGGTGCAACATTCCAGACGCTTTCCTAACACTCTCCCCACTTGGAGAGTCAGCGCCTTTAACCTCCTGTTTGGCCCAGTTTGCAATTTCTGCGGAAGATGAACAGGAATAGGAAGAACCAATGAGAGACTAGCTGGAGGTGTCTGGACGGGCAAATTTAACTCTCATTTCCCACCAGGAAGAGGAATTAACCAAAGGCTCAGCGTGCCGTGCTGGAACCAGATTAGGGCCTGAAGCCATCCTGCGGTGTTGCGGCCAGGTCACAAGAAAGCGAGTTGAAGAAAGGAGCTCAGGGGCACTGTAATTCACAAACCTGCAGAGTTATAAATGACAGCTATCGTCCAAAAATATACTGAAGTAAGGCTGCCAAGAGGACTTGAAAGTGGGGCAGAATTGCAGGAAACCGATTTCAGGAGGTAGACTGGAATTGCATTGAAAGCATAGGAAAAGAGGCAGAACGTCCACAATGATGCACTTGGCCAAAAAGGGCGTATGCGTTTTTTCCTGAATATATTCAGGAAAAAACGCATACACACTTTTTGGCCAACCAAGCAAACTTGCAAAGGAAATCTGAACTACAATGAAGTCTCACTTCCCCCCGGTCAAAAGGGCCATCTGAAAAAAGTGTAAAATCCAGAAAGGCAGGACAGGCCATGGAGAACTGGGAGCCTTGTTATGCTGATGGGTGGGATGTAAATTGCCAACAGACACTCGGGAGAAGTGTATGGTGTTTCCTGAAACATCTAAAAAACAAAGCAACAGAGCCTAGGGCACTTCCACTTATGGTCCTATAGCTTAGGGAAATTAAAATCAAAAAGACACAGCCACCCAAAAGTTTGGAACGGCTCTGTTTACAAGAACCTCGTTTACAGTACAAGTTCAACATCGCAGAAAGTGAAAAATGGATAAAGAAGCTGTGGTATTTACTTACAAAGCAATATCACTCAGCAATGAAATCTATGTCATCAGGCCCTTAGCAGCACAATGAGTGGATTCAGGTATGATGATTCTAACTGAAATAAGTCACACAGAAAAAGAAACATCATAAGATATCAGTAATACATGGAATGTAAACTTGGCTACACAGGAACTGAATTACAGAACAGAACAGGGTCTCAAATTTAGAAAACCAACTTATGCTTGCTTAAGGGTAAAGGTGAGTTGGGGTGCTGCATAAAACCAGAGATTGAAATGAGCACAGATAAAGTTCCTTAAGCCAAATATGGAATAGACAAGAGCTACTCCTTGCTCAACGAAATGGACTCAACACCGCCTATTAAACGCCTAAGAATATACCTGACTAGTAAGTATCTTAAAACCTATGGATGGCTATGTCTCCGAAAGGGAATCAAGCATGTGTACAGGGGCATAAACGCAGCAGTGATAGGATTGGAGAGGTTCGGTGAGCAAACGAAGACCCTTTGAAGTCATATTGCATGGTATCCATTCCACGGGTTTCAACTACCCAGGTTTAAGGTATTCTTCCTTCAGCTAAAACATGCATGTGGAACCCAGAGTATGATCAACCGTGTGAACAGGAGACGTGTTCAAATATGTCTCAGTTTTCCTCCCCTGGTACTCGGGTGCAACATTCCAGACACTTTACTAACACTCTCCCCACTTGGAGAGTCAGCGCCTTTAACCTCCTGTTTGGCCCAGTTTGCAATTTCTGCAGAAGATGAACAGGAATAGCGAGAACCAATGAGAGACTAGCTGGAGGTGTCTGGACGGGCAAATTTAACTCTCATTTCCCACCAGGAAGAAGAAATACCCAAAGGCTCAGCGTGCCGTGCCGGAACCAGATTAGGGCCTGAAGCCATCCTGCAGTGTTGTGGCCAGCTCACAAGAAAGCGAGTTGAAGAAAGGAGCTCAGGGGCACTGTAATTCACAAACCTGCAGAGTTATAAATGACAGCTATCGTCCAAAAATATACTGAAGTAAGGCTGCCAAGAGGACTTGAAAGCGGGGCAGAATTGCAGGAAACCGATTTCAGGAGGTAGACTGGAATTGCATTGAAAGCATAGGAAAAGAGGCAGAACGTCCACAATGATGCACTTGGCCAAAAAGGGCGTATGCGTTTTTTCCTGAATATATTCAGGAAAAAACGCATACGCCCTTTTTGGCCAACCAAGCAAGCTTGCAAAGGAAATCTGCACAACAATGAAGTCTCACTTCCCCCCGGTCAAAAGGGCCATCTGAAAAAAGTGTAAAATCCAGAAAGGCAGGACAGGCCATGGAGAACTGGGAGCCTTGTTATGCTGATGGGCGGGATGTAAATTGCCAACAGACACTCGGGAGAAGTGTATGGTGTTTCCTGAAACATCTAAAAAACAAAGCAACAGAGCCTAGGGCACTTCCACTTATGGTCCTATAGCTTAGGGAAATTAAAATCAAAAAGACACAGCCACCCCAAAGTTTGGGACGCCTCTGTTTACAAGAACCTCGTTTACAGTACAAGTTCAACATCGCAGAAAGTGAAAAATGGATAAAGAAGTTGTGGTATTTACTTACAAAGCAATATCACTCAGCAATGAAATCTATGTCATCAGGCCCTTAGCAGCACAATGAGTGGATTCAGGTATGATGATTCTAACTAAAATAAGTCACACAGAAAAAGAAACATCATAAGATATCACTAATACACGGAATGTAAACTTGGCTACACAGGAACTGAATTCCAAAACAGAACAGGGTCTCGAATTTAGAAAACCAACTTATGCTTGCTTAAGGGGAAAGGTGAGTTGGGGTGCTGCATAAAACCAGAGATTGAAATGAGCACAGATAAAGTTCCTTAAGCCAAATATGGAATAGACAAGAGCTACTCCTTGCTCAACGAAATGGACTCAACACCCCATATTAAACGCCTAAGAATGTACCTGACTAGTAAGTATCTTAAAACCTATGGATTGCTATGTCTCCAAAAGAGAATCAAGTGTGTGTACAGGGGCATAAACGCAGCAGTGATAGGATTGGAGAGGTTCGGTGAGCAAATGAAGACCCTTTGAAGTCATATTGCATGGTACCCATTACACGGGTCTCAACTCTCCAGGTTTAAGGTATTCTTCCTTCAGCTAAAACATGCATGTGGAACCCAGAGTATGATCAACCGTGTGAACGGGAGACGTGTTCAAATATGTCTCAGTTTTCCTCCCCTGGTACTCAGGTGCAACATTCCAGACGCTTTCCTAACACTCTCCCCACTTGGAGAGTCAGCGCCTTTAACCTCCTGTTTGGCCCAGTTTGCAAATTCTGCGGAAGATGAACAGGAATAGGAAGAACCAATGAGAGACTATCTGGAGGTGTCTGGACGGGCAAATTTAACTCTCATTTCCCACCAGGAAGAGGAAATAACCAAAGGCTCAGCGTGCCGTGCCGGAACCAGATTAGGGCCTGAAGCCATCCTGCGGTGTTGCGGCCAGCTCAAAAGAAAGCGAGCTGAAGAAAGGAGCTCAGGGGCACTGTAATTCACAAACCTGCAGAGTTATAAATGACAGCTATCGTCCAAAAATATACTGAAGTAAGGCTGCCAAGAGGACTTGAAAGCGGGGCAGAATTGCAGGAAACCGATTTCAGGAGGTAGACTGGAATTGCATTGAAAGCATAGGAAAAGAGGCAGAACGTCCACAATGATGCACTTGGCCTAAAAGGGCGTATGCGTTTTTTCCTGAATATATTCAGGAAAAAACGCATACGCCCTTTTTGGCTAACCAAGCAAACTTGTTAAGGAAATCTGCACTACAATGAAGTCTCACTTCCCCCCGGTCAAAAGGGCCATCTGAGAAAAGTGTAAAATCCAGAAAGGCAGGACAGGCCATGGAGAACTGGGAGCCTTGTTATGCTGATGGGCGGGATGGAAATTGCCAACAGACACTCGGGAGAAGTGTATGGTGTTGCCTGAAACATCTAAAAAACAAAGCAACAGAGCCAAGGGCACTTCCACTTATGGTCCTATAGCTTAGGGAAATTAAAATAAAAAAGACACAGCCACCCCAAAGTTTGGGACGCCTCTCTTTATAAGAACCTCGTTTACCGTACAAGTTCAATATCACAGAAAGTGAAAAATGGATAAAGAACTTGTGGTACTTACGTACAATGCAGTATCACTCAGCAATGAAATCTATGTCATCAGGCCCTTAGCAGCACAATGAGTGGATTCAGGTATGATGATTCTAAGTGAAATAAGTCACACAGAAAAAGAAACATTATAAGATATCACTAATACACGGAATGTAAACTTGGCTACACAGGAACTGAATTACAGAACAGAACAGGGTCTCAAATTTAGAAAACCAACTTATGCTTGCTTAAGGGTAAAGGTGAGTTGGGGTGCTGCATAAAACCAGAGATTGAAATGAGCACAGATAAAGTTCCTTAAGCCAAATATGGAATAGACAAGAGCTACTCCTTGCTCAACGAAATGGACTCAACACCCCATATTAAACGCCTAAGAATGTACCTGACTAGTAAGTACCTTAAAACCTATGGATTGCTATGTCTCCAAAAGAGAATCAAGCGTGTGTACAGGGGCATAAACGCAGCAGTGATAGGATTGGAGAGGTTCGGTGAGCAAATGAAGACCCTTTGAAGTCATATTGCATGGTACCCATTACACGGGTCTCAACTCTCCAGGTTTAAGGTATTCTTCCTTCAGCTAAAACATGCATGTGGAACCCAGAGTATTATCAACCGTGTGAACGGGAGACGTGTTCAAATATGTCTCAGTTTTCCTCCCCTGGTACTCGGGTGCAACATTCCAGACGCTTTACTAACACTCTCCCGACTTGGAGAGTCAGTCCCTTTAACCTCCTGTTTGGCCCAGTTTGCAATTTCTGCCGAAGATGAACAGGAATAGCGAGAACCAATGAGAGACTAGCTGGAGGTGTCTGGACGGGAAAATTTACCTCTCATTTCCCACCAGGAAGAGGAATTAACCAAAGGCTCAGCGTGCCGTGCCGGAACCAGATTAGGCCCTGAAGCCATCCTGCGGTGTTGCGGCCAGGTCACAAGAAAGCGAGTTGAAGAAAGGAGCTCAGGGGCACTGTAATTCACAAACCTGCAGAGTTATAAATGACAGCTATCGTCCAA
Source organism: Grampus griseus (assembly GCF_964374135.1). NCBI lineage: Eukaryota > Metazoa > Chordata > Mammalia > Artiodactyla > Delphinidae > Grampus > Grampus griseus. The sequence goes on along the minus strand of NW_028133394.1, from coordinate 478,473 downwards.
AAATATACTGAAGTAAGGCTGCCAAGAGGACTTGAAAGCGGGGCAGAATTGCAGGAAACCGATTTCAGGAGGTAGACTGGAATTGCATTGAAAACATAGGAAAAGAGGCAGAACGTCCACAATGATGCACTTGGCCAAAAAGGGCGTATGCGTTTTTTCCTGAATATATTCAGGAAAAAACGCAAACACACTTTTTGGCCAACCAAGCAAACTTGCAAAGGAAATCTGAACTACAATGAAGTCTCACTTCCCCCTGGTCAAAAGGGCCATCTGAAAAAAGTGTAAAATCCAGAAAGGCAGGACAGGCCATGGAGAACTGGGAGCCTTCTTATGCTGATGGGCGGGATGTAAATTGCCAACAGACACTCGGGAGAAGTGTATGGTGTTTCCTGAAACATCTAAAAAACAAAGCAACAGAGCCTAGGGAACTTCCACTTATGGTCCTATAGCTTAGGGAAATTAAAATCAAAAAGACACAGCCACCCGAAAGTTTGGAACGGCTCTGTTTACAAGAACCTCGTTTACAGTACAAGTTCAACATCGCAGAAAGTGAAAAATGGATAAAGAAGCTGTGGTATTTACTTACAAAGCAATATCACTCAGCAATGAAATCTATGTCATCAGGCCCTTAGCAGCACAATGAGTGGATTCAGGTATGATGATTCTAACTGAAATAAGTCACACAGAAAAAGAAACATCATAAGATATCAGTAATACATGGAATGTAAACTTGGCTACACAGGAACTGAATTACAGAACAGAACAGGGTCTCAAATTTAGAAAACCAACTTATGCTTGCTTAAGGGTAAAGGTGAGTTGGGGTGCTGCATAAAACCAGAGATTGAAATGAGCACAGATAAAGTTCCTTAAGCCAAATATGGAATAGACAAGAGCTACTCTTTGCTCAACGAAATGGACTCAACACCGCCTATTAAACGCCTAAGAATATACCTGACTAGTAAGTATCTTAAAACCTATGGATGGCTATGTCTCCGAAAGAGAATCAAGCATGTGTACAGGGGCATAAACGCAGCAGTGATAGGATTGGAGAGGTTCGGTGAGCAAACGAAGACCCTTTGAAGTCATATTGCATGGTATCCATTCCACGGGTTTCAACTACCCAGGTTTAAGGTATTCTTCCTTCAGCTAAAACATGCATGTGGAACCCAGAGTATGATCAACCGTGTGAACAGGAGACGTGTTCAAATATGTCTCAGTTTTCCTCCCCTGGTACTCGGGTGCAACATTCCAGACACTTTACTAACACTCTCCCCACTTGGAGAGTCAGCGCCTTTAACCTCCTGTTTGGCCCAGTTTGCAATTTCTGCAGAAGATGAACAGGAATAGCGAGAACCAATGAGAGACTAGCTGGAGGTGTCTGGACGGGCAAATTTAACTCTCATTTCCCACCAGGAAGAGGAAATAACCAAAGGCTCAGCGTGCCGTGCCGGAACCAGATTAGGGCCTGAAGCCATCCTGCGGTGTTGCGGCCAGCTCAAAAGAAAGCGAGCTGAAGAAAGGAGCTCAGGGGCACTGTAATTCACAAACCTGCAGAGTTATAAATGACAGCTATCGTCCAAAAATATACTGAAGTAAGGCTGCCAAGAGGACTTGAAAGCGGGGCAGAATTGCAGGAAACCGATTTCAGGAGGTAGACTGGAATTGCATTGAAAGCATAGGAAAAGAGGCAGAACGTCCACAATGATGCACTTGGCCTAAAAGGGCGTATGCGTTTTTTCCTGAATATATTCAGGAAAAAACGCATACGCCCTTTTTGGCTAACCAAGCAAACTTGTTAAGGAAATCTGCACTACAATGAAGTCTCACTTCCCCCCGGTCAAAAGGGCCATCTGAGAAAAGTGTAAAATCCAGAAAGGCAGGACAGGCCATGGAGAACTGGGAGCCTTGTTATGCTGATGGGCGGGATGGAAATTGCCAACAGACACTCGGGAGAAGTGTATGGTGTTGCCTGAAACATCTAAAAAACAAAGCAACAGAGCCAAGGGCACTTCCACTTATGGTCCTATAGCTTAGGGAAATTAAAATAAAAAAGACACAGCCACCCCAAAGTTTGGGACGCCTCTCTTTATAAGAACCTCGTTTACCGTACAAGTTCAATATCACAGAAAGTGAAAAATGGATAAAGAACTTGTGGTACTTACGTACAATGCAGTATCACTCAGCAATGAAATCTATGTCATCAGGCCCTTAGCAGCACAATGAGTGGATTCAGGTATGATGATTCTAAGTGAAATAAGTCACACAAAAAAAGAAACATTATAAGATATCACTAATACACGGAATGTAAACTTGGCTACACAGGAACTGAATTACAGAACAGAACAGGGTCTCAAATTTAGAAAACCAACTTATGCTTGCTTAAGGGTAAAGGTGAGTTGGGGTGCTGCATAAAACCAGAGATTGAAATGAGCACAGATAAAGTTCCTTAAGCCAAATATGGAATAGACAAGAGCTACTCCTTGCTCAACGAAATGGACTCAACACCCCATATTAAACGCCTAAGAATGTACCTGACTAGTAAGTATCTTAAAACCTATGGATTGCTATGTCTCCAAAAGAGAATCAAGCGTGTGTACAGGGGCATAAACGCAGCAGTGATAGGATTGGAGAGGTTCGGTGAGCAAATGAAGACCCTTTGAAGTCATATTGCATGGTACCCATTACACGGGTCTCAACTCTCCAGGTTTAAGGTATTCTTCCTTCAACTAAAACATGCATGTGGAACCCAGAGTATTATCAACCGTGTGAACGGGAGACGTGTTCAAATATGTCTCAGTTTTCCTCCCCTGGTACTCGGGTGCAACATTCCAGACGCTTTACTAACACTCTCCCGACTTGGAGAGTCAGTCCCTTTAACCTCCTGTTTGGCCCAGTTTGCAATTTCTGCCGAAGATGAACAGGAATAGCGAGAACCAATGAGAGACTAGCTGGACGTGTATGGACGGGAAAATTTACCTCTCATTTCCCACCAGGAAGAGGAATTAACCAAAGGCTCAGCGTGCCGTGCCGGAACCAGATTAGGCCCTGAAGCCATCCTGCGGTGTTGCGGCCAGGTCACAAGAAAGCGAGTTGAAGAAAGGAGCTCAGGGGCACTGTAATTCACAAACCTGCAGAGTTATAAATGACAGCTATCGTCCAGAAATATACTGAAGTAAGGCTGCCAAGAGGACTTGAAAGCGGGGCAGAATTGCAGGAAACCGATTTCAGGAGGTAGACTGGAATTGCATTGAAAACATAGGAAAAGAGGCAGAACGTCCACAATGATGCACTTGGCCAAAAAGGGCGTATGCGTTTTTTCCTGAATATATTCAGGAAAAAACGCATACACACTTTTTGGCCAACCAAGCAAACTTGCAAAGGAAATCTGAACTACAATGAAGTCTCACTTCCCCCTGGTCAAAAGGGCCATCTGAAAAAAGTGTAAAATCCAGAAAGGCAGGACAGGCCATGGAGAACTGGGAGCCTTCTTATGCTGATGGGCGGGATGTAAATTGCCAACAGACACTCGGGAGAAGTGTATGGTGTTTCCTGAAACATCTAAAAAACAAAGCAACAGAGCCTAGGGCACTTCCACTTATGGTCCTATAGCTTAGGGAAATTAAAATCAAAAAGACACAGCCACCCGAAAGTTTGGAACGGCTCTGTTTACAAGAACCTCGTTTACAGTACAAGTTCAACATCGCAGAAAGTGAAAAATGGATAAAGAAGCTGTGGTATTTACTTACAAAGCAATATCACTCAGCAATGAAATCTATGTCATCAGGCCCTTAGCAGCACCATGAGTGGATTCAGGTATGATGATTCTAACTGAAATAAGTCACACAGAAAAAGAAACATCATAAGATATCAGTAATACATGGAATGTAAACTTGGCTACACAGGAACTGAATTACAGAACAGAACAGGGTCTCAAATTTAGAAAACCAACTTATGCTTGCTTAAGGGTAAAGGTGAGTTGGGGTGCTGCATAAAACCAGAGATTGAAATGAGCACAGATAAAGTTCCTTAAGCCAAATATGGAATAGACAAGAGCTACTCTTTGCTCAACGAAATGGACTCAACACCGCCTATTAAACGCCTAAGAATATACCTGACTAGTAAGTATCTTAAAACCTATGGATGGCTATGTCTCCGAAAGAGAATCAAGCATGTGTACAGGGGCATAAACGCAGCAGTGATAGGATTGGAGAGGTTCGGTGAGCAAACGAAGACCCTTTGAAGTCATATTGCATGGTATCCATTCCACGGGTTTCAACTACCCAGGTTTAAGGTATTCTTCCTTCAGCTAAAACATGCATGTGGAACCCAGAGTATGATCAACCGTGTGAACAGGAGACGTGTTCAAATATGTCTCAGTTTTCCTCCCCTGGTACTCGGGTGCAACATTCCAGACACTTTACTAACACTCTCCCCACTTGGAGAGTCAGCGCCTTTAACCTCCTGTTTGGCCCAGTTTGCAATTTCTGCAGAAGATGAACAGGAATAGCGAGAACCAATGAGAGACTAGCTGGAGGTGTCTGGACGGGCAAATTTAACTCTCATTTCCCACCAGGAAGAGGAAATAACCAAAGGCTCAGCGTGCCGTGCCGGAACCAGATTAGGGCCTGAAGCCATCCTGCGGTGTTGCGGCCAGCTCAAAAGAAAGCGAGCTGAAGAAAGGAGCTCAGGGGCACTGTAATTCACAAACCTGCAGAGTTATAAATGACAGCTATCGTCCAAAAATATACTGAAGTAAGGCTGCCAAGAGGACTTGAAAGCGGGGCAGAATTGCAGGAAACCGATTTCAGGAGGTAGACTGGAATTGCATTGAAAGCATAGGAAAAGAGGCAGAACGTCCACAATGATGCACTTGGCCTAAAAGGGCGTATGCGTTTTTTCCTGAATATATTCAGGAAAAAACGCATACGCCCTTTTTGGCTAACCAAGCAAACTTGTTAAGGAAATCTGCACTACAATGAAGTCTCACTTCCCCCCGGTCAAAAGGGCCATCTGAGAAAAGTGTAAAATCCAGAAAGGCAGGACAGGCCATGGAGAACTGGGAGCCTTGTTATGCTGATGGGCGGGATGGAAATTGCCAACAGACACTCGGGAGAAGTGTATGGTGTTGCCTGAAACATCTAAAAAACAAAGCAACAGAGCCAAGGGCACTTCCACTTATGGTCCTATAGCTTAGGGAAATTAAAATAAAAAAGACACAGCCACCCCAAAGTTTGGGACGCCTCTCTTTATAAGAACCTCGTTTACCGTACAAGTTCAATATCACAGAAAGTGAAAAATGGATAAAGAACTTGTGGTACTTACGTACAATGCAGTATCACTCAGCAATGAAATCTATGTCATCAGGCCCTTAGCAGCACAATGAGTGGATTCAGGTATGATGATTCTAAGTGAAATAAGTCACACAAAAAAAGAAACATTATAAGATATCACTAATACACGGAATGTAAACTTGGCTACACAGGAACTGAATTACAGAACAGAACAGGGTCTCAAATTTAGAAAACCAACTTATGCTTGCTTAAGGGTAAAGGTGAGTTGGGGTGCTGCATAAAACCAGAGATTGAAATGAGCACAGATAAAGTTCCTTAAGCCAAATATGGAATAGACAAGAGCTACTCCTTGCTCAACGAAATGGACTCAACACCCCATATTAAACGCCTAAGAATGTACCTGACTAGTAAGTATCTTAAAACCTATGGATTGCTATGTCTCCAAAAGAGAATCAAGCGTGTGTACAGGGGCATAAACGCAGCAGTGATAGGATTGGAGAGGTTCGGTGAGCAAATGAAGACCCTTTGAAGTCATATTGCATGGTACCCATTACACGGGTCTCAACTCTCCAGGTTTAAGGTATTCTTCCTTCAACTAAAACATGCATGTGGAACCCAGAGTATTATCAACCGTGTGAACGGGAGACGTGTTCAAATATGTCTCAGTTTTCCTCCCCTGGTACTCGGGTGCAACATTCCAGACGCTTTACTAACACTCTCCCGACTTGGAGAGTCAGTCCCTTTAACCTCCTGTTTGGCCCAGTTTGCAATTTCTGCCGAAGATGAACAGGAATAGCGAGAACCAATGAGAGACTAGCTGGACGTGTATGGACGGGAAAATTTACCTCTCATTTCCCACCAGGAAGAGGAATTAACCAAAGGCTCAGCGTGCCGTGCCGGAACCAGATTAGGCCCTGAAGCCATCCTGCGGTGTTGCGGCCAGGTCACAAGAAAGCGAGTTGAAGAAAGGAGCTCAGGGGCACTGTAATTCACAAACCTGCAGAGTTATAAATGACAGCTATCGTCCAGAAATATACTGAAGTAAGGCTGCCAAGAGGACTTGAAAGCGGGGCAGAATTGCAGGAAACCGATTTCAGGAGGTAGACTGGAATTGCATTGAAAACATAGGAAAAGAGGCAGAACGTCCACAATGATGCACTTGGCCAAAAAGGGCGTATGCGTTTTTTCCTGAATATATTCAGGAAAAAACGCATACACACTTTTTGGCCAACCAAGCAAACTTGCAAAGGAAATCTGAACTACAATGAAGTCTCACTTCCCCCTGGTCAAAAGGGCCATCTGAAAAAAGTGTAAAATCCAGAAAGGCAGGACAGGCCATGGAGAACTGGGAGCCTTCTTATGCTGATGGGCGGGATGTAAATTGCCAACAGACACTCGGGAGAAGTGTATGGTGTTTCCTGAAACATCTAAAAAACAAAGCAACAGAGCCTAGGGCACTTCCACTTATGGTCCTATAGCTTAGGGAAATTAAAATCAAAAAGACACAGCCACCCGAAAGTTTGGAACGGCTCTGTTTACAAGAACCTCGTTTACAGTACAAGTTCAACATCGCAGAAAGTGAAAAATGGATAAAGAAGCTGTGGTATTTACTTACAAAGCAATATCACTCAGCAATGAAATCTATGTCATCAGGCCCTTAGCAGCACCATGAGTGGATTCAGGTATGATGATTCTAACTGAAATAAGTCACACAGAAAAAGAAACATCATAAGATATCAGTAATACATGGAATGTAAACTTGACTACACAGGAACTGAATTACAGAACAGAACAGGGTCTCAAATTTAGAAAACCAACTTATGCTTGCTTAAGGGTAAAGGTGAGTTGGGGTGCTGCATAAAACCAGAGATTGAAATGAGCACAGATAAAGTTCCTTAAGCCAAATATGGAATAGACAAGAGCTACTCCTTGCTCAACGAAATGGACTCAACACCGCCTATTAAACGCCTAAGAATATACCTGACTAGTAAGTATCTTAAAACCTATGGATGGCTATGTCTCCGAAAGAGAATCAAGCATGTGTACAGGGGCATAAACGCAGCAGTGATAGGATTGGAGAGGTTCGGTGAGCAAACGAAGACCCTTTGAAGTCATATTGCATGGTATCCATTCCACGGGTTTCAACTACCCAGGTTTAAGGTATTCTTCCTTCAGCTAAAACATGCATGTGGAACCCAGAGTATGATCAACCGTGTGAACAGGAGACGTGTTCAAATATGTCTCAGTTTTCCTCCCCTGGTACTCGGGTGCAACATTCCAGACACTTTACTAACACTCTCCCCACTTGGAGAGTCAGCGCCTTTAACCTCCTGTTTGGCCCAGTTTGCAATTTCTGCAGAAGATGAACAGGAATAGCGAGAACCAATGAGAGACTAGCTGGAGGTGTCTGGACGGGCAAATTTAACTCTCATTTCCCACCAGGAAGAAGAAATACCCAAAGGCTCAGCGTGCCGTGCCGGAACCAGATTAGGGCCTGAAGCCATCCTGCAGTGTTGTGGCCAGCTCACAAGAAAGCGAGTTGAAGAAAGGAGCTCAGGGGTACTGTAATTCACAAACCTGCAGAGTTATAAATGACAGCTATCGTCCAAAAATATACTGAAGTAAGGCTGCCAAGAGGACTTGAAAGCGGGGCAGAATTGCAGGAAACCGATTTCAGGAGGTAGACTGGAATTGCATTGAAAGCATAGGAAAAGAGGCAGAACGTCCACAATGATGCACTTGGCCAAAAAGGGCGTATGCGTTTTTTCCTGAATATATTCAGGAAAAAACGCATACGCCCTTTTTGGCCAACCAAGCAAGCTTGCAAAGGAAATCTGCACAACAATGAAGTCTCACTTCCCCCTGGTCAAAAGGGCCATCTGAAAAAAGTGTAAAATCCAGAAAGGCAGGACAGGCCATGGAGAACTGGGAGCCTTGTTATGCTGATGGGCGGGATGTAAATTGCCAACAGACACTCGGGAGAAGTGTATGGTGTTTCCTGAAACATCTAAAAAACAAAGCAACAGAGCCTAGGGCACTTCCACTTATGGTCCTATAGCTTAGGGAAATTAAAATCAAAAAGACACAGCCACCCCAAAGTTTGGGACGCCTCTGTTTACAAGAACCTCGTTTACAGTATAAGTTCAACATCGCAGAAAGTGAAAAATGGATAAAGAAGTTGTGGTATTTACTTACAAAGCAATATCACTCAGCAATGAAATCTATGTCATCAGGCCCTTAGCAGCACAATGAGTGGATTCAGGTATGATGATTCTAACTAAAATAAGTCACACAGAAAAAGAAACATCATAAGATATCACTAATACACGGAATGTAAACTTGGCTACACAGGAACTGAATTCCAAAACAGAACAGGTCTCAAATTTAGAAAACCAACTTATGCTTGCTTAAGGGGAAAGGTGAGTTGGGGTGCTGCATAAAACCAGAGATTGAAATGAGCACAGATAAAGTTCCTTAAGCCAAATATGGAATAGACAAGAGCTACTCCTTGCTCAACGAAATGGACTCAACACCCCATATTAAACGCCTAAGAATGTACCTGACTAGTAAGTATCTTAAAACCTATGGATTGCTATGTCTCCGAAAGAGAATCAAGCGTGTGTACAGGGGCATAAACGCAGCAGTGATAGGATTGGAGAGGTTCGGTGAGCAAATGAAGACCCTTTGAAGTCATATTGCATGGTACCCATTCCACGGGCCTCAACTCTCCAGGTTTAAGGTATTCTTCCTTCAGCTAAAACATGCATGTGGAACCTAGAGTATGATCAACCGTGTGAACGGGAGACGTGTTCAAATATGTCTCAGTTTTCCTCCCCTGGTACTCGGGTGCAACATTCCAGACGCTTTCCTAACACTCTCCCCACTTGGAGAGTCAGCGCCTTTAACCTCCTGTTTGGCCCAGTTTGCAATTTCTGCGGAAGATGAACAGGAATAGGAAGAACCAATGAGAGACTAGCTGGAGGTGTCTGGACGGGCAAATTTAACTCTCATTTCCCACCAGGAAGAGGAATTAACCAAAGGCTCAGCGTGCCGTGCTGGAACCAGATTAGGGCCTGAAGCCATCCTGCGGTGGTGCGGCCAGGTCACAAGAAAGCGAGTTGAAGAAAGGAGCTCAGGGGCACTGTAATTCACAAACCTGCAGAGTTATAAATGACAGCTATCGTCCAAAAATATACTGAAGTAAGGCTGCCAAGAGGACTTGAAAGTGGGGCAGAATTGCAGGAAACCGATTTCAGGAGGTAGACTGGAATTGCATTGAAAGCATAGGAAAAGAGGCAGAACGTCCACAATGATGCACTTGGCCAAAAAGGGCGTATGCGTTTTTTCCTGAATATATTCAGGAAAAAACGCATACACACTTTTTGGCCAACCAAGCAAACTTGCAAAGGAAATCTGAACTACAATGAAGTCTCACTTCCCCCCGGTCAAAAGGGCCATCTGAAAAAAGTGTAAAATCCAGAAAGGCAGGACAGGCCATGGAGAACTGGGAGCCTTGTTATGCTGATGGGTGGGATGTAAATTGCCAACAGACACTCGGGAGAAGTGTATGGTGTTTCCTGAAACATCTAAAAAACAAAGCAACAGAGCCTAGGGCACTTCCACTTATGGTCCTATAGCTTAGGGAAATTAAAATCAAAAAGACACAGCCACCCGAAAGTTTGGAACGGCTCTGTTTACAAGAACCTCGTTTACAGTACAAGTTCAACATCGCAGAAAGTGAAAAATGGATAAAGAAGCTGTGGTATTTACTTACAAAGCAATATCACTCAGCAATGAAATCTATGTCATCAGGCCCTTAGCAGCACCATGAGTGGATTCAGGTATGATGATTCTAACTGAAATAAGTCACACAGAAAAAGAAACATCATAAGATATCAGTAATACATGGAATGTAAACTTGACTACACAGGAACTGAATTACAGAACAGAACAGGGTCTCAAATTTAGAAAACCAACTTATGCTTGCTTAAGGGTAAAGGTGAGTTGGGGTGCTGCATAAAACCAGAGATTGAAATGAGCACAGATAAAGTTCCTTAAGCCAAATATGGAATAGACAAGAGCTACTCCTTGCTCAACGAAATGGACTCAACACCGCCTATTAAACGCCTAAGAATATACCTGACTAGTAAGTATCTTAAAACCTATGGATGGCTATGTCTCCGAAAGGGAATCAAGCATGTGTACAGGGGCATAAACGCAGCAGTGATAGGATTGGAGAGGTTCGGTGAGCAAACGAAGACCCTTTGAAGTCATATTGCATGGTATCCATTCCACGGGTTTCAACTACCCAGGTTTAAGGTATTCTTCCTTCAGCTAAAACATGCATGTGGAACCCAGAGTATGATCAACTGTGTGAACAGGAGACGTGTTCAAATATGTCTCAGTTTTCCTACCCTGGTACTCAGGTGCAACATTCCAGACACTTTACTAACACTCTCCCCACTTGGAGAGTCAGCGCCTTTAACCTCCTGTTTGGCCCAGTTTGCAATTTCTGCAGAAGATGAACAGGAATAGCGAGAACCAATGAGAGACTAGCTGGAGGTGTCTGGACGGGCAAATTTAACTCTCATTTCCCACCAGGAAGAAGAAATACCCAAAGGCTCAGCGTGCCGTGCCGGAACCAGATTAGGGCCTGAAGCCATCCTGCAGTGTTGTGGCCAGCTCACAAGAAAGCGAGTTGAAGAAAGGAGCTCAGGGGCACTGTAATTCACAAACCTGCAGAGTTATAAATGACAGCTATCGTCCAAAAATATACTGAAGTAAGGCTGCCAAGAGGACTTGAAAGCGGGGCAGAATTGCAGGAAACCGATTTCAGGAGGTAGACTGGAATTGCATTGAAAGCATAGGAAAAGAGGCAGAACGTCCACAATGATGCACTTGGCCAAAAAGGGCGTATGCGTTTTTTCCTGAATATATTCAGGAAAAAACGCATACGCCCTTTTTGGCCAACCAAGCAAGCTTGCAAAGGAAATCTGCACAACAATGAAGTCTCACTTCCCCCTGGTCAAAAGGGCCATCTGAAAAAAGTGTAAAATCCAGAAAGGCAGGACAGGCCATGGAGAACTGGGAGCCTTGTTATGCTGATGGGCGGGATGTAAATTGCCAACAGACACTCGGGAGAAGTGTATGGTGTTTCCTGAAACATCTAAAAAACAAAGCAACAGAGCCTAGGGCACTTCCACTTATGGTCCTATAGCTTAGGGAAATTAAAATCAAAAAGACACAGCCACCCCAAAGTTTGGGACGCCTCTGTTTACAAGAACCTCGTTTACAGTATAAGTTCAACATCGCAGAAAGTGAAAAATGGATAAAGAAGTTGTGGTATTTACTTACAAAGCAATATCACTCAGCAATGAAATCTATGTCATCAGGCCCTTAGCAGCACAATGAGTGGATTCAGGTATGATGATTCTAACTAAAATAAGTCACACAGAAAAAGAAACATCATAAGATATCACTAATACACGGAATGTAAACTTGGCTACACAGGAACTGAATTCCAAAACAGAACAGGTCTCAAATTTAGAAAACCAACTTATGCTTGCTTAAGGGGAAAGGTGAGTTGGGGTGCTGCATAAAACCAGAGATTGAAATGAGCACAGATAAAGTTCCTTAAGCCAAATATGGAATAGACAAGAGCTACTCCTTGCTCAACGAAATGGACTCAACACCCCATATTAAACGCCTAAGAATGTACCTGACTAGTAAGTATCTTAAAACCTATGGATTGCTATGTCTCCGAAAGAGAATCAAGCGTGTGTACAGGGGCATAAACGCAGCAGTGATAGGATTGGAGAGGTTCGGTGAGCAAATGAAGACCCTTTGAAGTCATATTGCATGGTACCCATTCCACGGGCCTCAACTCTCCAGGTTTAAGGTATTCTTCCTTCAGCTAAAACATGCATGTGGAACCTAGAGTATGATCAACCGTGTGAACGGGAGACGTGTTCAAATATGTCTCAGTTTTCCTCCCCTGGTACTCGGGTGCAACATTCCAGACGCTTTCCTAACACTCTCCCCACTTGGAGAGTCAGCGCCTTTAACCTCCTGTTTGGCCCAGTTTGCAATTTCTGCGGAAGATGAACAGGAATAGGAAGAACCAATGAGAGACTAGCTGGAGGTGTCTGGACGGGCAAATTTAACTCTCATTTCCCACCAGGAAGAGGAATTAACCAAAGGCTCAGCGTGCCGTGCTGGAACCAGATTAGGGCCTGAAGCCATCCTGCGGTGTTGCGGCCAGGTCACAAGAAAGCGAGTTGAAGAAAGGAGCTCAGGGGCACTGTAATTCACAAACCTGCAGAGTTATAAATGACAGCTATCGTCCAAAAATATACTGAAGTAAGGCTGCCAAGAGGACTTGAAAGTGGGGCAGAATTGCAGGAAACCGATTTCAGGAGGTAGACTGGAATTGCATTGAAAGCATAGGAAAAGAGGCAGAACGTCCACAATGATGCACTTGGCCAAAAAGGGCGTATGCGTTTTTTCCTGAATATATTCAGGAAAAAACGCATACACACTTTTTGGCCAACCAAGCAAACTTGCAAAGGAAATCTGAACTACAATGAAGTCTCACTTCCCCCCGGTCAAAAGGGCCATCTGAAAAAAGTGTAAAATCCAGAAAGGCAGGACAGGCCATGGAGAACTGGGAGCCTTGTTATGCTGATGGGTGGGATGTAAATTGCCAACAGACACTCGGGAGAAGTGTATGGTGTTTCCTGAAACATCTAAAAAACAAAGCAACAGAGCCTAGGGCACTTCCACTTATGGTCCTATAGCTTAGGGAAATTAAAATCAAAAAGACACAGCCACCCGAAAGTTTGGAATGGCTCTGTTTACAAGAACCTCGTTTACAGTACAAGTTCAACATCGCAGAAAGTGAAAAATGGATAAAGAAGCTGTGGTATTTACTTACAAAGCAATATCACTCAGCAATGAAATCTATGTCATCAGGCCCTTAGCAGCACAATGAGTGGATTCAGGTATGATGATTCTAACTGAAATAAGTCACACAGAAAAAGAAACATCATAAGATATCAGTAATACATGGAATGTAAACTTGGCTACACAGGAACTGAATTACAGAACAGAACAGGGTCTCAAATTTAGAAAACCAACTTATGCTTGCTTAAGGGTAAAGGTGAGTTGGGGTGCTGCATAAAACCAGAGATTGAAATGAGCACAGATAAAGTTCCTTAAGCCAAATATGGAATAGACAAGAGCTACTCCTTGCTCAACGAAATGGACTCAACACCGCCTATTAAACGCCTAAGAATATACCTGACTAGTAAGTATCTTAAAACCTATGGATGGCTATGTCTCCGAAAGGGAATCAAGCATGTGTACAGGGGCATAAACGCAGCAGTGATAGGATTGGAGAGGTTCGGTGAGCAAACGAAGACCCTTTGAAGTCATATTGCATGGTATCCATTCCACGGGTTTCAACTACCCAGGTTTAAGGTATTCTTCCTTCAGCTAAAACATGCATGTGGAACCCAGAGTATGATCAACCGTGTGAACAGGAGACGTGTTCAAATATGTCTCAGTTTTCCTCCCCTGGTACTCGGGTGCAACATTCCAGACACTTTACTAACACTCTCCCCACTTGGAGAGTCAGCGCCTTTAACCTCCTGTTTGGCCCAGTTTGCAATTTCTGCAGAAGATGAACAGGAATAGCGAGAACCAATGAGAGACTAGCTGGAGGTGTCTGGACGGGCAAATTTAACTCTCATTTCCCACCAGGAAGAAGAAATACCCAAAGGCTCAGCGTGCCGTGCCGGAACCAGATTAGGGCCTGAAGCCATCCTGCAGTGTTGTGGCCAGCTCACAAGAAAGCGAGTTGAAGAAAGGAGCTCAGGGGCACTGTAATTCACAAACCTGCAGAGTTATAAATGACAGCTATCGTCCAAAAATATACTGAAGTAAGGCTGCCAAGAGGACTTGAAAGCGGGGCAGAATTGCAGGAAACCGATTTCAGGAGGTAGACTGGAATTGCATTGAAAGCATAGGAAAAGAGGCAGAACGTCCACAATGATGCACTTGGCCAAAAAGGGCGTATGCGTTTTTTCCTGAATATATTCAGGAAAAAACGCATACGCCCTTTTTGGCCAACCAAGCAAGCTTGCAAAGGAAATCTGCACAACAATGAAGTCTCACTTCCCCCCGGCCAAAAGGGCCATCTGAAAAAAGTGTAAAATCCAGAAAGGCAGGACAGGCCATGGAGAACTGGGAGCCTTGTTATGCTGATGGGCGGGATGTAAATTGCCAACAGACACTCGGGAGAAGTGTATGGTGTTTCCTGAAACATCTAAAAAACAAAGCAACAGAGCCTAGGGCACTTCCACTTATGGTCCTATAGCTTAGGGAAATTAAAATCAAAAAGACACAGCCACCCCAAAGTTTGGGACGCCTCTGTTTACAAGAACCTCGTTTACAGTACAAGTTCAACATCGCAGAAAGTGAAAAATGGATAAAGAAGTTGTGGTATTTACTTACAAAGCAATATCACTCAGCAATGAAATCTATGTCATCAGGCCCTTAGCAGCACAATGAGTGGATTCAGGTATGATGATTCTAACTAAAATAAGTCACACAGAAAAAGAAACATCATAAGATATCACTAATACACGGAATGTAAACTTGGCTACACAGGAACTGAATTCCAAAACAGAACAGGTCTCAAATTTAGAAAACCAACTTATGCTTGCTTAAGGGGAAAGGTGAGTTGGGGTGCTGCATAAAACCAGAGATTGAAATGAGCACAGATAAAGTTCCTTAAGCCAAATATGGAATAGACAAGAGCTACTCTTTGCTCAACGAAATGGACTCAACACCCCATATTAAACGACTAAGAATGTACCTGACTAGTAAGTATCTTAAAACCTATGGATTGCTATGTCTCCGAAAGAGAATCAAGCGTGTGTACAGGGGCATAAACGCAGCAGTGATAGGATTGGAGAGGTTCGGTGAGCAAATGAAGACCCTTTGAAGTCATATTGCATGGTACCCATTCCACGGGCCTCAACTCTCCAGGTTTAAGGTATTCTTCCTTCAGCTAAAACATGCATGTGGAACCCAGAGTATGATCAACCGTGTGAACGGGAGACGTGTTCAAATATGTCTCAGTTTTCCTCCCCTGGTACTCGGGTGCAACATTCCAGACGCTTTCCTAACACTCTCCCCACTTGGAGAGTCAGCGCCTTTAACCTCCTGTTTGGCCCAGTTTGCAATTTCTGCGGAAGATGAACAGGAATAGGAAGAACAAATGAGAGACTAGCTGGAGGTGTCTGGACGGGCAAATTTAACTCTCATTTCCCACCAGGAAGAGGAATTAACCAAAGGCTCAGCGTGCCGTGCTGGAACCAGATTAGGGCCTGAAGCCATCCTGCGGTGTTGCGGCCAGGTCACAAGAAAGCGAGTTGAAGAAAGGAGCTCAGGGGCACTGTAATTCACAAACCTGCAGAGTTATAAATGACAGCTATCGTCCAAAAATATACTGAAGTAAGGCTGCCAAGAGGACTTGAAAGTGGGGCAGAATTGCAGGAAACCGATTTCAGGAGGTAGACTGGAATTGCATTGAAAGCATAGGAAAAGAGGCAGAACGTCCACAATGATGCACTTGGCCAAAAAGGGCGTATGCGTTTTTTCCTGAATATATTCAGGAAAAAACGCATACACACTTTTTGGCCAACCAAGCAAACTTGCAAAGGAAATCTGAACTACAATGAAGTCTCACTTCCCCCCGGTCAAAAGGGCCATCTGAAAAAAGTGTAAAATCCAGAAAGGCAGGACAGGCCATGGAGAACTGGGAGCCTTGTTATGCTGATGGGTGGGATGTAAATTGCCAACAGACACTCGGGAGAAGTGTATGGTGTTTCCTGAAACATCTAAAAAACAAAGCAACAGAGCCTAGGGCACTTCCACTTATGGTCCTATAGCTTAGGGAAATTAAAATCAAAAAGACACAGCCACCGGAAAGTTTGGAACGGCTCTGTTTACAACAACCTCGTTTACAGTACAAGTTCAACATCGCAGAAAGTGATAAATGGATAAAGAAGCTGTGGTATTTACTTACAAAGCAATATCACTCAGCAATGAAATCTATGTCATCAGGCCCTTAGCAGCTCAATGAGTGGATTCAGGTATGATGATTCTAACTGAAATAAGTCACACAGAAAAAGAAACATCATAAGATATCACTAATACACGGAATGTAAACTTGGCTACACAGGAACTGAATTCCAAAACAGAACAGGGTCTCTAATTTAGAAAACCAACTTATGCTTGCTTAAGGGGAAAGGTGAGTTGGGGTGCTGCATAAAACCAGAGATTGAAATGAGCACAGATAAAGTTCCTTAAGCCAAATATGGAATAGACAAGAGCTACTCCTTGCTCAACGAAATGGACTCAACACCCCATATTAAACGCCTAAGAATGTACCTGACTAGTAAGTATCTTAAAACCTATGGATTGCTATGTCTCCAAAAGAGAATCAAGTGTGTGTACAGGGGCATAAACGCAGCAGTGATAGGATTGGAGAGGTTCGGTGAGCAAATGAAGACCCTTTGAAGTCATATTGCATGGTACCCATTCCACGGGTCTCAACTCTCCAGGTTTAAGGTATTCTTCCTTCAGCTAAAACATGCATGTGGAACCCAGAGTATGATCAACCGTGTGAACGGGAGACGTGTTCAAATATGTCTCAGTTTTCCTCCCCTGGTACTCAGGTGCAACATTCCAGACGCTTTCCTAACACTCTCCCCACTTGGAGAGTCAGCGCCTTTAACCTCCTGTTTGGCCCAGTTTGCAAATTCTGCGGAAGATGAACAGGAATAGGAAGAACCAATGAGAGACTATCTGGAGGTGTCTGGACGGGCAAATTTAACTCTCATTTCCCACCAGGAAGAGGAAATAACCAAAGGCTCAGCGTGCCGTGCCGGAACCAGATTAGGGCCTGAAGCCATCCTGCGGTGTTGCGGCCAGCTCAAAAGAAAGCGAGCTGAAGAAAGGAGCTCAGGGGCACTGTAATTCACAAACCTGCAGAGTTATAAATGACAGCTATCGTCCAAAAATATACTGAAGTAAGGCTGCCAAGAGGACTTGAAAGCGGGGCAGAATTGCAGGAAACCGATTTCAGGAGGTAGACTGGAATTGCATTGAAAGCATAGGAAAAGAGGCAGAACGTCCACAATGATGCACTTGGCCTAAAAGGGCGTATGCGTTTTTTCCTGAATATATTCAGGAAAAAACGCATACGCACTTTTTGGCCAACCAAGCAAACTTGTTAAGGAAATCTGCACTACAATGAAGTCTCACTTCCCCCCGGTCAAAAGGGCCATCTGAAAAAAGTGTAAAATCCAGAAAGGCAGGACAGGCCATGGAGAACTGGGAGCCTTGTTATGCTGATGGGCGGGATGGAAATTGCCAACAGACACTCGGGAGAAGTGTATGGTGTTGCCTGAAACATCTAAAAAACAAAGCAACAGAGCCAAGGGCACTTCCACTTATGGTCCTATAGCTTAGGGAAATTAAAAAAAAAAGACACAGCCACCCCAAAGTTTGGGACGCCTCTCTTTATAAGAACCTCGTTTACCGTACAAGTTCAATATCACAGAAAGTGAAAAATGGATAAAGAACTAGTGGTACTTACGTACAATGCAGTATCACTCAGCAATGAAATCTATGTCATCAGGCCCGTAGCAGCATAATGAGTGGATTCAGGTATGATGATTCTAACTGAAATAAGTCACACAGAAAAAGAAACATCATAAGATATCAGTAATACACGGAATGTAAACTTGGCTACACAGGAACTGAATTACAGAACAGAACAGGGTCTCAAATTTAGAAAACCAACTTATGCTTACTTAAGGGGAAAGGTGAGTTGGGGTGCTGCATAAAACCAGAGATTGAAATGAGCACAGATAAAGTTCCTTAAGCCAAATATGGAATAGACAAGAGCTACTCCTTGCTCAACGAAATGGACTCAACACCCCATATTAAACGCCTAAGAATGTACCTGACTAGTAAGTATCTTAAAACCTATGGATTGCTATGTCTCCAAAAGAGAATCAAGCGTGTGTACAGGGGCATAAACGCAACAGTGATAGGATTGGAGAGGTTCGGTGAGCAAATGAAGACCCTTTGAAGTCATATTGCATGGTACCCATTACACGGGTCTCAACTCTCCAGGTTTAAGGTATTCTTCCTTCAGCTAAAACATGCATGTGGAACCCAGAGTATGATCAACCGTGTGAACGGGAGACGTGTTCAAATATGTCTCAGTTTTCCTCCCCTGGTACTCGGGTGCAACATTCCAGACGCTTTACTAACACTCTCCCCACTTGGAGAGTCAGCGCCTTTAACCTCCTGTTTGGCCCAGTTTGCAATTTCTGCGGAAGATGAACAGGAATAGGGAGAACCAATGAGAGACTAGCTGGAGGTGTCTGGACGGGCAAATTTAACTCTCATTTCCCACCAGGAAGAGGAAATAAACAAAGGCTCAGCTGCCGTGCCAGAACCAGATTAGGGCCTGAAGCCATCCTGCGGTGTTGCGGCCAGCTCAAAAGAAAGCGAGTTGAAGAAAGGAGCTCAGGGGCACTGTAATTCACAAACCTGCAGAGTTATAAATGACAGCTATCGTCCAAAAATATACTGAAGTAAGGCTGCCAAGAGGACTTGAAAGCGGGGCAGAATTGCAGGAAACCGATTTCAGGAGGTAGACTGGAATTGCATTGAAAGCATAGGAAAAGAGGCAGAACGTCCAGAATGATGCACTTGGCCAAAAAGGGCGTATGCGTTTTTTCCTGAATATATTCAGGAAAAAACGCATATGCCCATTTTGGCCAACCAAGCAAGCTTGCAAAGGAAATCTGCACTACAATGAAGTGTCACTTCCCCCCGGTAAAAAGGGCCATCTGAAAAAAGTGTAAAATCCAGAAAGGCAGGACAGGCCACGGAGAACTGGGAGCCTTGTTATGCTGATGGGCGGGATGTAAATTGCCAACAGACACTCGGGAGAAGTGCATGGTGTTTCCTGAAACATCTAAACAACAAAGCAACAGAGCCTAGGGCACTTCCACTTATGGTCCTATAGCTTAGGGAAATTAAAATCAAAAAGACACAGCCACCCCAAAGTTTGGAAAGGCTCTGTTTACAAGAACCTCGTTTACAGTAAAAGTTCAACATCGCAGAAAGTGAAAAATGGATAAAGAAGTTGTGGTATTTACTTACAAAGCAATATCACTCAGCAATGAAATCTATGTCATCAGGCCCGTAGCAGCATAATGAGTGGATTCAGGTACGATGATTCTAACTGAAATAAGTCACACAGCAAAAGAAACATCATAAGATATCAGTAATACACGGAATGTAAACTTGGCTACACAGGAACTGAATTCCAAAACAGAACAGGGTCTCAAATTTAGAAAACCAACTTATGCTTGCTTAAGGGGAAAGGTGAGTTGGGGTGCTGCATAAAACCAGAGATTGAAATGAGCACAGATAAAGTTCCTTAAGCCAAATATGGAATAGAGAAGAGCTACTCCTTGCTCAACGAAATGGACTCAACACCGCATATTAAACGCCTAAGAATGTACCTGACTAGTAAGTATCTTAAAACCTATGGATTGCTAAGTCTCCAAAAGAGAATCAAGCGTGTGTACAGGGGCATAAACGCAGCAGTGATAGGATTGGAGAGGTTCGGTGAGCAAATGAAGACCCTTTGAAGTCATATTGCATGGTACCCATTACACGGGTCTCAACTCTCCAGGTTTAAGGTATTCTTCCTTCAGCTAAAACATGCATGTGGAACCCAGAGTATGATGAACCGTGTGAACGGGAGAAGTGTTCAAATATGTCTCAGTTTTTGTCCCCTGGTACTTGGGTGCCACATTCCAGACGCTTTACTAACACTCTCCCCACTTGGAGAGTCAGCGCCTTTAACCTCCTGTTTGGCCCAGTTTGCAATTTCTGCGGAAGATGAACAGGAATAGGGAGAACCAATGAGAGACTAGCTGGAGGTGTCTGGACGGGCAAATTTAACTCTCATTTCCCACTAGGAAGAGGAAATAACCAAAGGCTCAGCTGCCGTGCCGGAACCAGATTAGGGCCTGAAGCCATCCTGCGGTGTTGCGGCCAGCTGAAAAGAAAGCGAGTTGAAGAAAGGAGCTCAGGGGCACTGTAATTCACAAACCTGCAGAGTTATAAATGACAGCTATCGTCCAAAAATATACTGAAGTAAGGCTGCCAAGAGGACTTGAAAGCGGGGCAGAATTGCAGGAAACCGATTTCAGGAGGTAGACTGGAATTGCATTGAAAGCATAGGAAAAGAGGCAGAACGTCCACAATGATGCACTTGGCCTAAATGTGCGTATGCGTTTTTTCCTGAATATATTCAGGAAAAAACTCATACGCCCTTTTTGGCTAACCAAGCAAACTTGTTAAGGAAATCTGCACTACAATGAAGTCTCACTTCCCCCCGGTCAAAAGGGCCATCTGAAAAAAGTGTAAAATCCAGAAAGGCAGGACAGGCCATGGAGAACTGGGAGCCTTGTTATGCTGATGGGCGGGATGTAAATTGCCAACAGACACTCGGGAGAAGTGTATGTTGTTTCCTGAAACATCTAAAAAACAAAGCAACAGAGCCAAGGGCACTTCCAGTTATGATCCTATAGCTTAGGGAAATTAAAATCAAAAAGACACAGCCACCCCAAAGTTTGGAACAGCTTTGTTTACAAGAACCTCGTTTACAGTACAAGTTCAACATCGCAGAATGTGAAAAATGGATAAAGAAGTTGTGGTATTTACTTACAAAGCAATATCACTCAGCAATGAAATCTATGTCATCAGGCCCTTAGCAGCACAATGAGTGGATTCAGGTATGATGATTCTAACTGAAATAAGTCACACAGAAAAAGAAACATCATAAGATATCAGTAATACACGGAATGTAAACTTGGCTACACAGGAACTGAATTACAGAACAGAACAGGGTCTCAAATTTAGAAAACCAACTTATGCTTACTTAAGGGGAAAGGTGAGTTGGGGTGCTGCATAAAACCAGAGATTGAAATGAGCACAGATAAAGTTCCTTAAGCCAAATATGGAATAGAGAAGAGCTACTCCTTGCTCAACGAAATGGACTCAACACCGCATATTAAACGCCTAAGAAAGTACCTGACTAGTAAGTATCTTAAAACCTATGGATTGCTATGTCTCCGAAAGAGAATCAAGCATGTGTAGTGGGGCATAAACGCAGCAGTGATAGGATTGGAGAGGTTCGGTGAGCAAATGAAGACCCTTTGAAGTCATATTGCATGGTACCCATTCCACGGGTCTCAACTCTCCAGGTTTAAGGTATTCTTCCTTCAGCTAAAACATGCATGTGGAACCCAGAGTATGATCAACCGTGTGAACGGGAGACGTGTTCAAATATGTCTCAGTTTTTCTCCCCTGGTACTTGGGTGCAACATTCCAGACGCTTTACTAACAGTCTCCCCACTTGGAGAGTCAGCGCCTTTAACCTCCTTTTTGGTCCAGTTTGCAATTTCTGCGGAAGATGAACAGGAATAGCGAGAACCAATGAGAGACTAGCTGGAGGTGTCTGGACGGGCAAATTTAACTCTCATTTCCCACCAGGAAGAGGAAATAACCAAAGGCTCAGCTGCCGTGCCGGAACCAGATTAGGGCCTGAAGCCATCCTGCGGTGTTGCGGCCAGCTCAAAAGAAAGCGAGTTGAAGAAAGGAGCTCAGGGGCACTGTAATTCACAAACCTGCAGAGTTATAAATGACAGCTATCGTCCAAAAATATACTGAAGTAAGGCTGCCAAGAGGACTTGAAAGCGGGGCAGAATTGCAGGAAACCGATTTCAGGAGGTAGACTGGAATTGCATTGAAAGCATAGGAAAAGAGGCAGAACGTCCACAATGATGCACTTGGCCAAAAAGGGCGTATGCGTTTTTTCCTGAATATATTCAGGAAAAAACGCATACGCCCTTTTTGGCCAACCAAGCAAGCTTGCAAAGGAAATCTGCACTACAATGAAGTCTCACTTCCCCCCGGTCAAAAGGGCCATCTGAAAAAAGTGTAAAATCCAGAAAGGCAGGACAGGCCATGGAGAACTGGGAGCCTTGTTATGCTGATGGGCGGGATGTAAATTGCCAACAGACACTCGGGAGAAGTGTATGGTGTTTCCTGAAACATCTAAACAACAAAGCAACAGAGCCTAGGGCACTTCCACTTATGGTCCTATAGCTTAGGGAAATTAAAATCAAAAAGACACAGCCACCCCAAAGTTTGGGACGCCTCTGTTTACAAGAACCTCGTTTACCGTACAAGTTCAATATCACAGAAAGTGAAAAATGGATAAAGAACTTGTGGTACTTACGTACAATGCAGTATCACTCAGCAATGAAATCTATGTCATCAGGCCCGTAGCAGCATAATGAGTGGATTCAGGTACGATGATTCTAACTGAAATAAGTCACACAGCAAAAGAAACATCATAAGATATCAGTAATACATGGAATGTAAACTTGGCTAAAAAGGAACTGAATTCCAAAACAGAACAGGGTCTCAAATTTAGAAAACCAACTTATGCTTGCTTAAGGGGAAAGGTGAGTTGGGGTGCTGCATAAAACCAGAGATTCAAATGAGCACAGATAAAGTTCCTTAAGCCAAATATGGAATAGACAAGAGCTACTCCTTGCTCAACGAAATGGACTCAACACCCCATATTAAACGCCTAAGAATGTACCTGACTAGTAAGTATCTTAAAACCTATGGATTGCTATGTCTCCAAAAGAGAATCAAGCGTGTGTACAGGGGCATAAACGCAGCAGTGATAGGATTGGAGAGGTTCGGTGAGCAAATGAAGACCCTTTGAAGTCATATTGCATGGTACCCATTCCACGGGTCTCAACTCTCCAGATTTAAGGTATTCTTCCTTCAGCTAAAACATGCATGTGGAACCCAGAGTATGATGAACCGTGTGAACGGGAGAAGTGTTCAAATATGTCTCAGTTTTTGTCCCCTGGTACTTGGGTGCCACATTCCAGACGCTTTACTAACACTCTCCCCACTTGGAGAGTCAGCGCCTTTAACCTCCTGTTTGGCCCAGTTTGCAATTTCTGCGGAAGATGAACAGGAATAGGGAGAACCAATGAAAGACTAGCTGGAGGTGTCTGGACGGGCAAATTTAACTCTCATTTCCCACCAGGAAGAGGAAATAACCAAAGGCTCAGCTGCCGTGCCGGAACCAGATTAGGGCCTGAAGCCATCCTGCGGTGTTGCGGC
This sequence comes from Grampus griseus, assembly GCF_964374135.1. Lineage (NCBI taxonomy): Eukaryota > Metazoa > Chordata > Mammalia > Artiodactyla > Delphinidae > Grampus > Grampus griseus. Next base: position 454,870 of record NW_028133394.1, on the reverse strand, counting down.
CAGCTCAAAAGAAAGCGAGTTGAAGAAAGGAGCTCAGGGGCACTGTAATTCACAAACCTGCAGAGTTATAAATGACAGCTATCGTCCAAAAATATACTGAAGTAAGGCTGCCAAGAGGACTTGAAAGCGGGGCAGAATTGCAGGAAACCGATTTCAGGAGGTAGACTGGAATTGCATTGAAAGCATAGGAAAAGAGGCAGAACGTCCACAATGATGCACTTGGCCTAAAGGGGCGTATGCGTTTTTTCCTGAATATATTCAGGAAAAAACGCATACGCCCTTTTTGGCTAACCAAGCAAACTTGTTAAGGAAATCTGCACTACAATGAAGTCTCACTTCCCCACGGTCAAAAGGGCCATCTGAAAAAAGTGTAAAATCCAGAAAGGCAGGACAGGCCATGGAGAACTGGGAGCCTTGTTATGCTGATGGGCGGGATGTAAATTGCCAACAGACACTCGGGAGAAGTGTATGGTGTTTCCTGAAACATCTAAAAAACAAAGCAACAGAGCCAAGGGCACTTCCACTTATGGTCCTATAGCTTAGGGAAATTAAAATCAAAAAGACACAGCCACCCCAAAGTTTGGAACAGCTCTGTTTACAAGAACCTCGTTTACAGTACAAGTTCAACATCGCAGAAAGTGAAAAATGGATAAAGAAGTTGTGGTATTTACTTACAAAGCAATATCACTCAGCAATGAAATCTATGTCATCAGGCCCTTAGCAGCACAATGAGTGGATTCTGGTATGATGATTCTAACTGAAATAAGTCACACAGAAAAAGAAACATCATAAGATATCAGTAATACATGGAATGTAAACTTGGCTACACAGGAACTGAATTACAGAACAGAACAGGGTCTCAAATTTAGAAAACCAACTTATGCTTACTTAAGGGGAAAGGTGAGTTGGGGTGCTGCATAAAACCAGAGATTGAAATGAGCACAGATAAAGTTCCTTAAGCCAAATATGGAATAGACAAGAGCTACTCCTTGCTCAACGAAATGGACGGAACACCCCATATTAAACGCCTAAGAATGTACCTGACTAGTAAGTATCTTAAAACCTATGGATTGCTATGTCTCCAAAAGAGAATCAAGCGTGTGTACAGGGGCATAAACACAGCAGTGATAGGATTGGAGAGGTTCGGTGAGCAAATGAAGACCCTTTGAAGTCATATTGCATGGTACCCATTCCACGGGTTTCAACTACCCAGGTTTAAGGTATTCTTCCTTCAGCTAAAACATGCATGTGGAACCCAGAGTATGATCAACCGTGTGAACGGGAGACGTTTTCAATTATGTCTCAGTTTTCCTCCCCTGGTACTCGGGTCCAACATTCCAGACGCTTTACTAACACTCTCCCCACTTGGAGAGTCAGCGCCTTTAACCTCCTGTTTGGCCCAGTTTGCAATTTCTGTGGAAGATGAACAGGAATAGCGAGAACCAATGAGAGACTAGCTGGAGGTGTCTGGACGGGCAAATTTAACTCTCATTTCCCACCAGGAAGAGGAAATAACCAAAGGCTCAGCGTGCCGTGCCGGAACCAGATTAGGGCCTGAAGCCATCCTGCTGTGTTGAGGCCAGCTCACAAGAAAGCGAGTTGAAGAAAGGAGATCAGGGGCTCTGTAATTAACAAACATGCAGAGTTATAAATGACAGCTATAGTCCAAAAATATACTGAAGTAAGGCTGCCAAGAGGACTTGAAAGCGGGGCAGAATTGCAGGAAACCGATTTCAGGAGGTAGACTGGAATTGCATTGAAAGCATAGGAAAAGAGGCAGAACGTCCACAATGATGCACTTGGCCAAAAAGGGCGTATGCGTTTTTTCCTGAATATGTTCAGGAAAAAACGCATACGCCCTTTTTGGCCAACCAAGCAAGCTTGCAAAGGAAATCTGCACTACAATGAAGTCTCACTTCCCCCCGGTCAAAAGGGCCATCTGAAAAAAGTGTAAAATCCAGAAAGGCAGGACAGGCCATGGAGAACTGGGAGCCTTGTTCTGCTGATGGGCGGGATGTAAATTGCCAACAGACACTCGGGAGAAGTGTATGGTGTTTCCTGAAACATCTAAAAAACAAAGCAACAGAGCCTAGGGCACTTCCACTTATGGTCCTATAGCTCAGGGAAATTAAAATCAAAAAGACACAGCCACCCCAAAGTTTGGGACGCCTCTGTTTACAAGAACCTCGTTTACAGTACAAGTTCAACATCGCAGAAAGTGAAAAATGGATAAAGAAGTTGTGGTATTTACTTACAAAGCAATATCACTCAGCAATGAAATCTATGTCATCAGGCCCTTAGCAGCACAATGAGTGGATTCAGGTATGATGATTCTAACTGAAATAAGTCACACAGAATAAGAAACATCATAAGATATCAGTAACACACGGAATGTAAACTTGGCTACACAGGAACTGAATTACAGAACAGAACAGGGTCTCAAATTTAGAAAACCAACTTATGCTTGCTTAAGGGGAAAGGTGAGTTGGGGTGCTACATAAAACCGGAGATTGAAATGAGCACAGATAAAGTTCCTTAAGCCAAATATGGAATAGACAAGAGCTACTCCTTGCTCAAAGAAATGGACTCAACACCCCATATTAAACGCCTAAGAATGTACCTGACTAGTAAGTATCTTAAAACCTATGGATTGTTACGTCTCCAAAAGAGAATCAAGCGTGTGTTCAGGTGTATAAACGCAGCAGTGATAGGATTGGAGAGGTTCGGTGTGCAAAGAAGACCCTTTGAAGTCATATTGCATGGTACCCATTCCACGGGTCTCAACTCTCCAGGTTTAAGGTATTCTTCCTTCAGCTAAAACATGCATGTGGAACCCAGAGTATGATCAACCATGTGAGCGGGAGACGTGTTCAAATATGTCTCAGTTTTCGTACCCTAGTACACGGGTGCAACATTCCAGACGCTTTACTAACACTCTCCCGACTTGGAGAGTCAGTCCCTTTAACCTCCTGTTTGGCCCAGTTTGCAATTTCTGTGGAAGATGAACAGGAATAGCGAGAACCAATGAGAGACTAGCTGGAGGTGTCTGGACGGGCAAATTTAACTCTCATTTCCCACGAGGAAGAGGAATTAACCAAAGGTTCAGCGTGCCGTGCCGGAACCAGATTAGGGCCTGAAGCCATCCTGCGGTGTTGCGGCCAGCTCAAAAGAAAGCGAGTTGAAGAAAGGAGCTCAGGGGCACTGTAATTCACAAACCTGCAGAGTTATAAATGACAGCTATCGTCCAAAAATATACTGAAGTAAGGCTGCCAAGAGGACTTGAAAGCGGGGCAGAATTGCAGGAAACCGATTTCAGGAGGTAGACTGGAATTGCACTGAAAGCATAGGAAAAGAGGCAGAACGTCCACAATGATGCACTTGGCCAAAAAGGGCGTATGCGTTTTTTCCTGAATATATTCAGGAAAAAACGCAAACGCCCTTTTTGGCCAACCAAGCAAGCTTGCAAAGGAAATCTGCACTACAATGAAGTCTCACTTCCCCCCGGTCAAAAGGGCCATCTGAACAAAGTATAAAATCCAGAAAGGCAGGACAGGCCATGGAGAACTGGGAGCCTTGTTATGCTGATGGGCGGGATGAAAATTGCCAACAGACACTCCGGAGAAGTGTATGGTGTTTCCTGAAACATCTAAAAAACAAAGCAACAGAGCCTAGGGCACTTCCACTTATGGTCCTATAGCTTAGGGAAGTTAAAATCAAAAAGACACAGCCACCCCAAAGTTTGGGACGCCTCTGTTTACAAGAACCTCGTTTACCGTACAAGTTCAATATCACAGAAAGTGAAAAATGGATAAAGAACTTGTGGTACTTATGTACAATGCAGTATCACTCAGCAATGAAATCTATGTCATCAGGCCCGTAGCAGCATAATGAGTGGATTCAGGTACGATGATTCTAACTGAAATAAGTCACACAGAAAAAGAAACATCATAAGATATCACTAATACACGGAATGTAAACTTGGCTACACAGGAACTGAATTACAGAACAGAACAGGGTCCCAAATTTAGAACACCAACTTATGCTTGCTTAAGGGGAAAGGTGAGTTGGGGTGCTTCATAAAACCAGAGATTGAAATGAGCACAGATAAAGTTCCTTAAGCCAAATATGGAATAGACAAGAGCTACTCCTTGCTCAACGAAATGGACTCAACACCCCATATTAAAAGCCTAAGAATGTACCTGACTAGTAAGTATCTTAAAACCTATGGATTGCTATGTCTCCGAAAGAGAATCAAGCAAGTGTACACGGGAATAAACACAGCAGTGATAGGATTGGAGAGGTTCGGTGAGCAAATGAAGACCCTTTGAAGTCATATTGCATGGTACCCATTACACGGGTCTCAACTCTCCAGGTTTAAGGTATTCTTCCTTCAGCTAAAACATGCATGTGGAACCCAGAGTATGATCAACCGTGTGAACGGGAGACGTGTTCAAATATGTCTCAGTTTTCGTCCCCTGGTACTTGGGTGCAACATTCCAGACGCTTTACTAACAGTCTCCCCACTTGGAGAGTCAGCGCCTTTAACCTCCTGTTTGGCCCAGTTTGCAATTTCTGCGGAAGATGAACAGGAATAGCGAGAACCAATGAGAGACTAGCTGGAGGTGTCTGGACGGGCAAATTTAACTCTCATTTCCCACCAGGAAGAGGAAATAACCAAAGGCTCAGCTGCCGTGCCGGAACCAGATTAGGGCCTGAAGCCATCCTGCGGTGTTGCGGCCAGCTCAAAAGAAAGCGAGTTGAAGAAAGGAGCTCAGGGGCACTGTAATTCACAAACCTGCAGAGTTATAAATGACAGCTATCGTCCAAAAATATACTGAAGTAAGGCTGCCAAGAGGACTTGAAAGCGGGGCAGAATTGCAGGAAACCGATTTCAGGAGGTAGACTGGAATTGCATTGAAAGCATAGGAAAAGAGGCAGAACGTCCACAATGATGCACTTGGCCAAAAAGGACGTATGCGTTTTTTCCTGAATATATTCAGGAAAAAACGCATACGCCCTTTTTGGCCAACCAAGCAAACTTGCAAAGGAAATCTGCACTACAATGAAGTCTCACTTCCCCCCGGTCAAAAGGGCCATCTGAAAAAAGTGTAAAATCCAGAAAGGCAGGACAGGCCATGGAGAACTGGGAGCATTGTTATGCAGATGGGCGGGATGGAAATTGCCAACAGACACTCGGGAGAAGTGTATGGTGTTTCCTGAAACATCTAAAAAACAAAGCAACAGAGCCAAGGGCACTTCCACTTATGGTCCTATAGCTTAGGGAAATTAAAATCAAAAAGACACAGCCACCCCAAAGTTTGGGACGCCTCTGTTTACAAGAACCTCGTTTAGAGTACAAGTTCAATATCACAGAAAGTGAAAAATGGATAAAGAACTTGTGGTACTTACGTAAAATGCAGTATCACTCAGCAATGAAATCTATGTCATCAGGCCCGTAGCAGCATAATGAGTGGATTCAGGTACGATGATTATAACTGAAATAAGTCACACAGAAAAAGAAACATCATAAGATATCACTAATACACGGAATGTAAACTTGGCTACACAGGAACTGAATTCCAAAACAGAACAGGGTCTCAAATTTAGAAAACCAACTTATGCTTGCTTAAGGGGAAAGGTGAGTTGGGGTGCTGCATAAAACCAGAGATTGAAATGAGCACAGATAAAGTTCCTTAAGCAAATATGGAATAGACAAGAGCTACTCCTTGCTCAACGAAATGGACTCAACACCCCATATTAAACGCCTAAGAATGTACCTGACTAGTAAGTATCTTAAAACCTATGGATTGCTATGTCTCCAAAAGAGAATCAACCGTGTGTACAGGGGCATAAACGCAGCAGTGATAGGATTGGAGAGGTTCGGTGAGCAAATGAAGACCCTTTGAAGTCATATTGCATGGTACCCATTCCACGGGTTTAAACTACCAAGGTTTAAGGTATTCTTCCTTCAGCTAAAACATGCATGTGGAACCTAGAGTATGATCAACCATGTGATCGGGAGACGTGTTCAAATATGTCTCAGTTTTCGTACCCTGGTACTCGGGTGCAACATTCCAGACGCTTTACTAACACTCTCCCGACTTGGAGAGTCAGTCTCTTTAACCTCCTGTTTGGCCCAGTTTGCAATTTCTGCGGAAGATGAACAGGAATAGCGAGAACCAATGAGAGACTAGCTGGAGGTGTCTGGACGGGCAAATTTAACTCTCATTTCCCACCAGGAAGAGGAAATAACCAAAGGCTCAGCGTGCTGGGCCGGAACCAGATTAGGGCCTGAAGCCATCCTGCGGTGTTGCGGCCAGCTCACAAGAAAGCGAGTTGAAGAAAGGAGCTCAGGGGCACTGTAATTCACAAACCTGCAGAGTTATAAATGACAGCTATCGTCCAAAAATATACTGAAGTAAGGCTGCCAAGAGGACTTGAAAGCGGGGCAGAATTGCAGGAAACCGATTTCAGGAGGTAGACTGGAATTGCATTGAAAGCATAGGGAAAGAGGCAGAACGTCCACAATGATGCACTTGGCCAAAAAGGGCGTATGCGTTTTTTCCTGAATATATTCAGGAAAAAACGCATACGCCCTTTTTGGCCAACCAAGCAAGCTTGCAAAGGAAATCTGCACAACAATGAAGTCTCACTTCCCCCCGGTCAAAAGGGCCATCTGAAAAAAGTGTAAAATCCAGAAAGGCAGGACAGGCCATGGAGAACTGGGAGCCTTCTTATGCTGATGGGCGAGATGTAAATTGCCAACAGACACTCAGGAGAAGTGTATGGTGTTTCCTGAAACATCTAAAATACAAAGCAACAGAGCCTAGGGCACTTCCACTTATGGTCCTATAGCTTAGGGAAATTAAAATCAAAAAGACACAGCCACCCCGAAGTTTGGAACGGCTCTGTTTAAAAGAACCTCGTTTACAGTACAAGTTCAACATCGCAGAAAGTGAAAAATGGATAAAGAAGTTGTGGTATTTACTTACAAAGCAATATCACTCAGCAATGAAATCTATGTCATCAGGCCCTTAGCAGCACAGTGAGTGGATTCAGGTATGATGATTCTAACTGAAATAAGTCACACAGAAAAAGAAACATCATAAGATATCACTAATACACGGAATGTAAACTTGGCTACACAGGAACTGAATTACAGAACAGAACAGGGTCTCAAATTTAGAAAACCAACTTATGCTTGCTTAAGGGGAAAGGTGAGTTGGGGTGCTGCATAAAACCAGAGATTGAAATGAGCACAGATAAAGTTCCTTAAGCCAAATATGGAATAGACAAGAGCTACTCCTTGCTCAACGAAATGGACTCAACACCGCATATTAAACGCCTAAGAATGTACCTGACTAGTAAGTATCTTAAAACCTATGGATTGCTATGTCTCCGAAAGAGAATCAAGCATGTGTACAGGGGCATAAACGCAGCAGTGATAGGATTTGAGAGGTTCGGTGAGCAAATGAAGACCCTTTGAAGTCATATTGCATGGTACCCATTCTACGGGTTTCAACTACCCAGGTTTAAGGTATTCTTCCTTCAGCTAAAACATGCATGTGGAACCCAGAGTATGATCAACCGTGTGAACGGGAGACGTGTTCAAATATGTCTCAGTTTTCCTCCCCTGGTACTCGGGTGCAACGTTCCAGACGCTTTACTAACACTCTCCCCACTTGGAGAGTCAGCGCCTTTAACCTCCTGTTTGGCCCAGTTTGCAATTTCTGCGGAAGATGAACAGGAATAGCGAGAACCAATGAGAGACTAGCTGGAGGTGTCTGGACGGGCAAATTTAACTCTCATTTCCCACCAGGAAGAGGAAATAACCAAAGGCTCAGCGTGCCGTGCCGGAACCAGATTAGGGCCTGAAGCCATCCTGCGGTGTTGCGGCCAGCTCACAAGAAAGCGAGTTGAAGAAAGGAGCTCAGGGGCACTGTAATTCACAAACCTGCAGAGTTATAAATGACAGCTATCGTCCAAAAATATACTGAAGTAAGGCTGCCAAGAGGACTTGAAAGCGGGGCAGAATTGCAGGAAACCGATTTCAGGAGGTAGACTGGAATTGTATTGAAAGCATAGAAAAAGAGGCAGAACGTCCACAATGATGCACTTGGCCAAAAAGGGCGTATGCGTTTTTTCCTGAATATATTCAGGAAAAAACGCATACGCACTTTTTGGCCAACCAAGCAAGCTTGCAAAGGAAATCTGCACAACAATGAAGTCTCACTTCCCCCCGGTCAAAAGGGCCATCTGAAAAAAGTGTAAAATCCAGAAAGGCAGGACAGGCCATGGAGAACTGGGAGCCTTGTTATGTTGATGGGCGGGATGTAAATTGCCAACAGACACTCGGGAGAAGTGTATGGTGTTTCCTGAAACATCTAAAAAACAAAGCAACAGAGCCTAGGGCACTTCCACTTATGGTCCTATAGCTTAGGGAAATTAAAATCAAAAAGACACAGCCACCCCGAAGTTTGGGACGCCTCTGTTTACAAGAACCTCGTTTACAGTACAAGTTCAACATCGCAGAAAGTGAAAAATGGATAAAGAAATTGTGGTATTTACTTACAAAGCAATATCACTCAGCAATGAAATCTATGTCATCAGGCCCTTAGCAGCACAATGAGTGTATTCAGGTATGATGATTCTAACTGAAATAAGTCACACAGAAATAGAAACATCATAAGATATCACTAATACACGGAATGTAAACTTGGCTACACAGGAACTGAATTCCAAAACAGAACAGGGTCTCAAATTTAGAAAACCAACTTATGCTTGCTTAAGGGGAAAGGTGAGTTGGGGTGCTGCATAAAACCAGAGATTGAAATGAGCACAGATAAAGTTCCTTAAGCCAAATATGGAATAGACAAGAGCTACTCCTTGCTCAACGAAATGGACTCAACACCGCATATTAAACGCCTAAGAATGTACCTGACTAGTAAGTATCTTAAAACCTATGGATTGGTATGTCTCCGAAAGAGAATCAAGCATGTGTACAGGGGCATAAACGCAGCAGTGATAGGATTGGAGAGGTTCGGTGAGCAAATGAAGACCCTTTGAAGTCATATTGCATGGTACCCATTCCACGGGTTTCAACTACCCAGGTTTAAGGTATTCTTCCTTCAGCTAAAACATGCATGTGGAACCCAGAGTATGATCAACCGTGTGAACGGGAGACGTGTTCAAATATGTCTCAGTTTTCCTCCCCTGGTACTCGGGTGCAACATTCCAGACGCTTTACTAACACTCTCCCCACTTGGAGAGTCAGCGCCTTTAACCTCCTGTTTGGCCCAGTTTGCAATTTCTGCGGAAGATGAACAGGAATAGCGAGAACCAATGAGAGACTAGCTGGAGGTGTCTGGACGGGCAAATTTAACTCTCATTTCCCACCAGGAAGAGGAAATAACCAAAGGCTCAGCGTGCCGTGCCGGAACCAGATTAGGGCCTGAAGCCATCCTGCGGTGTTGCGGCCAGGTCACAAGAAAGCGAGTTGAAGAAAGGAGCTCAGGGGCACTGTAATTCACAAACCTGCAGAGTTATAAATGACAGCTATCTTCCAAAAATATACTGAAGTAAGGCTGCCAAGAGGACTTGAAAGCGGGGCAGAATTGCAGGAAACCGATTTCAGGAGGTAGACTGGAATTGCATTGAAAGCATAGAAAAAGAGGCAGAACGTCCACAATGATGCACTTGGCCAAAAAGGGCGTATGCGTTTTTTCCTGAATATATTCAGGAAAAAAGGCATACGCCCTTTTTGGCCAACCAAGCAAGCTTGCAAAGGAAATCTGCACTACAATGAAGTCTCACTTCCCCCCGGTCAAAAGGGTCATCTGAAAAAAGTGTAAAATCCAGAAAGGCAGGACAGGCCATGGAGAACTGGGAGCCTTGTTATGCTGATGGGCGGGATGTAAATTGCCAACAGACACTCGGGAGAAGTGTATGGTGTTTCCTGAAACATCTAAAAAACAAAGCAACAGAGCCTAGGGCACTTCCACTTATGGTCCTATAGCTTAGGGAAATTAAAATCAAAAAGACACAGCCACCCCAAAGTTTGGGACGCCTCTGTTTACAAGAACCTCGTTTACCGTACAGGTTCAATATCACAGAAAGTGAAAAATGGAAAAAGAACTTGTGGTACTTACGTACAATGCAGTATCACTCAGCAATGAAATCTATGTCATCAGGCCCTTAGCAGCATAATGAGTGGATTCAGGTATGATGATTCTAACTGAAATAAGTCACACAGAAAAAGAAACATCATAAGATATCACTAATACACGGAATGTAAACTTGGCTACACAGGAACTGAATTCCAAAACAGAACAGGGTCTCAAATTTAGAAAACCAACTTATGCTTGCTTAAGGGGAAAGGTGAGTTGGGGTGCTGCATAAAACCAGAGATTGAAATGAGCACAGATAAAGTTCCTTAAGCCAAATATGGAATAGACAAGAGCTACTCCTTGCTCAACGAAATGGACTCAACACCCCATATTAAACGCCTAAGAATGTACCTGACTAGTAAGTATCTTAAAACCTATGGATTGCTATGTCTCCAAAAGAGAATCAAGCGTGTGTACAGGGGCATAAACGCAGCAGTGATAGGATTGGAGAGGTTCGGTGAGCAAATGAAGACCCTTTGAAGTCATATTGCATGGTACCCATTCCACGGGTCTCAACTCTCCAGGTTTAAGGTATTCTTCCTTCAGCTAAAACATGCATGTGGAACCCAGAGTATGATCAACCGTGTGAACGGGAGACGTGTTCAAATATGTCTCAGTTTTCCTCCCCTGGTACTCGGGTGCAACATTCCAGACGCTTTCCTAACACTCTCCCCACTTGGAGAGTCAGCGCCTTTAACCTCCTGTTTGGCCCAGTTTGCAATTTCTGCGGAAGATGAACAGGAATAGGAAGAACAAATGAGAGACTATCTGGAGGTGTCTGGACGGGCAAATTTAACTCTCATTTCCCACCAGGAAGCGGAAATAACCAAAGGCTCAGCGTGCCGTGCCGGAACCAGATTAGGGCCTGAAGCCATCCTGCGGTGTTGCGGCCAGCTCAAAAGAAAGCGAGTTGAAGAAAGGAGCTCAGGGGCACTGTAATTCACAAACCTGCAGAGTTATAAATGACAGCTATCGTCCAAAATTATACTGAAGTAAGGCTGCCAAGAGGACTTGAAAGCGGGGCAGAATTGCAGGAAACCGATTTCAGGAGGTAGACTGGAATTGCATTGAAAGCATAGGAAAAGAGGCAGAACGTCCACAATGATGCACTTGGCCAAAAAGGGCGTATGCGTTTTTTCCTGAATATATTCAGGAAAAAACGCATACGCCCTTTTTGGCCAACCAAGCAAGCTTGCAAAGGAAATCTGCACTACAATGAAGTCTCACTTCCCCCGGTCAAAAGGGCCATCTGAAATAAGTGTAAAATCCAGAAAGGCAGTACAGGCCATGGAGAACTGGGAGCCTTGTTATGCTGATGGGCGGGATGTAAATTGCCAACAGACACTCAGGAGAAGTGTATGGTGTTTCCTGAAACATCTAAAAAACAAAGCAACAGAGCCTAGGGCACTTCCACTTATGGTCCTATAGCTTAGGGAAATTAAAATCAAAAAGACACAGCCACCCCAAAGTTTGGAATGGCTCTGTTTACAAGAACCTCGTTTACAGTACAAGTTCAACATCGCAGAAATTGAAAAATGGATAAAGAAGCTGTGGTATTTACTTACAAAGCAATATCACTCAGCAATGAAATCTATGTCATCAGGCCCTTAGCAGCACAATGAGTGGATTCAGGTATGATGATTCTAACTGAAATAAGTCACACAGAAAAAGAAACATTATAAGATATCACTAATACACGGAATGTAAACTTGGCTACACAGGAACTGAATTACAGAACAGAACAGGGTCTCAAATTTAGAAAACCAACTTATGCTTGCTTAAGGGTAAAGGTGAGTTGGGGTGCTGCATAAAACCAGAGATTGAAATGAGCACAGATAAAGTTCCTTAAGCCAAATATGGAATAGACAAGAGCTACTCCTTGCTCAACGAAATGGACTCAACACCTCATATTAAACGCCTAAGAATGTACCTGACTAGTAAGTATCTTAAAACCTATGGATTGCTATGTCTCCAAAAGAGAATCAAGCGTGTGTACAGGGGCATAAACGCAGCAGTGATAGGATTGGAGAGGTTCGGTGAGCAAATGAAGACCCTTTGAAGTCATATTGCATGGTACCCATTACACGGGTCTCAACTCTCCAGGTTTAAGGTATTCTTCCTTCAGCTAAAACATGCATGTGGAACCCAGAGTATTATCAACCGTGTGAACGGGAGACGTGTTCAAATATGTCTCAGTTTTCCTCCCCTGGTACTCGGGTGCAACGTTCCAGACGCTTTACTAACACTCTCCCCACTTGGAGAGTCAGCGCCTTTAACCTCCTGTTTGGCCCAGTTTGCAATTTCTGCGGAAGATGAACAGGAATAGCGAGAACCAATGAGAGACTAGCTGGAGGTGTCTGGACGGGCAAATTTAACTCTCATTTCCCACCAGGAAGAGGAAATAACCAAAGGCTCAGCGTGCCGTGCCGGAACCAGATTAGGGCCTGAAGCCATCCTGCGGTGTTGCAGCCAGCTCACAAGAAAGCGAGTTGAAGAAAGGAGCTCAGGGGCACTGTAATTCACAAACCTGCAGAGTTATAAATGACAGCTATCGTCCAAAAATATACTGAAGTAAGGCTGCCAAGAGGACTTGAAAGCGGGGCAGAATTGCAGGAAACCGATTTCAGGAGGTAGACTGGAATTGTATTGAAAGCATAGAAAAAGAGGCAGAACGTCCACAATGATGCACTTGGCCAAAAAGGGCGTATGCGTTTTTTCCTGAATATATTCAGGAAAAAACGCATACGCACTTTTTGGCCAACCAAGCAAGCTTGCAAAGGAAATCTGCACAACAATGAAGTCTCACTTCCCCCCGGTCAAAAGGGCCATCTGAAAAAAGTGTAAAATCCAGAAAGGCAGGACAGGCCATGGAGAACTGGGAGCCTTGTTATGTTGATGGGCGGGATGTAAATTGCCAACAGACACTCGGGAGAAGTGTATGGTGTTTCCTGAAACATCTAAAAAACAAAGCAACAGAGCCTAGGGCACTTCCACTTATGGTCCTATAGCTTAGGGAAATTAAAATCAAAAAGACACAGCCACCCCGAAGTTTGGGACGCCTCTGTTTACAAGAACCTCGTTTACAGTACAAGTTCAACATCGCAGAAAGTGAAAAATGGATAAAGAAGTTGTGGTATTTACTTACAAAGCAATATCACTCAGCAATGAAATCTATGTCATCAGGCCCTTAGCAGCACAATGAGTGGATTCAGGTATGATGATTCTAACTGAAATAAGTCACACAGAAATAGAAACATCATAAGATATCACTAATACACGGAATGTAAACTTGGCTACACAGGAACTGAATTCCAAAACAGAACAGGGTCTCAAATTTAGAAAACCAACTTATGCTTGCTTAAGGGGAATGGTGAGTTGGGGTGCTGCATAAAACCAGAGATTGAAATGAGCACAGATAAAGTTCCTTAAGCCAAATATGGAATAGACAAGAGCTACTCCTTGCTCAACGAAATGGACTCAACACCGCATATTAAACGCCTAAGAATGTACCTGACTAGTAAGTGTCTTAAAACCTATGGATTGGTATGTCTCCGAAAGAGAATCAAGCATGTGTACAGGGGCATAAACGCAGCAGTGATAGGATTGGAGAGGTTCGGTGAGCAAATGAAGACCCTTTGAAGTCATATTGCATGGTACCCATTCCACGGGTTTCAACTACCCAGGTTTAAGGTATTCTTCCTTCAGCTAAAACATGCATGTGGAACCCAGAGTATGATCAACCGTGTGAACGGGAGACGTGTTCAAATATGTCTCAGTTTTCCTCCCCTGGTACTCGGGTGCAACATTCCAGACGCTTTACTAACACTCTCCCCACTTGGAGAGTCAGCGCCTTTAACCTCCTGTTTGGCCCAGTTTGCAATATCTGCGGAAGATGAACAGGAATAGCGAGAACCAATGAGAGACTAGCTGGAGGTGTCTGGACGGGCAAATTTAACTCTCATTTCCCACCAGGAAGAGGAAATAACCAAAGGCTCAGCGTGCCGGGCCGGAACCAGATTAGGGCCTGAAGCCATCCTGCGGTGTTGCGGCCAGCTCACAAGAAAGCGAGTTGAAGAAAGGAGCTCAGGGGCACTGTAATTCACAAACCTGCAGAGTTATAAATGACAGCTATCGTCCAAAAATATACTGAAGTAAGGCTGCCAAGAGGACTTGAAAGCGGGGCAGAATTGCAGGAAACCGATTTCAGGAGGTAGACTGGAATTGCATTGAAAGCATAGGAAAAGAGGCAGAACGTCCACAATGATACACTTGGCCAAAAAGGGCGTATGCGTTTTTTCCTGAATATATTCAGGAAAAAACGCATACGCCCTTTTTGGCCAACCAAGCAAGCTTGCAAAGGAAATCTGCACAACAATGAAGTCTCACTTCCCCCCGGTCAAAAGGGCCATCTGAAAAAAGTGTAAAATCCAGAAAGGCAGGACAGGCCATGGAGAACTGGGAGCCTTGTTATGCTGATGGGCGGGATGTAAATTGCCAACAGACACTCGGGAGAAGTGTATGGTGTTTCCTGAAACATCTAAAATACAAAGCAACAGAGCCTAGGGCACTTCCACTTATGGTCCTATAGCTTAGGGAAATTAAAATCAAAAAGACACAGCCACCCCAAAGTTTGGGACGCCTCTGTTTACAAGAACCTCGTTTACCGTACAGGTTCAATATCACAGAAAGTGAAAAATGGAAAAAGAACTTGTGGTACTTACGTACAATGCAGTATCACTCAGCAATGAAATCTATGTCATCAGGCCCTTAGCAGCACAATGAGTGGATTCAGGTATGATGATTCTAACTGAAATAAATCACACAGAAAAAGAAACATCATAAGATATCACTAATACACGGAATGTAAACTTGGCTACACAGGAACTGAATTCCAAAACAGAACAGGGTCTCAAATTTAGAAAACCAACTTATGCTTGCTTAAGGGGAAAGGTGAGTTGGGGTGCTGCATAAAACCAGAGATTGAAATGAGCACAGATAAAGTTCCTTAAGCCAAATATGGAATAGACAAGAGCTACTCCTTGCTCAACGAAATGGACTCAACACCGCATATTAAACGCCTAAGAATGTACCTGACTAGTAAGTATCTTAAAACCTATGGATTGCTATGTCTCCGAAAGAGAATCAAGCATGTGTACAGGGGCATAAACGCAGCAGTGATAGGATTGGAGAGGTTCGGTGAGCAAATGAAGACCCTTTGAAGTCATATTGCATGGTACCCATTCCACGGGTTTCAACTACCCAGGTTTAAGGTATTCTTCCTTCAGCTAAAACATGCATGTGGAACCCAGAGTATGATCAACCGTGTGAACGGGAGACGTGTTCAAATATGTCTCAGTTTTCCTCCCCTGGTACTCGGGTGCAACATTCCAGACGCTTTACTAACACTCTCCCCACTTGGAGAGTCAGCGCCTTTAACCTCCTGTTTGGCCCAGTTTGCAATTTCTGCGGAAGATGAACAGGAATAGCGAGAACCAATGAGAGACTAGCTGGAGGTGTCTGGACGGGCAAATTTAACTCTCATTTCCCACCAGGAAGAGGAAATAACCAAAGGCTCAGCGTGCCGTGCCAGAACCAGATTAGGGCCTGAAGCCATCCTGCGGTGTTGCGGCCAGGTCACAAGAAAGCGAGTTGAAGAAAGGAGCTCAGGGGCACTGTAATTCACAAACCTGCAGAGTTATAAATGACAGCTATCGTCCAAAAATATACTGAAGTAAGGCTGCCAAGAGGACTTGAAAGCGGGGCAGAATTGCAGGAAACCGATTTCAGGAGGTAGACTGGAATTGCATTGAAAGCATAGAAAAAGAGGCAGAACGTCCACAATGATGCACTTGGCCAAAAAGGGCGTATGCGTTTTTTCCTGAATATATTCAGGAAAAAAGGCATACGCCCTTTTTGGCCAACCAAGCAAGCTTGCAAAGGAAATCTGCACTACAATGAAGTCTCACTTCCCCCCGGTCAAAAGGGCCATCTGAAAAAAGTGTAAAATCCAGAAAGGCAGTACAGGCCATGGAGAACTGGGAGCCTTGTTATGCTGATGGGCGGGATGTAAATTGCCAACAGACACTGGGGAGAAGTGTATGGTGTTTCCTGAAACATCTAAAAAACAAAGCAACAGAGCCTAGGGCACTTCCACTTATGGTCCTATAGCTTAGGGAAATTAAAATCAAAAAGACACAGCCACCCCAAAGTTTGGGACGCCTCTGTTTACAAGAACCTCGTTTACCGTACAGGTTCAATATCACAGAAAGTGAAAAATGGAAAAAGAACTTGTGGTACTTACGTACAATGCAGTATCACTCAGCAATGAAATCTATGTCATCAGGCCCTTAGCAGCATAATGAGTGGATTCAGGTATGATGATTCTAACTGAAATAAGTCACACAGAAAAAGAAACATCATAAGATATCACTAATACACGGAATGTAAACTTGGCTACACAGGAACTGAATTCCAAAACAGAACAGGGTCTCAAATTTAGAAAACCAACTTATGCTTGCTTAAGGGGAAAGGTGAGTTGGGGTGCTGCATAAAACCAGAGATTGAAATGAGCACAGATAAAGTTCCTTAAGCCAAATATGGAATAGACAAGAGCTACTCCTTGCTCAACGAAATGGACTCAACACCCCATATTAAACGCCTAAGAATGTACCTGACTAGTAAGTATCTTAAAACCTATGGATTGCTATGTCTCCAAAAGAGAATCAAGCGTGTGTACAGGGGCATAAACGCAGCAGTGATAGGATTGGAGAGGTTCGGTGAGCAAATGAAGACCCTTTGAAGTCATATTGCATGGTACCCATTCCACGGGTCTCAACTCTCCAGGTTTAAGGTATTCTTCCTTCAGCTAAAACATGCATGTGGAACCCAGAGTATGATCAACCGTGTGAACGGGAGACGTGTTCAAATATGTCTCAGTTTTCCTCCCCTGGTACTCGGGTGCAACATTCCAGACGCTTTCCTAACACTCTCCCCACTTGGAGAGTCAGCGCCTTTAACCTCCTGTTTGGCCCAGTTTGCAATTTCTGCGGAAGATGAACAGGAATAGGAAGAACCAATGAGAGACTATCTGGAGGTGTCTGGACGGGCAAATTTAACTCTCATTTCCCACCAGGAAGAGGAAATAACCAAAGGCTCAGCGTGCCGTGCCGGAACCAGATTAGGGCCTGAAGCCATCCTGCGGTGTTGCGGCCAGCTCAAAAGAAAGCGAGTTGAAGAAAGGAGCTCAGGGGCACTGTAATTCACAAACCTGCAGAGTTATAAATGACAGCTATCGTCCAAAAATATACTGAAGTAAGGCTGCCAAGAGGACTTGAAAGCGGGGCAGAATTGCAGGAAACCGATTTCAGGAGGTAGACTGGAATTGCATTGAAAGCATAGGAAAAGAGGCAGAACGTCCACAATGATGCACTTGGCCAAAAAGGGCGTATGCGTTTTTTCCTGAATATATTCAGGAAAAAACGCATACGCCCTTTTTGGCCAACCAAGCAAGCTTGCAAAGGAAATCTGCACTACAATGAAGTCTCACTTCCCCCGGTCAAAAGGGCCATCTGAAATAAGTGTAAAATCCAGAAAGGCAGTACAGGCCATGGAGAACTGGGAGCCTTGTTATGCTGATGGGCGGGATGTAAATTGCCAACAGACACTCGGGAGAAGTGTATGGTGTTTCCTGAAACATCTAAAAAACAAAGCAACAGAGCCTAGGGCACTTCCACTTATGGTCCTATAGCTTAGGGAAATTAAAATCAAAAAGACACAGCCACCCCAAAGTTTGGAATGGCTCTGTTTACAAGAACCTCGTTTACAGTACAAGTTCAACATCGCAGAAATTGAAAAATGGATAAAGAAGCTGTGGTATTTACTTACAAAGCAATATCACTCAGCAATGAAATCTATGTCATCAGGCCCTTAGCAGCACAATGAGTGGATTCAGGTATGATGATTCTAACAGAAATAAGTCACACAGAAAAAGAAACATTATAAGATATCACTAATACACGGAATGTAAACTCGGCTACACAGGAACTGAATTACAGAACAGAACAGGGACTCAAATTTAGAAAACCAACTTATGCTTGCTTAAGGGTAAAGGTGAGTTGGGGTGCTGCATAAAACCAGAGATTGAAATGAGCACAGATAAAGTTCCTTAAGCCAAATATGGAATAGACAAGAGCTACTCCTTGCTCAACGAAATGGACTCAACACCTCATATTAAACGCCTAAGAATGTACCTGACTAGTAAGTATCTTAAAACCTATGGATTGCTATGTCTCCAAAAGAGAATCAAGCGTGTGTACAGGGGCATAAACGCAGCAGTGATAGGATTGGAGAGGTTCGGTGAGCAAATGAAGACCCTTTGAAGTCATATTGCATGGTACCCATTACACGGGTCTCAACTCTCCAGGTTTAAGGTATTCTTCCTTCAGCTAAAACATGCATGTGGAACCCAGAGTATTATCAACCGTGTGAACGGGAGACGTGTTCAAATATGTCTCAGTTTTCCTCCCCTGGTACTCGGGTGCAACATTCCAGACGCTTTACTAACACTCTCCCGACTTGGAGAGTCAGTCCCTTTAACCTCCTGTTTGGCCCAGTTTGCAATTTCTGCCGAAGATGAACAAGAATAGCGAGAACCAATGAGAGACTAGCTGGACGTGTATGGACGGGAAAATTTACCTCTCATTTCCCACCAGGAAGAGGAATTAACCAAAGGCTCAGCGTGCCGTGCCGGAACCAGATTAGGCCCTGAAGCCATCCTGCGGGGTTGCGGCCAGGTCACAAGAAAGCGAGTTGAAGAAAGGAGCTCAGGGGCACTGTAATTCACAAACCTGCAGAGTTATAAATGACAGCTATCGTCCAAAAATATACTGAAGTAAGGCTGCCAAGAGGACTTGAAAGCGGGGCAGAATTGCAGGAAACCGATTTCAGGAGGTAGACTGGAATTGCATTGAAAGCATAGGAAAAGAGGCAGAACGTCCACAATGATGCACTTGGCCAAAAAGGGCGTATGCGTTTTTTCCTGAATATATTCAGGAAAAAACGCATACGCCCTTTTTGGCCAACCAAGCAAGCTTGCAAAGGAAATCTGCACAACAATGAAGTCTCACTTCCCCCCGGTCAAAAGGGCCATCTGAAAAAAAGTGTAAAATCCAGAAAGGCAGGACAGGCCATGGAGAACTGGGAGCCTTGTTATGCTGATGGGCGGGATGTAAATTGCCAACAGACACTGGGGAGAAGTGTATGGTGTTTCCTGAAACATCTAAAAAACAAAGCAACAGAGCCTAGGGCACTTCCACTTATGGTCCTATAGCTTAGGGAAATTAAAATCAAAAAGACACAGCCACCCCAAAGTTTGGGACGCCTCTGTTTACAAGAACCTCGTTTACAGTACAAGTTCAACATCGCAGAAAGTGAAAAATGGATAAAGAAGTTGTGGTATTTACTTACAAAGCAATATCACTCAGCAATGAAATCTATGTCATCAGGCCCTTAACAGCACAATGAGTGGATTCAGGTATGATGATTCTAACTAAAATAAGTCACACAGAAAAAGAAACATCATAAGATATCACTAATACACGGAATGTAAACTTGGCTACACAGGAACTGAATTCCAAAACAGAACAGGTCTCAAATTTAGAAAACCAACTTATGCTTGCTTAAGGGGAAAGGTGAGTTGGGGTGCTGCATAAAACCAGAGATTGAAATGAGCACAGATAAAGTTCCTTAAGCCAAATATGGAATAGACAAGAGCTACTCCTTGCTCAACGAAATGGACTCAACACCCCATATTAAACGCCTAAGAATGTACCTGACTAGTAAGTATCTTAAAACCTATGGATTGCTATGTCTCCGAAAGAGAATCAAGCGTGTGTACAGGGGCATAAACGCAGCAGTGATAGGATTGGAGAGGTTCGGTGAGCAAATGAAGACCCTTTGAAGTCATATTGCATGGTACCCATTCCACGGGCCTCAACTCTCCAGGTTTAAGGTATTCTTCCTTCAGCTAAAACATGCATGTGGAACCCAGAGTATGATCAACCGTGTGAACGGGAGACGTGTTCAAATATGTCTCAGTTTTCCTCCCCTGGTACTCGGGTGCAACATTCCAGACGCTTTCCTAACACTCTCCCCACTTGGAGAGTCAGCGCCTTTAACCTCCTGTTTGGCCCAGTTTGCAATTTCTGCGGAAGATGAACAGGAATAGGAAGAACCAATGAGAGACTATCTGGAGGTGTCTGGACGGGCAAATTTAACTCTCATTTCCCACCAGGAAGAGGAAATAACCAAAGGCTCAGCGTGCCGTGCCGGAACCAGATTAGGGCCTGAAGCCATCCTGCGGTGTTGCGGCCAGCTCAAAAGAAAGCGAGTTGAAGAAAGGAGCTCAGGGGCACTGTAATTCACAAACCTGCAGAGTTATAAATGACAGCTATCGTCCAAAAATATACTGAAGTAAGGCTGCCAAGAGGACTTGAAAGCGGGGCAGAATTGCAGGAAACCGATTTCAGGAGGTAGACTGGAATTGCATTGAAAGCATAGGAAAAGAGGCAGAACGTCCACAATGATGCACTTGGCCAAAAAGGGCGTATGCGTTTTTTCCTGAATATATTCAGGAAAAAACGCATACGCCCTTTTTGGCCAACCAAGCAAGCTTGCAAAGGAAATCTGCACTACAATGAAGTCTCACTTCCCCCGGTCAAAAGGGCCATCTGAAATAAGTGTAAAATCCAGAAAGGCAGTACAGGCCATGGAGAACTGGGAGCCTTGTTATGCTGATGGGCGGGATGTAAATTGCCAACAGACACTCGGGAGAAGTGTATGGTGTTTCCTGAAACATCTAAAAAACAAAGCAACAGAGCCTAGGGCACTTCCACTTATGGTCCTATAGCTTAGGGAAATTAAAATCAAAAAGACACAGCCACCCCAAAGTTTGGAATGGCTCTGTTTACAAGAACCTCGTTTACAGTACAAGTTCAACATCGCAGAAATTGAAAAATGGATAAAGAAGCTGTGGTATTTACTTACAAAGCAATATCACTCAGCAATGAAATCTATGTCATCAGGCCCTTAGCAGCACAATGAGTGGATTCAGGTATGATGATTCTAACAGAAATAAGTCACACAGAAAAAGAAACATTATAAGATATCACTAATACACGGAATGTAAACTCGGCTACACAGGAACTGAATTACAGAACAGAACAGGGACTCAAATTTAGAAAACCAACTTATGCTTGCTTAAGGGTAAAGGTGAGTTGGGGTGCTGCATAAAACCAGAGATTGAAATGAGCACAGATAAAGTTCCTTAAGCCAAATATGGAATAGACAAGAGCTACTCCTTGCTCAACGAAATGGACTCAACACCTCATATTAAACGCCTAAGAATGTACCTGACTAGTAAGTATCTTAAAACCTATGGATTGCTATGTCTCCAAAAGAGAATCAAGCGTGTGTACAGGGGCATAAACGCAGCAGTGATAGGATTGGAGAGGTTCGGTGAGCAAATGAAGACCCTTTGAAGTCATATTGCATGGTACCCATTACACGGGTCTCAACTCTCCAGGTTTAAGGTATTCTTCCTTCAGCTAAAACATGCATGTGGAACCCAGAGTATTATCAACCGTGTGAACGGGAGACGTGTTCAAATATGTCTCAGTTTTCCTCCCCTGGTACTCGGGTGCAACATTCCAGACGCTTTACTAACACTCTCCCGACTTGGAGAGTCAGTCCCTTTAACCTCCTGTTTGGCCCAGTTTGCAATTTCTGCCGAAGATGAACAAGAATAGCGAGAACCAATGAGAGACTAGCTGGACGTGTATGGACGGGAAAATTTACCTCTCATTTCCCACCAGGAAGAGGAATTAACCAAAGGCTCAGCGTGCCGTGCCGGAACCAGATTAGGCCCTGAAGCCATCCTGCGGGGTTGCGGCCAGGTCACAAGAAAGCGAGTTGAAGAAAGGAGCTCAGGGGCACTGTAATTCACAAACCTGCAGAGTTATAAATGACAGCTATCGTCCAAAAATATACTGAAGTAAGGCTGCCAAGAGGACTTGAAAGCGGGGCAGAATTGCAGGAAACCAATTTCAGGAGGTAGACTGGAATTGCATTGAAAGCATAGGAAAAGAGGCAGAACGTCCACAATGATGCACTTGGCCAAAAAGGGCGTATGCGTTTTTTCCTGAATATATTCAGGAAAAAACGCATACGCCCTTTTTGGCCAACCAAGCAAGCTTGCAAAGGAAATCTGCACAACAATGAAGTCTCACTTCCCCCCGGTCAAAAGGGCCATCTGAAAAAAGTGTAAAATCCAGAAAGGCAGGACAGGCCATGGAGAACTGGGAGCCTTGTTATGCTGATGGGCGGGATGTAAATTGCCAACAGACACTGGGGAGAAGTGTATGGTGTTTCCTGAAACATCTAAAAAACAAAGCAACAGAGCCTAGGGCACTTCCACTTATGGTCCTATAGCTTAGGGAAATTAAAATCAAAAAGACACAGCCACCCCAAAGTTTGGGACGCCTCTGTTTACAAGAACCTCGTTTACAGTACAAGTTCAACATCGCAGAAAGTGAAAAATGGATAAAGAAGTTGTGGTATTTACTTACAAAGCAATATCACTCAGCAATGAAATCTATGTCATCAGGCCCTTAACAGCACAATGAGTGGATTCAGGTATGATGATTCTAACTAAAATAAGTCACACAGAAAAAGAAACATCATAAGATATCACTAATACACGGAATGTAAACTTGGCTACACAGGAACTGAATTCCAAAACAGAACAGGTCTCAAATTTAGAAAACCAACTTATGCTTGCTTAAGGGGAAAGGTGAGTTGGGGTGCTGCATAAAACCAGAGATTGAAATGAGCACAGATAAAGTTCCTTAAGCCAAATATGGAATAGACAAGAGCTACTCCTTGCTCAACGAAATGGACTCAACACCCCATATTAAACGCCTAAGAATGTACCTGACTAGTAAGTATCTTAAAACCTATGGATTGCTATGTCTCCGAAAGAGAATCAAGCGTGTGTACAGGGGCATAAACGCAGCAGTGATAGGATTGGAGAGGTTCGGTGAGCAAATGAAGACCCTTTGAAGTCATATTGCATGGTACCCATTCCACGGGCCTCAACTCTCCAGGTTTAAGGTATTCTTCCTTCAGCTAAAACATGCATGTGCAACCCAGAGTATGATCAACCGTGTGAACGGGAGACGTGTTCAAATATGTCTCAGTTTTCATCCTCTGGTACTCGGGTGCAACATTCCAGACGCTTTCCTAACACTCTCCCCACTTGGAGAGTCAGCGCCTTTAACCTCCTGTTTGGCCCAGTTTGCAATTTCTGCGGAAGATGAACAGGAATAGGAAGAACCAATGAGAGACTAGCTGGAGGTGTCTGGACGGGCAAATTTAACTCTCATTTCCCACCAGGAAGAGGAATTAACCAAAGGCTCAGCGTGCCGTGCTGGAACCAGATTAGGGCCTGAAGCCATCCTGCGGTGTTGCGGCCAGGTCACAAGAAAGCGAGTTGAAGAAAGGAGCTCAGGGGCACTGTAATTCACAAACCTGCAGAGTTATAAATGACAGCTATCGTCCAAAAATATACTGAAGTAAGGCTGCCAAGAGGACTTGAAAGTGGGGCAGAATTGCAGGAAACCGATTTCAGGAGGTAGACTGGAATTGCATTGAAAGCATAGGAAAAGAGGCAGAACGTCCACAATGATGCACTTGGCCAAAAAGGGCGTATGCGTTTTTTCCTGAATATATTCAGGAAAAAACGCATACACACTTTTTGGCCAACCAAGCAAACTTGCAAAGGAAATCTGAACTACAATGAAGTCTCACTTCCCCCCGGTCAAAAGGGCCATCTGAAAAAAGTGTAAAATCCAGAAAGGCAGGACAGGCCATGGAGAACTGGGAGCCTTGTTATGCTGATGGGTGGGATGTAAATTGCCAACAGACACTCGGGAGAAGTGTATGGTGTTTCCTGAAACATCTAAAAAACAAAGCAACAGAGCCTAGGGCACTTCCACTTATGGTCCTAGAGCTTAGGGAAATTAAAATCAAAAAGACACAGCCACCCCAAAGTTTGGAACGGCTCTGTTTACAACAACCTCGTTTACAGTACAAGTTCAACATCGCAGAAAGTGATAAATGGATAAAGAAGCTGTGGTATTTACTTACAAAGCAATATCACTCAGCAATGAAATCTATGTCATCAGGCCCTTAGCAGCACAATGAGTGGATTCAGGTATGATGATTCTAACTGAAATAAGTCACACAGAAAAAGAAACATCATAAGATATCACTAATACACGGAATGTAAACTTGGCTACACAGGAACTGAATTCCAAAACAGAACAGGGTCTCGAATTTAGAAAACCAACTTATGCTTGCTTAAGGGGAAAGGTGAGTTGGGGTGCTGCATAAAACCAGAGATTGAAATGAGCACAGATAAAGTTCCTTAAGCCAAATATGGAATAGACAAGAGCTACTCCTTGCTCAACGAAATGGACTCAACACCCCATATTAAACGCCTAAGAATGTACCTGACTAGTAAGTATCTTAAAACCTATGGATTGCTATGTCTCCAAAAGAGAATCAAGTGTGTGTACAGGGGCATAAACGCAGCAGTGATAGGATTGGAGAGGTTCGGTGAGCAAATGAAGACCCTTTGAAGTCATATTGCATGGTACCCATTACACGGGTCTCAACTCTCCAGGTTTAAGGTATTCTTCCTTCAGCTAAAACATGCATGTGGAACCCAGAGTATGATCAACCGTGTGAACGGGAGACGTGTTCAAATATGTCTCAGTTTTCCTCCCCTGGTACTCAGGTGCAACATTCCAGACGCTTTCCTAACACTCTCCCCACTTGGAGAGTCAGCGCCTTTAACCTCCTGTTTGGCCCAGTTTGCAAATTCTGCGGAAGATGAACAGGAATAGGAAGAACCAATGAGAGACTATCTGGAGGTGTCTGGACGGGCAAATTTAACTCTCATTTCCCACCAGGAAGAGGAAATAACCAAAGGCTCAGCGTGACGTGCCGGAACCAGATTAGGGCCTGAAGCCATCCTGCGGTGTTGCGGCCAGCTCAAAAGAAAGCGAGCTGAAGAAAGGAGCTCAGGGGCACTGTAATTCACAAACCTGCAGAGTTATAAATGACAGCTATCGTCCAAAAATATACTGCAGTAAGGCTGCCAAGAGGACTTGAAAGCGGGGCAGAATTGCAGGAAACCGATTTCAGGAGGTAGACTGGAATTGCATTGAAAGCATAGGAAAAGAGGCAGAACGTCCACAATGATGCACTTGGCCTAAAAGGGCGTATGCGTTTTTTCCTGAATATATTCAGGAAAAAACGCATACGCCCTTTTTGGCTAACCAAGCAAACTTGTTAAGGAAATCTGCACTACAATGAAGTCTCATTTCCCCCCAGTCAAAAGGGCCATCTGAAAAAAGTGAAAAATCCAGAAAGGCAGGACAGGCCATGGAGAACTGGGAGCCTTGTTATGCTGATGGGCGGGATGGAAATTGCCAACAGACACTCGGGAGAAGTGTATGGTGTTGCCTGAAACATCTAAAAAACAAAGCAACAGAGCCAAGGGCACTTCCACTTATGGTCCTATAGCTTAGGGAAATTAAAATAAAAAAGACACAGCCACCCCAAAGTTTGGGACGCCTCTCTTTATAAGAACCTCGTTTACCGTACAAGTTCAATATCACAGAAAGTGAAAAATGGATAAAGAACTTGTGGTACTTACGTACAATGCAGTATCACTCAGCAATGAAATCTATGTCATCAGGCCCTTAGCAGCACAATGAGTGGATTCAGGTATGATGATTCTAAGTGAAATAAGTCACACAGAAAAAGAAACATTATAAGATATCACTAATACACGGAATGTAAACTTGGCTACACAGGAACTGAATTACAGAACAGAACAGGGTCTCAAATTTAGAAAACCAACTTATGCTTGCTTAAGGGTAAAGGTGAGTTGGGGTGCTGCATAAAACCAGAGATTGAAATGAGCACAGATAAAGTTCCTTAAGCCAAATATGGAATAGACAAGAGCTACTCCTTGCTCAACGAAATGGACTCAACACCCCATATTAAACGCCTAAGAATGTACCTGACTAGTAAGTATCTTAAAACCTATGGATTGCTATGTCTCCAAAAGAGAATCAAGCGTGTGTACAGGGGCATAAACGCAGCAGTGATAGGATTGGAGAGGTTCGGTGAGCAAATGAAGACCCTTTGAAGTCATATTGCATGGTACCCATTACACGGGTCTCAACTCTCCAGGTTTAAGGTATTCTTCCTTCAGCTAAAACATGCATGTGGAACCCAGAGTATTATCAACCGTGTGAACGGGAGACGTGTTCAAATATGTCTCAGTTTTCCTCCCCTGGTACTCGGGTGCAACATTCCAGACGCTTTACTAACACTCTCCCGACTTGGAGAGTCAGTCCCTTTAACCTCCTGTTTGGCCCAGTTTGCAATTTCTGCCGAAGATGAACAGGAATAGCGAGAACCAATGAGAGACTAGCTGGACGTGTATGGACGGGAAAATTTACCTCTCATTTCCCACCAGGAAGAGGAATTAACCAAAGGCTCAGCGTGCCGTGCCGGAACCAGATTAGGCCCTGAAGCCATCCTGCGGTGTTGCGGCCAGGTCACAAGAAAGCGAGTTGAAGAAAGGAGCTCAGGGGCACTGTAATTCACAAACCTGCAGAGTTATAAATGACAGCTATCGTCCAAAAATATACTGAAGTAAGGCTGCCAAGAGGACTTGAAAGCGGGGCAGAATTGCAGGAAACCGATTTCAGGAGGTAGACTGGAATTGCATTGAAAACATAGGAAAAGAGGCAGAACGTCCACAATGATGCACTTGGCCAAAAAGGGCGTATGCGTTTTTTCCTGAATATATTCAGGAAAAAACGCATACACACTTTTTGGCCAACCAAGCAAATTTGCAAAGGAAATCTGAACTACAATGAAGTCTCACTTCCCCCTGGTCAAAAGGGCCATCTGAAAAAAGTGTAAAATCCAGAAAGGCAGGACAGGCCATGGAGAACTGGGAGCCTTCTTATGCTGATGGGCGGGATGTAAATTGCCAACAGACACTCGGGAGAAGTGTATGGTGTTTCCTGAAACATCTAAAAAACAAAGCAACAGAGCCTAGGGCACTTCCACTTATGGTCCTATAGCTTAGGGAAATTAAAATCAAAAAGACACAGCCACCCGAAAGTTTGGAACGGCTCTGTTTACAAGAACCTCGTTTACAGTACAAGTTCAACATCGCAGAAAGTGAAAAATGGATAAAGAAGCTGTGGTATTTACTTACAAAGCAATATCACTCAGCAATGAAATCTATGTCATCAGGCCCTTAGCAGCACAATGAGTGGATTCAGGTATGATGATTCTAACTGAAATAAGTCACACAGAAAAAGAAACATCATAAGATATCAGTAATACATGGAATGTAAACTTGGCTACACAGGAACTGAATTACAGAACAGAACAGGGTCTCAAATTTAGAAAACCAACTTATGCTTGCTTAAGGGTAAAGGTGAGTTGGGGTGCTGCATAAAACCAGAGATTGAAATGAGCACAGATAAAGTTCCTTAAGCCAAATATGGAATAGACAAGAGCTACTCCTTGCTCAACGAAATGGACTCAACACCGCCTATTAAACGCCTAAGAATATACCTGACTAGTAAGTATCTTAAAACCTATGGATGGCTATGTCTCCGAAAGAGAATCAAGCATGTGTACAGGGGCATAAACGCAGCAGTGATAGGATTGGAGAGGTTCGGTGAGCAAACGAAGACCCTTTGAAGTCATATTGCATGGTATCCATTCCACGGGTTTCAACTACCCAGGTTTAAGGTATTCTTCCTTCAGCTAAAACATGCATGTGGAACCCAGAGTATGATCAACCGTGTGAACAGGAGACGTGTTCAAATATGTCTCAGTTTTCCTCCCCTGGTACTCGGGTGCAACATTCCAGACACTTTACTAACACTCTCCCCACTTGGAGAGTCAGCGCCTTTAACCTCCTGTTTGGCCCAGTTTGCAATTTCTGCAGAAGATGAACAGGAATAGCGAGAACCAATGAGAGACTAGCTGGAGGTGTCTGGACGGGCAAATTTAACTCTCATTTCCCACCAGGAAGAGGAAATAACCAAAGGCTCAGCGTGCCGTGCCGGAACCAGATTAGGGCCTGAAGCCATCCTGCGGTGTTGCGGCCAGCTCAAAAGAAAGCGAGCTGAAGAAAGGAGCTCAGGGGCACTGTAATTCACAAACCTGCAGAGTTATAAATGACAGCTATCGTCCAAAAATATACTGAAGTAAGGCTGCCAAGAGGACTTGAAAGCGGGGCAGAATTGCAGGAAACCGATTTCAGGAGGTAGACTGGAATTGCATTGAAAGCATAGGAAAAGAGGCAGAACGTCCACAATGATGCACTTGGCCTAAAAGGGCGTATGCGTTTTTTCCTGAATATATTCAGGAAAAAACGCATACGCCCTTTTTGGCTAACCAAGCAAACTTGTTAAGGAAATCTGCACTACAATGAAGTCTCACTTCCCCCCGGTCAAAAGGGCCATCTGAAAAAAGTGTAAAATCCAGAAAGGCAGGACAGGCCATGGAGAACTGGGAGCCTTGTTATGCTGATGGGCGGGATGGAAATTGCCAACAGACACTCGGGAGAAGTGTATGGTGTTGCCTGAAACATCTAAAAAACAAAGCAACAGAGCCAAGGGCACTTCCACTTATGGTCCTATAGCTTAGGGAAATTAAAATAAAAAAGACACAGCCACCCCAAAGTTTGGGACGCCTCTCTTTATAAGAACCTCGTTTACCGTACAAGTTCAATATCACAGAAAGTGAAAAATGGATAAAGAACTTGTGGTACTTACGTACAATGGAGTATCACTCAGCAATGAAATCTATGTCATCAGGCCCTTAGCAGCACAATGAGTGGATTCAGGTATGATGATTCTAAGTGAAATAAGTCACACAGAAAAAGAAACATTATAAGATATCACTAATACACGGAATGTAAACTTGGCTACACAGGAACTGAATTACAGAACAGAACAGGGTCTCAAATTTAGAAAACCAACTTATGCTTGCTTAAGGGGAAAGGTGAGTTGGGGTGCTGCATAAAACCAGAGATTGAAATGAGCACAGATAAAGTTCCTTAAGCCAAATATGGAATAGACAAGAGCTACTCCTTGCTCAACGAAATGGACTCAACACCCCATATTAAACGCCTAAGAATGTACCTGACTAGTAAGTATCTTAAAACCTATGGATTGCTATGTCTCCAAAAGAGAATCAAGCGTGTGTACAGGGGCATAAACGCAGCAGTGATAGGATTGGAGAGGTTCGGTGAGCAAATGAAGACCCTTTGAAGTCATATTGCATGGTACCCATTACACGGGTCTCAACTCTCCAGGTTTAAGGTATTCTTCCTTCAGCTAAAACATGCATGTGGAACCCAGAGTATTATCAACCGTGTGAACGGGAGACGTGTTCAAATATGTCTCAGTTTTCCTCCCCTGGTACTCGGGTGCAACATTCCAGACGCTTTACTAACACTCTCCCGACTTGGAGAGTCAGTCCCTTTAACCTCCTGTTTGGCCCAGTTTGCAATTTCTGCCGAAGATGAACAGGAATAGCGAGAACCAATGAGAGACTAGCTGGAGGTGTCTGGACGGGCAAATTTAACTCTCATTTCCCATCAGGAAGAGGAAATAACCAAAGGCTCAGCGTGCCGTGCCGGAACCAGATTAGGCCCTGAAGCCATCCTGCGGTGTTGCGGCCAGGTCACAAGAAAGCGAGTTGAAGAAAGGAGCTCAGGGGCACTGTAATTCACAAACCTGCAGAGTTATAAATGACAGCTATCGTCCAAAAATATACTGAAGTAAGGCTGCCAAGAGGACTTGAAAGCGGGGCAGAATTGCAGGAAACCGATTTCAGGAGGTAGACTGGAATTGCATTGAAAACATAGGAAAAGAGGCAGAACGTCCACAATGATGCACTTGGCCAAAAAGGGCGTATGCGTTTTTTCCTGAATATATTCAGGAAAAAACGCATACACACTTTTTGGCCAACCAAGCAAACTTGCAAAGGAAATCTGAACTACAATGAAGTCTCACTTCCCCCTGGTCAAAAGGGCCATCTGAAAAAAGTGTAAAATCCAGAAAGGCAGGACAGGCCATGGAGAACTGGGAGCCTTCTTATGCTGATGGGCGGGATGTAAATTGCCAACAGACACTCGGGAGAAGTGTATGGTGTTTCCTGAAACATCTAAAAAACAAAGCAACAGAGCCTAGGGCACTTCCACTTATGGTCCTATAGCTTAGGGAAATTAAAATCAAAAAGACACAGCCACCCGAAAGTTTCGAACGGCTCTGTTTACAAGAACCTCGTTTACAGTACAAGTTCAACATCGCAGAAAGTGAAAAATGGATAAAGAAGCTGTGGTATTTACTTACAAAGCAATATCACTCAGCAATGAAATCTATGTCATCAGGCCCTTAGCAGCACAATGAGTGGATTCAGGTATGATGATTCTAACTGAAATAAGTCACACAGAAAAAGAAACATCATAAGATATCACTAATACATGGAATGTAAACTTGGCTACACAGGAACTGAATTACAGAACAGAACAGGGTCTCAAATTTAGAAAACCAACTTATGCTTGCTTAAGGGTAAAGGTGAGTTGGGGTGCTGCATAAAACCAGAGATTGAAATGAGCACAGATAAAGTTCCTTAAGCCAAATATGGAATAGACAAGAGCTACTCCTTGCTCAACGAAATGGACTCAACACCGCCTATTAAACGCCTAAGAATATACCTGACTAGTAAGTATCTTAAAACCTATGGATGGCTATGTCTCCGAAAGGGAATCAAGCATGTGTACAGGGGCATAAACGCAGCAGTGATAGGATTGGAGAGGTTCGGTGAGCAAACGAAGACCCTTTGAAGTCATATTGCATGGTATCCATTCCACGGGTTTCAACTACCCAGGTTTAAGGTATTCTTCCTTCAGCTAAAACATGCATGTGGAACCCAGAGTATGATCAACCGTGTGAACAGGAGACGTGTTCAAATATGTCTCAGTTTTCCTCCCCTGGTACTCGGGTGCAACATTCCAGACACTTTACTAACACTCTCCCCACTTGGAGAGTCAGCGCCTTTAACCTCCTGTTTGGCCCAGTTTGCAATTTCTGCAGAAGATGAACAGGAATAGCGAGAACCAATGAGAGACTAGCTGGAGGTGTCTGGACGGGCAAATTTAACTCTCATTTCCCACCAGGAAGAAGAAATACCCAAAGGCTCAGCGTGCCGTGCCGGAACCAGATTAGGGCCTGAAGCCATCCTGCAGTGTTGTGGCCAGCTCACAAGAAAGCGAGTTGAAGAAAGGAGCTCAGGGGCACTGTAATTCACAAACCTGCAGAGTTATAAATGACAGCTATCGTCCAAAAATATACTGAAGTAAGGCTGCCAAGAGGACTTGAAAGCGGGGCAGAATTGCAGGAAACCGATTTCAGGAGGTAGACTGGAATTGCATTGAAAGCATAGGAAAAGAGGCAGAACGTCCACAATGATGCACTTGGCCAAAAAGGGCGTATGCGTTTTTTCCTGAATATATTCAGGAAAAAACGCATACGCCCTTTTTGGCCAACCAAGCAAGCTTGCAAAGGAAATCTGCACAACAATGAAGTCTCACTTCCCCCCGGTCAAAAGGGCCATCTGAAAAAAGTGTAAAATCCAGAAAGGCAGGACAGGCCATGGAGAACTGGGAGCCTTGTTATGCTGATGGGCGGGATGGAAATTGCCAACAGACACTCGGGAGAAGTGTATGGTGTTTCCTGAAACATCTAAAAAACAAAGCAACAGAGCCTAGGGCACTTCCACTTATGGTCCTATAGCTTAGGGAAATTAAAATCAAAAAGACACAGCCACCCCAAAGTTTGGGACGCCTCTGTTTACAAGAACCTCGTTTACAGTACAAGTTCAACATCGCAGAAAGTGAAAAATGGATAAAGAAGTTGTGGTATTTACTTACAAAGCAATATCACTCAGCAATGAAATCTATGTCATCAGGCCCTTAGCAGCACAATGAGTGGATTCAGGTATGATGATTCTAACTAAAATAAGTCACACAGAAAAAGAAACATCATAAGATATCACTAATACACGGAATGTAAACTTGGCTACACAGGAACTGAATTCCAAAACAGAACAGGGTCTCGAATTTAGAAAACCAACTTATGCTTGCTTAAGGGGAAAGGTGAGTTGGGGTGCTGCATAAAACCAGAGATTGAAATGAGCACAGATAAAGTTCCTTAAGCCAAATATGGAATAGACAAGAGCTACTCCTTGCTCAACGAAATGGACTCAACACCCCATATTAAACGCCTAAGAATGTACCTGACTAGTAAGTATCTTAAAACCTATGGATTGCTATGTCTCCAAAAGAGAATCAAGTGTGTGTACAGGGGCATAAACGCAGCAGTGATAGGATTGGAGAGGTTCGGTGAGCAAATGAAGACCCTTTGAAGTCATATTGCATGGTACCCATTACACGGGTCTCAACTCTCCAGGTTTAAGGTATTCTTCCTTCAGCTAAAACATGCATGTGGAACCCAGAGTATGATCAACCGTGTGAACGGGAGACGTGTTCAAATATGTCTCAGTTTTCCTCCCCTGGTACTCAGGTGCAACATTCCAGACGCTTTCCTAACACTCTCCCCACTTGGAGAGTCAGCGCCTTTAACCTCCTGTTTGGCCCAGTTTGCAAATTCTGCGGAAGATGAACAGGAATAGGAAGAACCAATGAGAGACTATCTGGAGGTGTCTGGACGGGCAAATTTAACTCTCATTTCCCACCAGGAAGAGGAAATAACCAAAGGCTCAGCGTGCCGTGCCGGAACCAGATTAGGGCCTGAAGCCATCCTGCGGTGTTGCGGCCAGCTCAAAAGAAAGCGAGCTGAAGAAAGGAGCTCAGGGGCACTGTAATTCACAAACCTGCAGAGTTATAAATGACAGCTATCGTCCAAAAATATACTGAAGTAAGGCTGCCAAGAGGACTTGAAAGCGGGGCAGAATTGCAGGAAACCGATTTCAGGAGGTAGACTGGAATTGCATTGAAAGCATAGGAAAAGAGGCAGAACGTCCACAATGATGCACTTGGCCTAAAAGGGCGTATGCGTTTTTTCCTGAATATATTCAGGAAAAAACGCATACGCCCTTTTTGGCTAACCAAGCAAACTTGTTAAGGAAATCTGCACTACAATGAAGTCTCACTTCCCCCCGGTCAAAAGGGCCATCTGAGAAAAGTGTAAAATCCAGAAAGGCAGGACAGGCCATGGAGAACTGGGAGCCTTGTTATGCTGATGGGCGGGATGGAAATTGCCAACAGACACTCGGGAGAAGTGTATGGTGTTGCCTGA
Organism: Grampus griseus; assembly: GCF_964374135.1. NCBI lineage: Eukaryota > Metazoa > Chordata > Mammalia > Artiodactyla > Delphinidae > Grampus > Grampus griseus. Next base: position 421,215 of record NW_028133394.1, on the reverse strand, counting down.
AACATCTAAAAAACAAAGCAACAGAGCCAAGGGCACTTCCACTTATGGTCCTATAGCTTAGGGAAATTAAAATAAAAAAGACACAGCCACCCCAAAGTTTGGGACGCCTCTCTTTATAAGAACCTCGTTTACCGTACAAGTTCAATATCACAGAAAGTGAAAAATGGATAAAGAACTTGTGGTACTTACGTACAATGCAGTATCACTCAGCAATGAAATCTATGTCATCAGGCCCTTAGCAGCACAATGAGTGGATTCAGGTATGATGATTCTAAGTGAAATAAGTCACACAGAAAAAGAAACATTATAAGATATCACTAATACACGGAATGTAAACTTGGCTACACAGGAACTGAATTACAGAACAGAACAGGGTCTCAAATTTAGAAAACCAACTTATGCTTGCTTAAGGGTAAAGGTGAGTTGGGGTGCTGCATAAAACCAGAGATTGAAATGAGCACAGATAAAGTTCCTTAAGCCAAATATGGAATAGACAAGAGCTACTCCTTGCTCAACGAAATGGACTCAACACCCCATATTAAACGCCTAAGAATGTACCTGACTAGTAAGTATCTTAAAACCTATGGATTGCTATGTCTCCAAAAGAGAATCAAGCGTGTGTACAGGGGCATAAACGCAGCAGTGATAGGATTGGAGAGGTTCGGTGAGCAAATGAAGACCCTTTGAAGTCATATTGCATGGTACCCATTACACGGGTCTCAACTCTCCAGGTTTAAGGTATTCTTCCTTCAGCTAAAACATGCATGTGGAACCCAGAGTATTATCAACCGTGTGAACGGGAGACGTGTTCAAATATGTCTCAGTTTTCCTCCCCTGGTACTCGGGTGCAACATTCCAGACGCTTTACTAACACTCTCCCGACTTGGAGAGTCAGTCCCTTTAACCTCCTGTTTGGCCCAGTTTGCAATTTCTGCCGAAGATGAACAGGAATAGCGAGAACCAATGAGAGACTAGCTGGACGTGTATGGACGGGAAAATTTACCTCTCATTTCCCACCAGGAAGAGGAATTAACCAAAGGCTCAGCGTGCCGTGCCGGAACCAGATTAGGCCCTGAAGCCATCCTGCGGTGTTGCGGCCAGGTCACAAGAAAGCGAGTTGAAGAAAGGAGCTCAGGGGCACTGTAATTCACAAACCTGCAGAGTTATAAATGACAGCTATCGTCCAAAAATATACTGAAGTAAGGCTGCCAAGAGGACTTGAAAGCGGGGCAGAATTGCAGGAAACCGATTTCAGGAGGTAGACTGGAATTGCATTGAAAACATAGGAAAAGAGGCAGAACGTCCACAATGATGCACTTGGCCAAAAAGGGCGTATGCGTTTTTTCCTGAATATATTCAGGAAAAAACGCAAACACACTTTTTGGCCAACCAAGCAAACTTGCAAAGGAAATCTGAACTACAATGAAGTCTCACTTCCCCCTGGTCAAAAGGGCCATCTGAAAAAAGTGTAAAATCCAGAAAGGCAGGACAGGCCATGGAGAACTGGGAGCCTTCTTATGCTGATGGGCGGGATGTAAATTGCCAACAGACACTCGGGAGAAGTGTATGGTGTTTCCTGAAACATCTAAAAAACAAAGCAACAGAGCCTAGGGCACTTCCACTTATGGTCCTATAGCTTAGGGAAATTAAAATCAAAAAGACACAGCCACCCGAAAGTTTGGAACGGCTCTGTTTACAAGAACCTCGTTTACAGTACAAGTTCAACATCGCAGAAAGTGAAAAATGGATAAAGAAGCTGTGGTATTTACTTACAAAGCAATATCACTCAGCAATGAAATCTATGTCATCAGGCCCTTAGCAGCACAATGAGTGGATTCAGGTATGATGATTCTAACTAAAATAAGTCACACAGAAAAAGAAACATCATAAGATATCACTAATACACGGAATGTAAACTTGGCTACACAGGAACTGAATTCCAAAACAGAACAGGGTCTCGAATTTAGAAAACCAACTTATGCTTGCTTAAGGGGAAAGGTGAGTTGGGGTGCTGCATAAAACCAGAGATTGAAATGAGCACAGATAAAGTTCCTTAAGCCAAATATGGAATAGACAAGAGCTACTCCTTGCTCAACGAAATGGACTCAACACCCCATATTAAACGCCTAAGAATGTACCTGACTAGTAAGTATCTTAAAACCTATGGATTGCTATGTCTCCAAAAGAGAATCAAGTGTGTGTACAGGGGCATAAACGCAGCAGTGATAGGATTGGAGAGGTTCGGTGAGCAAATGAAGACCCTTTGAAGTCATATTGCATGGTACCCATTACACGGGTCTCAACTCTCCAGGTTTAAGGTATTCTTCCTTCAGCTAAAACATGCATGTGGAACCCAGAGTATGATCAACCGTGTGAACGGGAGACGTGTTCAAATATGTCTCAGTTTTCCTCCCCTGGTACTCAGGTGCAACATTCCAGACGCTTTCCTAACACTCTCCCCACTTGGAGAGTCAGCGCCTTTAACCTCCTGTTTGGCCCAGTTTGCAAATTCTGCGGAAGATGAACAGGAATAGGAAGAACCAATGAGAGACTATCTGGAGGTGTCTGGACGGGCAAATTTAACTCTCATTTCCCACCAGGAAGAGGAAATAACCAAAGGCTCAGCGTGCCGTGCCGGAACCAGATTAGGGCCTGAAGCCATCCTGCGGTGTTGCGGCCAGCTCAAAAGAAAGCGAGCTGAAGAAAGGAGCTCAGGGGCACTGTAATTCACAAACCTGCAGAGTTATAAATGACAGCTATCGTCCAAAAATATACTGAAGTAAGGCTGCCAAGAGGACTTGAAAGCGGGGCAGAATTGCAGGAAACCGATTTCAGGAGGTAGACTGGAATTGCATTGAAAGCATAGGAAAAGAGGCAGAACGTCCACAATGATGCACTTGGCCTAAAAGGGCGTATGCGTTTTTTCCTGAATATATTCAGGAAAAAACGCATACGCCCTTTTTGGCTAACCAAGCAAACTTGTTAAGGAAATCTGCACTACAATGAAGTCTCACTTCCCCCCGGTCAAAAGGGCCATCTGAGAAAAGTGTAAAATCCAGAAAGGCAGGACAGGCCATGGAGAACTGGGAGCCTTGTTATGCTGATGGGCGGGATGGAAATTGCCAACAGACACTCGGGAGAAGTGTATGGTGTTGCCTGAAACATCTAAAAAACAAAGCAACAGAGCCAAGGGCACTTCCACTTATGGTCCTATAGCTTAGGGAAATTAAAATAAAAAAGACACAGCCACCCCAAAGTTTGGGACGCCTCTCTTTATAAGAACCTCGTTTACCGTACAAGTTCAATATCACAGAAAGTGAAAAATGGATAAAGAACTTGTGGTACTTACGTACAATGCAGTATCACTCAGCAATGAAATCTATGTCATCAGGCCCTTAGCAGCACAATGAGTGGATTCAGGTATGATGATTCTAAGTGAAATAAGTCACACAGAAAAAGAAACATTATAAGATATCACTAATACACGGAATGTAAACTTGGCTACACAGGAACTGAATTACAGAACAGAACAGGGTCTCAAATTTAGAAAACCAACTTATGCTTGCTTAAGGGTAAAGGTGAGTTGGGGTGCTGCATAAAACCAGAGATTGAAATGAGCACAGATAAAGTTCCTTAAGCCAAATATGGAATAGACAAGAGCTACTCCTTGCTCAACGAAATGGACTCAACACCCCATATTAAACGCCTAAGAATGTACCTGACTAGTAAGTATCTTAAAACCTATGGATTGCTATGTCTCCAAAAGAGAATCAAGCGTGTGTACAGGGGCATAAACGCAGCAGTGATAGGATTGGAGAGGTTCGGTGAGCAAATGAAGACCCTTTGAAGTCATATTGCATGGTACCCATTACACGGGTCTCAACTCTCCAGGTTTAAGGTATTCTTCCTTCAGCTAAAACATGCATGTGGAACCCAGAGTATTATCAACCGTGTGAACGGGAGACGTGTTCAAATATGTCTCAGTTTTCCTCCCCTGGTACTCGGGTGCAACATTCCAGACGCTTTACTAACACTCTCCCGACTTGGAGAGTCAGTCCCTTTAACCTCCTGTTTGGCCCAGTTTGCAATTTCTGCCGAAGATGAACAGGAATAGCGAGAACCAATGAGAGACTAGCTGGACGTGTATGGACGGGAAAATTTACCTCTCATTTCCCACCAGGAAGAGGAATTAACCAAAGGCTCAGCGTGCCGTGCCGGAACCAGATTAGGCCCTGAAGCCATCCTGCGGTGTTGCGGCCAGGTCACAAGAAAGCGAGTTGAAGAAAGGAGCTCAGGGGCACTGTAATTCACAAACCTGCAGAGTTATAAATGACAGCTATCGTCCAAAAATATACTGAAGTAAGGCTGCCAAGAGGACTTGAAAGCGGGGCAGAATTGCAGGAAACCGATTTCAGGAGGTAGACTGGAATTGCATTGAAAACATAGGAAAAGAGGCAGAACGTCCACAATGATGCACTTGGCCAAAAAGGGCGTATGCGTTTTTTCCTGAATATATTCAGGAAAAAACGCAAACACACTTTTTGGCCAACCAAGCAAACTTGCAAAGGAAATCTGAACTACAATGAAGTCTCACTTCCCCCTGGTCAAAAGGGCCATCTGAAAAAAGTGTAAAATCCAGAAAGGCAGGACAGGCCATGGAGAACTGGGAGCCTTCTTATGCTGATGGGCGGGATGTAAATTGCCAACAGACACTCGGGAGAAGTGTATGGTGTTTCCTGAAACATCTAAAAAACAAAGCAACAGAGCCTAGGGCACTTCCACTTATGGTCCTATAGCTTAGGGAAATTAAAATCAAAAAGACACAGCCACCCGAAAGTTTGGAACGGCTCTGTTTACAAGAACCTCGTTTACAGTACAAGTTCAACATCGCAGAAAGTGAAAAATGGATAAAGAAGCTGTGGTATTTACTTACAAAGCAATATCACTCAGCAATGAAATCTATGTCATCAGGCCCTTAGCAGCACAATGAGTGGATTCAGGTATGATGATTCTAACTGAAATAAGTCACACAGAAAAAGAAACATCATAAGATATCAGTAATACATGGAATGTAAACTTGGCTACACAGGAACTGAATTACAGAACAGAACAGGGTCTCAAATTTAGAAAACCAACTTATGCTTGCTTAAGGGTAAAGGTGAGTTGGGGTGCTGCATAAAACCAGAGATTGAAATGAGCACAGATAAAGTTCCTTAAGCCAAATATGGAATAGACAAGAGCTACTCCTTGCTCAACGAAATGGACTCAACACCGCCTATTAAACGCCTAAGAATATACCTGACTAGTAAGTATCTTAAAACCTATGGATGGCTATGTCTCCGAAAGAGAATCAAGCATGTGTACAGGGGCATAAACGCAGCAGTGATAGGATTGGAGAGGTTCGGTGAGCAAACGAAGACCCTTTGAAGTCATATTGCATGGTATCCATTCCACGGGTTTCAACTACCCAGGTTTAAGGTATTCTTCCTTCAGCTAAAACATGCATGTGGAACCCAGAGTATGATCAACCGTGTGAACAGGAGACGTGTTCAAATATGTCTCAGTTTTCCTCCCCTGGTACTCGGGTGCAACATTCCAGACACTTTACTAACACTCTCCCCACTTGGAGAGTCAGCGCCTTTAACCTCCTGTTTGGCCCAGTTTGCAATTTCTGCAGAAGATGAACAGGAATAGCGAGAACCAATGAGAGACTAGCTGGAGGTGTCTGGACGGGCAAATTTAACTCTCATTTCCCACCAGGAAGAAGAAATACCCAAAGGCTCAGCGTGCCGTGCCGGAACCAGATTAGGGCCTGAAGCCATCCTGCAGTGTTGTGGCCAGCTCACAAGAAAGCGAGTTGAAGAAAGGAGCTCAGGGGCACTGTAATTCACAAACCTGCAGAGTTATAAATGACAGCTATCGTCCAAAAATATACTGAAGTAAGGCTGCCAAGAGGACTTGAAAGCGGGGCAGAATTGCAGGAAACCGATTTCAGGAGGTAGACTGGAATTGCATTGAAAGCATAGGAAAAGAGGCAGAACGTCCACAATGATGCACTTGGCCAAAAAGGGCGTATGCGTTTTTTCCTGAATATATTCAGGAAAAAACGCATACGCCCTTTTTGGCCAACCAAGCAAGCTTGCAAAGGAAATCTGCACAACAATGAAGTCTCACTTCCCCCCGGTCAAAAGGGCCATCTGAAAAAAGTGTAAAATCCAGAAAGGCAGGACAGGCCATGGAGAACTGGGAGCCTTGTTATGCTGATGGGCGGGATGTAAATTGCCAACAGACACTCGGGAGAAGTGTATGGTGTTTCCTGAAACATCTAAAAAACAAAGCAACAGAGCCTAGGGCACTTCCACTTATGGTCCTATAGCTTAGGGAAATTAAAATAAAAAAGACACAGCCACCCCAAAGTTTGGAACGGCTCTGTTTACAAGAACCTCGTTTACAGTACAAGTTCAACATCGCAGAAAGTGAAAAATGGATAAAGAAGCTTGTGGTATTTACTTACAAAGCAATATCACTCAGCAATGAAATCTATGTCATCAGGCCCTTAGCAGCACAATGAGTGGATTCAGGTATGATGATTCTAACTGAAATAAGTCACACAGAAAAAGAAACATCATAAGATATCAGTAATACATGGAATGTAAACTTGGCTACACAGGAACTGAATTACAGAACAGAACAGGGTCTCAAATTTAGAAAACCAACTTATGCTTGCTTAAGGGTAAAGGTGAGTTGGGGTGCTGCATAAAACCAGAGATTGAAATGAGCACAGATAAAGTTCCTTAAGCCAAATATGGAATAGACAAGAGCTACTCCTTGCTCAACGAAATGGACTCAACACCGCCTATTAAACGCCTAAGAATATACCTGACTAGTAAGTATCTTAAAACCTATGGATGGCTATGTCTCCGAAAGGGAATCAAGCATGTGTACAGGGGCATAAACGCAGCAGTGATAGGATTGGAGAGGTTCGGTGAGCAAACGAAGACCCTTTGAAGTCATATTGCATGGTATCCATTCCACGGGTTTCAACTACCCAGGTTTAAGGTATTCTTCCTTCAGCTAAAACATGCATGTGGAACCCAGAGTATGATCAACCGTGTGAACAGGAGACGTGTTCAAATATGTCTCAGTTTTCCTCCCCTGGTACTCGGGTGCAACATTCCAGACACTTTACTAACACTCTCCCCACTTGGAGAGTCAGCGCCTTTAACCTCCTGTTTGGCCCAGTTTGCAATTTCTGCGGAAGATGAACAGGAATAGCGAGAACCAATGAGAGACTAGCTGGAGGTGTCTGGACGGGCAAATTTAACTCTCATTTCCCACCAGGAAGAAGAAATACCCAAAGGCTCAGCGTGCCGTGCCGGAACCAGATTAGGGCCTGAAGCCATCCTGCAGTGTTGTGGCCAGCTCACAAGAAAGCGAGTTGAAGAAAGGAGCTCAGGGGCACTGTAATTCACAAACCTGCAGAGTTATAAATGACAGCTATCGTCCAAAAATATACTGAAGTAAGGCTGCCAAGAGGACTTGAAAGCGGGGCAGAATTGCAGGAAACCGATTTCAGGAGGTAGACTGGAATTGCATTGAAAGCATAGGAAAAGAGGCAGAACGTCCACAATGATGCACTTGGCCAAAAAGGGCGTATGCGTTTTTTCCTGAATATATTCAGGAAAAAACGCATACGCCCTTTTTGGCCAACCAAGCAAGCTTGCAAAGGAAATCTGCACAACAATGAAGTCTCACTTCCCCCCGGCCAAAAGGGCCATCTGAAAAAAGTGTAAAATCCAGAAAGGCAGGACAGGCCATGGAGAACTGGGAGCCTTGTTATGCTGATGGGCGGGATGTAAATTGCCAACAGACACTCGGGAGAAGTGTATGGTGTTTCCTGAAACATCTAAAAAACAAAGCAACAGAGCCTAGGGCACTTCCACTTATGGTCCTATAGCTTAGGGAAATTAAAATCAAAAAGACACAGCCACCCCAAAGTTTGGGACGCCTCTGTTTACAAGAACCTCGTTTACAGTACAAGTTCAACATCGCAGAAAGTGAAAAATGGATAAAGAAGTTGTGGTATTTACTTACAAAGCAATATCACTCAGCAATGAAATCTATGTCATCAGGCCCTTAGCAGCACAATGAGTGGATTCAGGTATGATGATTCTAACTAAAATAAGTCACACAGAAAAAGAAACATCATAAGATATCACTAATACACGGAATGTAAACTTGGCTACACAGGAACTGAATTCCAAAACAGAACAGGTCTCAAATTTAGAAAACCAACTTATGCTTGCTTAAGGGGAAAGGTGAGTTGGGGTGCTGCATAAAACCAGAGATTGAAATGAGCACAGATAAAGTTCCTTAAGCCAAATATGGAATAGACAAGAGCTACTCTTTGCTCAACGAAATGGACTCAACACCCCATATTAAACGCCTAAGAATGTACCTGACTAGTAAGTATCTTAAAACCTATGGATTGCTATGTCTCCGAAAGAGAATCAAGCGTGTGTACAGGGGCATAAACGCAGCAGTGATAGGATTGGAGAGGTTCGGTGAGCAAATGAAGACCCTTTGAAGTCATATTGCATGGTACCCATTCCACGGGCCTCAACTCTCCAGGTTTAAGGTATTCTTCCTTCAGCTAAAACATGCATGTGGAACCCAGAGTATGATCAACCGTGTGAACGGGAGACGTGTTCAAATATGTCTCAGTTTTCCTCCCCTGGTACTCGGGTGCAACATTCCAGACGCTTTCCTAACACTCTCCCCACTTGGAGAGTCAGCGCCTTTAACCTCCTGTTTGGCCCAGTTTGCAATTTCTGCGGAAGATGAACAGGAATAGGAAGAACCAATGAGAGACTAGCTGGAGGTGTCTGGACGGGCAAATTTAACTCTCATTTCCCACCAGGAAGAGGAATTAACCAAAGGCTCAGCGTGCCGTGCTGGAACCAGATTAGGGCCTGAAGCCATCCTGCGGTGTTGCGGCCAGGTCACAAGAAAGCGAGTTGAAGAAAGGAGCTCAGGGGCACTGTAATTCACAAACCTGCAGAGTTATAAATGACAGCTATCGTCCAAAAATATACTGAAGTAAGGCTGCCAAGAGGACTTGAAAGCGGGGCAGAATTGCAGGAAACCGATTTCAGGAGGTAGACTGGAATTGCATTGAAAGCATAGGAAAAGAGGCAGAACGTCCACAATGATGCACTTGGCCAAAAAGGGCGTATGCGTTTTTTCCTGAATATATTCAGGAAAAAACGCATACACACTTTTTGGCCAACCAAGCAAACTTCCAAAGGAAATCTGAACTACAATGAAGTCTCACTTCCCCCCGGTCAAAAGGGCCATCTGAAAAAAGTGTAAAATCCAGAAAGGCAGGACAGGCCATGGAGAACTGGGAGCCTTGTTATGCTGATGGGTGGGATGTAAATTGCCAACAGACACTCGGGAGAAGTGTATGGTGTTTCCTGAAACATCTAAAAAACAAAGCAACAGAGCCTAGGGCACTTCCACTTATGGTCCTATAGCTTAGGGAAATTAAAATCAAAAAGACACAGCCACCGGAAAGTTTGGAACGGCTCTGTTTACAACAACCTCGTTTACAGTACAAGTTCAACATCGCAGAAAGTGATAAATGGATAAAGAAGCTGTGGTATTTACTTACAAAGCAATATCACTCAGCAATGAAATCTATGTCATCAGGCCCTTAGCAGCACAATGAGTGGATTCAGGTATGATGATTCTAACTGAAATAAGTCACACAGAAAAAGAAACATCATAAGATATCACTAATACACGGAATGTAAACTTGGCTACACAGGAACTGAATTCCAAAACAGAACAGGGTCTCTAATTTAGAAAACCAACTTATGCTTGCTTAAGGGGAAAGGTGAGTTGGGGTGCTGCATAAAACCAGACATTGAAATGAGCACAGATAAAGTTCCTTAAGCCAAATATGGAATAGACAAGAGCTACTCCTTGCTCAACGAAATGGACTCAACACCCCATATTAAACGCCTAAGAATGTACCTGACTAGTAAGTATCTTAAAACCTATGGATTGCTATGTCTCCAAAAGAGAATCAAGTGTGTGTACAGGGGCATAAACGCAGCAGTGATAGGATTGGAGAGGTTCGGTGAGCAAATGAAGACCCTTTGAAGTCATATTGCATGGTACCCATTACACGGGTCTCAACTCTCCAGGTTTAAGGTATTCTTCCTTCAGCTAAAACATGCATGTGGAACCCAGAGTATGATCAACCGTGTGAACGGGAGACGTGTTCAAATATGTCTCAGTTTTCCTCCCCTGGTACTCAGGTGCAACATTCCAGACGCTTTCCTAACACTCTCCCCACTTGGAGAGTCAGCGCCTTTAACCTCCTGTTTGGCCCAGTTTGCAAATTCTGCGGAAGATGAACAGGAATAGGAAGAACAAATGAGAGACTATCTGGAGGTGTCTGGACGGGCAAATTTAACTCTCATTTCCCACCAGGAAGAGTAAATAACCAAAGGCTCAGCGTGCCGTGCCGGAACCAGATTAGGGCCTGAAGCCATCCTGCGGTGTTGCGGCCAGCTCAAAAGAAAGCGAGCTGAAGAAAGGAGCTCAGGGGCACTGTAATTCACAAACCTGCAGAGTTATAAATGACAGCTATCGTCCAAAAATATACTGAAGTAAGGCTGCCAAGAGGACTTGAAAGCGGGGCAGAATTGCAGGAAACCGATTTCAGGAGGTAGACTGGAATTGCATTGAAAGCATAGGAAAAGAGGCAGAACGTCCACAATGATGCACTTGGCCTAAAAGGGCGTATGCGTTTTTTCCTGAATATATTCAGGAAAAAACGCATACGCACTTTTTGGCTAACCAAGCAAACTTGTTAAGGAAATCTGCACTACAATGAAGTCTCACTTCCCCCCGGTCAAAAGGGCCATCTGAAAAAAGTGTAAAATCCAGAAAGGCAGGACAGGCCATGGAGAACTGGGAGCCTTGTTATGCTGATGGGCGGGATGGAAATTGCCAACAGACACTCGGGAGAAGTGTATGGTGTTGCCTGAAACATCTAAAAAACAAAGCAACAGAGCCAAGGGCACTTCCACTTATGGTCCTATAGCTTAGGGAAATTAAAATAAAAAAGACACAGCCACCCCAAAGTTTGGGACGCCTCTCTTTATAAGAACCTCGTTTACCGTACAAGTTCAATATCACAGAAAGTGAAAAATGGATAAAGAACTTGTGGTACTTACGTACAATGCAGTATCACTCAGCAATGAAATCTATGTCATCAGGCCCGTAGCAGCATAATGAGTGGATTCAGGTATGATGATTCTAACTGAAATAAGTCACACAGAAAAAGAAACATCATAAGATATCAGTAATACACGGAATGTAAACTTGGCTACACAGGAACTGAATTACAGAACAGAACAGGGTCTCAAATTTAGAAAACCAACTTATGCTTACTTAAGGGGAAAGGTGAGTTGGGGTGCTGCATAAAACCAGAGATTGAAATGAGCACAGATAAAGTTCCTTAAGCCAAATATGGAATAGAGAAGAGCTACTCCTTGCTCAGCGAAATGGACTCAACACCGCATATTAAACGCTTAAGTATGTACCTGACTAGTAAGTATCTTAAAACCTATGGATTGCTATGTCTCCGAAAGAGAATCAAGCATGTGTACAGGGGCATAAACGCAGCAGTGATAGGATTGGAGAGGTTCGGTGAGCAAATGAAGACCCTTTGAAGTCATATTGCATGGTACCCATTACACGGGTCTCAACTCTCCAGGTTTAAGGTATTCTTCCTTCAGCTAAAACATGCATGTGGAACCCAGAGTATGATCAACCATGTGAACGGGAGACGTGTTCAAATATGTCTCAGTTTTTCTCCCCTGGTACTTGGGTGCAACATTCCAGACGCTTTACTAACAGTCTCCCCACTTGGAGAGTCAGCGCCTTTAACCTCCTGTTTGGCCCAGTTTGCAATTTCTGCGGAAGATGAACAGGAATAGGGAGAACCAATGAGAGACTAGCTGGAGGTGTCTGGACGGGCAAATTTAACTCTCATTTCCCACTAGGAAGAGGAAATAACCAAAGGCTCAGCTGCCATGCCGGAACCAGATTAGGGCCTGAAGCCATCCTGCGGTGTTGCGGCCAGCTGAAAAGAAAGCGAGTTGAAGAAAGGAGCTCAGGGGCACTGTAATTCACAAACCTGCAGAGTTATAAATGACAGCTCTCGTCCAAAAATATACTGAAGTAAGGCTGCCAAGAGGACTTGAAAGCGGGGCAGAATTGCAGGAAACCGATTTCAGGAGGTAGACTGGAATTGCATTGAAAGCATAGGAAAAGAGGCAGAACGTCCACAATGATGCACTTGGCCAAAAAGGGCGTATGCGTTTTTTCCTGAATATATTCAGGAAAAAACGCATACGCCCTTTTTGGCCAACCAAGCAAGCTTGCAAAGGAAATCTGCACTACAATGAAGTCTCACTTCCCCCCGGTCAAAAGGGCCATCTGAAAAAAGTGTAAAATCCAGAAAGGCAGGACAGGCCATGGAGAACTGGGAGCCTTGTTATGCTGATGGGCGGGATGTAAATTGCCAACAGACACTCGGGAGAAGTGTATGGTGTTTCCTGAAACATCTAAGAAACAAAGGAACAGAACCAAGGGCACTTCCACTTATGGTCCTATAGCTTAGGGAAATTAAAATCAAAAAGACACAGCCACCCCAAAGTTTGGGACGCCTCTGTTTACAAGAACCTCGTTTACTGTACAAGTGCAATATCACAGAAAGTGAAAAATGGATAAAGAACTTGTGGTACTTACGTACAATGCAGTATCACTCAGCAATGAAATCTATGTCATCAGGCCCGTAGCAGCATAATGAGTGGATTCAGGTACGATGATTCTAACTGAAATAAGTCACACAGAAAAAGAAACATCATAAGATATCACTAATACACGGAATGTAAACTTGGCTGCACAGGAACTGAATTCCAAAACAGAACAGGGTCTCAAATTTAGAAAACCAACTTATGCTTGCTTAAGGGGAAAGGTGAGTTGGGGTGCTGCATAAATCCAGAGATTGAAATGAGCACAGATAAAGTTCCTTAAGCCAAATATGGAATAGACAAGAGCTACTCCTTGCTCAACGAAATGGACTCAACACCCCATATTAAACGCCTAAGAATGTACCTGACTAGTAAGTATCTTAAAACCTATGGATTGCTACGTCTCCAAAAGAGAATCAAGCGTGTGTACAGGGGCATAAACGCAGCAGTGATAGGATTGGAGAGGTTCGGTGAGCAAATGAAGACCCTTTGAAGTCATATTGCATGGTATCCATTCCACGGGTCTCAACTCTCCAGGTTTAAGGTATTCTTCCTTCAGCTAAAACATGCATGTGGAACCCAGAGTATGATCAACCGTGTGAACGGGAGACGTGTTCAAATATGTCTCAGTTTTCCTCCCCTGGTACTCGGGTGGAACATTCTAGACGCTTTACTAACACTCTCCCGACTTGGAGAGTCAGTCCCTTTAACCTCCTGTTTGGCCCAGTTTGCAATTTCTGCGGAAGATGAACAGGAATAGCAAGAACCAATGAGAGACTAGCTGGAGGTGTCTGGACGGGCAAATTTAACTCTCATTTCCCACCAGGAAGAGGAATTAACCAAAGGCTCAGTGTGCAGTGCCAGAACCAGATTAGGGCCTGAAGCCATCCTGCGCTGTTGCGGCCAGGTCACAATAAAGCGAGTTGAAGAAAGGAGCTCAGGGGCACTGTAATTAACAAACCTGCAGAGTTATAAATGACAGCTATCGTCCAAAAATGTACTGAAGTAAGGCTGCCAAGAGGACTTGAAAGCGGGGCAGAATTGCAGGAAACCGATTTCAGGAGGTAGACTGGAATTGCATTGAAAGCATAGGAAAAGAGGCAGAACGTCCACAATGATGCACTTGGCCAAAAAGGGCGTATGCGTTTTTTCCTGAATATATTCAGGAAAAAACGCATACGCCCTTTTTGGCCAACCAAGCAAGCTTGCAAAGGAAATCTGCACTACAATGAAGTCTCACTTCCCCCCGGTCAAAAGGGCCATCTGAAAAAAGTGTAAAATCCAGAAAGGCAGGACAGGCCATGGAGAACTGGGAGCCTTGTTATGCTGATGGGCGGGATGTAAATTGTCAACAGACACTGGGTAGAAAAGTATGGTGTTTCCTGAAACATCTAAACAACAAAGCAACAGAGCCTAGGGCACTTCCACTTATGGTCCTATAGCTTAGGGAAATTAAAATCAAAAAGACACAGCCACCCCAAAGTTTGGGACGCCTCTGTTTACAAGAACCTCGTTTACTGTACAAGTTCAATATCACAGAAAGTGAAAAATGGATAAAGAACTTGTGGTACTTACGTACAATGCAGTTTCACTCAGCAATGAAATCTATGTCATCAGGCCCGTAGCAGCATAATGAGTGGATTCAGGTACGATGATTCTAACTGAAATAAGTCACACAGAAAGAGAAACATCATAAGATATCACTAATACACGGAATGTAAACTTGGCTACACAGGAACTGAATTCCAAAACAGAACAGGGTCTCAAATTTAGAAAACCAACTTATGCTTGCTTAAGGGGAAAGGTGAGTTGGGGTGCTGCATAAAACCAGAGATTGAAATGAGCACAGATAAAGTTCCTTAAGCCAAATATGGAATAGACAAGAGCTACTCCTTGCTCAACGAAATAGACTCAACACCCAATATTAAACGCCTAAGAATGTACCTGACTAGTAAGTATCTTAAAACCTATGGATTGCTATGTCTCCAAAAGAGAATCAAGCATGTGTACAGGGACATAAACGCAGCAGTGATAGGATTGGAGAGGTTCGGTGAGCAAATGAAGACCCTTTGAAGTCATATTGCATGGTACCCATTCCACGGGTCTCAACTCTCCAGGTTTAAGGTATTCTTCCTTCAGCTAAAACATGCATGTAGAACCCAGAGTATGATCAACCGTGTGAACGGGACACGTGTTCAAATATGTCTCAGTTTTCCTCCCCTGGTACTCGGGTGCAACATTCCAGACGCT
Organism: Grampus griseus; assembly: GCF_964374135.1. Lineage (NCBI taxonomy): Eukaryota > Metazoa > Chordata > Mammalia > Artiodactyla > Delphinidae > Grampus > Grampus griseus. Next base: position 406,132 of record NW_028133394.1, on the reverse strand, counting down.
TTACTAACACTCTCCCCACTTGGAGAGTCAGCGCCTTTAACCTCCTGTTTGGCCCAGTTTGCAATATCTGCGGAAGATGAACAGGAATAGGGAGAACCAATGAGAGACTAGCTGGAGGTGTCTGGACGGGCAAATTTAACTCTCATTTCCCACCAGGAAGAGGAATTAACCAAAGGCTCAGCGTGCCGTGCCGGAACCAGATTAGGGCCTGAAGCTATCCTGCGGTGTTGCGGCCAGCTCAAAAGAAAGTGAGTTGAAGAAAGGAGCTCAGGGGCACTGTAATTCACAAACCTGCAGAGTTATAAATGACAGCTATCGTCCAAAAATATACTGAAGTAAGGCTGCCAAGAGGACTTGAAAGCGGGGCAGAATTGCAGGAAACCGATTTCAGGAGGTAGACTGGAATTGCATTGAAAGCATAGGAAAAGAGGCAGAACGTCCACAATGATGCACTTGGCCAAAAAGGGCGTATGCGTTCTTTCCTGAATATATTCAGGAAAAAACGCATACGCCCTTTTTGGCCAACCAAGCAAGCTTGCAAAGGAAATCTGCACTACAATGAAGTCTCACTTCCCCCCGGTCAAAAGGGCCATCTGAAAAAAGTGTAAAATCCAGAAAGGCAGGACAGGCCATGGTGAACTGGGAGCCTTGTTATGCTGATGGGCGGGATGTAAATTGCCAACAGACACTCGGGAGAAGTGTATGGTGTTTCCTGAAACATCTAAGAAACAAAGGAACAGAGCCTAGGGCACTTCCACTTATGGTCCTATAGCTTAGGGAAATTAAAATCAAAAAGACACAGCCACCCCAAAGTTTGGAACGGCTCTGTTTACAAGAACCTCGTTTACAGTACAAGTTCAACATCGCAGAAAGTGAAAAATGGATAAAGAAGCTGTGGTATTTACTTACAAAGCAATATCACTCAGCAATGAAATCTATGTCATCAGGCCCTTAGCAGCACAATGAGTGGATTCAGGTATGATGATTCTAACTGAAATAAGTCACACAGAAAAAGAAACATCATAAGATATCAGTAATACACGGAATGTAAACTTGGCTACACAGGAACTGAATTTCAGAACAGAACAGGGTCTCAAATTTAGAAAACCAACTTATGCTTGCTTAAGGGGAAAGGTGAGTTTGGGTGCTGCATAAAACCAGAGATTGAAATGAGCACAAATAAAGTTCCTTAAGCTAAATATGGAATAGACAAGAGCTACTCCTTGCTCAACGAAATGGACTCAACAACGCATATTAAACGCCTAAGAATGTACCTGACTAGTAAGTATCTTAAAACCTATGGATTGCTACGTCTCCAAAAGAGAATCAAGCGGGTGTTCAGGGGTATAAACGCAGCAGTGATAGGATTGGAGAGGTTCGGTGAGCAAATGAAGACCCTTTGAAGTCATATTGCATGGTACCCATTACACGGGTCTCAACTCTCCAGGTTTAAGGTATTCTTCCTTCAGCTAAAACATGCATGTGGAACCCAGAGTATGATCAACCATGTGAGCGGGAGACGTGTTCAAATATGTCTCAGTTTTCGTACCCTAGTACTCGGGTGCAACATTCCAGACGCTTTACTAACACTCTCCCGACTTGGAGAGTCAGTCCCTTTAACCTCCTGTTTGGCCCAGTTTGCAATTTCTGCGGAAGATGAACAGGAATAGCGAGAACCAATGAGAGACTAGCTGGAGGTGTCTGGACGGGCAAATTTAACTATCATTGCCCACCAGGAAGAGGAATTAACCAAAGGTTCAGCGTGCCGAGCCGGAACCAGATTAGGGCCTGAAGCCATCCTGCGGTGTTGCGGCCAGGTCAGAAGAAAGCAAGTTGAAGAAAGGAGCTCAGGGGCACTGTAATTCACAAACCTGCAGAGTTATAAATGACAGCTATCGTCCAAAAATATACTGAAGTAAGGCTGGCAAGAGGACTTGAAAGCGGGGCAGAATTGCAGGAAACCGATTTCAGGAGGTAGACTGGAATTGCATTGAAAGCATAGGAAAAGAGGCAGAACGTCCACAATGATGCACTTGGCCAAAAAGTGCGTATGCGTTTTTTCCTGAATATATTCAGGAAAAAACGCAAACGCCCTTTTTGGCCAACCAAGCAAGCTTGCAAAGGAAATCTGCACTACAATGAAGTCTCACTTCCCCCCTGTCAAAAGGGCCATCTGAAAAAAGTGTAAAATCCAGAAAGGCAGGACAGGCCATGGAGAACTGGGAGCCTTGTTATGCTGATGGGCGGGATGTAAATTGCCAACAGACACTCGGGAGAAGTGTATGGTGTTTCCTGAAACATCTAAAAAACAAAGCAACAGAGCCTAGGGCACTTCCACTTATGGTCCTATAGCTTAGGGAAATTAAAATCAAAAAGACACAGCCACCCCAAAGTTTGGGACGCCTCTGTTTACAAGAACCTCGTTTACTGTACAAGTGCAATATCACAGAAAGTGAAAAATGGATAAAGAACTTGTGGTACTTACGTACAATGCAGTATCACTCAGCAATGAAATATATGTCATCAGGCCCGTAGCAGCATAATGAGTGGATTCAGGTACGATGATTCTAACTGAAATAAGTCACACAGAAAAAGAAACATCATAAGATATCACTAATACACGGAATGTAAACTTGGCTACACAGGAACTGAATTACAGAACAGAAGAGGGTCTCAAATTTAGAAAACCAACTTATGCTTGCTTAAGGGTAAAGGTGAGTTGGGGTGCTGCATAAAACCAGAGATTGAAATGAGCACAGATAAAGTTCCTTAAGCCAAATATGGAATAGACAAGAGCTACTCCTTGCTCAACGAAATGGACTCAACACCGCATATTAAACGCCTAAGAATGTACCTGACTAGTAAGTAACTTAAAACCTATGGATTGCTATGTCTCCGAAAGAGAATCAAGCATGTGTACAGGGGCATAAACGCAGCAGTGATAGGATTGGAGAGGTTCGGTGAGCAAATGAAGACCCTTTGAAGTCATATTGCATGGTCCCCATTCCACGGGTTTCAACTCCCCAGGTTTAAGGTATTCTTCCTACAGCTAAATCATGCATGTGGAATCCAGAGTATGATCAACCATGTGAACGGGAGACGTGTTCAAATATGTCTAAGTTTTCGTACCCTGGTACTCGGGTGCAACATTCCAGACGCTTTACTAACACTCTCCCGACTTGGAGAGTCAGTCCCTTTAACCTCCTGTTTGGCCCAGTTTGCAAATTCTGCGGAAGATGAACAGGAATAGCGAGAACCAATGAGAGACTAGCTGGAGGTGTCTGGACGGGCAAATTTAACTCTCATTTCCCACCAGGAAGAGGAAATAACCAAAGGCTCAGCGTGCCGTGCCGGAACCAGATTAGGGCCTGAAGCCATCCTGCGGTGTTGCGGCCAGGTCACAAGAAAGCGAGTTGAAGAAAGGAGCTCAGGGGCACTGTAATTCACAAACCTGCAGAGTTATAAATGACAGCTATCGTCCAAAAATATACTGAAGTAAGTCTGCCAAGAGGACTTGAAAGCGGGGCAGAATTGCAGGAAACCGATTTCAGGAGGTAGACTGGAATTGCATTGAAAGCATAGGAAAAGAGGCAGAACGTCCACAATGATGCACTTGGCCAAAAAGGGCGTATGGGTTTTTTCCTGAATATATTCAGGAAAAAACGCATACGCCCTTTTTGGCCAACCAAGCAAGCTTGCAAAGGAAATCTGCACTACAATGAAGTCTCACTTCCCCCCGGTCAAAAGGGCCATCTGAAAAAAGTGTAAAATCCAGAAAGGCAGGACAGGCCATGGAGAACTGGGAGCCTTGTTATGCTGATGGGCGGGATGTAAATTGCCAACAGACACTCGGGAGAAGTGTATGGTGTTTCCTGAAACATCTAAAAAACAAAGCAACAGAGCCTAGGGCACTTCCACTTATGGTCCTATAGTTTAGGGAAATTAAAATCAAAAAGACACAGCCACCCCAAAGTTTGGGACGCCTCTGTTTACAAGAACCTCGTTTACCGTACAAGTTCAATATCACAGAAAGTGAAAAATGGATAAAGAACTTGTGGTACTTACGTACAATGCAGTATCACTCAGCAATGAAATCTATGTCATCAGGCCCGTAGCAGCACAATGAGTGGATTCAGGTACGATGATTCTAACTGAAATATGTCACACAGGAAAAGAAACATCATAAGATATCACTAATACACGGAATGTAAACTTGGCTGCACAGGAACTGAATTCCAAAACAGAACAGGGTCTCAAATTTAGAAAACCAACTTATGCTTGCTTAAGGGGAAAGGTGAGTTGGGGTGCTGCATAAAACCAGAGATTGAAATGAGCACAGATAAAGTTCCTTAAGCCAAATATGGAATAGACAAGAGCTACTCCTTGCTCAAAGAAATGGACTCAACACCCCATATTAAACGCCTAAGAATGTACCTGACTAGTAAGTATCTTAAAACCTATGGATTGCTAGGTCTCCAAAAGAGAATCAAGCGTGTGTTCAGGGGTATAAACGCAGCAGTGATAGGATTGGAGAGGTTCGGTGAGCAAATGAAGACCCTTTGAAGTCATATTGCATGGTACCCATTACACGGGTCTCAACTCTCCAGGTTTAAGGTATTCTTCCTTCAGCTAAAACATGCATGTGGAACCCAGAGTATGATCAACCATGTGAGCGGGAGACGTGTTCAAATATGTCTCAGTTTTCGTACCCTAGTACTCGGGTGCAACATTCCAGACGCTTTACTAACACTCTCCCGACTTGGAGAGTCAGTCCCTTTAACCTCCTGTTTGGCCAAGTTTGCAATTTCTGCGGAAGATGAACAGGAATAGCGAGAACCAATGAGAGACTAGCTGGAGGTGTCTGGACGGGCAAATTTAACTCTCATTTCCCACCAGGAAGAGGAATTAACCAAAGCTTCAGCGTGCCGTACCGGAACCAGATTAGGGCCTGAAGCCATCCTGCGGTGTTGCGGCCAGGTCAGAAGAAAGCAAGTTGAAGAAAGGAGCTCAGGGGCACTGTAATTCACAAACCTGCAGAGTTATAAATGACAGCTATCGTCCAAAAATATACTGAAGTAAGGCTGGCAAGAGGACTTGAAAGCGGGGCAGAATTGCAGGAAACCGATTTCAGGAGGTAGACTGGAATTGCATTGAAAGCATAGGAAAAGAGGCAGAACGTCCACAATGATGCACTTGGCCAAAAAGTGCGTATGCGTTTTTTCCTGAATATATTCAGGAAAAAACGCATACGCCCTTTTTGGCCAACCAAGCAAGCTTGCAAAGGAAATCTGCACAACAATGAAGTCTCACTTCCCCCTGGTCAAAAGGGCCATCTGAAAAAAGTGTAAAATCCAGAAAGGCAGGACAGGCCATGGAGAACTGGGAGCCTTGTTATGCTGATGGGCGGGATGTAAATTGCCAACAGACACTCGGGAGAAGTGTATGGTGTTTCCTGAAACATCTAAAAAACAAAGCAACAGAGCCTAGGGCACTTCCACTTATGGTCCTATAGCTTAGGGAAATTAAAATCAAAAAGACACAGCCACCCCAAAGTTTGGGACGCCTCTGTTTACAAGAACCTCGTTTACTGTACAAGTGCAATATCACAGAAAGTGAAAAATGGATAAAGAACTTGTGGTACTTACGTACAATGCAGTATCACTCAGCAATGAAATCTATGTCATCAGGCCCGTAGCAGCATAATGAGTGGATTCAGGTACGATGATTCTAACTGAAATAAGTCACACAGAAAAAGAAACATCATAAGATATCACTAATACACGGAATGTAAACTTGGCTACACAGGAACTGAATTACAGAACAGAAGAGGGTCTCAAATTTAGAAAACCAACTTATGCTTGCTTAAGGGTAAAGGTGAGTTGGGGTGCTGCATAAAACCAGAGATTGAAATGAGCACAGATAAAGTTCCTTAAGCCAAATATGGAATAGACAAGAGCTACTCCTTGCTCAACGAAATGGACTCAACACCGCATATTAAACGCCTAAGAATGTACCTGACTAGTAAGTAACTTAAAACCTATGGATTGCTATGTCTCCGAAAGAGAATCAAGCATGTGTACAGGGGCATAAACGCAGCAGTGATAGGATTGGAGAGGTTCGGTGAGCAAATGAAGACCCTTTGAAGTCATATTGCATGGTCCCCATTCCACGGGTTTCAACTCCCCAGGTTTAAGGTATTCTTCCTACAGCTAAATCATGCATGTGGAATCCAGAGTATGATCAACCATGTGAACGGGAGACGTGTTCAAATATGTCTAAGTTTTCGTACCCTGGTACTCGGGTGCAACATTCCAGACGCTTTACTAACACTCTCCCGACTTGGAGAGTCAGTCCCTTTAACCTCCTGTTTGGCCCAGTTTGCAAATTCTGCGGAAGATGAACAGGAATAGCGAGAACAAATGAGAGACTAGCTGGAGGTGTCTGGACGGGCAAATTTAACTCTCATTTCCCATCAGGAAGAGGAAATAACCAAAGGCTCAGCGTGCCGTGCCGGAACCAGATTAGGGCCTGAAGCCATCCTGCGGTGTTGCGGCCAGCTCAAAAGAAAGTGAGTTGAAGAAAGGAGCTCAGGGGCACTGTAATTCACAAACCTGCAGAGTTATAAATGACAGCTATCGTCCAAAAATATACTGAAGTAAGGCTGCCAAGAGGACTTGAAAGCGGGGCAGAATTGCAGGAAACCGATTTCAGGAGGTAGACTGGAATTGCATTGAAAGCATAGGAAAAGAGGCAGAACGTCCACAATGATGCACTTGGCCAAAAAGGGCGTATGCATTTTTTCCTGAATATATTCAGGAAAAAACGCATACGCCCTTTTTGGCCAACCAAGCAAGCTTGCAAAGGAAATCTGCACTACAATGAAGTCTCACTTCCCCCCGGTCAAAAGGGCCATCTGAAAAAAGTGTAAAATCCAGAAAGGCAGGACAGGCCATGGTGAACTGGGAGCCCTGTTATGCTGATGGGCGGGATGTAAATTGCCAACAGACACTCGGGAGAAGTGTATGGTGTTTCCTGAAACATCTAAGAAACAAAGCAACAGAGCCTAGGGCACTTCCACTTATGGTCCTATAGCTTAGGGAAATTAAAATCAAAAAGACACAGCCACCCCAAAGTTTGGAACGGCTCTGTTTACAAGAACCTCGTTTACAGTACAAGTTCAACATCGCAGAAAGTGAAAAATGGATAAAGAAGTTGTGGTATTTACTTACAAAGCAATATCACTCAGCAATGAAATCTATGTCATCAGGCCCTTAGCAGCACAATGATTGGATTCAGGTATGATGATTCTAACTGAAATAAGTCACACAGAAAAAGAAACATCATAAGATATCAGTAATACACGGAATGTAAACTTGGCTACACAGGAACTGAATTTCAGAACAGAACAGGGTCTCAAATTTAGAAAACCAACTTATGCTTGCTTAAGGGGAAAGGTGAGTTGGGGTGCTGCATAAAACCAGAGATTGATATGAGCACAAATAAAGTTCCTTAAGCCAAATATGGAATAGACAAGAGCTACTCCTTGCTCAACGAAATGGACTCAACAACGCATATTAAACGCCTAAGAATGTACCTGACTAGTAAGTATCTTAAAACCTATGGATTGCTATGTCTCCGAAAGAGAATCAAGCGTGTGTACAGGGGCATAAACGCAGCAGTGATAGGATTGGAGAGGTTCGGTGAGCAAATGAAGACCCTTTGAAGTCATATTGCATGGTACCCATTCCACGGGTTTCAACTACCCAGGTTTAAGGTATACTTCCTTCAGTTAAAACATGCATGTGGAACCTAGAGTATGATCAACCATGTGATCGGGAGATGTGTTCAAATATGTCTCAGTTTTCATCCCCTGGTACTCGGGTGCAACATTCCAGACGCTTTACTAACACTCTCCCGACTTGGAGAGTCAGTCCCTTTAACCTCCTGTTTGGCCCAGTTTGCAATTTCTGCGGAAGATGAACAGGAATAGCAAGAACCAATGAGAGACTAGCTGGAGGTGTCTGGACGGGCAAATTTAACTCTCATTTCCCACCAGGAAGAGGAATTAACCAACAGCTCAGTGTGCTGTGCCGGAACCAGATTAGGGCCTGAAGCCATCCTGCGCTGTTGCGGCCAGGTCACAATAAAGCGAGTTGAAGAAAGGAGCTCAGGGGCACTGTAATTAACAAACCTGCAGAGTTATAAATGACAGCTCTCGTCCAAAAATATACTGAAGTAAGGCTGCCAAGAGGACTTGAAAGCGGGGCAGAATTGCAGGAAACCGATTTCAGGAGGTAGACTGGAATTGCATTGAAAGCATAGGAAAAGAGGCAGAACGTCCACAATGATGCACTTGGCCAAAAAGGGCGTATGCGTTTTTTCCTGAATATATTCAGGAAAAAACGCATACGCCCTTTTTGGCCAACCAAGCAAGCTTGCAAAGGAAATCTGCACTACAATGAAGTCTCACTTCCCCCCGGTCAAAAGGGCCATCTGAAAAAAGTGTAAAATCCAGAAAGGCAGGACAGGCCATGGAGAACTGGGAGCCTTGTTATGCTGATGGGCGGGATGTAAATTGCCAACAGACACTCGGGAGAAGTGTATGGTGTTTCCTGAAACATCTAAGAAACAAAGCAACAGAGCCTAGGGCACTTCCACTTATGGTCCTATAGCTTAGGGAAATTAAAATCAAAAAGACACAGCCACCCCAAAGTTTGGGATGCCTCTGTTTACAAGAACCTCGTTTACAGTACAAGTTCAACATCGCAGAAAGTGAAAAATGGATAAAGAAGTTGTGGTATTTACTTACAAAGCAATATCACTCAGCAATGAATTCTATGTCATCAGGCCCTTAGCAGCACAATGAGTGGATTCAGGTATGATGATTCTAACCGAAATAAGTCACACAGAAAAAGAAACATCATAAGATATCAGTAATACACGGAATGTAAACTTGGCTACACAGGAACTGAATTACAGAACAGAACAGGGTCTCAAATTTAGAAAACCAACTTATACTTGCTTAAGGGGAAAGGTGAGTTGGAGTGCTGCATAAAACCAGAGATTGAAATGAGCACAGATAAAGTTCCTTAAGCCAAATATGGAATAGACAAGAGCTACTCCTTGCTCAACGAAATGGACTCAACACCGCATATTAAAAGCCTAAGCATGTACCTGACTAGTAAGTATCTTAAAACCTATGGATAGCTATGTCTCCGAAAGAGAATAAAGCATGTGTACAGGGGCATAAACGCAGCAGTGATAGGATTGGAGAGGTTCGGTGAGCAAATGAAGACCCTTTGAAGTCATATTGCATGGTACCCATTCCATGGGTCTCAACTATCCAGGTTTAAGGTATTCTTCCTTCAGCTAAAACATGCATGTGGAAACCAGAGTATGATCAACCATGTGAACGGGAGACGTGTTTAAATATGTCTCAGTTTCCTCCCCTGGTACTCAGGTGCAACATTCCAGACGCTTTACTAACACTCTCCCCACTTGGAGGGTCAGCGCCTTTAACCTCCTGTTTGGCCCAGTTTGCAATTTCTGCGGAAGATGAACAGGAATAGGGAGAACCAATGAGAGACTAGCTGGAGGTGTCTGGACGGGCAAATTTAACTCTCATTTCCCACCAGGAAGAGGAAATAACCAAAGGCTCAGCGTGCCGTGCCGGAACCAGATTAGGGCCTGAAGCCATCCTGCGGTGTTGCGGCCAGCTCAAAAGAAAGCGAGTTGAAGAAAGGACCTCAGGGGCACTGTAATTCACAAACCTGCAGAGTTATAAATGACAGCTATCGTCCAAAAATATACTGAAGTAAGGCTGCCAAGAGGACTTGAAAGCGGGGCAGAATTGCAGGAAACCAATTTCAGGAGGTAGACTGGAATTGCATTGAAATCATAGGAAAAGAGGCAGAACGTCCACAATGATGCACTTGGCCAAAAAGGGTGTATGCGTTTTTTCCTGAATATATTCAGGAAAAAACGCATGCGCTCTTTTTGGCCAACCAAGCAAGCTTGCAAAGGAAATCTGCACTACAATGAAGTCTCACTTCCCCCCGGTAAAAAGGGCCATCTGAAAAAAGTGTAAAATCCAGAAAGGCAGGACAGGCCATGGAGAACTGGGAGCCTTGTTATGCTGATGGGCGGGATGGAAACTGCCAACAGACACTCGGGAGAAGTGTATGGTGTTTCCTGAAACATCTAAAAAACAAAGCAACAGAGCCTAGGGCACTTCCACTTATGGTCCTATAGTTTAGGGAAATTAAAATCAAAAAGACACAGCCACCTCAAAGTTTGGGATGCCTCTGTTTACAAGAACCTCGTTTACAGTACAAGTTCAACATCGCAGAAAGCGAAAAATGGATAAAGAACTTGTGGTACTTACGTACAATGCAGTATCACTCAGCAATGAAATCTATGTCATCAGGCCCTTAGCAGCACAATGAGTGGATTCAGGTATGATGATTCTAACTGAAATAAGTCACACAGAAAAAGAAACATCATAAGATATCAGTAATACACGGAATGTAAACTTGGCTACACAGGAACTTAATTACAGAACAGAACAGGGTCTCAAATTTAGAAAACCAACTTATGCTTGCTTAAGGGGAAAGGTGAGTTGGGGTGCTGCATAAAACCAGAGATTGAAATGAGCACAGATAAAGTTCCTTAAGCCAAATATGGAATAGACAAGAGCTACTCCTTGCTCAAAGAAATGGACTCAACACCCCATATTAAACGCCTGAGAGTGTACCTGACTAGTAAGTGTCTTAAAACCTATGGATTGCTATGTCTCCAAAAGAGAATCAAGCGTGTGTACAGGGGCATAAACGCAGCAGTGATAGGATTGGAGAGGTTCGGTGAGCAAATGAAGACCCTTTGAAGTCATATTGCATGGTACCCATTCCACGGGTCTCAACTCTCCAGGTTTAAGGTATTCTTCCTTCAGGTAAAACATGCATGTGGAACCCAGAGTATGATGAACCGTGTGAACGGGATACGTGTTCAAATATGTCTCAGTTTTCCTCCCCTGGTACTCGGGTGCAACATTCCAGACGCTTTACTAACACTCTCCCCACTTGGAGAGTCAGCGCCTTTAACCTCCTGTTTGGCCCAGTTTGCAATTTCTGTGGAAGATGAACAGGAATAGTGAGAACCAATGAGAGACTAGCTGGAGGTGTCTGGACGGGCAAATTTAACTCTCATTTCCCACCAGGAAGAGGAAATAACCAAAGGCTCAGCGTGCCGTGCCGGAACCAGATTAGGGCCTGAAGCCATCCTGCGGTGTTGCGGCCAGCTCAAAAGAAAGCGAGTTGAAGAAAGGAGCTCAGGGGCACTGTAATTCACAAACCTGCAGAGTTATAAATGACAGCTATCGTCCAAAAATATACTGAAGTAAGGCTGCCAAGAGGACTTGAATGCGGGCAGAATTGCAGGAAGCCGATTTCAGGAGGTAGACTGGAATTGCATTGAAAGCATAGGAAAAGAGGCAGAACGTCCACAATGATGCACTTGGCCAAAAAGGGCGTATGCGTTTTTTCCTGAATATATTCAGGAAAAAACGCATACGCCCTTTTTGGCCAACCAAGCAAGCTTGCAAAGGAAATCTGCACTACAATGAAGTCTCACTTCCCCCCGGTCAAAAGGGCCATCTGAAAAAAGTGTAAAATCCAGAAAGGCAGGACAGGCCATGGAGAACTGGGAGCCTTGTTATGCTGATGGGCGGGATGTAAATTGCCAACAGACACTCGGGAGAAGTGTATGGTGTTTCCTGAAACATCTAAGAAACAAAGGAACAGAGCCTAGGGCACTTCCACTTATGGTCCTATAGCTTAGGGAAATTAAAATCAAAAAGACACAGCCACCCCAAAGTTTGGGACGCCTCTGTTTACAAGAACCTCGTTTACTGTACAAGTTCAATATCACAGAAAGTGAAAAATGGATAAAGAACTTGTGGTACTTACGTACAATGCAGTATCACTCAGCAATGAAATCTATGTCATCAGGCCCGTAGCAGCATAATGAGTGGATTCAGGTACGATGATTCTAACTGAAATAAGTCACACAGAAAAAGAAACATCATAAGATATCACTAATACACGGAATGTAAACTTGGCTACACAGGAACTGAATTCCAAAACAGAACAGGGTCTCAAATTTAGAAAACCAACTTATGCTTGCTTAAGGGGAAAGGTGAGTTGGGGTGCTGCATAAAACCAGAGATTGAAATGAGCACAGATAAAGTTCCTTAAGCAAAATATGGAATAGACAAGAGGTACTCATTGCTCAACGAAATGGACTCAACACGGCATATTAAACGCCTAAGAATGTACCTGACTAGTAAGTATCTTAAAACCTATGGTTTGCTATGTGTCCAAAAGAGAATCAAGCGAGTGTACAGGGGCATAAACGCAGCAGTGATAGGATTGGAGAGGTTCGGTGAGCAAATGAAGACCCTTTGAAGTCGTATTGCATGGTACCCATTCCACGGGTCTCAACTCTCCAGGTTTAAGGTATTCTTCCTTCAGCTAAAACATGCTTGTGGAACCCAGAGTATGATCAACCGTGTGAACGGGAGACGTGTTCAAATATCTCTCAGTTTAAGTACCCTGGTACTCGGATGCAACATTCCAGATGCTTTACTAACACTCTCCCGACTTGGAGAGTCAGTCCCTTTAACCTCCTGTTTGGCCCAGTTTGCAATTTCTGCGGAAGATGAACAGGAATAGGGAGAACCAATGAGAGACTAGCTGGAGGTGTCTGGACGGGCAAATTTAACTCTCATTTCCCACCAGGAAGAGGAAATAACCAAAGGCTCAGCGTGCCGTGCCTGAACCAGATTAGGGCCTGAAGCCATCCTGCGGTGTTGCGGCCAGCTCAAAAGAAAGCGAGTTGAAGAAAGGAGCTCAGGGGCACTGTAATTCACAAACCTGCAGAGTTATAAATGACAGCTCTCGTCCAAAAATATACTGAAGTAAGGCTGCCAAGAGGACTTGAAAGCGGGGCAGAATTGCAGGAAACCGATTTCAGGAGGTAGACTGGAATTGCATTGAAAGCATAGGAAAAGAGGCAGAACGTCCACAATGATGCACTTGGCCAAAAAGGGCGTATGCGTTTTTTCCTGAATATATTCAGGAAAAAACGCATACGCCCTTTTTGGCCAACCAAGCAAGCTTGCAAAGGAAATCTGCACTACAATGAAGTCTCACTTCCCCCCGGTCAAAAGGGCCATCTGAAAAAAGTGTAAAATCCAGAAAGGCAGGACAGGCCATGGAGAACTGGGAGCCTTGTTATGCTGATGGGCGGGATGTAAATTGCCAACAGACACTCGGGAGAAGTGTATGGTGTTTCCTGAAACATCTAAGAAACAAAGGAACAGAACCAAGGGCACTTCCACTTATGGTCCTATAGCTTAGGGAAATTAAAATCAAAAAGACACAGCCACCCCAAAGTTTGGGACGCCTCTGTTTACAAGAACCTCGTTTACTGTACAAGTGCAATATCACAGAAAGTGAAAAATGGATAAAGAACTTGTGGTACTTACGTACAATGCAGTATCACTCAGCAATGAAATCTATGTCATCAGGCCCGTAGCAGCATAATGAGTGGATTCAGGTACGATGATTCTAACTGAAATAAGTCACACAGAAAAAGAAACATCATAAGATATCACTAATACACGGAATGTAAACTTGGCTGCACAGGAACTGAATTCCAAAACAGAACAGTGTCTCAAATTTAGAAAACCAACTTATGCTTGCTTAAGGGGAAAGGTGAGTTGGGGTGCTGCATAAAACCAGAGATTGAAATGAGCACAGATAAAGTTCCTTAAGCCAAATATGGAATAGACAAGAGCTAATCCTTGCTCAACGAAATGGACTCAACACCCCATATTAAACGCCTAAGAATGTACCTGACTAGTAAGTATCTTAAAACCTATGGATTGCTATGTCTCCAAAAGAGAATCAAGCGTGTGTACAGGGGCATAAACGCAGCAGTGATAGGATTGGAGAGGTTCGGTGAGCAAATGAAGACCCTTTGAAGTCATATTGCATGGTACCCATTCCACGGGTCTCAACTCTCCAGGTTTAAGGTATTCTTCCTTCAGCTAAAACATGCATGTGGAACCCAGAGTATGATCAACCGTGTGAACGGGAGACGTGTTCAAATATGTCTCAGTTTTCCTCCCCTGGTACTCGGGTGCAACATTCTAGACGCTTTACTAACACTCTCCCGACTTGGAGAGTCAGTCCCTTTAACCTCCTGTTTGGCCCAGTTTGCAATTTCTGCGGAAGATGAACAGGAATAGCAAGAACCAATGAGAGACTAGCTGGAGGTGTCTGGACGGGCAAATTTAACTCTCATTTCCCACCAGGAAGAGGAATTAACCAAAGGCTCAGTGTGCAGTGCCGGAACCAGATTAGGGCCTGAAGCCATCCTGCGGTGTTGCGGCCAGGTCACAAGAAAGCGAGTTGAAGAAAGGAGCTCAGGGGCACTGTAATTCACAAACCTGCAGAGTTATAAATGACAGCTATCGTCCAAAAATATACTGAAGTAAGGCTGCCAAGAGGACTTGAAAGCGGGGCAGAATTGCAGGAAACCGATTTCAGGAGGTAGACTGGAATTGCATTGAAAGCATAGGAAAAGAGGCAGAACGTCCACAATGATGCACTTGGCCAAAAAGGGCGTATGCGTTTTTTCCTGAATATATTCAGGAAAAAACGCATACGCCCTTTTTGGCCAACCAAGCAAGCTTGCAAAGGAAATCTGCACTACAATGAAGTCTCACTTCCCCCCGGTCAAAAGGGCCATCTGAAAAAAGTGTAAAATCCAGAAAGGCAGGACAGGCCATGGAGAACTGGGAGCCTTGTTATGCTGATGGGCGGGATGTAAATTGTCAACAGACACTGGGTAGAAAAGTATGGTGTTTCCTGAAACATCTAAACAACAAAGCAACAGAGCCTAGGGCACTTCCACTTATGGTCGTATAGCTTAGGGAAATTAAAATCAAAAAGACACAGCCACCCCAAAGTTTGGGACGCCTCTGTTTACAAGAACCTCGTTTACTGTACAAGTTCAATATCACAGAAAGTGAAAAATGGATAAAGAACTTGTGGTACTTACGTACAATGCAGTTTCACTCAGCAATGAAATCTATGTCATCAGGCCCGTAGCAGCATAATGAGTGGATTCAGGTACGATGATTCTAACTGAAATAAGTCACACAGAAAAAGAAACATCATAAGATATCACTAATACACGGAATGTAAACTTGGCTACACAGGAACTGAATTCCAAAACAGAACAGGGTCTCAAATTTAGAAAACCAACTTATGCTTGCTTAAGGGGAAAGGTGAGTTGGGGTGCTGCATAAAACCAGAGATTGAAATGAGCACAGATAAAGTTCCTTAAGCCAAATATGGAATAGACAAGAGCTACTCCTTGCTCAACGAAATAGACTCAACACCCAATATTAAACGCCTAAGAATGTACCTGACTAGTAAGTATCTTAAAACCTATGGATTGCTATGTCTCCAAAAGAGAATCAAGCATGTGTACAGGGACATAAACGCAGCACTGATAGGATTGGAGAGGTTCGGTGAGCAAATGAAGACCCTTTGAAGTCATATTGCATGGTACCCATTCCACGGGTCTCAACTCTCCAGATTTAAGGTATTCTTCCTTCAGCTAAAACATGCATGTAGAACCCAGAGTATGATCAACCGTGTGAACGGGACACGTGTTCAAATATGTCTCAGTTTTCCTCCCCTGGTACTCGGGTGCAACATTCCAGACGCTTTACTAACACTCTCCCCACTTGGAGAGTCAGCGCCTTTAACCTCCTGTTTGGCCCAGTTTGCAATTTCTGCGGAAAATGAACAGGAATAGGGAGAACCAATGAGAGACTAGCTGGAGGTGTCTGGACGGGCAAATTTAACTCTCATTTCCCACCAGGAAGAGGAATTAACCAAAGGCTCAGCGTGCCGTGCCGGAACCAGATTAGGGCCTGAAGCTATCCTGCGGTGTTGCGGCCAGCTCAAAAGAAAGTGAGTTGAAGAAAGGAGCTCAGGGGCACTGTAATTCACAAACCTGCAGAGTTATAAATGACAGCTATCGTCCAAAAATATACTGAAGTAAGGCTGCCAAGAGGACTTGAAAGCGGGGCAGAATTGCAGGAAACCGATTTCAGGAGGTAGACTGGAATTGCATTGAAAGCATAGGAAAAGAGGCAGAACGTCCACAATGATGCACTTGGCCAAAAAGGGCGTATGCGTTCTTTCCTGAATATATTCAGGAAAAAACGCATACGCCCTTTTTGGCCAACCAAGCAAGCTTGCAAAGGAAATCTGCACTACAATGAAGTCTCACTTCCCCCCGGTCAAAAGGGCCATCTGAAAAATGTGTAAAATCCAGAAAGGCAGGACAGGCCATGGTGAACTGGGAGCCTTGTTATGCTGATGGGCGGGATGTAAATTGCCAACAGACACTCGGGAGAAGTGTATGGTGTTTCCTGAAACATCTAAGAAACAATGGAACAGAGCCTAGGGCACTTCCACTTATGGTCCTATAGCTTAGGGAAATTAAAATCAAAAAGACACAGCCACCCCAAAGTTTGGAACGGCTCTGTTTACAAGAACCTCGTTTACAGTACAAGTTCAACATCGCAGAAAGTGAAAAATGGATAAAGATGTTGTGGTATTTACTTACAAAGCAATATCACTCAGCAATGAAATCTATGTCATCAGGCCCTTAGCAGCACAATGAGTAAATTCAGGTATGATGATTCTAACTGAAATAAGTCACACAGAAAAAGAAACATCATAAGATATCAGTAATACACGGAATGTAAACTTGGCTACACAGGAACTGAATTTCAGAACAGAACAGGGTCTCAAATTTAGAAAACCAACTTATGCTTGCTTAAGGGGAAAGGTGAGTTTGGGTGCTGCATAAAACCAGAGATTGAAATGAGCACAAATAAAGTTCCTTAAGCCAAATATGGAATAGACAAGAGCTACTCCTTGCTCAACGAAATGGACTCAACAACGCATATTAAACGCCTAAGAATGTACCTGACTAGTAAGTATCTTAAAACCTATGGATTGCTATGTCTCCGAAAGAGAATCAAGCGTGTGTACAGGGGCATAAACGCAGCAGTGATAGGATTGGAGAGGTTCGGTGAGCAAATGAAGACCCTTTGAAGTCATATTGCATGGTACCCATTCCACGGGTTTCAACTACCCAGGTTTAAGGTATTCTTCCTTCAGCTAAAACATGCATGTGGAACCTAGAGTATGATCAACCATGTGATCGGGAGACGTGTTCAAATATGTCTCAGTTTCCATCCCCTGGTACTCGGGTGCAACATTTCAGACGCTTTACTAACACTCTCCCGACTTGGAGAGTCAGTCCCTTTAACTTCCTGTTTGGCCCAGTTTGCAATTTCTGCGGAAGATGAACAGGAATAGCAAGAACCAATGAGAGACTAGCTGGAGGTGTCTGGACGGGCAAATTTAACTCTCATTTCCCACCAGGAAGAGGAATTAACCAAAGGCTCAGTGTGCCGTGCCGGAACCAGATTAGGGCCTGAAGCCATCCTGCGCTGTTGCGGCCAGGTCACAATAAAGCGAGTTGAAGAAAGGAGCTCAGGGGCACTGTAATTCACAAGCCTGCAGAGTTATAAATGACAGCTATCGTCCAAAAATATACTGAAGTAAGGCTGCCAAGAGGACTTGAAAGCGGGGCAGAATTGCAGGAAACCGATTTCAGGAGGTAGACTGGAATTGCATTGAAAGCATAGGAAAAGAGGCAGAACGTCCACAATGATGCACTTGGCCAAAAAGGGCGTATGCGTTTTTTCCTGAATATATTCAGGAAAAAACGCAAACGCCCTTTTTGGCCAACCAAGCAAGCTTGCAAAGGAAATCTGCACTACAATGAAGTCTCACTTCCCCCCGGTCAAAAGGGCCATCTGAAAAAAGTGTAAAATCCAGAAAGGCAGGACAGGCCATGGAGAACTGGGAGCCTTGTTATGCTGATGGGCGGGATGTAAATTGCCAACAGACACTCGGGAGAAGTGTATGGTGTTTCCTGAAACATCTAAAAAACAAAGCAACAGAGCCTAGGGCACTTCCACTTATGGTCCTATAGCTTAGGGAAATTAAAATCAAAAAGACACAGCCACCCCAAAGTTTGGGACGCCTCTGTTTACAAGAACCTCGTTTACCGTACAAGTTCAATATCACAGAAAGTGAAAAATGGATAAAGAACTTGTGGTACTTACGTACAATGCAGTATCACTCAGCAATGAAATCTATGTCATCAGGCCCGTAGCAGCACAATGAGTGGATTCAGGTACGATGATTCTAACTGAAATAAGTCACACAGGAAAAGAAACATCATAAGATATCACTAATACACGGAATGTAAACTTGGCTGCACAGGAACTGAATTCCAAAACAGAACAGGGTCTCAAATTTAGAAAACCAACTTATGCTTGCTTAAGGGGAAAGGTGAGTTGGGGTGCTGCATAAAACCAGAGATTGAAATGAGCACAGATAAAGTTCCTTAAGCCAAATATGGAATAGACAAGAGCTACTCCTTGCTCAAAGAAATGGACTCAACACCCCATATTAAACGCCTAAGAATGTACCTGACTAGTAAGTATCTTAAAACCTATGGATTGCTACGTCTCCAAAAGAGAATCAAGCGGGTGTTCAGGGGTATAAACGCAGCAGTGATAGGATTGGAGAGGTTCGGTGAGCAAATGAAGACCCTTTGAAGTCATATTGCATGGTACCCATTACACGGGTCTCAACTCTCCAGGTTTAAGGTATTCTTCCTTCAGCTAAAACATGCATGTGGAACCCAGAGTATGATCAACCATGTGAGCGGGAGACGTGTTCAAATATGTCTCAGTTTTCGTACCCTAGTACTCGGGTGCAACATTCCAGACGCTTTACTAACACTCTCCCGACTTGGAGAGTCAGTCCCTTTAACCTCCTGTTTGGCCCAGTTTGCAATTTCTGCGGAAGATGAACAGGAATAGCGAGAACCAATGAGAGACTAGCTGGAGGTGTCTGGACGGGCAAATTTAACTATCATTGCCCACCAGGAAGAGGAATTAACCAAAGGTTCAGCGTGCCGAGCCGGAACCAGATTAGGGCCTGAAGCCATCCTGCGGTGTTGCGGCCAGGTCAGAAGAAAGCAAGTTGAAGAAAGGAGCTCAGGGGCACTGTAATTCACAAACCTGCAGAGTTATAAATGACAGCTATCGTCCAAAAATATACTGAAGTAAGGCTGGCAAGAGGACTTGAAAGCGGTGCAGAATTGCAGGAAACCGATTTCAGGAGGTAGACTGGAATTGCATTGAAAGCATAGGAAAAGAGGCAGAACGTCCACAATGATGCACTTGGCCAAAAAGTGCGTATGCGTTTTTTCCTGAATATATTCAGGAAAAAACGCAAACGCCCTTTTTGGCCAACCAAGCAAGCTTGCAAAGGAAATCTGCACTACAATGAAGTCTCACTTCCCCCCTGTCAAAAGGGCCATCTGAAAAAAGTGTAAAATCCAGAAAGGCAGGACAGGCCATGGAGAACTGGGAGCCTTGTTATGCTGATGGGCGGGATGTAAATTGCCAACAGACACTCGGGAGAAGTGTATGGTGTTTCCTGAAACATCTAAAAAACAAAGCAACAGAGCCTAGGGCACTTCCACTTATGGTCCTATAGCTTAGGGAAATTAAAATCAAAAAGACACAGCCACCCCAAAGTTTGGGACGCCTCTGTTTACAAGAACATCGTTTACTGTACAAGTGCAATATCACAGAAAGTGAAAAATGGATAAAGAACTTGTGGTACTTACGTACAATGCAGTATCACTCAGCAATGAAATATATGTCATCAGGCCCGTAGCAGCATAATGAGTGGATTCAGGTACGATGATTCTAACTGAAATAAGTCACACAGAAAAAGAAACATCATAAGATATCACTAATACACGGAATGTAAACTTGGCTACACAGGAACTGAATTACAGAACAGAAGAGGGTCTCAAATTTAGAAAACCAACTTATGCTTGCTTAAGGGTAAAGGTGAGTTGGGGTGCTGCATAAAACCAGAGATTGAAATGAGCACAGATAAAGTTCCTTAAGCCAAATATGGAATAGACAAGAGCTACTCCTTGCTCAACGAAATGGACTCAACACCGCATATTAAACGCCTAAGAATGTACCTGACTAGTAAGTAACTTAAAACCTATGGATTGCTATGTCTCCGAAAGAGAATCAAGCATGTGTACAGGGGCATAAACGCAGCAGTGATAGGATTGGAGAGGTTCGGTGAGCAAATGAAGACCCTTTGAAGTCATATTGCATGGTCCCCATTCCACGGGTTTCAACTCCCCAGGTTTAAGGTATTCTTCCTACAGCTAAATCATGCATGTGGAATCCAGAGTATGATCAACCATGTGAACGGGAGACGTGTTCAAATATGTCTAAGTTTTCGTACCCTGGTACTCGGGTGCAACATTCCAGATGCTTTACTAACACTCTCCCGACTTGGAGAGTCAGTCCCTTTAACCTCCTGTTTGGCCCAGTTTGCAAATTCTGCGGAAGATGAACAGGAATAGCGAGAACAAATGAGAGACTAGCTGGAGGTGTCTGGACGGGCAAATTTAACTCTCATTTCCCACCAGGAAGAGGAATTAACCAAAGGCTCAGCGTGCCGTGCCGGAACCAGATTAGGGCCTGAAGACATCCTGCGGTGTTGCGGCCAGGTCACAAGAAAGCGAGTTGAAGAAAGGAGCTCAGGGGCACTGTAATTCACAAACCTGCAGAGTTATAAATGACAGCTATCGTCCAAAAATATACTGAAGTAAGTCTGCCAAGAGGACTTGAAAGCGGGGCAGAATTGCAGGAAACCGATTTCAGGAGGTAGACTGGAATTGCATTGAAAGCATAGGAAAAGAGGCAGAACGTCCACAATGATGCACTTGGCCAAAAAGGGCGTATGGGTTTTTTCCTGAATATATTCAGGAAAAAACGCATACGCCCTTTTTGGCCAACCAAGCAAGCTTGCAAAGGAAATCTGCACTACAATGAAGTCTCACTTCCCCCCGGTCAAAAGGGCCATCTGAAAAAAGTGTAAAATCCAGAAAGGCAGGACAGGCCATGGAGAACTGGGAGCCTTGTTATGCTGATGGGCGGGATGTAAATTGCCAACAGACACTCGGGAGAAGTGTATGGTGTTTCCTGAAACATCTAAAAAACAAAGCAACAGAGCCTAGGGCACTTCCACTTATGGTCCTATAGCTTAGGGAAATTAAAATCAAAAAGACACAGCCACCCCAAAGTTTGGGACGCCTCTGTTTACAAGAACCTCGTTTACTGTACAAGTGCAATATAACAGAAAGTGAAAAATGGATAAAGAACTTGTGGTACTTACGTACAATGCAGTATCACTCAGCAATGAAATATATGTCATCAGGCCCGTAGCAGCATAATGAGTGGATTCAGGTACGATGATTCTAACTGAAATAAGTCACACAGAAAAAGAAACATCATAAGATATCACTAATACACGGAATGTAAACTTGGCTACACAGGAACTGAATTACAGAACAGAAGAGGGTCTCAAATTTAGAAAACCAACTTATGCTTGCTTAAGGGTAAAGGTGAGTTGGGGTGCTGCATAAAACCAGAGATTGAAATGAGCACAGATAAAGTTCCTTAAGCCAAATATGGAATAGACAAGAGCTACTCCTTGCTCAACGAAATGGACTCAACACCGCATATTAAACGCCTAAGAATGTACCTGACTAGTAAGTAACTTAAAACCTATGGATTGCTATGTCTCCGAAAGAGAATCAAGCATGTGTACAGGGGCATAAACGCAGCAGTGATAGGATTGGAGAGGTTCGGTGAGCAAATGAAGACCCTTTGAAGTCATATTGCATGGTCCCCATTCCACGGGTTTCAACTCCCCAGGTTTAAGGTATTCTTCCTACAGCTAAATCATGCATGTGGAATCCAGAGTATGATCAACCATGTGAACGGGAGACGTGTTCAAATATGTCTAAGTTTTCGTACCCTGGTACTCGGGTGCAACATTCCAGACGCTTTACTAACACTCTCCCGACTTGGAGAGTCAGTCCCTTTAACCTCCTGTTTGGCCCAGTTTGCAAATTCTGCGGAAGATGAACAGGAATAGCGAGAACCAATGAGAGACTAGCTGGAGGTGTCTGGACGGGCAAATTTAACTCTCATTTCCCACCAGGAAGAGGAATTAACCAAAGGCTCAGCGTGCCGTGCCGGAACCAGATTAGGGCCTGAAGCCATCCTGCGGTGTTGCGGCCAGGTCACAAGAAAGCGAGTTGAAGAAAGGAGCTCAGGGGCACTGTAATTCACAAACCTGCAGAGTTATAAATGACAGCTATCGTCCAAAAATATACTGAAGTAAGTCTGCCAAGAGGACTTGAAAGCGGGGCAGAATTGCAGGAAACCGATTTCAGGAGGTAGACTGGAATTGCATTGAAAGCATAGGAAAAGAGGCAGAACGTCCACAATGATGCACTTGGCCAAAAAGGGCGTATGGGTTTTTTCCTGAATATATTCAGGAAAAAACGCATACGCCCTTTTTGGCCAACCAAGCAAGCTTGCAAAGGAAATCTGCACTACAATGAAGTCTCACTTCCCCCCGGTCAAAAGGGCCATCTGAAAAAAGTGTAAAATCCAGAAAGGCAGGACAGGCCATGGAGAACTGGGAGCCTTGTTATGCTGATGGGCGGGATGTAAATTGCCAACAGACACTCGGGAGAAGTGTATGGTGTTTCCTGAAACATCTAAAAAACAAAGCAACAGAGCCTAGGGCACTTCCACTTATGGTCCTATAGTTTAGGGAAATTAAAATCAAAAAGACACAGCCACCCCAAAGTTTGGGACGCCTCTGTTTACAAGAACCTCGTTTACCGTACAAGTTCAATATCACAGAAAGTGAAAAATGGATAAAGAACTTGTGGTACTTACGTACAATGCAGTATCACTCAGCAATGAAATCTATGTCATCAGGCCCGTAGCAGCACAATGAGTGGATTCAGGTACGATGATTCTAACTGAAATATGTCACACAGGAAAAGAAACATCATAAGATATCACTAATACACGGAATGTAAACTTGGCTGCACAGGAACTGAATTCCAAAACAGAACAGGGTCTCAAATTTAGAAAACCAACTTATGCTTGCTTAAGGGGAAAGGTGAGTTGGGGTGCTGCATAAAACCAGAGATTGAAATGAGCACAGATAAAGTTCCTTAAGCCAAATATGGAATAGACAAGAGCTACTCCTTGCTCAAAGAAATGGACTCAACACCCCATATTAAACGCCTAAGAATGTACCTGACTAGTAAGTATCTTAAAACCTATGGATTGCTACGTCTCCAAAAGAGAATCAAGCGTGTGTTCAGGGGTATAAACGCAGCAGTGATAGGATTGGAGAGGTTCGGTGAGCAAATGAAGACCCTTTGAAGTCATATTGCATGGTACCCATTACACGGGTCTCAACTCTCCAGGTTTAAGGTATTCTTCCTTCAGCTAAAACATGCATGTGGAACCCAGAGTATGATCAACCATGTGAGCGGGAGACGTGTTCAAATATGTCTCAGTTTTCGTACCCTAGTACTCGGGTGCAACATTCCAGACGCTTTACTAACACTCTCCCGACTTGGAGAGTCAGTCCCTTTAACCTCCTGTTTGGCCAAGTTTGCAATTTCTGCGGAAGATGAACAGGAATAGCGAGAACCAATGAGAGACTAGCTGGAGGTGTCTGGACGGGCAAATTTAACTATCATTTCCCACCAGGAAGAGGAATTAACCAAAGCTTCAGCGTGCCGTGCCGGAACCAGATTAGGGCCTGAAGCCATCCTGCGGTGTTGCGGCCAGGTCAGAAGAAAGCAAGTTGAAGAAAGGAGCTCAGGGGCACTGTAATTCACAAACCTGCAGAGTTATAAATGACAGCTATCGTCCAAAAATATACTGAAGTAAGGCTGCCAAGAGGACTTGAAAGCGGGGCAGAATTGCAGGAAACCGATTTCAGGAGGTAGACTGGAATTGCATTGAAAGCATAGGAAAAGAGGCAGAACGTCCACAATGATGCACTTGGCCAAAAAGTGCGTATGCGTTTTTTCCTGAATATATTCAGGAAAAAACGCAAACGCCCTTTTTGGCCAACCAAGCAAGCTTGCAAAGGAAATCTGCACTACAATGAAGTCTCACTTCCCCCCTGTCAAAAGGGCCATCTGAAAAAAGTGTAAAATCCAGAAAGGCAGGACAGGCCATGGAGAACTGGGAGCCTTGTTATGCTGATGGGCGGGATGTAAATTGCCAACAGACACTCGGGAGAAGTGTATGGTGTTTCCTGAAACATCTAAAAAACAAAGCAACAGAGCCTAGGGCACTTCCACTTATGGTCCTATAGCTTAGGGAAATTAAAATCAAAAAGACACAGCCACCCCAAAGTTTGGGACGCCTCTGTTTACAAGAACCTCGTTTACCGTACAAGTTCAATATCACAGAAAGTGAAAAATGGATAAAGAACTTGTGGTACTTACGTACAATGCAGTATCACTCAGCAATGAAATATATGTCATCAGGCCCGTAGCAGCATAATGAGTGGATTCAGGTACGATGATTCTAACTGAAATAAGTCACACAGAAAAAGAAACATCATAAGATATCACTAATACACGGAATGTAAACTTGGCTACACAGGAACTGAATTACAGAACAGAACAGGGTCTCAAATTTAGAAAACCAACTTATGCTTGCTTAAGGGGAAAGGTGAGTTGGGGTGCTGCATAAAACCAGAGATTGAAATGAGCACAGATAAAGTTCCTTAAGCCAAATATGGAATAGACAAGAGCTACTCCTTGCTCAACGAAATGGACTCAACACCGCATATTAAACGCCTAAGAATGTACCTGACTAGTAAGTAACTTAAAACCTATGGATTGCTATGTCTCCGAAAGAGAATCAAGCATGTGTACAGGGGCATAAACGCAGCAGTGATAGGATTGGAGAGGTTCGGTGAGCAAATGAAGACCCTTTGAAGTCATATTGCATGGTCCCCATTCCACGGGTTTCAACTCCCCAGGTTTAAGGTATTCTTCCTACAGCTAAATCATGCATGTGGAATCCAGAGTATGATCAACCATGTGAACGGGAGACGTGTTCAAATATGTCTAAGTTTTCGTACCCTGGTACTCGGGTGCAACATTCCAGACGCTTTACTAACACTCTCCCCACTTGGAGAGTCAGCGCCTTTAACCTCCTGTTTGGCCCAGTTTGCAATTTCTGCGGAAGATGAACAGGAATAGGGAGAACCAATGAGAGACTAGCTGGAGGTGTCTGGACGGGCAAATTTAACTCTCATGTCCCATCAGGAAGAGGAAATAACCAAAGGCTCAGCGTGCCGTGCCGGAACCAGATTAGGGCCTGAAGCCATCCTGCGGTGTTGCGGCCAGCTCAAAAGAAAGTGAGTTGAAGAAAGGAGCTCAGGGGCACTGTAATTCACAAACCTGCAGAGTTATAAATGACAGCTATCGTCCAAAAATATACTGAAGTAAGGCTGCCAAGAGGACTTGAAAGCGGGGCAGAATTGCAGGAAACCGATTTCAGGAGGTAGACTGGAATTGCATTGAAAGCATAGGAAAAGAGGCAGAACGTCCACAATGATGCACTTGGCCAAAAAGGGCGTATGCATTTTTTCCTGAATATATTCAGGAAAAAACGCATACGCCCTTTTTGGCCAACCAAGCAAGCTTGCAAAGGAAATCTGCACTACAATGAAGTCTCACTTCCCCCCGGTCAAAAGGGCCATCTGAAAAAAGTGTAAAATCCAGAAAGGCAGGACAGGCCATGGTGAACTGGGAGCCCTGTTATGCTGATGGGCGGGATGTAAATTGCCAACAGACACTCGGGAGAAGTGTATGGTGTTTCCTGAAACATCTAAGAAACAAAGCAACAGAGCCTAGGGCACTTCCACTTATGGTCCTATAGCTTAGGGAAATTAAAATCAAAAAGACACAGCCACCCCAAAGTTTGGAACGGCTCTGTTTACAAGAACCTCGTTTACAGTACAAGTTCAACATCGCAGAAAGTGAAAAATGGATAAAGAAGTTGTGGTATTTACTTACAAAGCAATATCACTCAGCAATGAAATCTATGTCATCAGGCCCTTAGCAGCACAATGAGTGGATTCAGGTATGATGATTCTAACTGAAATAAGTCACACAGAAAAAGAAACATCATAAGATATCAGTAATACACGGAATGTAAACTTGGCTACACAGGAACTGAATTTCAGAACAGAACAGGGTCTCAAATTTAGAAAACCAACTTATGCTTGCTTAAGGGGAAAGGTGAGTTGGGGTGCTGCATAAAACCAGAGATTGATATGAGCACAAATAAAGTTCCTTAAGCCAAATATGGAATAGACAAGAGCTACTCCTTGCTCAACGAAATGGACTCAACAACGCATATTAAACGCCTAAGAATGTACCTGACTAGTAAGTATCTTAAAACCTATGGATTGCTATGTCTCCGAAAGAGAATCAAGCGTGTGTACAGGGGCATAAACGCAGCAGTGATAGGATTGGAGAGGTTCGGTGAGCAAATGAAGACCCTTTGAAGTCATATTGCATGGTACCCATTCCACGGGTTTCAACTACCCAGGTTTAAGGTATTCTTCCTTCAGTTAAAACATGCATGTGGAACCTAGAGTATGATCAACCATGTGATCGGGAGATGTGTTCAAATATGTCTCAGTTTTCATCCCCTGGTACTCGGGTGCAACATTCCAGACGCTTTACTAACACTCTCCCGACTTGGAGAGTCAGTCCCTTTAACCTCCTGTTTGGCCCAGTTTGCAATTTCTGCGGAAGATGAACAGGAATAGCAAGAACCAATGAGAGACTAGCTGGAGGTGTCTGGACGGGCAAATTTAACTCTCATTTAACACCAGGAAGAGGAATTAACCAACAGCTCAGTGTGCTGTGCCGGAACCAGATTAGGGCCTGAAGCCATCCTGCGCTGTTGCGGCCAGGTCACAATAAAGCGAGTTGAAGAAAGGAGCTCAGGGGCACTGTAATTAACAAACCTGCAGAGTTATAAATGACAGCTCTCGTCCAAAAATATACTGAAGTAAGGCTGCCAAGAGGACTTGAAAGCGGGGCAGAATTGCAGGAAACCGATTTCAGGAGGTAGACTGGAATTGCATTGAAAGCATAGGAAAAGAGGCAGAACGTCCACAATGATGCACTTGGCCAAAAAGGGCGTATGCGTTTTTTCCTGAATATATTCAGGAAAAAACGCATACGCCCTTTTTGGCCAACCAAGCAAGCTTGCAAAGGAAATCTGCACTACAATGAAGTCTCACTTCCCCCCGGTCAAAAGGGCCATCTGAAAAAAGTGTAAAATCCAGAAAGGCAGGACAGGCCATGGAGAACTGGGAGCCTTGTTATGCTGATGGGCGGGATGTAAATTGTCAACAGACACTGGGTAGAAAAGTATGGTGTTTCCTGAAACATCTAAACAACAAAGCAACAGAGCCTAGGGCACTTCCATTATGGTCCTATAGCTTAGGGAAATTAAAATCAAAAAGACACAGCCACCCCAAAGTTTGGGACGCCTCTGTTTACAAGAACCTCGTTTACCGTACAAGTTCAATATCACAGAAAGTGAAAAATGGATAAAGAACTTGTGGTACTTACTTACAATGCAGTATCACTCAGCAATGAAATCTATGTCATCAGGCCCGTAGCAGCATAATGAGTGGATTCAGGTACGATGATTATAACTGAAATAAGTCACACAGAAAAAGAAACATCATAAGATATCACTAATACACGGAATGTAAACTTGGCTACACAGGAACTGAATTCCAAAACAGAACAGGGTCTCAAATTTAGAAAACCAACTTATGCTTGCTTAAGGAGAAAGGTGAGTTGGGGTGCTGCATAAAACCAGAGATTGAAATGAGCACAGATAAAGTTCCTTAAGCCAAATATGGAATAGACAAGAGCTACTCCTTGCTCAACGAAATGGACTCAACACCCCATATTAAACGCCTAAGAATGTACCTGACTAGTAAGTATCTTAAAACCTATGGATTGCTATGTCTCCAAAAGAGAATCAAGCGTGTGTACAGGGGCATAAACGCAGCAGTGATAGGATTCGAGAGGTTCGGTGAGCAAATGAAGACCCTTTGAAGTCATATTGCACGGTACCCATTACACGGGTCTCAAATCTCCAATTTAAGGTATTCTTCCTTCAGCTAAAACATGCATGTGGAACCCAGAGTATGATCAACCATTTGAGCGGGAGACGTGTTCAAATATATCTCAGTTTTCGTACCCTGGTACTCGGGTGCAACATTCCAGACGCTTTACTAACACTCTCCCGACTTGGAGAGTCAGTCCCTTTAACCTCCTGTTTGGCCCAGTTTGCAATTTCTGCGGAAGATGAACAGGAATAGCGAGAACCAATGAGAGACTAGCTGGAGGTGTCTGGACGGGCAAATTTAACTCTCATTTCCCACCAGGAAGAGGAAATAACCAAAGGCTCAGCGTGCCGTGCCGGAACCAGATTAGGGCCTGAAGCCATCCTGCGGTGTTGCGGCCAGCTCACAAGAAAGCGATTTGAAGAAAGGAGCTCAGGGGCACTGTAATTCAAAAACCTGCAGAGTTATAAATGACAGCTATCGTCCAAAAATATACTGAAGTAAGGCTGCCAAGAGGACTTGAAAGCGGGGCAGAATTGCAGGAAACCGATTTCAGGAGGTAGACTGGAATTGCATTGAAAGCATAGGAAAAGAGGCAGAACGTCCACAATGATGCACTTGGCCAAAAAGGGCGTATGCATTTTTTCCTGAATATATTCAGGAAAAAACGCATACGCCCTTTTTGGCCAACCAAGCAAGCTTGCAAAGGAAATCTGCACTACAATGAAGTCTCACTTCCCCCCGGTCAAAAGGGCCATCTGAAAAAAGTGTAAAATCCAGAAAGGCAGGACAGGCCATGGTGAACTGGGAGCCTTGTTATGCTGATGGGCGGGATGTAAATTGCCAACAGACACTCGGGAGAAGTGTATGGTGTTTCCTGAAACATCTAAGAAACAAAGCAACAGAGCCTAGGGCACTTCCACTTATGGTCCTATAGCTTAGGGAAATTAAAATCAAAAAGACACAGCCACCCCAAAGTTTGGAACGGCTCTGTTTACAAGAACCTCGTTTACAGTACAAGTTCAACATCGCAGAAAGTGAAAAATGGATAAAGAAGTTGTGGTATTTACTTACAAAGCAATATCACTCAGCAATGAAATCTATGTCATCAGGCCCTTAGCAGCACAATGAGTGGATTCAGGTATGATGATTCTAACTGAAATAAGTCACACAGAAAAAGAAACATCATAAGATATCAGTAATACACGGAATGTAAACTTGGCTACACAGGAACTGAATTACAGAACAGAACAGGGTCTCAAATTTAGAAAACCAACTTATGCTTGCTTAAGGGTAAAGGTGAGTTGGGGTGCTGCATAAAACCAGAGATTGAAATGAGCACAGATAAAGTTCCTTAAGCCAAATATGGAATAGACAAGGGCTACTCCTTGCTCAACGAAATGGACTCAACACCGCATATTAAACGCCTAAGAATGTACCTGACTAGTAAGTATCTTAAAACCTATGGATTGCTATGTCTCCAAAAGAGAATCAAGCATGTGTACAGGGGCATAAACGCAGCAGTGATAGGATTGGAGAGGTTCGGTGAGCAAACGAAGACCCTTTGAAGTCATATTGCATGGTACCCATTCCACGGGTTTCAACTACCCAGGTTTATTGTATTCTTCCTTCAGCTAAAACATGCATGTGGAACCCAGAGTATGATCAACCATGTGAACGGGAGACGTGTTCAAATATGTCTCAGTTTTCGTACCCTGGTACTTCAGTGCAACATTCCAGACGCTTTACTAACACTCTCCCGACTTGGAGCGTCAGTCCCTTTAACCTCCTGTTTGGCCCAGTTTGCAATTTCTGCGGAAGATGAACAGGAATAGCGAGAACCAATGAGAGACTAGCTGGAGGTGTCTGGACGGGCAAATTTAACTCTCATTTCCCACCAGGAAGAGGAATTAACCAAAGGCTCAGTGTGCCGTGCCGGAACCAGATTAGAGCCTGAAGCCATCCTGCGGTGTTGCGGCCAGCTCAAAAGAAAGCGAGTTGAAGAAAGGAGCTCAGGGGCACTGTAATTCACAAGCCTGCAGAGTTATAAATGACAGCTATCGTCCAAAAATATACTGAAGTAAGGCTGCCAAGAGGACTTGAAAGCGGGGCAGAATTGCAGGAAACCGATTTCAGGAGGTAGACTGGAATTGCATTGAAAGCATAGGAAAAGAGGCAGAACGTCCACAATGATGCACTTGGCCAAAAAGGGCGTATGCGTTTTTTCCTGAATATATTCAGGAAAAAACGCATACGCCCTTTTTGGCCAACCAAGCAAGCTTGCAAAGGAAATCTGCACTACAATGAAGTCTCACTTCCCCCCGGTCAAAAGGGCCATCTGAAAAAAGTGTAAAATCCAGAAAGGCAGGACAGGCCATGGAGAACTGGGAGCCTTGTTATGCTGATGGGCGGGATGTAAATTTTCAACAGACACTGGGTAGAAAAGTATGGTGTTTCCTGAAACATCTAAACAACAAAGCAAAAGAGCCTAGGGCACTTCCATTATGGTCCTATAGCTTAGGGAAATTAAAATCAAAAAGACACAGCCACCCCAAAGTTTGGGACGCCTCTGTTTACAAGAACCTCGTTTACCGTACAAGTTCAATATCACAGAAAGTGAAAAATGGATAAAGAACTTGTGGTACTTACTTACAATGCAGTATCACTCAGCAATGAAATCTATGTCATCAGGCCCGTAGCAGCATAATGAGTGGATTCAGGTACGATGATTCTAACTGAAATAAGTCACACAGAAAAAGAAACATCATAAGATATCACTAATACACGGAATGTAAAATTGGCTACACAGGAACTGAATTCCAAAACAGAACAGGGTCTCAAATTTAGAAAACCAACTTATGCTTGCTTAAGGAGAAAGGTGAGTTGGGGTGCTGCATAAAACCAGAGATTGAAATGAGCACAGATAAAGTTCCTTAAGCCAAATATGGAATAGACAAGAGCTACTCCTTGCTCAACGAAATGGACTCAACACCCCATATTAAACGCCTAAGAATGTACCTGACTAGTAAGTATCTTAAAACCTATGGATTGCTATGTCTCCAAAAGAGAATCAAGCGTGTGTACAGGGGCATAAACGCAGCAGTGATAGGATTCGAGAGGTTCGGTGAGCAAATGAAGACCCTTTGAAGTCATATTGCACGGTACCCATTACACGGGTCTCAACTCTCCAATTTAAGGTATTCTTCCTTCAGCTAAAACATGCATGTGGAACCCAGAGTATGATCAACCATTTGAGCGGGAGACGTGTTCAAATATATCTCAGTTTTCGTACCCTGGTACTCGGGTGCAACATTCCAGACGCTTTACTAACACTCTCCCGACTTGGAGAGTCAGTCCCTTTAACCTCCTGTTTGGCCCAGTTTGCAATTTCTGCGGAAGATGAACAGGAATAGCGAGAACCAATGAGAGACTAGCTGGAGGTGTCTGGACGGGCAAATTTAACTCTCATTTCCCACCAGGAAGAGGAAATAACCAAAGGCTCAGCGTGCCGTGCCGGAACCAGATTAGGGCCTGAAGCCATCCTGCGGTGTTGCGGCCAGGTCACAAGAAAGCGAGTTGAAGAAAGGAGCTCAGGGGCACTGTAATTCACAAACCTGCAGAGTTATAAATGACAGCTATCGTCCAAAAATATACTGAAGTAAGGCTGCCAAGAGGACTTGAAAGCGGGGCAGAATTGCAGGAAACCGATTTCAGGAGGTAGACTGGAATTGCATTGAAAGCATATGAAAAGAGGCAGAACGTCCACAATGATGCACTTGGCCAAAAAGGGCGTATGCATTTTTTCCTGAATATATTCAGGAAAAAACGCATACGCCCTTTTTGGCCAACCAAGCAAGCTTGCAAAGGAAATCTGCACTACAATGAAGTCTCACTTCCCCCCGGTCAAAAGGGCCATCTGAAAAAAGTGTAAAACCCAGAAAGGCAGGACAGGCCATGGAGAACTGGGAGCCTTGTTATGCTGATGGGCGGGATGTAAATTGCCAACAGACACTCGGGAGAAGTGTATGGTGTTTCCTGAAACATCTAAAAAACAAAGCAACAGAGCCTAGGGCACTTCCACTTATGGTCCTATAGCTTAGGGAAATTAAAATCAAAAAGACACAGCCACCCCAAAGTTTGGGACGCATCTGTTTACAAGAACCTCGTTTACAGTACAAGTTCAACATCGCAGAAAGTGAAAAATGGATAAAGAAGTTGTGGTATTTACTTACAAAGCAATATCACTCAGCAATGAAATCTATGTCATCAGGCCCTTAGCAGCACAATGAGTGGATTCAGGTATGATGATTCTAACTGAAATAAGTCACACAGAAAAAGAAACATCATAAGATATCACTAATACACGGAATGTAAACTTGGCTACACAGGAACTGAATTCCAAAACAGAACAGGGTCTCAAATTTAGAAAACCAACTTATGCTTGCTTAAGGGGAAAGGTGAGTTGGGGTGCTGCATAAAACCAGAGATTGAAATGAGCACAGATAAAGTTCCTTAAGCCAAATATGGAATAGACAAGAGCTACTCCTTGCTCAACGAAATAGACTCAACACCCCATATTAAACGCCTAAGAATGTACCTGACTAGTAAGTATCTTAAAACCTATGGATTGCTATGTCTCCGAAAGAGAATCAAGCATGTGTACAGGGGCATAAACGCAGCAGTGATAGGATTGGAGAGGTTCGGTGAGCAAATGAAGACCCTTTGAAGTCATATTGCATGGTACCCATTACACGGGTCTCAACTCTCCAGGTTTAAGGTATTCTTCCTTCAGCTAAAACATGCATGTGGAACCCAGAGTATGATCAACCGTGTGAACGGGAGACGTGTTCAAATATGTCTCAGTTTTCCTCCCCTGGTACTCGGGTGCAACATTCCAGACGATTTACTAACACTCTCCCGACTTGGAGAGTCAGTCCCTTTAACCTCCTGTTTGGCCCAGTTTGCAATTTCTGCGGAAGATGAACAGGAATAGCGAGAACCAATGAGAGACTAGCTGGAGGTGTCTGGACGGGCAAATTTAACTCTCATTTCCCACCAGGAAGAGGAATTAACCAAAGGCTCAGCGTGCCGTGCCGGAACCAGATTAGGGCCTGAAGCCATCCTGCGGTGTTGCGGCCAGCTCAAAAGAAAGCGAGCTGAAGAAAGGAGCTCAGGGGCACTGCAATTCACAAACCTGCAGAGTTATAAATGACAGCTATCGTCCAAAAATATACTGAAGTAAGGCTGCCAAGAGGACTTGAAAGCAGGGCAGAATTGCAGGAAACCGATTTCAGGAGGTACACTGGAATTGCATTGAAAGCATAGGAAAAGAGGCAGAACGTCCACAATGATGCACTTGGCCAAAAACTGCGTATGCATTTTTTCCTGAATATATTCAGGAAAAAACGCATACGCCCTTTTTGGCCAACCAAGCAAGCTTGCAAAGGAAATCTGCACTACAATGAAGTCTCACTTCCCCCCGGTCAAAAGGGCCATCTGAAAAAAGTGTAAAATCCAGAAAGGCAGGACAGGCCATGGAGAACTGGGAGCCTTGTTATGCTCCTGGGCGGGATGAAAATTGCCAACAGACACTCGGGAGAAGTGTATGGTGTTTCCTGAAACATCTAAAAAACAAAGCAACAGAGCCTAGCGTACTTCCACTTATGGTCCTATAGCTTAGGGAAATTAAAATCAAAAAGACACAGCCACCCCAAAGTTTGGGACGTGTCTGTTTACAAGAACCTCATTTACAGTACAAGTTCAACATCGCAGAAATTGAAAAATGGATAAAGAAGTTGTGGTATTTACTTACAAAGAATTATCACTCAGCAATGAAATCTATGTCATCAGGTCCTTAGCAGCACAATGAGTGGATTCTGGTATGATGATTCTAACTGAAATAAGTCACACAGAAAAAGAAACATCATAAGATATCAGTAATACACGGAATGTAAACTTGGCTACACAGGAACTGAATTACAGAACAGAACAGGGTCTCAAATTTAGAAAACCAACTTATGCTTGCTTAAGGGGAAAGGTGAGTTGGGGTGCTGCATAAAACCAGAGATTGAAATGAGCACAGATAAAGTTCCTTAAGCCAAATATGGAATAGACAAGAGCTACTCCTTGCTCAACGAAATGGACTCAACATCCCATATTAAACGCCTAAGAATGTACCTGACTAGTAAGTATCTTAAAACCTTTGGATTGCTATGTCTCCAAAAGAGAATCAAGCGTGTATACAGGGGCATAAACGCAGCAGTGATAGGATTGGAGAGGATCAGTGACCAAATGAAGACCCTTTGAAGTCATATTGCATGGTACCCATTCCACGGGTTTCAACTACCCAGGTTTAAGGTATTCTTCCTTCAGCTAAAACATGCATGTGGAACCCAGAGTATGATCAACCGTGTGAATGGGAGACGTGTTCAAATATGTCTCAGTTTTCCTCCCTGGTACTCGGGTGCAACATTCCAGACGCTTTACTAACACTCTCCCCACTTGGAGAGTCAGCGCCTTTAACCTCCTGTTTGGCCCAGTTTGCAATTTCTGCGGAAGATGAACAGGAATAGCGAGAACCAATGAGAGACTAGCTGGAGGTGTCTGGACGGGCAAATTTAACTCTCATTTCCCACCAGGAAGAGGAATTAAACAAAGGCTCAGCGTGCCGTGCCGGAACAAGATTAGGGCCTGAAGCAATCCTGCGGTGTTGCGGCCAGCTCACAAGAAAGCGAGTTGAAGAAAGGAGCTCAGGGGCACTGTAATTCACAAACCTGCAGAGTTATAAATGACAACTATCGTCCAAAAATATACTGAAGTAAGGCTGCCTAGAGTAGTTGAAAGCAGGGCAGAATTGCAGGAAACCGATTTCAGGAGGTAGACTGGAATTGCATTGAAAGCATAGGAAAAGAGGCAGAACGTCCACAATGATGCACTTGGCCAAAAAGGGCATATGCGTTTTTTCCTGAATATATTCAGGAAAAAACGCATACGCCCTTTTTGGCCAACCAAGCAAGCTTGCAAAGGAAATCTGCACTACAATGAAGTCTCACTTCCCCCCGGTCAAAAGGCCCATCTGAAAACAATGTAAAATACAGAAAGTGAGGACAGGCCATGCAGAACTGGGAGCCTTGTTATGCTGATGGGCAGGATGTAAATTGCCAACAGCCACTGGGGAGAAGTGTATGGTGTTTCCTGAAACATCTAAAAAACAAAGCAACAGAGCCTAGGGCACTTCCACTTATGGTCCTATAGCTTAGGGAAATTAAAATCTAAAAGACACAGCCACCCCAAAGGTTGGGACGCCTCTGTTTATAAGAACCTCGTTTACCATACAAGTTCAATATCACAGAAAGTGAAAAATAGATAAAGATCTTGTGGAACTTACGTACAATGCAGTATCACTCAGCAATGAAATCTATGTCATCAGGCCCATAGCAGCATAATGAGTGGATTCAACTACGATGATTCCAACTGAAATAAGTCACAAAGAAAAAGAAACATCATAAGATATCACTAATACACAGAATGTAAACTTGGCTACACAGGAACTGAATTCCAAAAGAGAACAGGGTCTCAAATTTAGAAAACCAACTTATGCTTGCTTAAGGGGAAAGGTGAGTTGGGGTGCTGCATAAAACCAGAGATTGAAATGAGCACAGATAAAGTTCCTTAAGCCAAATATGGAATAGACAAGAGCTACTCCTTGCTCAACGAAATGGACTCAACACCCCATATTAAACGCCTAAGAATGTACCTGACTAGTAAGTATCTTAAAACCTATGGATTGCTATGTCTCCAAAAGAGAATCAAGCATGTGTACAGGGGTATAAACGCAGCAGTGATAGGATTGGAGAGGTTCGGTGAGCAAATGAAGACCCTTTGAAGTCATATTGCATGGTACCCATTCCACGGGTCTCAACTCTCCAGTTTTAAGGTATTCTACCTTCAGCTAAAACATGCATGTGGAACCCAGAGTATGATCAACTGTGTGATCGGGAGACGTGTTCAGATATGTCTCAGTTTTCGTCCCCTGGTACTTGAGTGCAACATTCCAGACGCTTTACTAACACTCTCCCCACTTGGAGAGTCAGTGCCTTTAACCTCCTGTTTGGCCCAGTTTGAAATTTCTGCGGAAGATGAACAGGTATAGGGAGAACCAATGAGAGACTAGCTGGAGGTGTCTGGACGGGCAAATTTAACTCTCATTTCCCACCAGGAAGAGGAATTAACCAAAGGCTCAGCGTGCCGTGCCGGAACCAGATTAGGGCCTGAAGCAATCCTGCGGTGTTGCGGCCAGCTCACAAGAAACCGAGTTGAAGAAAGGAGCTCAGGGGCACTGTAATTCACAAACCTGCAGAGTTATAAATGACAACTATCGTCCAAAAATATACTGAAGTTAGGCTGCCTAGAGGAGTTGAAAGCGGGGCAGAATTGCAGGAAACCGATTTCAGGAGGTAGACTGGAATTGCATTGAAAGCATAGGAAAAGAGGCAGAACGTCCACAATGATGCACTTGGCCAAAAAGGGCGTATGCGTTTTTTCCTGAATATATTCAGGAAAAAACGCATACGCCCTTTTTGGCCAACCAAGCAAGCTTGCAAAGGAAATCTGCACTACAATGAAGTCTCACTTCCCCCCGGTCAAAAGGGCCATCTGAACAAAGTATAAAATCCAGAAAGGCAGGACAGGCCATGGAGAACTGGGAGCCTTGTTATGCTGATGGGCGGGATGTAAATTGCCAACAGACACTCGGGAGAAGTGTATGGTGTTTCCTGAAACATCTAAAAAACAAAGCAACAGAGCCTAGGGCACTTCCACTTATGGTCCTATAGCTTAGGGAAATTAAAATAAAAAAGACACAGCCACCCCAATGTTTGGGACGCCTCTGTTTTCAAGAACCTCGTTTACAGTACAAGTTCAATATCGCAGAAAGTGAAAAATGGATAAAGAAGTTGTGGTATTTACTTACAAAGCAATATCACTCAGCAATGAAATCTATGTCATCAGGCCCTTAGCAGCACAATGAGTGTATTCAGGTATGGTGATTCTAACTGAAATAAGTCACACAGAAAAAGAAACACCAAAAAATATCACTAATACACTGAATGTAATCTTGGCTACAGAGGAACTGAATTACAAAACAGAACAGGGTCTCAAATTTAGAAAAGCAACTTATGCTTGCGTAAGGAGAAAGGTGAGTTGGGGTGCTGCATGAAACTAGAGACTGAAATGAGCACAGATAAATATCCTTAAGCCAAATATGGAATAGACAAGATCTACTCCTTGCTCAACGAAATGGACTCAACACCCCATATTAAACGCCTAAGAATGTACCTGACTAGTAAGTATCTTAAAACCGATGGATTGCTATGTCTCCAAAAGAGAATCAAGCGTGTGTACAGGGGCATAAACGCAGCAGTGATAGGATTGGAGAGGTTCGGTGAGCAAATGAAGACCCTTTGAAGCCATATTGCATGGTACCCATTCCACGGGTCTCAACTCTCCAGGTTTAAGGTATTCTTCCTTCAGCTAAAACATGCATGTGGAACCCAGAGTATGATCAACCATGTGAGCGGGAGACGTGTTCAAATATATCTCAGTTTTCGTACCCTGGTACTCGGGTGCAACATTCCAGACGCTTTACTAACACTCTCCCGACTTGGAGAGTCAGTCCCTTTAACCTCCTGTTTGGCCCAGTTTGCAATTTCTGCGGAAGATGAACAGGAATAGCGAGAACCAATGAGAGACTAGCTGGAGGTGTCTGGACGGGCAAATTTAACTCTCATTTCCAACCAGGAAGAGGAAATAACCAAAGGCTCAGCGTGCCGTGCCGGAACCAGATTAGGGCCTGAAGCCATCCTGCGGTGTTGCGGCCAGCTCAAAAGAAAGCGAGTTGAAGAAAGGAGCTCAGGGGCACTGTAATTCACAAACCTGCAGAGTTATAAATGACAGCTATCGTCCAAAAATATACTGAAGTAAGGCTGCCAAGAGGACTTGAAAGCAGGGCAGAATTGCAGGAAACCGATTTCAGGAGGTAGACTGGAATTGCATTGAAAGCATAGGAAAAGAGGCAGAACGTCCACAATGATGCACTTGGCCAAAAAGGGCGTATGCGTTTTTTCCTGAATATATTCAGGAAAAAACGCATACGCCCTTTTTGGCCAACCAAGCAAGCTTGCAAAGGAAATCTGCACTACAATGAAGTCTCACTTCCCCACGGTCAAAAGGGCCATCTGAAAAATGTGTAAAATCCAGAAAGGCAGGACAGGCCATGGAGAACTGAGAGCCTTGTTATGCTGATGGGCGGGATGTAAATTGCCAACAGACACTCCGGAGAAGTGTATGTTGTTTCCTGAAACATCTAAACAACAAAGCAACAGAGCCTAGGGCACTTCCACTTATGGTCCTATAGCTTAGGGAAATTAAAATCAAAAAGACACAGCCACCCCAAAGTTTGGGACGCGTCTGTTTACAAGAACCTCGTTTACCGTACAAGTTCAACATCGCAGAAAGTGAAAAATGGATAAAGAAGTTGTGGTATTTACTTACAAAGCAATATCACTCAGCAATGAAATCTATGTCATCAGGCCCTTAGCAGCACAATGAGTGGATTCAGGTATGATGATTCTAACTGAAATAAGTCACACAGAAAAAGAAACATCATAAGATATCAGTAATACACGGAATGTAAACTTGGCTACACAGGAACTGAATTACAGAACAGAACAGGGTCTCAAATTTAGAAAACCAATTTATGCTTCCTTAAGGGTAAAGGTGAGTTGGGGTGCTGCATAAAACCAGAGATTGAAATGAGCACAGATAAAGTTCCTTAAGCCAAATATGGAATAGACAAGGGCTACTCCTTGCTCAACGAAATGGACTCAACACCGCATATTAAACGCCTAAGAATGTACCTGACTAGTAAGTATCTTAAAACCTATGGATTGCTATGTCTCCAAAAGAGAATCAAGCATGTGTACAGGGGCATAAACGCAGCAGTGATAGGATTGGAGAGGTTCCGTGAGCAAACGAAGACCCTTTGAAGTCATATTGCATGGTACCCATTCCACGGGTTTCAACTACCCAGGTTTAATGTATTCTTCCTATAGCTAAAACATGCATGTGGAACCCAGAGTATGATCAACCATGTGAGCGGGAGACGTGTTCAAATATGTCTCAGTTTTCGTACCCTGGTACTTCAGTGCAACATTCCAGACGCTTTACTAACACTCTCCCGACTTGGAGCGTCAGTCCCTTTAACCTCCTGTTTGGCCCAGTTTGCAATTTCTGTGGAAGATGAACAGGAATAGCGAGAACCAATGAGAGACTAGCTGGAGGTGTCTGGACGGGCAAATATAACTCTCATTTCCCACCAGGAAGAGGAAATAACCAAAGGCTCAGCGTGCCGTGCCGGAACCAGATTAGGGCCTGAAGCCATCCTGCGGTGTTGCGGCCAGGTAACAAGAAAGCAAGTTGAAGAAAGGAGCTCAGGGGCACTGTAATTCACAAACCTGCAGAGATATAAATGACAGCTATCGTCCAAAAATATACTGAAGTAAGGCTGCCAAGAGGACTTGAAAGCGGGGCAGAATTGCAGGAAACCGATTTCAGGAGGTAGACTGGAATTGCATTGAAAGCATAGGAAAAGAGGCAGAACGTCCACAATGATGCACTTGGCCAAAAAGGGCGTATGCGTTTTTTCCTGAATATATTCAGGAAAAAACGCAAACGCACTTTTTGGCCAACCAAGCAAGCTTGCAAAGGAAATCTGCACTACAATGAAGTCTTACTTCCCCCCGGTCAAAAGGGCCATCTGAAAAAAGTATAAAATCCAGAAAGGCAGGACAGGCCATGGAGAACTGGGAGCCTTGTTATGCTGATGGGCGGGATGAAAATTGCCAACAGACACTCGGGAGAAGTGTATGGTGTTTCCTGAAACATCTAAAAAACAAAGCAACAGAGCCTAGGGCACTTCCACTTATGGTCCTATAGCTTAGGGAAATTAAAATCAAAAAGACACAGCCACCCCAAAGTTTGGGACGCCTCTGTTTACAAGAACCTCGTTTACCGTACAAGTTCAATATCACAGAAAGTGAAAAATGTATAAAGAACTTGTGGTACTTACGTACAATGCAGTATCACTCAGCAATGAAATCTATGTCATCAGGCCCGTAGCAGCACAATGAGTGGATTCAGGTACGATGATTCTAACTGAAATAAGTCACACAGAAAAAGAAACATCATAAGATATCACTAATACACGGAATGTAAACTTGGCTGCACAGGAACTGAATTCCAAAACAGAACAGGGTCTCAAATTTAGAAAACCAACTTATGCTAGCTTAAGGGGAAAGGTGAGTTGGGGTGATGCATAAAACCAGAGATTGAAATGAGCACAGATAAAGTTCCTTAAGCCAAATATGGAATAGACAAGAGCTACTCCTTGCTCAACGAAATGGACTCAACACCCCATATTAAACGCCTAAGAATGTACCTGACTAGTAAGTATCTTAAAACCTATGGATTGCTACGTCTCCAAAAGAGAATCAAGAGTGTGTTCAGGGGCATAAACGCAGCAGTGATAGGATTGGAGAGGTTCGGTGAGCAAATGAAGACCCTTTGAAGTCATATTGCATGGTACCCATTAAACGGGTTTCAACTACCCAGGTTTAAGGTATTCTTCCTTCAGCTAAAACATGCACGTGGAACCTTGAGTATGATCAACCATGTGATCGGGAGACGTGTTCAAATATGTCTCAGTTTTCCTCCCCTGGTACTCGGGTGCAACATTCCAGACCCTTTACTAACACTCTCCCCACTTGGAGAGTCAGCGCCTTTAACCTCCTGTTTGGCCCAGTTTGCAATTTCTGCGGAAGATGAACAGGAATAGCGAGAACCAATGAGAGACTAGCTGGAGGTGTCTGGACGGGCAAATTTAACTCTGATTTCCCACCAGGAAGAGGAAATACCCAAAGGCTCAGCGTGCCTTGCCGGAACCAGATTAGGGCCTGAATCCATCCTGCGGTGTTGCGGCCAGGTCACAAGAAAGCGAGTTGAAGAAAGGAGCTCAGGGGCACTGTAATTCACAAACCTGCAGAGTTATAAATGACAACTATCGTCCAAAAATATACTGAAGTAAGGCTGCCAAGAGGACTTGAAAGCGGGGCAGAATTGCAGGAAACCGATTTCAGGAGGTAGACTGGAATTGCATTGAAAGCATAAGAAAAGAGGCAGAACGTCCACAATGATGCACTTGGCCAAAAAGGGCGTATGCGTTTTTTCCTGAATATATTCAGGAAAAAACGCATACGCACTTTTTGGCCAACCAAGCAAGCTTGCAAAGGAAATCTGCAGTACAATGAAGTCTCACTTCCCCACGGTCAAAAGGGCCATCTGAAAAAAGTGTAAAATCCAGAAAGGCAGGACAGGCCATGGAGAACTGGGAGCCTTGTTATGCTGATGGGCGGGATGTAAATTGCGAACAGACACTCCGGAGAAGTGTATGGTGTTTCCTGAAACATCTAAAAAACAAAGCAACAGAGCCTAGGGCACTTCCACTTATGGTCCTATAGCTTAGGGAAATTAAAATCAAAAAGACACAGCCACCCCAAAGTTTGGGACGCCTTTGTTTACAAGAACCTCGTTTACAGTACAAGTTCAACATCGCGGAAAGTGAAAAATGGATAAAGAAGTTGTGGTATTTACTTACAAAGCACTATCACTCAGCAA
The DNA here is from genome assembly GCF_964374135.1 of Grampus griseus. Classification (NCBI taxonomy): domain Eukaryota; kingdom Metazoa; phylum Chordata; class Mammalia; order Artiodactyla; family Delphinidae; genus Grampus; species Grampus griseus. The sequence continues at coordinate 364,130 of NW_028133394.1, read as the reverse complement.
TGAAATCTATGTCATCAGGCCCTTAGCAGCACAATGAGTGGATTCAGGTATGATGATTCTAACTGAAATAAGTCACACAGAAAAAGAAACATCATAAGATATCAGTAATACACGGAATGTAAACTTGGCTACACAGGAACTGAATTACAGAACAGAACAGGGTCTCAAATTTAGAAAACCAACTTATGCTTGCTTAAGGGGAAAGGTGAGTTGGGGTGCTGCATAAAACCAGAGATTGAAATGAGCACAGATAAAGTTCCTTAAGCCAAATATGGAATAGACAAGAGCTACTCCTTGCTCAACGAAATGGACGGAACACCCCATATTAAACGCCTAAGAATGTACCTGACTAGTAAGTATCTTAAAACCTATGGATTGCTATGTCTCCGAAAGAGAATCAAGCATGTGTACAGGGGAATAAACGCAGCAGTGATAGGATTGTAGAGGTTCGGTGAGCAAATGAAGACCCTTTAAAGTCATATTGCATGGTACCCATTCCAAGGGTCTCAACTCTCCAGGTTTAAGGTATTCCTCCTTCAGCTAAAACATTCATCTGGAACCCAGAGTATGATCAACCGTGTGAACGGGAGACGTGTTCAAATATGTCTCAGTTTTCCTCCCCTGGTACTCGGGTGCAACATTCCAGACGCTTTACTAACACTCTCCCCACTTGGAGAGTCAGCGCCTTTAACCTCCTGTTTGGCCCAGTTTGCAATTTCTGCGGAAGATGAACAGGAATAGGGAGAACCAATGAGAGACTAGCTGGAGGTGTCTGGACGGGCAAATTTAACTCTCATTTCCCACCAGGAAGAGGAAATAACCAAAGGCTCAGCTGCCGTGCCGGAACCAGATTAGGGCCTGAAGCCATCCTGAGGTGTTGCGGCCAGCTCAAAAGAAAGCGAGTTGAAGAAAGGAGCTCAGGGGCACTGTAATTCACAAACCTGCAGAGTTATAAATGACAGCTATCGTCCAAAAATATACTGAAGTAAGGCTGCCAAGAGGACTTGAAAGTGGGCAGAATTGCAGGAAACCGATTTCAGGAGGTAGACTGGAATTGCATTGAAAGCATAGGAAAATAGGCAGAACGTCCACAATGATGCACTTGGCCAAAAAGGGCGTATGCGTTTTTTCCTGAATATATTCAGGAAAAAACGCATACGCGCTTTTTGGCCAACCAAGCAAGCTTGCAAAGGAAATCTGCACTACAATGAAGTCTCACTTCCCCCTGGTCAAAAGGGCCATCTAAAAAAAGTGTAAAATCCAGAAAGGCAGGACAGGCCATGGAGAACTGGGAGCCTTGTTATGCTGATGGGCGGGATGGAAATTGCCAACAGACACTCGGGAGAAGTGTATGGTGTTTCCTGAAACATCTAAAAACCAAAGCAACAGAGCCTAGGGCACTTCCACTTATGGTCCTATAGCTTAGGGAAATTAAAATCAAAAAGACTCAGCCACCCCAAAGTTTGGGACGTCTCTGCTTACAAGAACCTCGTTTACCGTACAAGTTCAATATCACAGAAAGTGAAAAATGGATAAAGAACTTGTGGTACTTATGTACAATGCAGTATCACTCAGCAATGAAATCTGTGTCATCAGGCCCTTAGCAGCACAATGAGTGGATTCAGTTATGATGATTCTAACTGAAATAAGTCACACAGAAAAAGAAACATCATAAGATATCAGTAATACACGGAATGTAAACTTGGCTACACAGGAACTGAATTCCAAAACAGGACAGGGTCTCAAATTTAGAAAACCAACTTATGCTTGCTTCAGGGGAAAGGTGAGTTGGGGTGCTGCATAAAACCAGAGATTGAAATGAGCACAGATAAAGTTCCTTAAGCCAAATATGGAATAGACAAGAGCTACTCCTTGCTCAAGGAAATGGACTCAACACCCCATATTAAAAGCCTAAGAATGTACCTGACTAGTAAGTATCTTAAATCCTATGGATTGCTATGTCTCCGAAAGAGAATCAAGCATGTGTACAGGGGAATAAACGCAGCAGTGATAGGATTGGAGAGGTTCGGTGAGCAAATGAAGACCCTTTGAAGTCATATTGCATGGTACCCATTCCACGGGTCTCAACTCTCCAGGTTTAAGGTATTCTTCCTTCAGCTAAAACATGCATGTGGAACCCAGAGTATGATCAACCGTGTGAACGGGAGACGTGTTCAAATATGTCTCAGTTTTCGTCCCCTGGTACTTGGGTGCAACATTCCAGACGCTTTACTAACACTGTCCCCACTTGGAGAGTCAGCGTCTTTAACCTCCTGTTTGGCCCAGTTTGCAATTTCTGCGGAAGATGAACAGGAATAGCGAGAACCAATGAGAGACTAGCTGGAGGTGTCTGGACGGGCAAATTTAACTCTCATTTCCCACCAGGAACAGGAATTAACCAAAGGCTCAGTGTGCCTTTCCAGAACCAGATTAGGACCTGAAGCCATCCTGCGGTGTTTCGGCCAGGTCACAAGAAAGCGAGTTGAAGAAAGGAGCTCAGGGGCACTGTAATTCACAAACCTGCAGAGTTATAAATGACAGCTATCGTCCAAAAATATACTGAAGTAAGGCTGCCAAGAGGACTTGAAAGTGGGGCAGAATTGCAGGAAACCGATTTCAGGAGGTAGACTGGAATTGCATTGAAAGCATAGGAAAAGAGGCAGAACGTCCACAATGATGCACTTGGCCAAAAAGGGCATATGTGTTTTTTCCTGTATATATTCAGGAAAAAACGCATACGCCCTTTTTGGCCAACCAAGCAAGCTTGCAATGGAAATCTGCACTACAATGAAGTCTCACTTCCCCCCGGTCAAAAGGGCCATCTGAAAAAAGTGTAAAATCCAGAAAGGCAGGACAGGCCATGGAGAACTGGGAGCCTTGTTATGCTGATGGGTGGGATGGAAATTGCCAACAGACACTCGGGAGAAGTGTATGGTGTTTCCTGAAACATCTAAAAAACAAAGCAACAGAGCCTAGGGCAATTCCACGTATGGTCCTATAGCTTAGGGAAATTAAAATCAAAAAGACACAGCCACCCCAAAGTTTGGGACGCCTCTGTTTACAAGAACCTCGTTTACAGTAGAAGTTCAACATCGCAGAAAGTGAAAAATGGATAAAGAAGTTGTGGTATTTACTTACAAAGCAATATCACTCAGCAATGAAATCTATGTCATCAGGCCCTTAGCAGCACAATGAGTGGATTCAGGTATGATGATTCTAACTGAAATAAGTCACACAGAAAAAGAAACATCATAAGATATCAGTAATACACGGAATGTAAACTTGGCTACACAGGAACTGAATTACAGAACAGAACAGGGTCTCAAATTTAGAAAAACAACATATGCTTGCTTAAGGGTAAAGGTGAGTTGGGGTGCTGCATAAAACCAGAGATTGAAATGAGCACAGATAAAGTTCCTTAAGCCAAATATGGAATAGACAAGAGCTACTCCTTGCTCAACGAAATGGACTCAACACCACATATTAAACGCCTAAGAATGTACCTGACTAGTAAGTATCTTAAAACCTATGGATTGCTATGTCTCCGAAAGAGAATCAAGCATGTGTACAGGGGCATAAACGCAGCAGTGATAGGATTGGAGAGGTTCGGTGAGCAAATGAAGACCCTTTGAAGTCATATTGCATGGTACCCATTCCACGGGTTTCAACTACCCAGGTTTAAGGTATTCTTCCTTCAGCTAAAACATGCATGTGGAACCTAGAGTATGATCAACCGTGTGATCGGGAGATGTGTTCAAATATGTCTCAGTTTTCGTACCATGGTACTCGGGTGCAACATTCCAGACGCTTTACTAACACTCTCCCCACTTGGAGAGTCAGCGCCTTTAAGCTCCTGTTTGGCCCAGTTTGCAATTTCTGCGGAAGATGAACAGGAATAGGGAGAACCAATGAGAGACTAGCTGGAGGTGTCTGGACGGGCAAATTTAACTCTCATTTCCCACCAGGAAGAGGAAATAACCAAAGGCTCAGCGTGCCGTGCCAGAACCAGATTAGGGCCTGAAGCCATCCTGCGGTGTTGCAGCCTGCTCAAAAGAAAGCGAGTTGAAGACAGGAGCTCAGGGGCACTGTAATTCACAAACCTGCAGAGTTATAAATGACAGCTATCGTCCAAAAATATACTGAAGTAAGGCTGCCAAGAGGACTTGAAAGCGGGGCAGAATTGCAGGAAACTGATTTCAGGAGGCAGACTGGAACTGCATAGAAAGCAAAGGAAAAGAGGCAGAACGTCCACAATGATGCACTTGGCCAAAAAGGGCGTATGCGTTTTTTCCTGAATATATTCAGGAAAAAACGCATACGCCCTTTTTGGCCAACCAAGCAAGCTTGCAAAGGAAATCTGCACTACAATGAAGTCTCACTTCCCCCCGGTCAATAGGGCCATCTGAAAAAAGTGTAAAATCCAGAAAGGCAGGACAGGCCATGGAGAACTGGGAGCCTTGTTATGCTGATGGGCGGGATGTAAATTGCCAACAGACACTAGGGAGAAGTGTATGGTGTTTCCTGAAACATGTAAAAAACAAAGCAACAGAGCCTAGGGCACTTCCACTTATGGTCCTATAGCTTAGGGAAATTAAAATCAAAAAGACACAGCCACCCCGAAGTTTGGGACGTCTCTGTTTACAAGAACCTCATTTACCATACAAGTTCAATATCACAGAAAGTGAAAAATGGATAAAGAACATGTGGTACTTACGTACAATGCAGTATCACTCAGCAATGAAATCTATGTCATCAGGCCCGTAGCAGCATAATGAGTAGATTCAGGTACGATGATTCTAACTGAAATAAGTCACACAGAAAAAGAAACATCATAAGATATCACTAATACACGGAATGTAAACTTGGCTACACAGGAACTGAATTCCAAAACAGAACAGTGTCTCAAATTTAGAAAACCAACTTATGCTTGCTTAAGGGGAAAGGTGAGTTGGGGTGCTGCATAAAACCAGAGATTGAAATGAGCACAGATAAAGTTCCTTAAGCAAATATGGAATAGACAAGAGCTACTCCTTGCTCAACGAAATGGACTCAACACCCCATATTAAACGCCTAAGAATGTACCTGACTAGTAAGTATCTTAAAACCTATGGATTGCTATGTCTCCAAAAGAGAATCAACCGTGTGTACAGGGGCATAAACGCAGCAGTGATAGGATTGGAGAGGTTTGGTGAGCAAATGAAGACCCTTTGAAGTCATATTGCATGGTACCCATTCCACGGGTTTCAACTCTCCAGGTTTAAGGTATTCTTCCTTCAGCTAAAACATGCATGTGGAACCCATAGTATGATCAATCATGTGAACGGGAGACGTGTTGAAATATGTCTCAGTTTTCCTCCCCTGGTACTCGGGTGCAACATTCCAGACGCTTTACTAACACTCTCCCGACTTGGAGAGTCAGTCCCTTTAACCTCCTGTTTGGCCCAGTTTGCAATTTCTGCGGAAGATGAACAGGAATAGCGAGAACCAATGAGAGACTAGCTGGAGGTGTCTGGACGGGCAAATTTAACTCTCATTTCCCACCAGGAAGAGGAATTAACCAAAGGCACAGCGTGCCATGCCGGAACCAGATTAGGGCCTGAAGCCATCCTGCGGTGTTGCGGCCCGGTCACAAGAAAGCGAGTTGAAGAAAGGAGCTCAGGGGCACTGTAATTCACAAACCTGCAGAGTTATAAATGACAGCTATCGTCCAAAAATATACTGAAGTAAGGCTGCCAAGAGGACTTGAAAGCGGGGCAGAATTGCAGGAAACCGATTTCAGGAGGTAGACTGGAATTGCATTGAAAGCATAGGAAAAGAGGCAGAACGTCCACAATGATGCACTTGGCCAAAAAGGGCGTATGCGTTTTTTCCTGAATATATTCAGGAAAAAACGCATACGCACTTTTTGGCCAACCAAGCAAGCTTGCAAAGGAAATCTGCACTACAATGAAGTCTCACTTCCCCCCGGTCAAAAGGGCCATCTGAAAAAAGTGTAAAATCCAGAAAGGCAGGACAGGCCATGGAGAACTGGGAGCCTTGTTATGCTGATGGGCGGGATGGAAATTGCCAACAGACACTCGGGAGAAGTGTATGGTGTTTCCTGAAACATCTAAAAAACAAAGCAACAGAGCCAAGGGCACTTCCACTTATGGTCCTATAGCTTAGGGAAATTAAAATCAAAAAGACACAGCCACCCCAAAGTTTGGGACGCCTCTGTTTACAAGAACCTCGTTTACCGTACAAGTTCAACATCGCAGAAAGTGAAAAATGGATAAAGAAGTTGTGGTATTTACTTACAAAGCAATATCACTCAGCAATGAAATCTATGTCATCAGGCCCTTAGCAGCACAATGAGTGGATTCAGGTACGATGATTCTAACTGAAATAAGTCACACAGAAAAAGAAACATCATAAGATATCAGTAATACACGGAATGTAAACTTGGCTACACAGGAACTGAATTACAGAACAGAACAGGGTCTCAAATTTAGAAAACCAACTTTTGCTTGCTTAAGGGGAAAGGTGAGTTGGGGTGCTTCATAAAACCAGAGATTGAAATGAGCACAGATAAAGTTCCTTAAGCCAAATATGGAATAGACAAGAGCTACTCCTTGCTCAACAAAATGGATTCAACACCGCATATTAAACGCCTAAGAATGTACTTGACTAGTAAGTATCTTAAAACCTATGGATTGCTTTGCCTCCAAAACAGAATCAAGCGTGTGTACAGGGGCATAAACGCAGCAGTGATAGGATTGGAGAGGTTCGGTGAGCAAATGAAGACCCTTTGAAGTCATATTGCATGGTACCCATTCCACGGGTCTCAACTCTCCAGGTTTAAGGTATTCTTCCTTCAGCTAAAACATGCATGTGGAACCCAGAGTACGATCAACCGTGTGAACGGGAAACGTGTTCAAATATGTCTCAGTTTTCCTCCCCTGGTACTCGGGTGCAACATTCCAGACGCTTTACTAACACTCTCCCCACTTGGAGAGTCAGCGCCTTTAACCTACTGTTTGGCCCAGTTTGCAATTTCTGCGGAAGATGAACAGGAATAGGGAGAACCAATGAGAGACTAGCTGGAGGTGTCTGGACGGGCAAATTTAACTCTCATTTCCCACCAGGAAGAGGAATTAACCAAAGGCACAGCGTGCCATGCCGGAACCAGATTAGGGCCTGAAGCCATCCTGCGGTGTTGCGGCCAGGTCACAAGAAAGCGAGTTGAAGAAAGGAGCTCAGGGGCACTGTAATTCACAAACCTGCAGAGTTATAAATGACAGCTATCGTCCAAAAATATACTGAAGTAAGGCTGCCAAGAGGACTTGAAAGCGGGGCAGAATTGCAGGAAACCGATTTCAGGAGGTAGACTGGAATTGCATTGAAAGCATAGGAAAAGAGGCAGAACGTCCACAATGATGCACTTGGCCAAAAAGGGCGTATGCGTTTTTTCCTGAATATATTCAGGAAAAAACGCATACGCCCTTTTTGGCCAACCAAGCAAGCTTGCAAAGGAAATCTGCACTACAATGAAGTCTCACTTCCCCCCGGTCAAAAGGGCCATCTGAAAAAAGTGTAAAATCCAGAAAGGCAGGACAGGCCGTGGAGAACTGGGAGCCTTGTTATGATGATGGGCGGGATGGAAATTGCCAACAGACACTCGGGAGAAGTGTATGGTGTTTCCTGAAACATCTAAAAAACAAAGCAACAGAGCCAAGGGCACTTCCACTTATGGTCCTATAGCTTAGGGAAATTAAAATCAAAAAGACACAGCCACCCCAAAGTTTGGGATGCCTCTGTTTACAAGAACCTCGTTTACCGTACAAGTTCAACATTGCAGAAAGTGAAAAATGGATAAAGAAGTTGTGGTATTTACTTACAAAGCAATATCACTCAGCAATGAAATCTATGTCATCAGGCACTTAGCAGCACAATGAGTGGATTCAGGTATGATGATTCTAACTGAAATAAGTCACACAGAAAAAGAAACATCATAAGTTATCACTAATACACGGAATGTAAACTTGGCTACACAGGAACTGAATTCCAAAACAGAACAGGGTCTCAAATTTAGAAAACCAACTTATGCTTGCTTAAGCGGAAAGGTGAGTTGGGGTGCTGCATAAAGCCAGAGATTGAAATGAGCACAGATAAAGTTCCTTAAGCCAAATATGGAATAGACAAGAGCTACTCCTTGCTCAATGAAATGGACTCAACACCGCATATTAAACGCCTAAGAATGTACCTGACTAGTAAGTATCTTAAAACCTATGGATTGCTATGTCTCCGAAAGAGAATCAAGCGTGTGTACAGGGGCATAAATGCAGCAGTGATAGGATTGGAGAGGTTCGGTGAGCAAATGAAGACCCTTTGAAGTCATATTGCATGGTACCCATTCCACGGGTTTCAACTGCCCAGGTTTAAGGTATTCTTCCTTCAGCTAAAACATGCATGTGGAACCTAGAGTATGATCAACCATGTGATTGGGAGCCGTGTTCAAATATGTCTCAGTTTTCATACCCTGGTACACGGTTGCAACATTCCAGACGCTTTACTAACACTCTCCCCACTTGGAGAGTCAGCGCCTTTAACCTCCTGTTTGGCCCAGTTTGCAATATCTGCGGAAGATGAACAGGAATAGGGAGAACCAATGAGAGACTAGCTGGAGGTGTCTGGACGGGCAAATTTAACTCTCATTTCCCACCAGGAAGAGGAAATAACCAAAGGCTCAGCGTGCCGTGCCGCAAACAGATTAGGGCCTGAAGCCATCCTGCGGTGTTGCGGCCAGCTCAAAAGAAAGCGAGTTGAAGAAAGGAGCTCAGGGGCACTGTAATTCACAAACCTGCAGAGTTATAAATGACAGCTATCGTCCAAAAATATACTGAAGTAAGGCTGCCAAGAGGACTTGAAAGAGGGGCAGAATTGCAGGAAACCGATTTCAGGAGGTAGACTGGAATTGCATTGAAAGCATAGGAAAAGAGGCAGAACGTCCACAATGATGCACTTGGCCAAAAAGGGTGTAAATGTTTTTTCCTGAATATATTCAGGAAAAAACGCATACGCACTTTTTGGCCAACAAAGCAAACTTGCAAAGGAAATCTGAACTACAATGAAGTCTCACTTCCCCCCGGTAAAAAGGGCCATCTGAAAAAAGTGTAAAATCCAGAAAGGCAGGACAGGCCATGGAGAACTGGGAGCCTTGTTATGCTGATGGGCGGGATGTAAATTGCCAGCAGACACTCGGGAGAAGTGTATGGTGTTTCCTGAAACATCTAAAAAACAAAGCAACAGAGCCTAGGGCACTTCCACTTATGGTCCTATAGCTTAGGGAAATTAAAATCAAAAAGACACAGCCACCCCAAAGTTTGGGACGCCTCTGTTTACAAGAAACTCGTTTACCATACAAGTTCAATATCACAGAAAGTGAAAAATGGATAAAGAACTTGTGGTACTTACGTACAATACAGCATCACTCAGCAATGAAATCTATGTCATCAGGCCCGTAGCAGCATAATGAGTGGATTCAGATACGATGATTCTAACTGAAATAAGTCACACAGAATAAGAAACATCATAAGATATCACTAATACACAGAATGTAAACTTGGCTACACAGGAACTAAATTCCAAAACAGAACAGGGTCTCAAATTTAGAAAACCAACTTATTCTTGCTTAAGGGGAAAGGTGAGTTGGAGTGCTGCATAAAAGCAGAGATTGAAATGAGCACAGATAAAGTTCCTTAAGCCAAATATGGAATAGACAAGAGCTACTCCTTGCTCAACGAAATGGACTCAACACCGCATATTAAACGCCTAAGAATGTACCTGACTAGTAAGTATCTTAAAACCTATGGATTGCTATGTCTCCAAAAGAGAATCAAACGTGTGTACAGGGGCATAAACACAGCAGTGATAGGATTGGAGAGGTTCGGTGAGCAAATGAAGACCCTTTGAAGTCATATTGCATGGTATCCATTCCACGCGTCTCAACTCTCCAGGTTTAAGGTATTCTTCCTTCAGCTAAAACATGCATGTGGAACCCAGAGTATGATCAACCGTGTGAACGGGAGACGTGTTTAAATATGTCTCAGTTTTCCTCCCCTGGTACTCGGGTGCAACATTGCAGACGCTTTACTAACACTCTCCCGACTTGGAGAGTCAGTCCCTTTAACCTCCTGTTTGGCCCAGTTTGCAATTTCTGCGGAAGATGAACAGGAATAGGGAGAACCAATGAAAGACTAGCTGGAGGTGTCTGGACGGGCAAATTTAACTCTCATTTCCCACCAGGAAGAGGAAATAACCAAAGGCTCAGCGTGCCGTGCCAGAACCAGATTAGGGCCTGAAGCCATCCTGCGGTGTTGCGGCCAGCTCACAAGAAAGCGAGTTGAAGAAAGGAGCTCAGGGGCACTGTAATTCACAAACCTGCACAGTTATAAATGACAGCTATCATCCAAAAATATACTGAAGTAAGGCTGCCAAGAGGACTTGAAAGCGGGGCAGAATTGCAGGAAACCGATTTCAGGAGGTAGACTCGAATTGCATTGAAAGCATAGGAAAAGAGGCAGAACGTCCACAATGATGCACTTCGCCAAAAAGGGCGTATGCGTTTTTTCCTGAATATATTTAGGAAAAAACGCATACGCCCTTTTTGGCCAACCAAGCAAGCTTGCAAAGGAAATCTGCACTACAATGAAGTCTCACTTCCCCCCGGTCAAAAGGGCCATCTGAAAAAAGTGTAAAATCCAGAAAGGCAGGACAGGCCATGGAGAACTGGGAGCCTTGTTATGCTGATGGGCGGGATGTAAATTGCCAACAGACACTCGGGAGAAGTGTATGGTGTTTCCTGAAATATCTAAAAAACAAAGCAACAGAGGCTAGGGCAATTCCACTTATGGTCCTATAGCTTAGGGAAATTAAAATCAAAAAGACACAGCCACCCCAAAGTTTGGGACGCCTCTGTTTACAAGAACCTCGTTTACCGTACAAGTTCAATACCACAGAAAGTGAAAAATGGATAAAGAACTTGTGGTACTTACGTACAATGCAGTATCACTCAGCAATGAAATCTATGTCATCAGGCCCGTAGCAGCATAATGAGTGGATTCAGGTACGATGATTCTAACTGAAATAAGTCACACAGAAAAAGAAACATCATAAGATATCACTAATACACGGAATGTAAACTTGGCTACACAGGAACTGAATTCCAAAACAGAACAGTGTCTCAAATTTAGAAAAGCAACTTATGCTTGCTTAAGGGGAAAGGTGAGTTGGGGTGCTGCATAAAACCAGAGATTGAAATGAGCACAGATAAAGTTCCTTAAGCCAAATATGGAATAGTCAAGAGCTACTCCTTGCTCAACGAAATGGACTCAACACCGCATATTAAACGCCTAAGAATGTACCTGACTAGTAAGTATCTTAAAACCTATGGATTGCTATGTCTCCGAAAGAGAATCAAGCGTGTGTACAGGGGCATAAACGCAGCAGTGATAGGATTGGAGAGGTTCGGTGAGCAAATGAAGACCCTTTGAAGTCATATTGCATGGTACCCATTCCACGGGTTTCAACTACCCAGGTTTAAGGTATTCTGCCTTCAGCTAAAACATGCATGTGGAACCTAGAGTATGATCAACCATGTGATCGGGAGACGTGTTCAAATATGTCTCAGTTTTCCTCCCCTGGTACTCGGGTGCAACATTCCAGACGCTTTACTAACACTCTCCCGAATTGGAGAGTCAGTCCCTTTAACCTCCTGTTTGGCCCAGTTTGCAATTTCTGCGGAAGATGAACAGGAATAGCGAAAACCAATGAGAGACTAGCTGGAGGTGTCTGGACAGGCAAATTTAACTCTCATTTCCCACCAGGAAGAGGAATTAACCAAAGGCTCAGCGTGCCGTGCCAGAACCAGATTAGGGCCTGAAGCCATCCTGCGGTGTTGCGGCCAGGTCACAAGAAAGCGAGTTGAAGAAAGGAGCTCAGGGGCACTGTAATTCACAAACCTGCAGAGTTATAAATGACAGCTATCGTCCAAAAATATACTGAAGTAAGGCTGCCAAGAGGACTTGAAAGCGGGGCAGAATTGCAGGAAACCGATTTCAGGAGGTAGACTGGAATTGCATTGAAAGCATAGGAAAAGAGGCAGAACGTCCACAATGATGCACTTGGCCAAAAGGGGCGTATGCGTTTTTTCCTGAATATATTCAGGAAAAAACGCATACGCCCCTTTTGGCCAACCAAGCAAGCTTGCAAAGGAAATCTGCACTACAATGAAGTCTCACTTCCCCCCGGTCAAAAGGGCCATCTGAAAAAAGTGTAAAATCCAGAAAGGCAGGACAGGCCATGGAGAACTGGGAGCCTTGTTATGCTGATGGGCGGGATGTAAATTGCCAACAGACACTCGGGAGAAGTGTATGGTGTTTCCTGAAACATCTAAAAAACAAAGCAACAGAGCCTAGGGCACTTCCACTTATGGTCCTATAGCTTAGGGAAATTAAAATCAAAAAGACACAGCCACCCCAAAGTTTGGTACGCCTCTGTTTACAAGAACCTCGTTTACCGTACAAGTTCAATACCACAGAAAGTGAAAAATGGATAAAGAACTTGTGGTACTTACGTACAATGCAGTATCACTCAGCAATGAAATCTATGTCATCAGGCCCGTAGCAGCATAATGAGTGGATAGAGGTACGATGATTCTAACTGAAATAAGTCACACAGAATAAGAAACATCATAAGATATCACTAATACACAGAATGTAAACTTGGCTACACAGGAACTGAATTCCAAAACAGAACAGGGTCTCAAATTTAGAAAACCAACTTATGCTTGCTTAAGGGGAAAGGTGAGTTGGTGTGCTGCATAAAACCAGAGATTGAAATGAGCACAGATAAAGTTCCTTAAGCCAAATATGGAATAGACCAGAGCTACTCCTTGCTCAACGAAATGGACTCAACACCCCATATTAAACGCCTAAGAATGTACCTGACTAGTAAGTATCTTAAAACCTATGGATTGCTATGTCTCCAAAAGAGAATCAAGCGTGTGTACAGGGGCATAAACGCAGCAGGCATAGGATTGGAGAGGTTCGGTGAGCAAATGAAGACCCTTTGAAGACATATTGCATGGTACCCACTCCACGGATCTCAACTCTCCAGGTTTAAGGTATTCTTCCTTCAGCTAAAACATGCATGTGAAACCCAGAGTATGATCAACCGTGTGAACGGGAGACATGTTCAAATATGTCTCAATTTGCCTCCCCTGGTACTCGGGTGCAACATTCCAGACGCTTTACTAACACTCTCCCGACTTGGAGAGTCAGTCCCTTTAACCTCCTGTTTGGCCCAGTTTGCAATTTCTGCGGAAGATGAACAGGAATAGGGAGAACCAATGAGAGACTAGCTGGAGGTGTCTGGACGGGCAAATTTAACTCTCATTTCCCACCAGGAAGAGGAAATAACCAAAGGCTCAGCTGCCGTGCCGGAACCAGATTAGTGCCTGAAGCCAACCTGCGGTGTTGCGGCCAGCTCAAAAGAAAGCGAGTTGAAGAAAGGAGCTCAGGGGCACTGCAATTCACAAACCTGCAGAGTTATAAATGACAGCTATCGTCCAAAAATATACTGAAGTAAGGCTGCCAAGAGGACTTGAAAGCGGGGCAGAATTGCAGGAAACCGATTTCAGGAGGTAGACTGGAATTGCATTGAAAGCATAGGAAAAGAGGCAGAACGTCCACAATGATGCACTTGGCCAAAAAGGGCGTAAGCGTTTTTTCCTGAATATATTCAGGAAAAAATGCATACGCCCTTATTGGCCAACCAAGCAAACTTGCAAAGGAAATCTGCACTACAATGAAGTCTCACTTCCCCCCGGTCAAAAGGGCCATCTGAAAAAAGTGTAAAATCCAGAAAGGCAGGACAGGCCATGGAGAACTGGGAGCCTTGTTATGCTGATGGGCGGGATGTAAATTGCCAACAGACACACGGGAGAAGTGTATGGTGTTTCCTGAAACATCTAAAAAACAAAGCAACAGAGCCTAGGGCACTTCCACTTATGGTCCTATAGCTTAGGGAAATTAAAATCAAAAAGACACAGCCACCCCAAAGTTTGGGACGCCTCTGTTTACAAGAACCTCGTTTACAGTAGAAGTTCAACATCACAGAAAGTGAAAAATGGATAAAGAACTTATGTTACTTACGTACAATGCAGTATCACTCAGCAATGAAATCTATGTCATCAGGCCCGTAGCAGCATAATGAGTGGATTCAGGTACGATGATTCTAACTGAAATAAGTCACACAGAAAAAGAAACATCATAAGATATCAGTAATACACGGAATGTAAACTTGGCTACACAGGAACTGAATTCCAAAACAGAACAGGGTCTCAAATTTAGAAAACCAACTTATGCTTGCTTAAGGGGAAAGGTGAGTTGGTGTGCTGCATAAAACCAGAGACTGAAACGAGCACAGATAAAGTTCCTTAAGCCAAATATGGAATAGACAAGAGCTACTCATTGCTGAACGAAATGGACTCAACACCCCATATTAAACGCCTAAGAATGTACCTGACTAGTAAGTATCTTAAAACCTATGGATTGCTATGTCTCCAAAAGAGAATCAAGCGTGTGTACAGGGGCATAAACGCAGCAGTGATAGGATTGGAGAGGTTCGGTGAGCAAATGAAGACCCTTTGAAGTCATATTGCATGGTACCCATTCCACGGGTTTCAACTGCCCAGGTTTAAGGTATTCTTCCTTCAGCTAAAACATGCATGTGGAACCTAGAGTATGATCAACCATGTGATTGGGAGCCGTGTTCAAATATGTCTCAGTTTTCATACCCTTGTACACGGGTGCAACATTCCAGACGCTTTACTAACACTCTCCCCACTTGGAGAGTCAGCGCCTTTAACCTCCTGTTTGGCCCAGTTTGCAATATCTGCGGAAGATGAACAGGAATAGGGAGAACCAATGAGAGACTAGCTGGAGGTGTCTGGACGGGCAAATTTAACTCTCATTTCCCACCAGGAAGAGGAAATAACCAAAGGCTCAGCGTGCCGTGCCACAAACAGATTAGGGCCTGAAGCCATCCTGCGGTGTTGCGGCCAGCTCAAAAGAAAGCGAGTTGAAGAAAGGAGCTCAGGGGCACTGTAATTCACAAACCTGCAGAGTTATAAATGACAGCTATCGTCCAAAAATATACTGAAGTAAGGCTGCCAAGAGGACTTGAAAGAGGGGCAGAATTGCAGGAAACCGATTTCAGGAGGTAGACTGGAATTGCATTGAAAACATAGGAAAAGTGGCATAACGTCCACAATGATGTACTTGGCCAAAAACGCGTATGCGTTTTTTCCTGAATATATTCAGGAAAAAACGCATACGCCCTTTTTGGACAACCAAGCAAGCTTGCAAAGGAAATCTGCACTACAATGAAGTCTCACTTCCCCCAGGTCAAAAGGGCCATCTGAAAAAAGTGTATAATCCAGAAAGGCAGGACAGGCCATGGAGAACTGGGAGCCTTGTTATGCTGATGGGCGGGATGTAAATTGCCAACAGACACTCGGGAGAAGTGTATGGTGTTTCCTGAAACATCTAAAAACCAAAGCAACAGAGCCTAGGGCACTTCCACTTATGGTCCTATAGCTTAGGGAAATTAAAATCAAAAAGACTCAGCCACCCCAAAGTTTGGGACGTCTCTGCTTACAAGAACCTCGTTTACCGTACAAGTTCAATATCACAGAAAGTGAAAAATGGATAAAGAACTTGTGGTACTTATGTACAATGCAGTATCACTCAGCAATGAAATCTATGTCATCAGGCCCTTAGCAGCACAATGAGTGGATTCAGGTATGATGATTCTAACTGAAATAAGTCACACAGAAAAAGAAACATCATAAGATATCAGTAATACACGGAATGTAAACTTGGCTACACGGGAACTGAATTCCAAAACAGGACAGGGTCTCAAATTTAGAAAACCAACTTATGCTTGCTTAAGGGGAAAGGTGAGTTGGGGTGCTGCATAAAACCAGAGATTGAAATGAGCACAGATAAAGTTCCTTAAGCCAAATATGGAATAGACAAGAGCTACTCCTTGCTCAACGAAATGGACTCAACACCCCATATTAAAAGCCTAAGAATGTACCTGACTAGTAAGTATCTTAAAACCTATGGATTGCTATGTCTCTGAAAGAGAATCAGGCATGTGTACAGGGGAATAAACGCAGCAGTGATAGGATTGGAGAGGTTCGGTGAGCAAATGAAGACCCTTTGAAGTCATATTGCATGGTACCCATTCCACGGGTTTCAACTACCCAGGTTTAAGGTATTCTTCCTTCAGCTAAAACATGCATGTGGAACCCACAGTATGATCAACCATGTGATCGGGAGACGTGTTCAAATATGTCTCAGTGTTCGTACCATGGTACTCGGGTGCAACATTCCAGACGCTTTACTAACACTCTCCCCACTTGGAGAGTCAGCGCCTTTAACCTCCTGTTTGGCCCAGTTTGCAATTTCTGCGGAAGATGAACAGGAATAGCGAGAACCAATGAGAGACTAGCTGGAGGTGTCTGGACGGGCAAATTTAACTCTCATTTCCCACCAGGAAGAGGAAATAACCAAAGGCTCAGCTGCCGTGCCGGAACCAGATTAGGGCCTGAAGCCATCCTGCGGTGTTGCGGCCAGCTCAAAAGAAATCGAGTTGAAGAAAGGAGCTCAGGGACACTGTAATTCACAAACCTGCAGAGTTATAAATGACAGCTATCGTCCAAAAATATACTGAAGTAAGGCTGCCAAGAGGACTTGAAAGCGGGGAAGAATTGCAGGAAACCGATTTCAGGAGGTAGACTGGAATTGCATTGAAAGCATAGGAAAAGAGGCAGAATGTCCACAATGATGCACTTGGCCAAAAAGAGCGTATGCGATTTTTCCTGAATATATTCAGGAAAAAACGCATACTCCCTTTTAGGCCAACCAAGCAAGCTTGCAAAGGAAATCTGCACTACAATGAAGTCTCACTTCCCCCCGGTCAAAAGGGCCATCTGAAAAAAGTGTAAAATCCAGAAAGGCAGGACAGGTCATGGAGAACTGGGAGCCTTGTTATGCTGATGGGCGGGATGGAAATTGCCAACAGACACTCGGGAGAAGTGTATGGTGTTTCCTGAAACATCTAAAAAACAAAGCAACAGAGCCAAGGGCACTTCCACTTATGGTCCTATAGCTTAGGGAAATTAAAATCAAAAAGACACAGCCACCCCAAAGTTTGGGACGCCTCTGTTTACAAGAACCTCGTTTACCATACAAGTTCAATAAAACAGAAAGTGAAAAATGGATAAAGAACTTGTGGTACTTACGTACAATGCAGTATCACTCAGCAATGAAATCTATGTCATCAGGCCCGTAGCAGCATAATGAGTGGATTCAGGTACGATGATTCTAACTGAAATAAGTCACACAGAAAAAGAAACATCATAAGATATCACTAATACACGGAATGTAAACTTGGCTACACAGGAACTGAATTCCAAAACAGAACAGGGTCTCAAATTTAGAAAACCAACTTATGCTTGCTTAAGGTGAAAGGTGAGTTGGGGTGCTGCATAAAACCAGAGATTGAAATGAGCACAGATAAAGTTCCTTAAGCCAAATATGGAATAGACAAGATCTACTCCTTGCTCAACGAAATGGACTCAACACCCCATATTAAACGCCTAAGAATGTACCTGACTAGTAAGTATCTTAAAACCTATGGATTGCTATGTCTCCAAAAGAGAATCAAGCATGTGTACAGGGGCATAAACGCAGCAGTGATAGGATTGGAGAGGTTCGGTGAGCAGATGAAGACCCTTTGAAGTCATATTGCATGGTACCCATTCCACGGGTCTCAACTCTCCAGGTTTAAGGTATTCTTCCTTCAGCTAAAACATGCATGTGGAACCTAGAGTATGATCAACCATGTGATCGGGAGACGTGTTCAAATATGTCTCAGTTTTCCTCCCCTGGTACTCGGGTGCAACATTCCAGACGCTTTACTAACACTCTGCCCACTTGGAGAGTCAGCGCCTTTAACCTACTGTTTGGCCCAGTTTGCAATTTCTGCGGAAGATGAACAGGAATAGGGAGAACCAATGAGAGACTAGCTGGAGGTGTCTGGACGGGCAAATTTAACTCTCATTTCCCACCAGGAAGAGGAAATAACCAAAGGCTCAGCTGCCGTGCCGGAACCAGATTAGGGCCTGAAGCCATCCTGCGGTGTTGCGGCCAGATCACAAGAAAGCGAGTTGAAGAAAGGAGCTCAGGGGCACTGTAATTCACAAACCTGCAGAGTTATAAATGACAGCTATCGTCCAAAAATATACTGAAGTAAGGCTGCCAAGAGGACTTGAAAGCGGGGCAGAATTGCAGGAAACCGATTTCAGGAGGTAGACTGGAATTGCATTGAAAGCATAGGAAAAGAGGCAGAACGTCCACAATGATGCACTTGGCCAAAAAGGGCGTATGCGTTTTTTCCTGAATATATTCAGGAAAAAACGCATACGCCCTTTTTGGCCAACCAAGCAAGCTTGCAAAGGAAATCTGCACTACAATGAAGTCTCACTTCCCCCCGGTCAAAAGGGCCATCTGAAAAAAGTGTAAAATCCAGAAAGGCAGGACAGGCCATGGAGAACTGGGAGCCTTGTTATGCTGATGGGCGGGATGTAAATTGCCAACAGACACTCGGGAGAAGTGTATGGTGTTTCCTGAAACATCTAAAAAACAAAGCAACAGAGCCTAGGGCACTTCCACTTATGGTCCTATAGCTTAGGGAAATTAAAATCAAAAAGACACAGCCACCCCAAAGTTTGGGACGCCTCTGTTGACAAGAACCTCGTTTACTGTACAAGTGCAATATCACAGAAAGTGAAAAATGGATAAAGAACTTGTGGTACTTACGTACAATGCAGTATCACTCAGCAATGAAATCTATGTCATCAGGCCCGTAGCAGCATAATGAGTGGATTCAGGTACGATGATTCTAACTGAAATAAGTCACACAGAAAAAGAAACATCATAAGATATCACTAATACACGGAATGTAAACTTGGCTACACAGGAACTGAATTACAGAACAGAACAGGGTCTCAAATTTAGAAAACCAACTTATGCTTGCTTAAGGGTAAAAGTGAGTTGGGGTGCTGCATAAAACCAGAGATTGAAATGAGCACAGATAAAGTTCCTTAAGCCAAATATGGAATAGACAAGAGCTACTCCTTGCTCAACGAAATGGACTCAACACCGCATATTAAACGCCTAAGAATGTACCTGACTAGTAAGTAACTTAAAACCTATGGATTGCTATGTCTCCGAAAGAGAATCAAGCATGTGTACAGGGGCATAAACGCAGCAGTAATAGGATTGGAGAGGTTCGGTGAGCAAATGAAGACCCTTTGAAGTCATATTGCATGGTCCCCATTCCACGGGTTTCAACTACCCAGGTTTAAGGTATTCTTCCTACAGCTAAATCATGCATGTGGAATCCAGAGTATGATCAACCGTGTGAACGGGAGACGTGTTCAAATATGTCTCAGTTTTCGTACCCTGGTACTCGGGTGCAACATTCCAGACGCTTTACTAACACTCTCCCGACTTGGAGAGTCAGTCCCTTTAACCTCCTGTTTGGCCCAGTTTGCAATTTCTGCGGAAGATGAACAGGAATATGGAGAACCAATGAGAGACTAGCTGGAGGTGTCTGGACGGGCAAATTTAACTCTCATTTCCCACCAGGAAGAGGAATTAACCAAAGGCTCAGCGTGCCGTGCCGGAACAAGATTAGGGCCTGAAGCCATCCTGCGGTGTTGCGGCCAGCTCAAAAGAAAGTGAGTTGAAGAAAGGAGCTCAGGGGCACTGTAATTCACAAACCTGCAGAGTTATAAATGACAGCTATCGTCCAAAAATATACTGAAGTAAGGCTGCCAAGAGGACTTGAAAGCGGGGCAGAATTGCAGGAAACCGATTTCAGGAGGTAGACTGGAATTGCATTGAAAGCATAGGAAAAGAGGCAGAACGTCCACAATGATGCACTTGGCCAAAAAGGGCGTATGCGTTTTTTCCTGAATATATTCAGGAAAAAACGCATAAGCCCTTTTTGGCCAACCAAGCAAGCTTGCAAAGGAAATCTGCACTACAATGAAGTCTCACTTCCCCCCGGTCAAAAGGGCCATCTGAAAAAAGTGTAAAATCCAGAAAGGCAGGACAGGCCATGGTGAACTGGGAGCCTTGTTATGCTGATGGGCGGGATGTAAATTGCCAACAGACACTCGGGAGAAGTGTATGGTGTTTCCTGAAACATCTAAGAAACAAAGCAACAGAGCCTAGGGCAATTCCACTTATGATCCTATAGCTTAGGGAAATTAAAATCAAAACGACACAGCCACCCCAAAGTTTGGAACGGCTCTGTTTACAAGAACCTCGTTTACAGTACAAGTTCAACATCGCAGAAAGTGAAAAATGGATAAAGAAGCTGTGGTATTTACTTACAAAGCAATATCACTCAGCAATGAAATCTATGTCATCAGGTCCTTAGCAGCACAATGAGTGGATTCAGGTATGATGATTCTAACTGAAATAAGTCACACAGAAAAAGAAACATCATAAGATATCACTAATACACGGAATGTAAACTTGGCTACACAGGAACTGAATTACAGAACAGAACAGGGTCTCAAATTTAGAAAACCAACTTATGCTTGCTTAAGGGGAAAGGTGAGTTGGGGTGCTGCATAAAACCAGAGATTGAAATGAGCACAGATAAAGTTCCTTAAGCCAAATATGGAATAGACAAGAGCTACTCCTTGCTCAAAGAAATGGACTCAACACCCCATATTAAACGCCTAAGAATGTACCTGACTAGTAAGTATCTTAAAACCTATGGATTGTTACGTCTCCAAAAGAGAATCAAGCGTGTGTTCAGGTGTATAAACGCAACAGTGATAGGATTGGAGAGGTTCGGTGTGCAAATGAAGACCCTTTGAAGTCATATTGCATGGTACCCATTACACGGGTCGCAACTCTCCAGGTTTAAGGTATTCTTCCTTCAGCTAAAACATGCATGTGGAACCCAGAGTATGATCAACCATGTGATCGGCAGACGTGTTCAAATATGTCTCAGTTTTCATACCCTAGTACTCGGGTGCAACATTCCAGACGCTTTACTAACACTCTCCCGACTTGGAGAGTCAGTCCCTTTAACCTCCTGTTTGGCCCAGTTTGCAATTTCTGTGGAAGATGAACAGGAATAGCGAGAACCAATGAGAGACTAGCTGGAGGTGTCTGGACGGGCAAATTTAACTCTCATTTCCCACGAGGAAGAGGAATTAACCAAAGGTTCAGCGTGCCGTGCCGGAACCAGATTAGGGCCTGAAGCCATCCTGCGGTGTTGCGGCCAGCTCAAAAGAAAGCGAGTTGAAGAAAGGAGCTCAGGGGCACTGTAATTCACAAACCTGCAGAGTTATAAATGACAGCTATCGTCCAAAAATATACTGAAGTAAGGCTGGCAAGAGGACTTGAAAGCGGGGCAGAATTGCAGGAAACCGATTTCAGGAGGTAGACTGGAATTGCACTGAAAGCATAGGAAAAGAGGCAGAACGTCCACAATGATGCACTTGGCCAAAAAGTGCGTATGCGTTTTTTCCTGAATATATTCAGGAAAAAACGCAAACGCCCTTTTTGGCCAACCAAGCAAGCTTGCAAAGGAAATCTGCACTACAATGAAGTCTCACTTCCCCACGGTCAAAAGGGCCATCTGAAAAAAGTGTAAAATCCAGAAAGGCAGGACAGGCCATGGAGAACTGGGAGCCTTGTTATGCTGATGGGCGGGATGAAAATTGCCAACAGACACTCCGGAGAAGTGTATGGTGTTTCCTGAAACATCTAAAAAACAAAGCAACAGAGCCTAGGGCACTTCCACTTATGGTCCTATAGCTTAGGGAAATTAAAATCAAAAAGACACAGCCACCCCAAAGTTTGGGACGCCTCTGTTTACAAGAACCTCGTTTACCGTACAAGTTCAATATCACAGAAAGTGAAAAATGTATAAAGAACTTGTGGTACTTACGTACAATGCAGTATCACTCAGCAATGAAATCTATGTCATCAGGCCCGTAGCAGCATAATGAGTGGATTCAGGTACGATGATTCTAACTGAAATAAGTCACACAGAAAAAGAAACATCATAAGATATCACTAATACACGGAATGTAAACTTGGCTGCACAGGAACTGAATTCCAAAACAGAACAGGGTCTCAAATTTAGAAAACCAACTTATGCTTGCTTAAGGGGAAAGGTGAGTTGGGGTGATGCATAAAACCAGAGATTGAAATGAGCACAGATAAAGTTCCTTAAGCCAAATATGGAATAGACAAGAGCTACTCCTTGCTCAACGAAATGGACTCAACACCCCATATTAAACGCCTAAGAATGTACCTGACTAGTAAGTATCTTAAAACCTATGGATTGCTACGTCTCCAAAAGAGAATCAAGCGTGTGTTCAGGGGCATAAACGCAGCAGTGATAGGATTGGAGAGGTTCAGTGAGAAAATGAAGACCTTTTGAAGTCATATTTCATACCCCTTCCACGGGTCTCAACTCTCCAGGTTTAAGGTATTCTACCTTCAGCTAAAACATGCATGTGGAACCCAGAGTATGATCAACTGTGTGATCGGGAGACGTGTTCAGATATGTCTCAGTTTTCGTCCCCTGGTACTTCAGTGCAACATTCCAGACGCTTTACTAACACTCTCCCCACTCGGAGAGTCAGTGCCTTTAACCTCCTGTTTGGCCCAGTTTGCAATTTCTGCAGAAGATGAACAGGAATAGGGAGAACCAATGAGAGACTATCTGGAGGTGTCTGGACGGGCAAATTTAACTCTCATTTCCCACCAGGAAGAGGAATTAACCAAAGGCTCAGCGTGCCGTGCCGGAACAAGATTAGGGCCTGAAGCCATCCTGCAGTGTTGCGGCCAGCTCACAAGAAAGCGAGTTGAAGAAAGGAGCTCAGGGGCACTGTAATTCACAAACCTGCAGAGTTATAAATGACAACTATCGTCCAAAAATATACTGAAGTAAGGCTGCCTAGAGGAGTTGAAAGCGGGGCAGAATTGCAGGAAACCGATTTCAGGAGGTAGACTGGAATTGCATTGAAAGCATAGGAAAAGAGGCAGAACGTCCACAATGATGCACTTGGCCAAAAAGGGCGTATGCGTTTTTTCCTGAATATATTCAGGAAAAAACGCATACGCACTTTTTGGCCAACCAAGCAAGCTTGCAAAGGAAATCTGCACTACAATGAAGTCTCACTTCCCCCCGGTCGAAAGGCCCATCTGAAAACAATGTAAAATACAGAAAGGGAGGACATTCCATGCAGAACTGGGAGCCTTGTTATGCTGATGGGCAGGATGTAAATTGCCAACAGCCACTCGGGAGAAGTGTATGGTGTTTCCTGAAACATCTAAAAAACAAAGCAACAGAGCCTAGGGCACTTCCACTTATGGTCCTATAGCTTAGGGAAATTAAAATCTAAAAGACACAGCCACCCCAAAGGTTGGGACGCCTCTGTTTACAAGAACCTCGTTTACTGTACAAGTGCAATATCACAGAAAGTGAAAAATGGATAAAGAACTTGTGGTACTTACGTACAATGCAGTATCATTCAGCAATGAAATCTATGTCATCAGGCCCGTAGCAGCATAATGAGTGGATTCAGGTACGATGATTCTAACTGAAATAAGTCACACAGAAAAAGAAACATCATAAGATATCACTAATACACGGAATGTAAACTTGGCTACACAGGAACTGAATTCCAAAACAGAACAGGGTCTCAAATTTAGAAAACCAACTTATGCTTGCTTAAGGGGAAAGGTGAGTTGGGGTGCTGCATAAAACCAGAGATTGAAATGAGCACAGATAAAGTTCCTTAAGCCAAATATGGAATAGACAAGAGCTACTCCTTGCTCAACGAAATGGACTCAACACGGCATATTAAACGCCTAAGAATGTACCTGACTAGTAAGTAACTTAAAACCTATGGATTGCTATGTCTCCGAAAGAGAATCAAGCATGTGTACAGGGGCATAAACGCAGCAGTGATAGGATTGGAGAGGTTCGGTGAGCAAATGAAGACCCTTTGAAGTCATATTGCATGGTCCCCATTCCACGGGTTTCAACTACCCAGGTTTAAGGTATTCTTCCTACAGCTAAATCATGCATGTGGAATCCAGAGTATGATCAACCGTGTGAACGGGAGACGTGTTCAAATATGTCTCAGTTTTCGTACCCTGGTACTCGGGTGCAACATTCCAGACGCTTTACTAACACTCTCCCGACTTGGAGAGTCAGTCCCTTTAACCTCCTGTTTGGCCCAGTTTGCAATTTCTGCGGAAGATGAACAGGAATAGCGAGAACCAATGAGAGACTAGCTGGAGGTGTCTGGACGGGCAAATTTAACTCTCATTTCCCACCAGGAAGAGGAATTAACCAAAGGTTCAGCATGCCGTGCCGGAACCAGATTAGGGCCTGAAGCCATCCTGCGGTGTTGCGGCCAGGTCACAAGAAAGCGAGTTGAAGAAAGGAGCTCAGGGGCACTGTAATTCACAAACCTGCAGAGTTATAAATGACAGCTATCGTCCAAAAATATACTGAAGTAAGGCTGCCAAGAGGACTTGAAAGCGGGGCAGAATTGCAGGAAACCGATTTCAGGAGGTAGACTGGAATTGCATTGAAAGCATAGGAAAAGAGGCAGAACGTCCACAATGATGCACTTGGCCAAAAAGGGCGTATGCGTTTTTTCCTGAATATATTCAGGAGAAAACGCATACGCACTTTTTGGCCAACCAAGCAAGCTTGCAAAGGAAATCTGCACTACAATGAAGTCTCACTTCCCCCCGGTCAAAAGGGCCATCTGAAAAAAGTGTAAAATCCAGAAAGGCAGGACAGGCCATGGAGAACTGGGAGCCTTGTTATGCTGATGGGCGGGATGTAAATTGCCAACAGACACTCGGGAGAAGTGTATGGTGTTTCCTGAAACATCTAAAAAACAAAGCAACAGAGCCTAGGGCACTTCCACTTATGGTCCTATAGCTTAGGGAAATTAAAATCAAAAAGACACAGCCACCCCAAAGTTTGGGACACCTCTGTTTACAAGAACCTCGTTTACTGTACAAGTTCAACATCGCAGAAAGTGAAAAATGGATAAAGAAGCTGTGGTATTTACTTACAAAGCAATATCACTCAGCAATGAAATCTATGTCATCAGGTCCTTAGCAGCTCAATGAGTGGATTCAGGTATGATGATTCTAACTGAAATAAGTCACACAGAAAAAGAAACATCATAAGATATCACTAATACACGGAATGTAAACTTGGCTACACAGGAACTGAATTACAGAACAGAACAGGGTCTCAAATTTAGAAAACCAACTTATGCTTGCTTAAGGGGAAAGGTGAGTTGGGGTGCTGCATAAAACCAGAGATTGAAATGAGCACAGATAAAGTTCCTTAAGCCAAATATGGAATAGACAAGAGCTACTCCTTGCTCAACGAAATAGACTCAACACCCCATATTAAACGCCTAAGAATGTACCTGACTAGTAAGTATCTTAAAACCTATGGATTGCTATGTCTCCAAAAGAGAATCAAGCATGTGTACAGGGGCATAAACGCAGCAGTGATAGGATTGGAGAGGTTCGGTGAGCAAATGAAGGCCCTTTGAAGTCATATTGCATGGTACCCATTCCACGGGTCTCAACTCTCCAGGTTTAAGGTATTCTTCCTTCAGCTAAAACATGCATGTAGAACCCAGAGTATGATCAACCGTGTGAACGGGACACGTGTTCAAATATGTCTCAGTTTTCCTCCCCTGGTACTCGGGTGCAACATTCCAGACGCTTTACTAACACTCTCCCCACTTGGAGAGTCAGCGCCTTTAACCTCCTGTTTGGCCCAGTTTGCAATTTCTGCGGAAGATGAACAGGAATAGGGAGAACCAATGAGAGACTAGCTGGAGGTGTCTGGACGGGCAAATTTAACTCTCATTTCCCACCAGGAAGAGGAATTAACCAAAGGCTCAGCGTGCCGTGCCGGAACAAGATTAGGGCCTGAAGCCATCCTGCGGTGTTGCGGCCAGCTCAAAAGAAAGTGAGTTGAAGAAAGGAGCTCAGGGGCACTGTAATTCACAAACCTGCAGAGTTATAAATGACAGCTATCGTCCAAAAATATACTGAAGTAAGGCTGCCAAGAGGACTTGAAAGCGGGGCAGAATTGCAGGAAACCGATTTCAGGAGGTAGACTGGAATTGCATTGAAAGCATAGGAAAAGAGGCAGAACGTCCACAATGATGAACTTGGCCAAAAAGGGCGTATGCGTTTTTTCCTGAATATATTCAGGAAAAAACGCATACGCCCTTTTTGGCCAACCAAGCAAGCTTGCAAAGGAAATCTGCACTACAATGAAGTCTCACTTCCCCCCGGTCAAAAGGGCCATCTGAAAAAAGTGTAAAATCCAGAAAGGCAGGACAGGCCATGGTGACCTGGGAGCCTTGTTATGCTGATGGGCGGGATGTAAATTGCCAACAGACACTCGGGAGAAGTGTATGGTGTTTCCTGAAATATCTAAGAAACAAAGCAACAGAGCCTAGGGCACTTCCACTTATGGTCCTATAGCTTAGGGAAATTAAAATCAAAAAGACACAGCCACCCCAAAGTTTGGAACGGCTCTGTTTACAAGAACCTCGTTTACAGTACAAGTTCAACATCGCAGAAAGTGAAAAATGGATAAAGAAGCTGTGGTATTTACTTACAAAGCAATATCACTCAGCAATGAAATCTATGTCATCAGGTCCTTAGCAGCTCAATGAGTGGATTCAGGTATGATGATTCTAACTGAAATAAGTCACACAGAAAAAGAAACATCATAAGATATCACTAATACACGGAATGTAAACTTGGCTACACAGGAACTGAATTACAGAACAGAACAGGGTCTCAAATTTAGAAAACCAACTTATGCTTGCTTAAGGGGAAAGGTGAGTTGGGGTGCTGCATAAAACCAGAGATTGAAATGAGCACAGATAAAGTTCCTTAAGCCAAATATGGAATAGACAAGAGCTACTCCTTGCTCAAAGAAATGGACTCAACACCCCATATTAAACGCCTAAGAATGTACCTGACTAGTAAGTATCTTAAAACCTATGGATTGTTACGTCTCCAAAAGAGAATCAAGCGTGTGTTCAGGTGTATAAACGCAGCAGTGATAGGATTGGAGAGGTTCGGTGTGCAAAGAAGACCCTTTGAAGTCATATTGCATGGTACCCATTCCACGGGTCTCAACTCTCCAGGTTTAAGGTATTCTTCCTTCAGCTAAAACATGCATGTGGAACCCAGAGTATGATCAACCATGTGAGCGGGAGACGTGTTCAAATCTGTCTCAGTTTTCGTACCCTAGTACTCGGGTGCAACATTCCAGACGCTATACTAACACTCTCCCGACTTGGAGAGTCAGTCCCTTTAACCTCCTGTTTGGCCCAGTTTGCAATTTCTGTGGAAGATGAACAGGATTAGCGAGAACCAATGAGAGACTAGCTGGAGGTGTCTGGACGGGCAAATTTAACTCTCATTTCCCACGAGGAAGAGGAATTAACCAAAGGTTCAGCGTGCCGTGCCGGAACCAGATTAGGGCCTGAAGCCATCCTGCGGTGTTGCGGCCAGCTCAAAAGAAAGCGAGTTGAAGAAAGGAGCTCAGGGGCACTGTAATTCACAAACCTGCAGAGTTATAAATGACAGCTATCGTCCAAAAATATACTGAAGTAAGGCTGCCAAGAGGACTTGAAAGCGGGGCAGAATTGCAGGAAACCGATTTCAGGAGGTAGACTGGAATTGCACTGAAAGCATAGGAAAAGAGGCAGAACGTCCACAATGATGCACTTGGCCAAAAAGGGCGTATGCGTTTTTTCCTGAATATATTCAGGAAAAAACGCAAACGCCCTTTTTGGCCAACCAAGCAAGCTTGCAAAGGAAATCTGCACTACAATGAAGTCTCACTTCCCCCCGGTCAAAAGGGCCATCTGAACAAAGTATAAAATCCAGAAAGGCAGGACAGGCCATGGAGAACTGGGAGCCTTGTTATGCTGATGGGCGGGATGAAAATTGCCAACAGACACTCCGGAGAAGTGTATGGTGTTTCCTGAAACATCTAAAAAACAAAGCAACAGAGCCTAGGGCACTTCCACTTATGGTCCTATAGCTTAGGGAAGTTAAAATCAAAAAGACACAGCCACCCCAAAGTTTGGGACGCCTCTGTTTACAAGAACCTCGTTTACCGTACAAGTTCAATATCACAGAAAGTGAAAAATGTATAAAGAAATTCTGGTACTTACGTACAATGCAGTATCACTCAGCAATGAAATCTATGTCATCAGGCCCGTAGCAGCATAATGAGTGGATTCAGGTACGATGATTCTAACTGAAATAAGTCACACAGAAAAAGAAACATCATAAGATATCACTAATACACGGAATGTAAACTTGGCTACACAGGAACTGAATTACAGAACAGAACAGGGTCCCAAATTTAGAAAACCAACTTATGCTTGCTTAAGGGGAAAGGTGAGTTGGGGTGCTTCATAAAACCAGAGATTGAAATGAGCACAGATAAAGTTCCTTAAGCCAAATATGGAATAGACAAGAGCTACTCCTTGCTCAACGAAATGGACTCAACACCCCATATTAAAAGCCTAAGAATGTACCTGACTAGTAAGTATCTTAAAACCTATGGATTGCTATGTCTCCGAAAGAGAATCAAGCATGTGTACACGGGAATAAACACAGCAGTGATAGGATTGGAGAGGTTCGGTGAGCAAATGAAGACCCTTTGAAGTCATATTGCATGGTACCCATTACACGGGTCTCAACTCTCCAGGTTTAAGGTATTCTTCCTTCAGCTAAAACATGCATGTGGAACCCAGAGTATGATCAACCGTGTGAACGGGAGACGTGTTCAAATATGTCTCAGTTTTCGTCCCCTGGTACTTGGGTGCAACATTCCAGACGCTTTACTAACAGTCTCCCCACTTGGAGAGTCAGCGCCTTTAACCTCCTGTTTGGCCCAGTTTGCAATTTCTGCGGAAGATGAACAGGAATAGCGAGAACCAATGAGAGACTAGCTGGAGGTGTCTGGACGGGCAAATTTAACTCTCATTTCCCACCAGGAAGAGGAAATAACCAAAGGCTCAGCTGCCGTGCCGGAACCAGATTAGGGCCTGAAGCCATCCTGCGGTGTTGCGGCCAGCTCAAAAGAAAGCGAGTTGAAGAAAGGAGCTCAGGGGCACTGTAATTCACAAACCTGCAGAGTTATAAATGACAGCTATCGTCCAAAAATATACTGAAGTAAGGCTGCCAAGAGGACTTGAAAGCGGGGCAGAATTGCAGGAAACCGATTTCAGGAGGTAGACTGGAATTGCATTGAAAGCATAGGAAAAGAGGCAGAACGTCCACAATGATGCACTTGGCCAAAAAGGACGTATGCGTTTTTTCCTGAATATATTCAGGAAAAAACGCATACGCC
This sequence comes from Grampus griseus, assembly GCF_964374135.1. Classification (NCBI taxonomy): domain Eukaryota; kingdom Metazoa; phylum Chordata; class Mammalia; order Artiodactyla; family Delphinidae; genus Grampus; species Grampus griseus. Next base: position 334,538 of record NW_028133394.1, on the reverse strand, counting down.
CTTTTTGGCCAACCAAGCAAACTTGCAAAGGAAATCTGCACTACAATGAAGTCTCACTTCCCCCCGGTCAAAAGGGCCATCTGAAAAAAGTGTAAAATCCAGAAAGGCAGGACAGGCCATGGAGAACTGGGAGCATTGTTATGCAGATGGGCGGGATGGAAATTGCCAACAGACACTCGGGAGAAGTGTATGGTGTTTCCTGAAACATCTAAAAAACAAAGCAACAGAGCCAAGGGCACTTCCACTTATGGTCCTATAGCTTAGGGAAATTAAAATCAAAAAGACACAGCCACCCCAAAGTTTGGGACGCCTCTGTTTACAAGAACCTCATTTACAGTACAAGTTCAATATCACAGAAAGTGAAAAATGGATAAAGAACTTGTGGTACTTACGTAATATGCAGTATCACTCAGCAATGAAATCTATGTCATCAGGCCCGTAGCAGCATAATGAGTGGATTCAGGTACGATGATTATAACTGAAATAAGTCACACAGAAAAAGAAACATCATAAGATATCACTAATACACGGAATGTAAACTTGGCTACACAGGAACTGAATTCCAAAACAGAACAGGGTCTCAAATTTAGAAAACCAACTTATGCTTGCTTAAGGGGAAAGGTGAGTTGGGGTGCTGCATAAAACCAGAGATTGAAATGAGCACAGATAAAGTTCCTTAAGCCAAATATGGAATAGACAAGAGCTACTCCTTGCTCAACGAAATGGACTCAACACCCCATATTAAACGCCTAAGAATGTACCTGACTAGTAAGTATCTTAAAACCTATGGATTGCTATGTCTCCAAAAGAGAATCAAGCGTGTGTACAGGGGCATAAACGCAGCAGTGATAGGATTGGAGAGGTTCGGTGAGCAAATGAAGACCCTTTGAAGTCATATTGCATGGTACCCATTCCACGGGTCTCAACTCTCCAGGTTTAAGGTATTCTTCCTTCAGCTAAAACATGCATGTGGAACCCAGAGTATGATCAACGTGTGAACGGGAGACGTATTTAAATATGTCTCAGTTTTCCTCCCCTGGTACTCGGGTGCAACATTCCAGACGCTTTACTAACACTCTCCCCACTTGGAGAGTCATTCCCTATAAACTCTTGTTTGGCCCAGTTTGCAATTTCTGCGGAAGATGAACAGGAATAGCGAGAACCAATGAGAGACTAGCTGGAGGTGTCTGGATGGGCAAATTTAACTCTCATTTCCCACTAGGAAGAGGAAATAACCAAAGGCTCCGCTGCCGTGCCGGAACCAGATTAGGGCCTGAAGCCATCCTGCGGTGTTGCGGCCAGCTCAAAAGAAAGGGAGTTGAAGAAAGGAGCTCAGGGGCACTGTAATTCACAAACCTGCAGAGTTATAAATGACAGCTATCGTCCAAAAATATACTGAAGTAAGGCTGCCAAGAGGACTTGAAAGCGGGGCAGAATTGCAGGAAACCGATTTCAGGAGGTAGACTGGAATTGCATTGAAAGCATAGGAAAAGAGGCAGAACGTCCACAATGATGCACTTGGCCTAAAAGGGCGTATGCGTTTTTTCCTGAATATATTCAGGAAAAAACGCATACGCCCTTTTTTGCTAACCAAGCAAACTTGTTAAGGAAATCTGCACTACAATGAAGTCTCACTTCCCCACGGTCAAAAGGGCCATCTGAAAAAAGTGTAAAATCCAGAAAGGCAGGACAGGCCATGGAGAACTGGGAGCCTTGTTATGCTGATGGGCGGGATGTAAATTGCCAACAGACACTCGGGAGAAGTGTATGGTGTTTCCTGAAACATCTAAAAAACAAAGCAACAGAGCCAAGGGCACTTCCAGTTATGGTCCTATAGCTTAGGGAAATTAAAATCAAAAAGACACAGCCACCCCAAAGTTTGGAACAGCTCTGTTTACAAGAACCTCGTTTACAGTACAAGTTCAACATCGCAGAAACTGAAAAATGGATAAAGAAGTTGTGGTATTTACTTACAAAGCAATATCACTCAGCAATGAAATCTATGTCATCAGGCCCGTAGCAGCACAATGAGTGGATTCAGGTATGATGATTCTAAGTGAAATAAGTCACACAGAAAAAGAAACATCATAAGATATCAGTAATACACGGAATGTAAACTTGGCTACACAGGAACTGAATTACAGAACAGAACAGGGTCTCAAATTTAGAAAACCAACTTATGCTTACTTAAGGAGAAAGGTGAGTTGTGGTGCTGCATAAAACCAGAGATTGAAATGAGCACAGATAAAGTTCCTTAAGCCAAATATGGAATAGAGAAGAGCTACTCCTTGCTCAACGAAATGGACTCAACACCGCATATTAAACGCCTAAGAATGTACCTGACTAGTAAGTATCTTAAAACCTATGGATTGCTATGTCTCCGAAAGAGAATCAAGCATGTGTACAGGGGCATAAACGCAGCAGTGATAGGATTGGAGAGGTTCGGTGAGCAAATGAAGACCCTTTGAAGTCATATTGCATGGTACCCATTCCACGGGTCTCAACTCTCCAGGTTTAAGGTATTCTTCCTTCAGCTAAAACATACATGTGGAACCCAGAGTATGATCAACCGTGTGAACGGGAGACGTGTTCAAATATGTCTCAGTTTTTCTCCCCTGGTACTTGGGTGCAACATTCCAGACGCTTTACTAACAGTCTCCCCACTTGGAGAGTCAGCGCCTTTAACCTCCTGTTTGGTCCAGTTTACAATTTCTGCGGAAGATGAACAGGAATAGCGAGAACCAATGAGAGACTAGCTGGAGGTGTCTGGACGGGCAAATTTAACTCTCATTTCCCACCAGGAAGAGGAAATAACCAAAGGCTCAGCTGCCGTGCCGGAACCAGATTAGGGCCTGAAGCCATCCTGCGGTGTTGCGGCCAGCTCAAAAGAAAGCGAGTTGAAGAAAGGAGCTCAGGAGCACTGTAATTCACAAACCTGCAGAGTTATAAATGACAGCTATCGTCCAAAAATATACTGAAGTAAGGCTGCCAAGAGGACTTGAAAGCGGGGCAGAATTGCAGGAAACCAATTTCAGAAGGTAGCCTGGAATTGCATTGAAAGCATAGGAAAAGAGGCAGAACGTCCACAATGATGCACTTGGCCAAAAAGGGCGTATGCGTTTTTTCCTGAATATATTCAGGAAAAAACGCATACGCACTTTTTGGCCAACCAAGCAAGCTTGCAAAGGAAATCTGCACTACAATGAAGTCTCACTTCCCCCCGGTCAAAAGAGCCATCTGAAAAAAGTGTAAAATCCAGAAAGGCAGGACAGGCCATGGAGAACTGGGAGCCTTGTTATGCTGATGGGCGGGATGTAAATTGCCAACAGACACTCGGGAGAAGTGTATGGTGTTTCCTGAAACATCTAAACAACAAAGCAACAGAGCCTAGGGCACTTCCACTTATGGTCCTATAGCTTAGGGAAATTAAAATCAAAAAGACACAGCCACCCCAAAATTTGGGACGCCTCTGTTTACAAAAACCTCGTTTACCGTACAAGTTCAATATCACAGAAAGTGAAAAATGGATAAAGAACTTGTGGTACTTACGTACAATGCAGTATCACTCAGCAATGAAATCTATGTCATCAGGCCCGTAGCAGCATAATGAGTGGATTCAGGTACGATGATTCTAACTGAAATAAGTCACACAGCAAAAGAAACATCATAAGATATCAGTAATACATGGAATGTAAACTTGGCTACACAGGAACTGAATTCCAAAACAGAACAGGGTCTCAAATTTAGAAAACCAACTTATGCTTGCTTAAGGGGAAAGGTGAGTTGGGGTGCTGCATAAAACCAGAGATTCAAATGAGCACAGATAAAGTTCCTTAAGCCAAATATGGAATAGACAAGAGCTACTCCTTGCTCAACGAAATGGACTCAACACCCCATATTAAACGCCTAAGAATGTACCTGACTAGTAAGTATCTTAAAACCTATGGATTGCTATGTCTCCAAAAGAGAATCAAGCGTGTGTACAGGGGCATAAACGCAGCAGTGATAGGATTGGAGAGGTTCGGTGAGCAAATGAAGACCCTTTGAAGTCATATTGCATGGTACCCATTCCACGGGTCTCAACTCTCCAGGTTTAAGGTATTCTTCCTTCAGTTAAACATGCATGTGGAACCCAGAGTATGATCAACCGTGTGAACGGGAGACGTGTTCAAATATGTCTCAGTTTTTCTCCCCTGGTACTTGGGTGCAACATTCCAGACGCTTTACTAACAGTCTCCCCACTTGGAGAGTCAGCGCCTTTAACCTCCTGTTTGGTCCAGTTTGCAATTTCTGCAGAAGATGAACAGGAATAGCGAGAACCAATGAGAGACTAGCTGGAGATGTCTGGACGGGCAAATTTAACTCTCATTTCCCACCAGGAAGAGGAAATAACCAAAGGCTCAGCTGCCGTGCCGGAACCAGATTAGGGCCTGAAGCCATCCTGCGGTGTTGCGGTCAGCTCAAAAGAAAGCGAGTTGAAGAAAGGAGCTCAGGGGCACTGTAATTCACAAACCTGCAGAGTTATAAATGACAGCTATCGTCCAAAAATATACTGAAGTAAGGCTGCCAAGAGGACTTGAAAGCGGGGCAGAATTGCAGGAAACCGATTTCAGGAGGTAGACTGGAATTGCATTGAAAGCATAGGAAAAGAGGCAGAACGTCCACAATGATGCACTTGGCCAAAAAGGGCGTATGCGTTTTTTCCTGAATATATTCAGGAAAAAACGCATATGCCCTTTTTGGCCAACCAAGCAAGCTTGCAAAGGAAATCTGCACTACAATGAAGTCTCACTTCCCCCCGGTCAAAAGGGCCATCTGAAAAAAGTGTAAAATCCAGAAAGGCAGGACAGGCCATGGAGAACTGGGAGCCTTGTTATGCTGATGGGCGGGATGGAAATTGCCAACAGACACTCGGGAGAAGTGTATGGTGTTTCCTGAAACATCTAAACAACAAAGCAACAGAGCCTAGGGCACTTCCACTTATGGTCCTATAGCTTAGGGAAATTAAAATCAAAAAGACACAGCCACCCCAAAGTTTGGGACGCCTCTGTTTACAAGAACCTCGTTTACCGTACAAGTTCAATATCACAGAAAGTGAAAAATGGATAAAGAACTTGTGGTACTTACGTACAATGCAGTATCACTCAGCAATGAAATCTATGTCATCAGGCCCGTAGCAGCATAATGAGTGGATTCAGGTACGATGATTCTAACTGAAATAAGTCACACAGCAAAAGAAACATCATAAGATATCAGTAATACATGGAATGTAAACTTGGCTACAAAGGAACTGAATTCCAAAACAGAACAGGGTCTCAAATTTAGAAAACCAACTTATGCTTGCTTAAGGGGAAAGATGAGTTGGGGTGCTGCATAAAACCAGAGATTCAAATGAGCACAGATAAAGTTCCTTAAGCCAAATATGGAATAGACAAGAGCTACTCCTTGCTCAACGAAATGGACTCAACACCCCATATTAAACGCCTAAGAATGTACCTGACTAGTAAGTATCTTAAAACCTATGGATTGCTATGTCTCCAAAAGAGAATCAAGCGTGTGTACAGGGGCATAAACGCAGCAGTGATAGGATTGGAGAGGTTCGGTGAGCAAATGAAGACCCTTTGAAGTCATATTGCATGGTACCCATTCCACGGGTCTCAACTCTCCAGGTTTAAGGTATTCTTCCTTCAGCTAAAACATGCATGTGGAACCCAGAGTATGATGAACCGTGTGAACGGGAGAAGTGTTCAAATATGTCTCAGTTTTTGTCCCCTGGTACTTGGGTGCCACATTCCAGACGCTTTACTAACACTCTCCCCACTTGGAGAGTCAGCGCCTTTAACCTCCTGTTTGGCCCAGTTTGCAATTTCTGCGGAAGATGAACAGGAATAGGGAGAACCAATGAGAGACTAGCTGGAGGTGTCTGGACGGGCAAATTTAACTCTCATTTCCCACTAGGAAGAGGAAATAACCAAAGGCTCAGCTGACGTGCCGGAACCAGATTAGGGCCTGAAGCCATCCTGCGGTGTTGCGGCCAGCTCAAAAGAAAGCGAGTTGAAGAAAGGAGCTCAGGGGCACTGTAATTCACAAACCTGCAGAGTTATAAATGACAGCTATCGTCCAAAAATATACTGAAGTAAGGCTGCCAAGAGGACTTGAAAGCGGGGCAGAATTGCAGGAAACCGATTTCAGGAGGTAGACTGGAATTGCATTGAAAGCATAGGAAAAGAGGCAGAACGTCCACAATGATGCACTTGGCCTAAAAGGGCGTATGCGTTTTTTCCTGAATATATTCAGGAAAAAACGCATACGCCCTTTTTGGCTAACCAAGCAAACTTGTTAAGGAAATCTGCACTACAATGAAGTCTCACTTCTCCCCAGTCAAAAGGGCCATCTGAAAAAAGTGTAAAATCCAGAAAGGCAGGAAAGGCCATGGAGAACTGGGAGCCTTGTTATGCTGATGGGCGGGATGTAAATTGCCAACAGACACTCGGGAGAAGTGTATGGTGTTTCCTGAAACATCTAAAAAACAAAGCAACAGAGCCTAGGGCACTTCCACTTATGGTCCTATAGCTTAGGGAAATTAAAATCAAAAAGACACAGCCACCCCAAATTTTGGGACGCCTCTGTTTACAAGAACCTCGTTTACAGTACAAGTTCAACATCGCAGAAAGTGAAAAATGGATAAAGAAGTTGTGGTATTTACTTACAAAGCAATATCACTCAGCAATGAAATCTATGTCATCAGGCCCTTAGCAGCACAATGAGTGGATTCAGGTATAATGATTCCAACTAAAATAAGTCACACAGAAAAAGAAACATCATAAGATATCACTAATACACGGAATGTAAACTTGGCTACACAGGAACTGAATTCCAAAACAGAACAGGGTCTCAAATTTAGAAAACCAACTTATGCTTGCTTAAGGGGAAAGGTGAGTTGGGGTGCTGCATAAAACCAGAGATTGAAATGAGCACAGATAAAGTTCCTTAAGCCAAATATGGAATAGACAAGAGCTACTCCTTGCTCAACGAAATGGACTCAACACCGCATATTAAACGCCTAAGAATGTACCTGACTAGTAAGTATCTTAAAACCTATGGATTGCTATGTCTCCGAAAGAGAATCAAGCATGTGTACAGGGGCATAAACGCAGCAGTGATAGGATTGGAGAGGTTCGGTGAGCAAATGAAGACCCTTTGAAGTCATATTGCATGGTACCCATTCCACGGGTTTAAACTACCCAGGATTAAGGTATTCTTCCTTCAGCTAAAACATGCATGTGGAACCTAGAGTATGATCAACCATGTGATCGGGAGACGTGTTCAAATATGTCTCAGTTTTCGTACCCTGGTACTCGGGTGCAACATTCCAGACGCTTTACTAACACTCTCCCCACTTGGAGAGTCAGCGCCTTTAACCTCCTGTTTGGCCCAGTTTGCAATTTCTGCGGAAGATGAACAGGAATAGCGAGAACCAATGAGAGACTAGCTGGAGGTGTCTGGACGGGCAAATTTAACTCTCATTTCCCACCAGGAAGAGGAAATAACCAAAGGCTCAGCGTGCCGGGCCGGAACCAGATTAGGGCCTGAAGCCATCCTGCGGTGTTGCGGCCAGCTCACAAGAAAGCGAGTTGAAGAAAGGAGCTCAGGGGCACTGTAATTCACAAACCTGCAGAGTTATAAATGACAGCTATCGTCCAAAAATATACTGAAGTAAGGCTGCCAAGAGGACTTGAAAGCGGGGCAGAATTGCAGGAAACCGATTTCAGGAGGTAGACTGGAATTGCATTGAAAGCATAGGAAAAGAGGCAGAACGTCCACAATGATGCACTTGGCCAAAAAGGGCGTATGCGTTTTTTCCTGAATATATTCAGGAAAAAACGCATACGCCCTTTTTGGCCAACCAAGCAAGCTTGCAAAGGAAATCTGCACAACAATGAAGTCTCACTTCCCCCCGGTCAAAAGGGCCATCTGAAAAAAGTGTAAAATCCAGAAAGGCAGGACAGGCCATGGAGAACTGGGAGCCTTCTTATGCTGATGGGCGGGATGTAAATTGCCAACAGACACTCGGGAGAAGTGTATGGTGTTTCCTGAAACATCTAAAATAGAAAGCAACAGAGCCTAGGGCACTTCCACTTATGGTCCTATAGCTTAGGGAAATTAAAATCAAAAAGACACAGCCACCCCGAAGTTTGGAACGGCTCTGTTTAGAAGAACCTCGTTTACAGTACAAGTTCAACATCGCAGAAAGTGAAAAATGGATAAAGAAGTTGTGGTATTTACTTACAAAGCAATATCACTCAGCAATGAAATCTATGTCATCAGGCCCTTAGCAGCACAGTGAGTGGATTCAGGTATGATGATTCTAACTGAAATAAGTCACACAGAAAAAGAAACATCATAAGATATCACTAATACACGGAATGTAAACTTGGCTACACAGGAACTGAATTACAGAACAGAACAGGGTCTCAAATTTAGAAAACCAACTTATGCTTGCTTAAGGGGAAAGGTGAGTTGGGGTGCTGCATAAAACCAGAGATTGAAATGAGCACAGATAAAGTTCCTTAAGCCAAATATGGAATAGACAAGAGCTACTCCTTGCTCAACGAAATGGACTCAACACCGCATATTAAACGCCTAAAAATGTACCTGACTAGTAAGTATCTTAAAACCTATGGATTGGTATGTCTCCGAAAGAGAATCAAGCATGTGTACAGGGGCATAAACCCAGCAGTGATAGGATTGGAGAGGTTCGGTGAGCAAATGAAGACCCTTTGAAGTCATATTGCATGGTACCCATTCTACGGGTTTCAACTACCCAGGTTTAAGGTATTCTTCCTTCAGCTAAAACATGCATGTGGAACCCAGAGTATGATCAACCGTGTGAACGGGAGACGTGTTCAAATATGTCTCAGTTTTCCTCCCCTGGTACTCGGGTGCAACATTCCAGACGCTTTACTAACACTCTCCCCACTTGGAGAGTCAGCGCCTTTAACCTCCTGTTTGGCCCAGTTTGCAATTTCTGCGGAAGATGAACAGGAATAGCGAGAACCAATGAGAGACTAGCTGGAGGTGTCTGGACGGGCAAATTTAACTCTCATTTCCCACCAGGAAGAGGAAATAACCAAAGGCTCAGCGTGCCGTGCTGGAACCAGATTAGGGCCTGAAGCCATCCTGCGGTGTTGCGGCCAGCTCACAAGAAAGCGAGTTGAAGAAAGGAGCTCAGGGGCACTGTAATTCACAAACCTGCAGAGTTATAAATGACAGCTATCGTCCAAAAATATACTGAAGTAAGGCTGCCAAGAGGACTTGAAAGCGGGGCAGAATTGCAGGAAACCGATTTCAGGAGGTAGACTGGAATTGTATTGAAAGCATAGAAAAAGAGGCAGAACGTCCACAATGATGCACTTGGCCAAAAAGGTCGTATGTGTTTTTTCCTGAATATATTCAGGAAAAAACGCATACGCCCTTTTTGGCCAACCAAGCAAGCTTGCAAAGGAAATCTGCACTACAATGAAGTCTCACTTCCCCCCGGTCAAAAGGGCCATCTGAAAAAAGTGTAAAATCCAGAAAGGCAAGACAGGCCATGGAGAACTGGGAGCCTTGTTATGTTGATGGGCGGGATGTAAATTGCCAACAGACACTCGGGAGAAGTGTATGGTGTTTCCTGAAACATCTAAAAAACAAAGCAACAGAGCCTAGGGCACTTCCACTTATGGTCCTATAGCTTAGGGATATTAAAATCAAAAAGACACAGCCACCCCGAAGTTTGGGACGCCTCTGTTTACAAGAACCTCGTTTACAGTACAAGTTCAACATCGCAGAAAGTGAAAAATGGATAAAGAAGTTGTGGTATTTACTTACAAAGCAATATCACTCAGCAATGAAATCTATGTCATCAGGCCCTTAGCAGCACAATGAGTGGATTCAGGTATGATGATTCTAACTGAAATAAGTCACACAGAAATAGAAACATCATAAGATATCACTAATACACGGAATGTAAACTTGGCTACACAGGAACTGAATTCCAAAACAGAACAGGGTCTCAAATTTAGAAAACCAACTTATGCTTGCTTAAGGGGAAAGGTGAGTTGGGGTGCTGCATAAAACCAGAGATTGAAATGAGCACAGATAAAGTTCCTTAAGCCAAATATGGAATAGACAAGAGCTACTCCTTGCTCAACGAAATGGACTCAACACCGCATATTAAACGCCTAAGAATGTACCTGACTAGTAAGTATCTTAAAACCTATGGATTGGTATGTCTCCGAAAGAGAATCAAGCATGTGTACAGGGGCATAAACGCAGCAGTGATAGGATTGGAGAGGTTCGGTGAGCAAATGAAGACCCTTTGAAGTCATATTGCATGGTACCCATTCCACGGGTTTCAACTACCCAGGTTTAAGGTATTCTTCCTTCAGCTAAAACATGCATGTGGAACCCAGAGTATGATCAACCGTGTGAACGGGAGACGTGTTCAAATATGTCTCAGTTTTCCTCCCCTGGTACTTGGGTGCCACATTCCAGACGCTTTACTAACACTCTCCCCACTTGGAGAGTCAGCGTCTTTAACCTCCTGTTTGGCCCAGTTTTCAATTTCTGCGGAAGATGAACAGGAATAGCGAGAACCAATGAGAGACTAGCTGGAGGTGTCTGGACGGGCAAATTTAACTCTCATTTCCCACCAGGAAGAGGAAATAACCAAAGGCTCAGCGTGCCGGGCCGGAACCAGATTAGGGCCTGAAGCCATCCTGCGGTGTTGCGGCCAGCTCACAAGAAAGCGAGTTGAAGAAAGGAGCTCAGGGGCACTGTAATTCACAAACCTGCAGAGTTATAAATGACAGCTATCGTCCAAAAATATACTGAAGTAAGGCTGCCAAGAGGACTTGAAAGCGGGGCAGAATTGCAGGAAACCGATTTCAGGAGGTAGACTGGAATTGCATTGAAAGCATAGGAAAAGAGGCAGAACGTCCACAATGATGCACTTGGCCAAAAAGGGCGTATGCGTTTTTTCCTGAATATATTCAGGAAAAAACGCATACGCCCTTTTTGGCCAACCAAGCAAGCTTGCAAAGGAAATCTGCACAACAATGAAGTCTCACTTCCCCCCGGTCAAAAGGGCCATCTGAAAAAAGTGTAAAATCCAGAAAGGCAGGACAGGCCATGGAGAACTGGGAGCCTTGTTATGCTGATGGGCGGGATGTAAATTGCCAACAGACACTGGGGAGAAGTGTATGGTGTTTCCTGAAACATCTAAAAAACAAAGCAACAGAGCCTAGGGCACTTCCACTTATGGTCCTATAGCTTAGGGAAATTAAAATCAAAAAGACACAGCCACCCCAAAGTTTGGGACGCCTCTGTTTACAAGAACCTCGTTTACAGTACAAGTTCAACATCGCAGAAAGTGAAAAATGGATAAAGAAGTTGTGGTATTTACTTAGAAAGCAATATCACTCAGCAATGAAATCTATGTCATCAGGCCCTTAGCAGCACAGTGAGTGGATTCAGGTATGATGATTCTAACTGAAATAAGTCACACAGAAAAAGAAACATCATAAGATATCAGTAATACACGGAATGTAAACTTGGCTACACAGGAACTGAATTACAGAACAGAACAGGGTCTCAAATTTAGAAAACCAACTTATGCTTGCTTAAGGGTAAAGGTGAGTTGGGGTGCTGCATAAAACCAGAGATTGAAATGAGCACAGATAAAGTTCCTTAAGCCAAATATGGAATAGACAAGAACTACTCCTTGCTCAACGAAATGGACTCAACACCGCATATTAAACGCCTAAGAATGTACCTGACTAGTAAGTATCTTAAAACCTATGGATTGCTATGTCTCCGAAAGAGAATCAAGCATGTGTACAGGGGCATAAACGCAGCAGTGATAGGATTGGAGAGGTTCGGTGAGCAAATGAAGACCCTTTGAAGTCATATTGCATGGTACCCATTCCACAGGTTTCAACTACCCAGGTTTAAGGTATTCTTCCTTCAGCTAAAACATGCATGTGGGACCCAGAGTATGATCAACCGTGTGAACGGGAGACGTGTTCAAATATGTCTCAGTTTTCCTCCCCTGGTACTCGGGTGCAACATTCCAGACGCTTTACTAACACTCTCCCCACTTGGAGAGTCAGCGTCTTTAACCTCCTGTTTGGCCCAGTTTGCAATTTCTGCGGAAGATGAACAGGAATAGCGAGAACCAATGAGAGACTAGCTGGAGGTGTCTGGACGGGCAAATTTAACTCTCATTTCCCACCAGGAAGAGGAAATAACCAAAGGCTCAGCGTGCCGTGCCGGAACCAGATTAGGGCCTGAAGCCATCCTGCGGTGTTGCGGCCAGCTCACAAGAAAGCGAGTTGAAGAAAGGAGCTCAGGGACACTGTAATTCACAAACCTGCAGAGTTATAAATGACAGCTATCGTCCAAAAATATACTGAAGTAAGGCTGCCAAGAGGACTTGAAAGCGGGGCAGAATTGCAGGAAACCGATTTCAGGAGGTAGACTGGAATTGCATTGAAAGCATAGAAAAAGAGGCAGAACGTCCACAATGATGCACTTGGCCAAAAAGGTCGTATGCGTTTTTTCCTGAATATATTCAGGAAAAAACGCATACGCCCTTTTTGGCCAACCAAGCAAGCTTGCAAAGGAAATCTGCACAACAATGAAGTCTCACTTCCCCCCGGTCAAAAGGGACATCTGAAAAAAGTGTAAAATCCAGAAAGGCAGGACAGGCCATGGAGAACTGGGAGCCTTGTTATGCTGATGGGCGGGATGTAAATTGCCAACAGACACTCGGGAGAAGTGTATGGTGTTTCCTGAAACATCTAAAAAACAAAGCAACAGAGCCTAGGGCACTTCCACTTATGGTCCTATAGCTTAGGGAAATTAAAATCAAAAAGACACAGCCACCCCAAAGTTTGGGACGCCTCTGTTTACAAGAACCTCGTTTACAGTACAAGTTCAACATCGCAGAAAGTGAAAAATGGATAAAGAAGTTGTGGTATTTACTTACAAAGCAATATCACTCAGCAATGAAATCTATGTCATCAGGCCCTTAGCAGCACAATGAGTGGATTCAGGTATAATGATTCCAACTAAAATAAGTCACACAGAAAAAGAAACATCATAAGATATCACTAATACACGGAATGTAAACTTGGCTACACAGGAACTGAATTCCAAAACAGAACAGGGTCTCGAATTTAGAAAACCAACTTATGCTTGCTTAAGGGGAAAGGTGAGTTGGGGTGCTGCATAAAACCAGAGATTGAAATGAGCACAGATAAAGTTCCTTAAGCCAAATATGGAATAGACAAGAGCTACTCCTTGCTCAACGAAATGGACTCAACACCGCATATTAAACGCCTAAGAATGTACCTGACTAGTAAGTATCTTAAAACCTATGGATTGCTATGTCTCCGAAAGAGAATCAAGCATGTGTACAGGGGCATAAACGCAGCAGTGATAGGATTGGAGAGGTTCGGTGAGCAAATGAAGACCCTTTGAAGTCATATTGCATGGTACCCATTCCACGGGTTTAAACTACCCAGGTTTAAGGTATTCTTCCTTCAGCTAAAACATGCATGTGGAACCTAGAGTATGATCAACCATGTGATCGGGAGACGTGTTCAAATATGTCTCAGTTTTCGTACCCTGGTACTCGGGTGCAACATTCCAGACGCTTTACTAACACTCTCCCGACTTGGAGAGTCAGTCTCTTTAACCTCCTGTTTGGCCCAGTTTGCAATTTCTGCGGAAGATGAACAGGAATAGCGAGAACCAATGAGAGACTAGCTGGAGGTGTCTGGACGGGCAAATTTAACTCTCATTTCCCACCAGGAAGAGGAAATAACCAAAGGCTCAGCGTGCTGGGCCGGAACCAGATTAGGGCCTGAAGCCATCCTGCGGTGTTGCGGCCAGCTCACAAGAAAGCGAGTTGAAGAAAGGAGCTCAGGGGCACTGTAATTCACAAACCTGCAGAGTTATAAATGACAGCTATCGTCCAAAAATATACTGAAGTAAGGCTGCCAAGAGGACTTGAAAGCGGGGCAGAATTGCAGGAAACCGATTTCAGGAGGTAGACTGGAATTGCATTGAAAGCATAGGGAAAGAGGCAGAACGTCCACAATGATGCACTTGGCCAAAAAGGGCGTATGCGTTTTTTCCTGAATATATTCAGGAAAAAACGCATACGCCCTTTTTGGCCAACCAAGCAAGCTTGCAAAGGAAATCTGCACAACAATGAAGTCTCACTTCCCCCCGGTCAAAAGGGCCATCTGAAAAAAGTGTAAAATCCAGAAAGGCAGGACAGGCCATGGAGAACTGGGAGCCTTCTTATGCTGATGGGCGAGATGTAAATTGCCAACAGACACTCAGGAGAAGTGTATGGTGTTTCCTGAAACATCTAAAATACAAAGCAACAGAGCCTAGGGCACTTCCACTTATGGTCCTATAGCTTAGGGAAATTAAAATCAAAAAGACACAGCCACCCCGAAGTTTGGAACGGCTCTGTTTAGAAGAACCTCGTTTACAGTACAAGTTCAACATCGCAGAAAGTGAAAAATGGATAAAGAAGTTGTGGTATTTACTTACAAAGCAATATCACTCAGCAATGAAATCTATGTCATCAGGCCCTTAGCAGCACAGTGAGTGGATTCAGGTATGATGATTCTAACTGAAATAAGTCACACAGAAAAAGAAACATCATAAGATATCACTAATACACGGAATGTAAACTTGGCTACACAGGAACTGAATTACAGAACAGAACAGGGTCTCAAATTTAGAAAACCAACTTATGCTTGCTTAAGGGGAAAGGTGAGTTGGGGTGCTGCATAAAACCAGAGATTGAAATGAGCACAGATAAAGTTCCTTAAGCCAAATATGGAATAGACAAGAGCTACTCCTTGCTCAACGAAATGGACTCAACACCGCATATTAAACGCCTAAGAATGTACCTGACTAGTAAGTATCTTAAAACCTATGGATTGGTATGTCTCCGAAAGAGAATCAAGCATGTGTACAGGGGCATAAACGCAGCAGTGATAGGATTGGAGAGGTTCGGTGAGCAAATGAAGACCCTTTGAAGTCATATTGCATGGTACCCATTCTACGGGTTTCAACTACCCAGGTTTAAGGTATTCTTCCTTCAGCTAAAACATGCATGTGGAACCCAGAGTATGATCAACCGTGTGAACGGGAGACGTGTTCAAATATGTCTCAGTTTTCCTCCCCTGGTACTCGGGTGCAACGTTCCAGACGCTTTACTAACACTCTCCCCACTTGGAGAGTCAGCGCCTTTAACCTCCTGTTTGGCCCAGTTTGCAATTTCTGCGGAAGATGAACAGGAATAGCGAGAACCAATGAGAGACTAGCTGGAGGTGTCTGGACGGGCAAATTTAACTCTCATTTCCCACCAGGAAGAGGAAATAACCAAAGGCTCAGCGTGCCGTGCCGGAACCAGATTAGGGCCTGAAGCCATCCTGCGGTGTTGCGGCCAGCTCACAAGAAAGCGAGTTGAAGAAAGGAGCTCAGGGGCACTGTAATTCACAAACCTGCAGAGTTATAAATGACAGCTATCGTCCAAAAATATACTGAAGTAAGGCTGCCAAGAGGACTTGAAAGCGGGGCAGAATTGCAGGAAACCGATTTCAGGAGGTAGACTGGAATTGTATTGAAAGCATAGAAAAAGAGGCAGAACGTCCACAATGATGCACTTGGCCAAAAAGGGCGTATGCGTTTTTTCCTGAATATATTCAGGAAAAAACGCATACGCACTTTTTGGCCAACCAAGCAAGCTTGCAAAGGAAATCTGCACAACAATGAAGTCTCACTTCCCCCCGGTCAAAAGGGCCATCTGAAAAAAGTGTAAAATCCAGAAAGGCAGGACAGGCCATGGAGAACTGGGAGCCTTTTTATGTTGATGGGCGGGATGTAAATTGCCAACAGACACTCGGGAGAAGTGTATGGTGTTTCCTCAAACATCTAAAAAACAAAGCAACAGAGCCTAGGGCACTTCCACTTATGGTCCTATAGCTTAGGGAAATTAAAATCAAAAAGACACAGCCACCCCGAAGTTTGGGACGCCTCTGTTTACAAGAACCTCGTTTACAGTACAAGTTCAACATCGCAGAAAGTGAAAAATGGATAAAGAAGTTGTGGTATTTACTTACAAAGCAATATCACTCAGCAATGAAATCTATGTCATCAGGCCCTTAGCAGCACAATGAGTGGATTCAGGTATGATGATTCTAACTGAAATAAGTCACACAGAAATAGAAACATCATAAGATATCACTAATACACGGAATGTAAACTTGGCTACACAGGAACTGAATTCCAAAACAGAACAGGGTCTCAAATTTAGAAAACCAACTTATGCTTGCTTAAGGGGAAAGGTGAGTTGGGGTGCTGCATAAAACCAGAGATTGAAATGAGCACAGATAAAGTTCCTTAAGCCAAATATGGAATAGACAAGAGCTACTCCTTGCTCAACGAAATGGACTCAACACCGCAAATTAAACGCCTAAGAATGTACCTGACTAGTAAGTATCTTAAAACCTATGGATTGCTATGTCTCCGAAAGAGAATCAAGCATGTGTACAGGGGCATAAACGCAGCAGTGATAGGATTGGAGAGGTTCGGTGAGCAAATGAAGACCCTTTGAAGTCATATTGCATGGTACCCATTCCACGGGTTTCAACTACCCAGGTTTAAGGTATTCTTCCTTCAGCTAAAACATGCATGTGGAACCCAGAGTATGATCAACCGTGTGAACGGGAGACGTGTTCAAATATGTCTCAGTTTTCCTCCACTGGTACTCGGGTGCAACATTCCAGACGCTTTACTAACACTCTCCCCACTTGGAGAGTCAGCGCCTTTAACCTCCTGTTTGGCCCAGTTTGCAATTTCTGCGGAAGATGAACAGGAATAGCGAGAACCAATGAGAGACTAGCTGGAGGTGTCTGGACGGGCAAATTTAACTCTCATTTCCCACCAGGAAGAGGAAATAACCAAAGGCTCAGCGTGCCGTGCCGGAACGAGATTAGGGCCTGAAGCCATCCTGCGGTGTTGCGGCCAGGTCACAAGAAAGCGAGTTGAAGAAAGGAGCTCAGGGGCACTGTAATTCACAAACCTGCAGAGTTATAAATGACAGCTATCGTCCAAAAATATACTGAAGTAAGGCTGCCAAGAGGACTTGAAAGCGGGGCAGAATTGCAGGAAACCGATTTCAGGAGGTAGACTGGAATTGCATTGAAAGCATAGAAAAAGAGGCAGAACGTCCACAATGATGCACTTGGCCAAAAAGGGCGTATGCGTTTTTTCCTGAATATATTCAGGAAAAAAGGCATACGCCCTTTTTGGCCAACCAAGCAAGCTTGCAAAGGAAATCTGCACTACAATGAAGTCTCACTTCCCCCCGGTCAAAAGGGCCATCTGAAAAAAGTGTAAAATCCAGAAAGGCAGGACAGGCCATGGAGAACTGGGAGCCTTGTTATGCTGATGGGCGGGATGTAAATTGCCAACAGACACTCGGGAGAAGTGTATGGTGTTTCCTGAAACATCTAAAAAACAAAGCAACAGAGCCTAGGGCACTTCCACTTATGGTCCTATAGCTTAGGGAAATTAAAATCAAAAAGACACAGCCACCCCAAAGTTTGGGACGCCTCTGTTTACAAGAACCTCGTTTACCGTACAGGTTCAATATCACAGAAAGTGAAAAATGGAAAAAGAACTTGTGGTACTTACGTACAATGCAGTATCACTCAGCAATGAAATCTATGTCATCAGGCCCTTAGCAGCATAATGAGTGGATTCAGGTATGATGATTCTAACTGAAATAAGTCACACAGAAAAAGAAACATCATAAGATATCACTAATACACGGAATGTAAACTTGGCTACACAGGAACTGAATTCCAAAACAGAACAGGGTCTCAAATTTAGAAAACCAACTTATGCTTGCTTAAGGGGAAAGGTGAGTTGGGGTGCTGCATAAAACCAGAGATTGAAATGAGCACAGATAAAGTTCCTTAAGCCAAATATGGAATAGACAAGAGCTACTCCTTGCTCAACGAAATGGACTCAACACCCCATATTAAACGCCTAAGAATGTACCTGACTAGTAAGTATCTTAAAACCTATGGATTGCTATGTCTCCAAAAGAGAATCAAGCGTGTGTACAGGGGCATAAACGCAGCAGTGATAGGATTGGAGAGGTTCGGTGAGCAAATGAAGACCCTTTGAAGTCATATTGCATGGTACCCATTCCACGGGTCTCAACTCTCCAGGTTTAAGGTATTCTTCCTTCAGCTAAAACATGCATGTGGAACCCAGAGTATGATCAACCGTGTGAACGGGAGACGTGTTCAAATATGTCTCAGTTTTCCTGCCCTGGTACTCGGGTGCAACATTCCAGACGCTTTCCTAACACTCTCCCCACTTGGAGAGTCAGCGCCTTTAACCTCCTGTTTGGCCCAGTTTGCAATTTCTGCGGAAGATGAACAGGAATAGGAAGAACCAATGAGAGACTATCTGGAGGTGTCTGGACGGGCAAATTTAACTCTCATTTCCCACCAGGAAGGGGAAATAACCAAAGGCTCAGCGTGCCGTGCCGGAACCAGATTAGGGCCTGAAGCCATCCTGCGGTGTTGCGGCCAGCTCAAAAGAAAGCGAGTTGAAGAAAGGAGCTCAGGGGCACTGTAATTCACAAACCTGCAGAGTTATAAATGACAGCTATCGTCCAAAAATATACTGAAGTAAGGCTGCCAAGAGGACTTGAAAGCGGGGCAGAATTGCAGGAAACCGATTTCAGGAGGTAGACTGGAATTGCATTGAAAGCATAGGAAAAGAGGCAGAACGTCCACAATGATGCACTTGGCCAAAAAGGGCGTATGCGTTTTTTCCTGAATATATTCAGGAAAAAACGCATACGCCCTTTTTGGCCAACCAAGCAAGCTTGCAAAGGAAATCTGCACTACAATGAAGTCTCACTTCCCCCGGTCAAAAGGGCCATCTGAAATAAGTGTAAAATCCAGAAAGGCAGTACAGGCCATGGAGAACTGGGAGCCTTGTTATGCTGATGGGCGGGATGTAAATTGCCAACAGACACTCGGGAGAAGTGTATGGTGTTTCCTGAAACATCTAAAAAACAAAGCAACAGAGCCTAGGGCACTTCCACTTATGGTCCTATAGATTAGGGAAATTAAAATCAAAAAGACACAGCCACCCCAAAGTTTGGAATGGCTCTGTTTACAAGAACCTCGTTTACAGTACAAGTTCAACATCGCAGAAATTGAAAAATGGATAAAGAAGCTGTGGTATTTACTTACAAAGCAATATCACTCAGCAATGAAATCTATGTCATCAGGCCCTTGGCAGCACAATGAGTGGATTCAGGTATGATGATTCTAACTGAAATAAGTCACACAGAAAAAGAAACATTATAAGATATCACTAATACACGGAATGTAAACTCGGCTACACAGGAACTGAATTACAGAACAGAACAGGGTCTCAAATTTAGAAAACCAACTTATGCTTGCTTAAGGGTAAAGGTGAGTTGGGGTGCTGCATAAAACCAGAGATTGAAATGAGCACAGATAAAGTTCCTTAAGCCAAATATGGAATAGACAAGAGCTACTCCTTGCTCAACGAAATGGACTCAACACCTCATATTAAACGCCTAAGAATGTACCTGACTAGTAAGTATCTTAAAACCTATGGATTGCTATGTCTCCAAAAGAGAATCAAGCGTGTGTACAGGGGCATAAACGCAGCAGTGATAGGATTGGAGAGGTTCGGTGAGCAAATGAAGACCCTTTGAAGTCATATTGCATGGTACCCATTACACGGGTCTCAACTCTCCAGGTTTAAGGTATTCTTCCTTCAGCTAAAACATGCATGTGGAACCCAGAGTATTATCAACCGTGTGAACGGGAGACGTGTTCAAATATGTCTCAGTTTTCCTCCCCTGGTACTCGGGTGCAACATTCCAGACGCTTTACTAACACTCTCCCGACTTGGAGAGTCAGTCCCTTTAACCTCCTGTTTGGCCCAGTTTGCAATTTCTGCCGAAGATGAACAAGAATAGCGAGAACCAATGAGAGACTAGCTGGACGTGTATGGACGGGAAAATTTACCTCTCATTTCCCACCAGGAAGAGGAATTAACCAAAGGCTCAGCGTGCCGTGCCGGAACCAGATTAGGCCCTGAAGCCATCCTGCGGGGTTGCGGCCAGGTCACAAGAAAGCGAGTTGAAGAAAGGAGCTCAGGGGCACTGTAATTCACAAACCTGCAGAGTTATAAATGACAGCTATCGTCCAAAAATATACTGAAGTAAGGCTGCCAAGAGGACTTGAAAGCGGGGCAGAATTGCAGGAAACCGATTTCAGGAGGTAGACTGGAATTGCATTGAAAACATAGGAAAAGAGGCAGAACGTCCACAATGATGCACTTGGCCAAAAAGGGCGTATGCGTTTTTTCCTGAATATATTCAGGAAAAAACGCATACACACTTTTTGGCCAACCAAGCAAACTTGCAAAGGAAATCTGAACTACAATGAAGTCTCACTTCCCCCTGGTCAAAAGGGCCATCTGAAAAAAGTGTAAAATCCAGAAAGGCAGGACAGGCCATGGAGAACTGGGAGCCTTCTTATGCTGATGGGCGGGATGTAAATTGCCAACAGACACTCGGGAGAAGTGTATGGTGTTTCCTGAAACATCTAAAAAACAAAGCAACAGAGCCTAGGGCACTTCCACTTATGGTCCTATAGCTTAGGGAAATTAAAATCAAAAAGACACAGCCACCCCAAAGTTTGGGACGCCTCTATTTACAAGAACCTCGTTCACAGTACAAGTTCAACATCGCAGAAAGTGAAAAATGGATAAAGAAGCTGTGGTATTTACTTACAAAGCAATGTCACTCAGCAATGAAATCTATGTCATCAGGCCCTTAGCAGCACAATGAGTGGATTCAGGTATGATGATTCTAACTGAAATAAGTCACACAGAAAAAGAAACATCATAAGATATCAGTAATACATGGAATGTAAACTTGGCTACACAGGAACTGAATTACAGAACAGAACAGGGTCTCAAATTTAGAAAACCAACTTATGCTTGCTTAAGGGTAAAGGTGAGTTGGGGTGCTGCATAAAACCAGAGATTGAAATGAGCACAGATAAAGTTCCTTAAGCCAAATATGGAATAGACAAGAGCTACTCCTTGCTCAACGAAATGGACTCAACACCCCATATTAAACGCCTAAGAATATACCTGACTAGTAAGTATCTTAAAACCTATGGATGGCTATGTCTCCGAAAGAGAATCAAGCATGTGTACAGGGGCATAAACGCAGCAGTGATAGGATTGGAGAGGTTCGGTGAGCAAATGAAGACCCTTTGAAGTCATATTGCATGGTATCCATTCCACGGGTTTCAACTACCCAGGTTTAAGTTATTCTTCCTTCAGCTAAAACATGCATGTGGAACCCAGAGTATGATCAACCGTGTGAACAGGAGACGTGTTCAAATATGTCTCAGTTTTCCTCCCCTGGTACTCGGGTGCAACATTCCAGACACTTTACTAACACTCTCCCCACTTGGAGAGTCAGCGCCTTTAACCTCCTGTTTGGCCCAGTTTGCAATTTCTGCAGAAGATGAACAGGAATAGCGAGAACCAATGAGAGACTAGCTGGAGGTGTCTGGACGGGCAAATTTAACTCTCATTTCCCACCAGGAAGAGGAAATACCCAAAGGCTCAGCGTGCCGTGCCGGAACCAGATTAGGGCCTGAAGCCATCCTGCAGTGTTGTGGCCAGCTCACAAGAAAGCGAGTTGAAGAAAGGAGCTCAGGGGCACTGTAATTCACAAACCTGCAGAGTTATAAATGACAGCTATCGTCCAAAAATATACTGAAGTAAGGCTGCCAAGAGGACTTGAAAGCGGGGCAGAATTGCAGGAAACCGATTTCAGGAGGTAGACTGGAATTGCATTGAAAGCATAGGAAAAGAGGCAGAACGTCCACAATGATGCACTTGGCCAAAAAGGGCGTATGCGTTTTTTCCTGAATATATTCAGGAAAAAACACATACGCCCTTTTTGGCCAACCAAGCAAGCTTGCAAAGGAAATCTGCACAACAATGAAGTCTCACTTCCCCCTGGTCAAAAGGGCCATCTGAAAAAAGTGTAAAATCCAGAAAGGCAGGACAGGCCATGGAGAACTGGGAGCCTTGTTATGCTGATGGGCGGGACGGAAATTGCCAACAGACACTCGGGAGAAGTGTATGGTGTTTCCTGAAACATCTAAAAAACAAAGCAACAGAGCCTAGGGCACTTCCACTTATGGTCCTATAGCTTAGGGAAATTAAAATCAAAAAGACACAGCCACCCCAAAGTTTGGGACGCCTCTGTTTACAAGAACCTCGTTTACAGTACAAGTTCAACATCGCAGAAAGTGAAAAATGGATAAAGAAGTTGTGGTATTTACTTACAAAGCAATATCACTCAGCAATGAAATCTATGTCATCAGGCCCTTAGCAGCACAATGAGTGGATTCAGGTATGATGATTCTAACTAAAATAAGTCACACAGAAAAAGAAACATCATAAGATATCACTAATACACGGAATGTAAACTTGGCTACACAGGAACTGAATTCCAAAACAGAACAGGTCTCAAATTTAGAAAACCAACTTATGCTTGCTTAAGGGGAAAGGTGAGTTGGGGTGCTGCATAAAACCAGAGATTGAAATGAGCACAGATAAAGTTCCTTAAGCCAAATATGGAATAGACAAGAGCTACTCCTTGCTCAACGAAATGGACTCAACACCCCATATTAAACGCCTAAGAATGTACCTGACTAGTAAGTATCTTAAAACCTATGGATTGCTATGTCTCCGAAAGAGAATCAAGCGTGTGTACAGGGGCATAAACGCAGCAGTGATAGGATTGGAGAGGTTCGGTGAGCAAATGAAGACCCTTTGAAGTCATATTGCATGGTACCCATTCCACGGGCCTCAACTCTCCAGGTTTAAGGTATTCTTCCTTCAGCTAAAACATGCATGTGGAACCCAGAGTATGATCAACCGTGTGAACGGGAGACGTGTTCAAATATGTCTCAGTTTTCCTCCCCTGGTACTCGGGTGCAACATTCCAGACGCTTTCCTAACACTCTCCCCACTTGGAGAGTCAGCGCCTTTAACCTCCTGTTTGGCCCAGTTTGCAATTTCTGCGGAAGATGAACAGGAATAGGGAGAACCAATGAGAGACTAGCTGGAGGTGTCTGGACGGGCAAATTTAACTCTCATTTCCCACCAGGAAGAGGAAATAACCAAAGGCTCAGCGTGCCATGCCGGAACGAGATTAGGGCCTGAAGCCATCCTGCGGTGTTGCGGCCAGCTCAAAAGAAAGCGAGCTGAAGAAAGGAGCTCAGGGGCACTGTAATTCACAAACCTGCAGAGTTATAAATGACAGCTATCGTCCAAAAATATACTGAAGTAAGGCTGCCAAGAGGACTTGAAAGCGGGGCAGAATTGCAGGAAACCGATTTCAGGAGGTAGACTGGAATTGCATTGAAAACATAGGAAAAGAGGCAGAACGTCCACAATGATGCACTTGGCCAAAAAGGGCGTATGCGTTTTTTCCTGAATATATTCAGGAAAAAACGCATACACACTTTTTGGCCAACCAAGCAAACTTGCAAAGGAAATCTGAACTACAATGAAGTCTCACTTCCCCCTGGTCAAAAGGGCCATCTGAAAAAAGTGTAAAATCCAGAAAGGCAGGACAGGCCATGGAGAACTGGGAGCCTTCTTATGCTGATGGGCGGGATGTAAATTGCCAACAGACACTCGGGAGAAGTGTATGGTGTTTCCTGAAACATCTAAAAAACAAAGCAACAGAGCCTAGGGCACTTCCACTTATGGTCCTATAGCTTAGGGAAATTAAAATCAAAAAGACACAGCCACCCGAAAGTTTGGAACGGCTCTGTTTACAAGAACCTCGTTTACAGTACAAGTTCAACATCGCAGAAAGTGAAAAATGGATAAAGAAGCTGTGGTATTTACTTACAAAGCAATATCACTCAGCAATGAAATCTATGTCATCAGGCACTTAGCAGCACAATGAGTGGATTCAGGTATGATGATTCTAACTGAAATAAGTCACACAGAAAAAGAAACATCATAAGATATCAGTAATGCATGGAATGTAAACTTGGCTACACAGGAACTGAATTACAGAACAGAACAGGGTCTCAAATTTAGAAAACCAACTTATGCTTGCTTAAGGGTAAAGGTGAGTTGGGGTGCTGCATAAAACCAGAGATTGAAATGAGCACAGATAAAGTTCCTTAAGCCAAATATGGAATAGACAAGAGCTACTCCTTGCTCAACGAAATGGACTCAACACCGCCTATTAAACGCCTAAGAATATACCTGACTAGTAAGTATCTTAAAACCTATGGATGGCTATGTCTCCGAAAGAGAATCAAGCATGTGTACAGGGGCATAAACGCAGCAGTGATAGGATTGGAGTGGTTCGGTGAGCAAACGAAGACCCTTTGAAGTCATATTGCATGGTATCCATTCCACGGGTTTCAACTACCCAGGTTTAAGGTATTCTTCCTTCAGCTAAAACATGCATGTGGAACCCAGAGTATGATCAACCGTGTGAACAGGAGACGTGTTCAAATATGTCTCAGTTTTCCTCCCCTGGTACTCGGGTGCAACATTCCAGACACTTTACTAACACTCTCCCCACTTGGAGAGTCAGCGCCTTTAACCTCCTGTTTGGCCCAGTTTGCAATTTCTGCGGAAGATGAACAGGAATAGCGAGAACCAATGAGAGACTAGCTGGAGGTGTCTGGACGGGCAAATTTAACTCTCATTTCCCACCAGGAAGAGGAAATACCCAAAGGCTCAGCGTGCCGTGCCGGAACCAGATTAGGGCCTGAAGCCATCCTGCAGTGTTGTGGCCAGCTCACAAGAAAGCGAGTTGAAGAAAGGAGCTCAGGGGCACTGTAATTCACAAACCTGCAGAGTTATAAATGACAGCTATCGTCCAAAAATATACTGAAGTAAGGCTGCCAAGAGGACTTGAATGCGGGGCAGAATTGCAGGAAACCGATTTCAGGAGGTAGACTGGAATTGCATTGAAAGCATAGGAAAAGAGGCAGAACGTCCACAATGATGCACTTGGCCAAAAAGGGCGTATGCGTTTTTTCCTGAATATATTCAGGAAAAAACGCATACGCCCTTTTTGGCCAACCAAGCAAGCTTGCAAAGGAAATCTGCACTACAATGAAGTCTCACTTCCCCCCGGTCAAAAGGGCCATCTGAAAAAAGTGTAAAATCCAGAAAGGCAGGACAGGCCATGGAGAACTGGGAGCCTTGTTATGCTGATGGGCGGGATGTAAATTGCCAACAGACACTCGGGAGAAGTGTATGGTGTTTCCTGAAACATCTAAAAAACCAAGCAACAGAGCCTAGGGCACTTCCACTTATGGTCCTATAGCTTAGGGAAATTAAAATCAAAAAGACACAGCCACCCCAAAGTTTGGGACGCCTCTGTTTACAAGAACCTCGTTTACCGTACAGGTTCAATATCACAGAAAGTGAAAAATGGAAAAAGAACTTGTGGTACTTACGTACAATGCAGTATCACTCAGCAATGAAATCTATGTCATCAGGCCCTTAGCAGCATAATGAGTGGATTCAGGTATGATGATTCTAACTGAAATAAGTCACACAGAAAAAGAAACATCATAAGATATCACTAATACACGGAATGTAAACTTGGCTACACAGGAACTGAATTCCAAAACAGAACAGGGTCTCAAATTTAGAAAACCAACTTATGCTTGCTTAAGGGGAAAGGTGAGTTGGGGTGCTGCATAAAACCAGAGATTGGAATGAGCACAGATAAAGTTCCTTAAGCCAAATATGGAATAGACAAGAGCTACTCCTTGCTCAACGAAATGGACTCAACACCCCATATTAAACGCCTAAGAATGTACCTGACTAGTAAGTATCTTAAAACCTATGGATTGCTATGTCTCCAAAAGAGAATCAAGCGTGTGTACAGGGGCATAAACGCAGCAGTGATAGGATTGGAGAGGTTCGGTGAGCAAATGAAGACCCTTTGAAGTCATATTGCATGGTACCCATTCCACGGGTCTCAACTCTCCAGGTTTAAGGTATTCTTCCTTCAGCTAAAACATGCATGTGGAACCCAGAGTATGATCAACCGTGTGAACGGGAGACGTGTTCAAATATGTCTCAGTTTTCCTCCCCTGGTACTCGGGTGCAACATTCCAGACGCTTTCCTAACACTCTCCCCACTTGGAGAGTCAGCGCCTTTAACCTCCTGTTTGGCCCAGTTTGCAATTTCTGCGGAAGATGAACAGGAATAGGAAGAACCAATGAGAGACTATCTGGAGGTGTCTGGACGGGCAAATTTAACTCTCATTTCCCACCAGGAAGAGGAAATAACCAAAGGCTCAGCGTGCCGTGCCGGAACCAGATTAGGGCCTGAAGCCATCCTGCGGTGTTGCGGCCAGCTCAAAAGAAAGCGAGTTGAAGAAAGGAGCTCAGGGGCACTGTAATTCACAAACCTGCAGAGTTATAAATGACAGCTATCGTCCAAAAATATACTGAAGTAAGGCTGCCAAGAGGACTTGAAAGCGGGGCAGAATTGCAGGAAACCGATTTCAGGAGGTAGACTGGAATTGCATTGAAAGCATAGGAAAAGAGGCAGAACGTCCACAATGATGCACTTGGCCAAAAAGGGCGTATGCGTTTTTTCCTGAATATATTCAGGAAAAAACGCATACGCCCTTTTTGGCCAACCAAGCAAGCTTGCAAAGGAAATCTGCACTACAATGAAGTCTCACTTCCCCCGGTCAAAAGGGCCATCTGAAATAAGTGTAAAATCCAGAAAGGCAGTACAGGCCATGGAGAACTGGGAGCCTTGTTATGCTGATGGGCGGGATGTAAATTGCCAACAGACACTCGGGAGAAGTGTATGGTGTTTCCTGAAACATCTAAAAAACAAAGCAACAGAGCCTAGGGCACTTCCACTTATGGTCCTATAGCTTAGGGAAATTAAAATCAAAAAGACACAGCCACCCCAAAGTTTGGAATGGCTCTGTTTACAAGAACCTCGTTTACAGTACAAGTTCAACATCGCAGAAATTGAAAAATGGATAAAGAAGCTGTGGTATTTACTTACAAAGCAATATCACTCAGCAATGAAATCTATGTCATCAGGCCCTTAGCAGCACAATGAGTGGATTCAGGTATGATGATTCTAACTGAAATAAGTCACACAGAAAAAGAAACATTATAAGATATCACTAATACACGGAATGTAAACTCGGCTACACAGGAACTGAATTACAGAACAGAACAGGGTCTCAAATTTAGAAAACCAACTTATGCTTGCTTAAGGGTAAAGGTGAGTTGGGGTGCTGCATAAAACCAGAGATTGAAATGAGCACAGATAAAGTTCCTTAAGCCAAATATGGAATAGACAAGAGCTACTCCTTGCTCAACGAAATGGACTCAACACCTCATATTAAACGCCTAAGAATGTACCTGACTAGTAAGTATCTTAAAACCTATGGATTGCTATGTCTCCAAAAGAGAATCAAGCGTGTGTACAGGGGCATAAACGCAGCAGTGATAGGATTGGAGAGGTTCGGTGAGCAAATGAAGACCCTTTGAAGTCATATTGCATGGTACCCATTACACGGGTCTCAACTCTCCAGGTTTAAGGTATTCTTCCTTCAGCTAAAACATGCATGTGGAACCCAGAGTATTATCAACCGTGTGAACGGGAGACGTGTTCAAATATGTCTCAGTTTTCCTCCCGTGGTACTCGGGTGCAACATTCCAGACGCTTTACTAACACTCTCCCGACTTGGAGAGTCAGTCCCTTTAACCTCCTGTTTGGCCCAGTTTGCAATTTCTGCGGAAGATGAACAAGAATAGCGAGAACCAATGAGAGACTAGCTGGACGTGTATGGACGGGAAAATTTACCTCTCATTTCCCACCAGGAAGAGGAATTAACCAAAGGCTCAGCGTGCCGTGCCGGAACCAGATTAGGCCCTGAAGCCATCCTGCGGGGTTGCGGCCAGGTCACAAGAAAGCGAGTTGAAGAAAGGAGCTCAGGGGCACTGTAATTCACAAACCTGCAGAGTTATAAATGACAGCTATCGTCCAAAAATATACTGAAGTAAGGCTGCCAAGAGGACTTGAAAGCGGGGCAGAATTGCAGGAAACCGATTTCAGGAGGTAGACTGGAATTGCATTGAAAGCATAGGAAAAGAGGCAGAACGTCCACAATGATGCACTTGGCCAAAAAGGGCGTATGCGTTTTTTCCTGAATATATTCAGGAAAAAACGCATACACACTTTTTGGCCAACCAAGCAAACTTGCAAAGGAAATCTGAACTACAATGAAGTCTCACTTCCCCCTGGTCAAAAGGGCCATCTGAAAAAAGTGTAAAATCCAGAAAGGCAGGACAGGCCATGGAGAACTGGGAGCCTTCTTATGCTGATGGGCGGGATGTAAATTGCCAACAGACACTCGGGAGAAGTGTATGGTGTTTCCTGAAACATCTAAAAAACAAAGCAACAGAGCCTAGGGCACTTCCACTTATGGTCCTATAGCTTAGGGAAATTAAAATCAAAAAGACACAGCCACCCCAAAGTTTGGGACGCCTCTATTTACAAGAACCTCGTTTACAGTACAAGTTCAACATCGCAGAAAGTGAAAAATGGATAAAGAAGCTGTGGTATTTACTTACAAAGCAATGTCACTCAGCAATGAAATCTATGTCATCAGGCCCTTAGCAGCACAATGAGTGGATTCAGGTATGATGATTCTAACTGAAATAAGTCACACAGAAAAAGAAACATCATAAGATATCAGTAATACATGGAATGTAAACTTGGCTACACAGGAACTGAATTACAGAACAGAACAGGGTCTCAAATTTAGAAAACCAACTTATGCTTGCTTAAGGGTACAGGTGAGTTGGGGTGCTGCATAAAACCAGAGATTGAAATGAGCACAGATAAAGTTCCTTAAGCCAAATATGGAATAGACAAGAGCTACTCCTTGCTCAACGAAATGGACTCAACACCCCATATTAAACGCCTAAGAATATACCTGATTAGTAAGTATCTTAAAACCTATGGATGGCTATGTCTCCGAAAGAGAATCAAGCATGTGTACAGGGGCATAAACGCAGCAGTGATAGGATTGGAGAGGTTCGGTGAGCAAATGAAGACCCTTTGAAGTCATATTGCATGGTATCCATTCCACGGGTTTCAACTACCCAGGTTTAAGTTATTCTTCCTTCAGCTAAAACATGCATGTGGAACCCAGAGTATGATCAACCGTGTGAACAGGAGACGTGTTCAAATATGTCTCAGTTTTCCTCCCCTGGTACTCGGGTGCAACATTCCAGACACTTTACTAACACTCTCCCCACTTGGAGAGTCAGCGCCTTTAACCTCCTGTTTGGCCCAGTTTGCAATTTCTGCAGAAGATGAACAGGAATAGCGAGAACCAATGAGAGACTAGCTGGAGGTGTCTGGACGGGCAAATTTAACTCTCATTTCCCACCAGGAAGAGGAAATACCCAAAGGCTCAGCGTGCCGTGCCGGAACCAGATTAGGGCCTGAAGCCATCCTGCAGTGTTGTGGCCAGCTCACAAGAAAGCGAGTTGAAGAAAGGAGCTCAGGGGCACTGTAATTCACAAACCTGCAGAGTTATAAATGACAGCTATCGTCCAAAAATATACTGAAGTAAGGCTGCCAAGAGGACTTGAAAGCGGGGCAGAATTGCAGGAAACCGATTTCAGGAGGTAGACTGGAATTGCATTGAAAGCATAGGAAAAGAGGCAGAACGTCCACAATGATGCACTTGGCCAAAAAGGGCGTATGCGTTTTTTCCTGAATATATTCAGGAAAAAACGCATACGCCCTTTTTGGCCAACCAAGCAAGCTTGCAAAGGAAATCTGCACAACAATGAAGTCTCACTTCCCCCCGGTCAAAAGGGCCATCTGAAAAAAGTGTAAAATCCAGAAAGGCAGGACAGGCCATGGAGAACTGGGAGCCTTGTTATGCTGATGGGCGGGATGTAAATTGCCAACAGACACTGGGGAGAAGTGTATGGTGTTTCCTGAAACATCTAAAAAACAAAGCAACAGAGCCTAGGGCACTTCCACTTTTGGTCCTATAGCTTAGGGAAATTAAAATCAAAAAGACACAGCCACCCCAAAGTTTGGGACGCCTCTGTTTACAAGAACCTCGTTTACAGTACAAGTTCAACATCGCAGAAAGTGAAAAATGGATAAAGAAGTTGTGGTATTTACTTACAAAGCAATATCACTCAGCAATGAAATCTATGTCATCAGGCCCTTAGCAGCACAATGAGTGGATTCAGGTATGATGATTCTAACTAAAATAAGTCACACAGAAAAAGAAACATCATAAGATATCACTAATACACGGAATGTAAACTTGGCTACACAGGAACTGAATTCCAAAACAGAACAGGTCTCAAATTTAGAAAACCAACTTATGCTTGCTTAAGGGGAAAGGTGAGTTGGGGTGCTGCATAAAACCAGAGATTGAAATGAGCACAGATAAAGTTCCTTAAGCCAAATATGGAATAGACAAGAGCTACTCCTTGCTCAACGAAATGGACTCAACACCCCATATTAAACGCCTAAGAATGTACCTGACTAGTAAGTATCTTAAAACCTATGGATTGCTATGTCTCCAAAAGAGAATCAAGCGTGTGTACAGGGGCATAAACGCAGCAGTGATAGGATTGGAGAGGTTCAGTGAGCAAATGAAGACCCTTTGAAGTCATATTGCATGGTACCCATTCCACGGGTCTCAACTCTCCAGGTTTAAGGTATTCTTCCTTCAGCTAAAACATGCATGTGGAACCCAGAGTATGATCAACCGTGTGAACGGGAGACGTGTTCAAATATGTCTCAGTTTTCCTCCCCTGGTACTCGGGTGCAACATTCCAGACGCTTTCCTAACACTCTCCCCACTTGGAGAGTCAGCGCCTTTAACCTCCTGTTTGGCCCAGTTTGCAATTTCTGCGGAAGATGAACAGGAATAGGAAGAACCAATGAGAGACTATCTGGAGGTGTCTGGACGGGCAAATTTAACTCTCATTTCCCACCAGGAAGAGGAAATAACCAAAGGCTCAGCGTGCCGTGCCGGAACCAGATTAGGGCCTGAAGCCATCCTGCGGTGTTGCGGCCAGCTCAAAAGAAAGCGAGTTGAAGAAAGGAGCTCAGGGGCACTGTAATTCACAAACCTGCAGAGTTATAAATGACAGCTATCATCCAAAAATATACTGAAGTAAGGCTGCCAAGAGGACTTGAAAGCGGGGCAGAATTGCAGGAAACCGATTTCAGGAGGTAGACTGGAATTGCATTGAAAGCATAGGAAAAGAGGCAGAACGTCCACAATGATGCACTTGGCCAAAAAGGGCGTATGCGTTTTTTCCTGAATATATTCAGGAAAAAACGCATACGCCCTTTTTGGCCAACCAAGCAAGCTTGCAAAGGAAATCTGCACAACAATGAAGTCTCACTTCCCCCCGGTCAAAAGGGCCATCTGAAAAAAGTGTAAAATCCAGAAAGGCAGGACAGGCCATGGAGAACTGGGAGCCTTGTTATGCTGATGGGCGGGATGTAAATTGCCAACAGACACTGGGGAGAAGTGTATGGTGTTTCCTGAAACATCTAAAAAACAAAGCAACAGAGCCTAGGGCACTTCCACTTATGGTCCTATAGCTTAGGGAAATTAAAATCAAAAAGACACAGCCACCCCAAAGTTTGGGACGCCTCTGTTTACAAGAACCTCGTTTACAGTACAAGTTCAACATCGCAGAAAGTGAAAAATGGATAAAGAAGTTGTGGTATTTACTTACAAAGCAATATCACTCAGCAATGAAATCTATGTCATCAGGCCCTTAGCAGCACAATGAGTGGATTCAGGTATGATGATTCTAACTAAAATAAGTCACACAGAAAAAGAAACATCATAAGATATCACTAATACACGGAATGTAAACTTGGCTACACAGGAACTGAATTCCAAAACAGAACAGGTCTCAAATTTAGAAAACCAACTTATGCTTGCTTAAGGGGAAAGGTGAGTTGGGGTGCTGCATAAAACCAGAGATTGAAATGAGCACAGATAAAGTTCCTTAAGCCAAATATGGAATAGACAAGAGCTACTCCTTGCTCAACGAAATGGACTCAACACCCCATATTAAACGCCTAAGAATGTACCTGACTAGTAAGTATCTTAAAACCTATGGATTGCTATGTCTCCAAAAGAGAATCAAGCGTGTGTACAGGGGCATAAACGCAGCAGTGATAGGATTGGAGAGGTTCGGTGAGCAAATGAAGACCCTTTGAAGTCATATTGCATGGTACCCATTCCACGGGTCTCAACTCTCCAGGTTTAAGGTATTCTTCCTTCAGCTAAAACATGCATGTGGAACCCAGAGTATGATCAACCGTGTGAACGGGAGACGTGTTCAAATATGTCTCAGTTTTCCTCCCCTGGTACTCGGGTGCAACATTCCAGACGCTTTCCTAACACTCTCCCCACTTGGAGAGTCAGCGCCTTTAACCTCCTGTTTGGCCCAGTTTGCAATTTCTGCGGAAGATGAACAGGAATAGGAAGAACCAATGAGAGACTATCTGGAGGTGTCTGGACGGGCAAATTTAACTCTCATTTCCCACCAGGAAGAGGAAATAACCAAAGGCTCAGCGTGCCGTGCCGGAACCAGATTAGGGCCTGAAGCCATCCTGCGGTGTTGCGGCCAGCTCAAAAGAAAGCGAGTTGAAGAAAGGAGCTCAGGGGCACTGTAATTCACAAACCTGCAGAGTTATAAATGACAGCTATCGTCCAAAAATATACTGAAGTAAGGCTGCCAAGAGGACTTGAAAGCGGGGCAGAATTGCAGGAAACCGATTTCAGGAGGTAGACTGGAATTGCATTGAAAGCATAGGAAAAGAGGCAGAACGTCCACAATGATGCACTTGGCCAAAAAGGGCGTATGCGTTTTTTCCTGAATATATTCAGGAAAAAACGCATACGCCCTTTTTGGCCAACCAAGCAAGCTTGCAAAGGAAATCTGCACTACAATGAAGTCTCACTTCCCCCGGTCAAAAGGGCCATCTGAAATAAGTGTAAAATCCAGAAAGGCAGTACAGGCCATGGAGAACTGGGAGCCTTGTTATGCTGATGGGCGGGATGTAAATTGCCAACAGACACTCGGGAGAAGTGTATGGTGTTTCCTGAAACATCTAAAAAACAAAGCAACAGAGCCTAGGGCACTTCCACTTATGGTCCTATAGCTTAGGGAAATTAAAATCAAAAAGACACAGCCACCCCAAAGTTTGGAATGGCTCTGTTTACAAGAACCTCGTTTACAGTACAAGTTCAACATCGCAGAAATTGAAAAATGGATAAAGAAGCTGTGGTATTTACTTACAAAGCAATATCACTCAGCAATGAAATCTATGTCATCAGGCCCTTAGCAGCACAATGAGTGGATTCAGGTATGATGATTCTAACTGAAATAAGTCACACAGAAAAAGAAACATTATAAGATATCACTAATACACGGAATGTAAACTCGGCTACACAGGAACTGAATTACAGAACAGAACAGGGTCTCAAATTTAGAAAACCAACTTATGCTTGCTTAAGGGTAAAGGTGAGTTGGGGTGCTGCATAAAACCAGAGATTGAAATGAGCACAGATAAAGTTCCTTAAGCCAAATATGGAATAGACAAGAGCTACTCCTTGCTCAACGAAATGGACTCAACACCTCATATTAAACGCCTAAGAATGTACCTGACTAGTAAGTATCTTAAAACCTATGGATTGCTATGTCTCCAAAAGAGAATCAAGCGTGTGTACAGGGGCATAAACGCAGCAGTGATAGGATTGGAGAGGTTCGGTGAGCAAATGAAGACCCTTTGAAGTCATATTGCATGGTACCCATTACACGGGTCTCAACTCTCCAGGTTTAAGGTATTCTTCCTTCAGCTAAAACATGCATGTGGAACCCAGAGTATTATCAACCGTGTGAACGGGAGACGTGTTCAAATATGTCTCAGTTTTCCTCCCGTGGTACTCGGGTGCAACATTCCAGACGCTTTACTAACACTCTCCCGACTTGGAGAGTCAGTCCCTTTAACCTCCTGTTTGGCCCAGTTTGCAATTTCTGCCGAAGATGAACAAGAATAGCGAGAACCAATGAGAGACTAGCTGGACGTGTATGGACGGGAAAATTTACCTCTCATTTCCCACCAGGAAGAGGAATTAACCAAAGGCTCAGCGTGCCGTGCCGGAACCAGATTAGGCCCTGAAGCCATCCTGCGGGGTTGCGGCCAGGTCACAAGAAAGCGAGTTGAAGAAAGGAGCTCAGGGGCACTGTAATTCACAAACCTGCAGAGTTATAAATGACAGCTATCGTCCAAAAATATACTGAAGTAAGGCTGCCAAGAGGACTTGAAAGCGGGGCAGAATTGCAGGAAACCGATTTCAGGAGGTAGACTGGAATTGCATTGAAAACATAGGAAAAGAGGCAGAACGTCCACAATGATGCACTTGGCCAAAAAGGGCGTATGCGTTTTTTCCTGAATATATTCAGGAAAAAACGCATACACACTTTTTGGCCAACCAAGCAAACTTGCAAAGGAAATCTGAACTACAATGAAGTCTCACTTCCCCCTGGTCAAAAGGGCCATCTGAAAAAAGTGTAAAATCCAGAAAGGCAGGACAGGCCATGGAGAACTGGGAGCCTTCTTATGCTGATGGGCGGGATGTAAATTGCCAACAGACACTCGGGAGAAGTGTATGGTGTTTCCTGAAACATCTAAAAAACAAAGCAACAGAGCCTAGGGCACTTCCACTTATGGTCCTATAGCTTAGGGAAATTAAAATCAAAAAGACACAGCCACCCCAAAGTTTGGGACGCCTCTATTTACAAGAACCTCGTTTACAGTACAAGTTCAACATCGCAGAAAGTGAAAAATGGATAAAGAAGCTGTGGTATTTACTTAAAAAGCAATGTCACTCAGCAATGAAATCTATGTCATCAGGCCCTTAGCAGCACAATGAGTGGATTCAGGTATGATGATTCTAACTGAAATAAGTCACACAGAAAAAGAAACATCATAAGATATCAGTAATACATGGAATGTAAACTTGGCTACACAGGAACTGAATTACAGAACAGAACAGGGTCTCAAATTTAGAAAACCAACTTATGCTTGCTTAAGGGTACAGGTGAGTTGGGGTGCTGCATAAAACCAGAGATTGAAATGAGCACAGATAAAGTTCCTTAAGCCAAATATGGAATAGACAAGAGCTACTCCTTGCTCAACGAAATGGACTCAACACCCCATATTAAACGCCTAAGAATATACCTGACTAGTAAGTATCTTAAAACCTATGGATGGCTATGTCTCCGAAAGAGAATCAAGCATGTGTACAGGGGCATAAACGCAGCAGTGATAGGATTGGAGAGGTTCGGTGAGCAAATGAAGACCCTTTGAAGTCATATTGCATGGTATCCATTCCACGGGTTTCAACTACCCAGGTTTAAGTTATTCTTCCTTCAGCTAAAACATGCATGTGGAACCCAGAGTATGATCAACCGTGTGAACAGGAGACGTGTTCAAATATGTCTCAGTTTTCCTCCCCTGGTACTCGGGTGCAACATTCCAGACACTTTACTAACACTCTCCCCACTTGGAGAGTCAGCGCCTTTAACCTCCTGTTTGGCCCAGTTTGCAATTTCTGCAGAAGATGAACAGGAATAGCGAGAACCAATGAGAGACTAGCTGGAGGTGTCTGGACGGGCAAATTTAACTCTCATTTCCCACCAGGAAGAGGAAATACCCAAAGGCTCAGCGTGCCGTGCCGGAACCAGATTAGGGCCTGAAGCCATCCTGCAGTGTTGTGGCCAGCTCACAAGAAAGCGAGTTGAAGAAAGGAGCTCAGGGGCACTGTAATTCACAAACCTGCAGAGTTATAAATGACAGCTATCGTCCAAAAATATACTGAAGTAAGGCTGCCAAGAGGACTTGAAAGCGGGGCAGAATTGCAGGAAACCGATTTCAGGAGGTAGACTGGAATTGCATTGAAAGCATAGGAAAAGAGGCAGAACGTCCACAATGATGCACTTGGCCAAAAAGGGCGTATGCGTTTTTTCCTGAATATATTCAGGAAAAAACGCATACGCCCTTTTTGGCCAACCAAGCAAGCTTGCAAAGGAAATCTGCACAACAATGAAGTCTCACTTCCCCCCGGTCAAAAGGGCCATCTGAAAAAAGTGTAAAATCCAGAAAGGCAGGACAGGCCATGGAGAACTGGGAGCCTTGTTATGCTGATGGGCGGGATGTAAATTGCCAACAGACACTGGGGAGAAGTGTATGGTGTTTCCTGAAACATCTAAAAAACAAAGCAACAGAGCCTAGGGCACTTCCACTTATGGTCCTATAGCTTAGGGAAATTAAAATCAAAAAGACACAGCCACCCCAAAGTTTGGGACGCCTCTGTTTACAAGAACCTCGTTTACAGTACAAGTTCAACATCGCAGAAAGTGAAAAATGGATAAAGAAGTTGTGGTATTTACTTACAAAGCAATATCACTCAGCAATGAAATCTATGTCATCAGGCCCTTAGCAGCACAATGAGTGGATTCAGGTATGATGATTCTAACTAAAATAAGTCACACAGAAAAAGAAACATCATAAGATATCACTAATACACGGAATGTAAACTTGGCTACACAGGAACTGAATTCCAAAACAGAACAGGTCTCAAATTTAGAAAACCAACTTATGCTTGCTTAAGGGGAAAGGTGAGTTGGGGTGCTGCATAAAACCAGAGATTGAAATGAGCACAGATAAAGTTCCTTAAGCCAAATATGGAATAGACAAGAGCTACTCCTTGCTCAACGAAATGGACTCAACACCCCATATTAAACGCCTAAGAATGTACCTGACTAGTAAGTATCTTAAAACCTATGGATTGCTATGTCTCCGAAAGAGAATCAAGCGTGTGTACAGGGGCATAAACGCAGCAGTGATAGGATTGGAGAGGTTCGGTGAGCAAATGAAGACCCTTTGAAGTCATATTGCATGGTACCCATTCCACGGGCCTCAACTCTCCAGGTTTAAGGTATTCTTCCTTCAGCTAAAACATGCATGTGGAACCCAGAGTATGATCAACCGTGTGAACGGGAGACGTGTTCAAATATGTCTCAGTTTTCCTCCCCTGGTACTCGGGTGCAACATTCCAGACGCTTTCCTAACACTCTCCCCACTTGGAGAGTCAGCGCCTTTAACCTCCTGTTTGGCCCAGTTTGCAATTTCTGCGGAAGATGAACAGGAATAGGAAGAACCAATGAGAGACTATCTGGAGGTGTCTGGACGGGCAAATTTAACTCTCATTTCCCACCAGGAAGAGGAAATAACCAAAGGCTCAGCGTGCCGTGCCGGAACGAGATTAGGGCCTGAAGCCATCCTGCGGTGTTGCGGCCAGCTCAAAAGAAAGCGAGCTGAAGAAAGGAGCTCAGGGGCACTGTAATTCACAAACCTGCAGAGTTATAAATGACAGCTATCGTCCAAAAATATACTGAAGTAAGGCTGCCAAGAGGACTTGAAAGCGGGGCAGAATTGCAGGAAACCGATTTCAGGAGGTAGACTGGAATTGCATTGAAAACATAGGAAAAGAGGCAGAACGTCCACAATGATGCACTTGGCCAAAAAGGGCATATGCGTTTTTTCCTGAATATATTCAGGAAAAAACGCATACACACTTTTTGGCCAACCAAGCAAACTTGCAAAGGAAATCTGAACTACAATGAAGTCTCACTTCCCCCTGGTCAAAAGGGCCATCTGAAAAAAGTGTAAAATCCAGAAAGGCAGGACAGGCCATGGAGAACTGGGAGCCTTCTTATGCTGATGGGCGGGATGTAAATTGCCAACAGACACTCGGGAGAAGTGTATGGTGTTTCCTGAAACATCTAAAAAACAAAGCAACAGAGCCTAGGGCACTTCCACTTATGGTCCTATAGCTTAGGGAAATTAAAATCAAAAAGACACAGCCACCCGAAAGTTTGGAACGGCTCTGTTTACAAGAACCTCGTTTACAGTACAAGTTCAACATCGCAGAAAGTGAAAAATGGATAAAGAAGCTGTGGTATTTACTTACAAAGCAATATCACTCAGCAATGAAATCTATGTCATCAGGCACTTAGCAGCACAATGAGTGGATTCAGGTATGATGATTCTAACTGAAATAAGTCACACAGAAAAAGAAACATCATAAGATATCAGTAATACATGGAATGTAAACTTGGCTACACAGGAACTGAATTACAGAACAGAACAGGGTCTCAAATTTAGAAAACCAACTTATGCTTGCTTAAGGGTAAAGGTGAGTTGGGGTGCTGCATAAAACCAGAGATTGAAATGAGCACAGATAAAGTACCTTAAGCCAAATATGGAATAGACAAGAGCTACTCCTTGCTCAACGAAATGGACTCAACACCGCCTATTAAACGCCTAAGAATATACCTGACTAGTAAGTATCTTAAAACCTATGGATGGCTATGTCTCCGAAAGAGAATCAAGCATGTGTACAGGGGCATAAACGCAGCAGTGATAGGATTGGAGTGGTTCGGTGAGCAAACGAAGACCCTTTGAAGTCATATTGCATGGTATCCATTCCACGGGTTTCAACTACCCAGGTTTAAGGTATTCTTCCTTCAGCTAAAACATGCATGTGGAACCCAGAGTATGATCAACCGTGTGAACAGGAGACGTGTTCAAATATGTCTCAGTTTTCCTCCCCTGGTACTCGGGTGCAACATTCCAGACACTTTACTAACACTCTCCCCACTTGGAGAGTCAGCGCCTTTAACCTCCTGTTTGGCCCAGTTTGCAATTTCTGCGGAAGATGAACAGGAATAGCGAGAACCAATGAGAGACTAGCTGGAGGTGTCTGGACGGGCAAATTTAACTCTCATTTCCCACCAGGAAGAGGAAATAACCAAAGGCTCAGCGTGCCGTGCCGGAACCAGATTAGGGCCTGAAGCCATCCTGCGGTGTTGCGGCCAGCTCAAAAGAAAGCGAGCTGAAGAAAGGAGCTCAGGGGCACTGTAATTCACAAACCTGCAGAGTTATAAATGACAGCTATCGTCCAAAAATATACTGAAGTAAGGCTGCCAAGAGGACTTGAAAGCGGGGCAGAATTGCAGGAAACCGATTTCAGGAGGTAGACTGGAATTGCATTGAAAGCATAGGAAAAGAGGCAGAACGTCCACAATGATGCACTTGGCCTAAAAGGGCGTATGCGTTTTTTCCTGAATATATTCAGGAAAAAACGCATACGCCCTTTTTGGCTAACCAAGCAAACTTGTTAAGGAAATCTGCACTACAATGAAGTCTCATTTCCCCCCGGTCAAAAGGGCCATCTGAAAAAAGTGAAAAATCCAGAAAGGCAGGACAGGCCATGGAGAACTGGGAGCCTTGTTATGCTGATGGGCGGGATGGAAATTGCCAACAGACACTCGGGAGAAGTGTATGGTGTTGCCTGAAACATCTAAAAAACAAAGCAACAGAGCCAAGGGCACTTCCACTTATGGTCCTATAGCTTAGGGAAATTAAAATAAAAAAGACACAGCCACCCCAAAGTTTGGGACACCTCTCTTTATAAGAACCTCGTTTACCGTACAAGTTAAATATCACAGAAAGTGAAAAATGGATAAAGAACTTGTGGTACTTACGTACAATGCAGTATCACTCAGCAATGAAATCTATGTCATCAGGCCCTTAGCAGCACAATGAGTGGATTCAGGTATGATGATTCTAAGTGAAATAAGTCACACAGAAAAAGAAACATTATAAGATATCACTAATACACGGAATGTAAACTTGGCTACACAGGAACTGAATTACAGAACAGAACAGGGTCTCAAATTTAGAAAACCAACTTATGCTTGCTTAAGGGTAAAGGTGAGTTGGGGTGCTGCATAAAACCAGAGATTGAAATGAGCACAGATAAAGTTCCTTAAGCCAAATATGGAATAGACAAGAGCTACTCCTTGCTCAACGAAATGGACTCAACACCCCATATTAAACGCCTAAGAATGTACCTGACTAGTAAGTATCTTAAAACCTATGGATTGCTATGTCTCCAAAAGAGAATCAAGCGTGTGTACAGGGGCATAAACGCAGCAGTGATAGGATTGGAGAGGTTCGGTGAGCAAATGAAGACCCTTTGAAGTCATATTGCATGGTACCCATTACACGGGTCTCAACTCTCCAGGTTTAAGGTATTCTTCCTTCAGCTAAAACATGCATGTGGAACCCAGAGTATTATCAACCGTGTGAACGGGAGACGTGTTCAAATATGTCTCAGTTTTCCTCCCCTGGTACTCGGGTGCAACATTCCAGACGCTTTACTAACACTCTCCCGACTTGGAGAGTCAGTCCCTTTAACCTCCTGTTTGGCCCAGTTTGCAATTTCTGCCGAAGATGAACAGGAATAGCGAGAACCAATGAGAGACTAGCTGGACGTGTATGGACGGGAAAATTTACCTCTCATTTCCCACCAGGAAGAGGAATTAACCAAAGGCTCAGCGTGCCGTGCCGGAACCAGATTAGGCCCTGAAGCCATCGTGCGGTGTTGCGGCCCGGTCACAAGAAAGCGAGTTGAAGAAAGGAGCTCAGGGGCACTGTAATTCACAAACCTGCAGAGTTATAAATGACAGCTATCGTCCAAAAATATACTGAAGTAAGGCTGCCAAGAGGACTTGAAAGCGGGGCAGAATTGCAGGAAACCGATTTCAGGAGGTAGACTGGAATTGCATTGAAAACATAGGAAAAGAGGCAGAACGTCCACAATGATGCACTTGGCCAAAAAGGGCATATGCGTTTTTTCCTGAATATATTCAGGAA
Organism: Grampus griseus; assembly: GCF_964374135.1. Classification (NCBI taxonomy): domain Eukaryota; kingdom Metazoa; phylum Chordata; class Mammalia; order Artiodactyla; family Delphinidae; genus Grampus; species Grampus griseus. Next base: position 293,485 of record NW_028133394.1, on the reverse strand, counting down.
AAAACGCATACACACTTTTTGGCCAACCAAGCAAACTTGCAAAGGAAATCTGAACTACAATGAAGTCTCACTTCCCCCTGGTCAAAAGGGCCATCTGAAAAAAGTGTAAAATCCAGAAAGGCAGGACAGGCCATGGAGAACTGGGAGCCTTCTTATGCTGATGGGCGGGATGTAAATTGCCAACAGACACTCGGGAGAAGTGTATGGTGTTTCCTGAAACATCTAAAAAACAAAGCAACAGAGCCTAGGGCACTTCCACTTATGGTCCTATAGCTTAGGGAAATTAAAATCAAAAAGACACAGCCACCCGAAAGTTTGGAACGGCTCTGTTTACAAGAACCTCGTTTACAGTACAAGTTCAACATCGCAGAAAGTGAAAAATGGATAAAGAAGCTGTGGTATTTACTTACAAAGCAATATCACTCAGCAATGAAATCTATGTCATCAGGCCCTTAGCAGCACAATGAGTGGATTCAGGTATGATGATTCTAACTGAAATAAGTCACACAGAAAAAGAAACATCATAAGATATCAGTAATACATGGAATGTAAACTTGGCTACACAGGAACTGAATTACAGAACAGAACAGGGTCTCAAATTTAGAAAACCAACTTATGCTTGCTTAAGGGTAAAGGTGAGTTGGGGTGCTGCATAAAACCAGAGATTGAAATGAGCACAGATAAAGTTCCTTAAGCCAAATATGGAATAGACAAGAGCTACTCCTTGCTCAACGAAATGGACTCAACACCGCCTATTAAACGCCTAAGAATATACCTGACTAGTAAGTATCTTAAAACCTATGGATGGCTATGTCTCCGAAAGAGAATCAAGCATGTGTACAGGGGCATAAACGCAGCAGTGATAGGATTGGAGAGGTTCGGTGAGCAAACGAAGACCCTTTGAAGTCATATTGCATGGTATCCATTCCACGGGTTTCAACTACCCAGGTTTAAGGTATTCTTCCTTCAGCTAAAACATGCATGTGGAACCCAGAGTATGATCAACCGTGTGAACAGGAGACGTGTTCAAATATGTCTCAGTTTTCCTCCCCTGGTACTCGGGTGCAACATTCCAGACACTTTACTAACACTCTCCCCACTTGGAGAGTCAGCGCCTTTAACCTCCTGTTTGGCCCAGTTTGCAATTTCTGCAGAAGATGAACAGGAATAGCGAGAACCAATGAGAGACTATCTGGAGGTGTCTGGACGGGCAAATTTAACTCTCATTTCCCACCAGGAAGAGGAAATAACCAAAGGCTCAGCGTGCCGTGCCGGAACCAGATTAGGGCCTGAAGCCATCCTGCGGTGTTGCGGCCAGCTCAAAAGAAAGCGAGCTGAAGAAAGGAGCTCAGGGGCACTGTAATTCACAAACCTGCAGAGTTATAAATGACAGCTATCGTCCAAAAATATACTGAAGTAAGGCTGCCAAGAGGACTTGAAAGCGGGGCAGAATTGCAGGAAACCGATTTCAGGAGGTAGACTGGAATTGCATTGAAAGCATAGGAAAAGAGGCAGAACGTCCACAATGATGCACTTGGCCTAAAAGGGCGTATGCGTTTTTTCCTGAATATATTCAGGAAAAAACGCATACGCCCTTTTTGGCTAACCAAGCAAACTTGTTAAGGAAATCTGCACTACAATGAAGTCTCACTTCCCCCCGGTCAAAAGGGCCATCTGAAAAAAGTGTAAAATCCAGAAAGGCAGGACAGGCCATGGAGAACTGGGAGCCTTGTTATGCTGATGGGCGGGATGTAAATTGCCAACAGACACTCGGGAGAAGTGTATGGTGTTGCCTGAAACATCTAAAAAACAAAGCAACAGAGCCAAGGGCACTTCCACTTATGGTCCTATAGCTTAGGGAAATTAAAATAAAAAAGACACAGCCACCCCAAAGTTTGGGACGCCTCTCTTTATAAGAACCTCGTTTACCGTACAAGTTCAATATCACAGAAAGTGAAAAATGGATAAAGAACTTGTGGTACTTACGTACAATGCAGTATCACTCAGCAATGAAATCTATGTCATCAGGCCCTTAGCAGCACAATGAGTGGATTCAGGTATGATGATTCTAAGTGAAATAAGTCACACAGAAAAAGAAACATTATAAGATATCACTAATACACGGAATGTAAACTTGGCTACACAGGAACTGAATTACAGAACAGAACAGGGTCTCAAATTTAGAAAACCAACTTATGCTTGCTTAAGGGTAAAGGTGAGTTGGGGTGCTGCATAAAACCAGAGATTGAAATGAGCACAGATAAAGTTCCTTAAGCCAAATATGGAATAGACAAGAGCTACTCCTTGCTCAACGAAATGGACTCAACACCCCATATTAAACGCCTAAGAATGTACCTGACTAGTAAGTATCTTAAAACCTATGGATTGCTATGTCTCCAAAAGAGAATCAAGCGTGTGTACAGGGGCATAAACGCAGCAGTGATAGGATTGGAGAGGTTCGGTGAGCAAATGAAGACCCTTTGAAGTCATATTGCATGGTACCCATTACACGGGTCTCAACTCTCCAGGTTTAAGGTATTCTTCCTTCAGCTAAAACATGCATGTGGAACCCAGAGTATTATCAACCGTGTGAACGGGAGACGTGTTCAAATATGTCTCAGTTTTCCTCCCCTGGTACTCGGGTGCAACATTCCAGACGCTTTACTAACACTCTCCCGACTTGGAGAGTCAGTCCCTTTAACCTCCTGTTTGGCCCAGTTTGCAATTTCTGCCGAAGATGAACAGGAATAGCGAGAACCAATGAGAGACTAGCTGGACGTGTATGGACGGGAAAATTTACCTCTCATTTCCCACCAGGAAGAGGAATTAACCAAAGGCTCAGCGTGCCGTGCCGGAACCAGATTAGGCCCTGAAGCCATCCTGCGGTGTTGCGGCCAGGTCACAAGAAAGCGAGTTGAAGAAAGGAGCTCAGGGGCACTGTAATTCACAAACCTGCAGAGTTATAAATGACAGCTATCGTCCAAAAATATACTGAAGTAAGGCTGCCAAGAGGACTTGAAAGCGGGGCAGAATTGCAGGAAACCGATTTCAGGAGGTAGACTGGAATTGCATTGAAAACATAGGAAAAGAGGCAGAACGTCCACAATGATGCACTTGGCCAAAAAGGGCGTATGCGTTTTTTCCTGAATATATTCAGGAAAAAACGCATACACACTTTTTGGCCAACCAAGTAAACTTGCAAAGGAAATCTGAACTACAATGAAGTCTCACTTCCCCCTGGTCAAAAGGGCCATCTGAAAAAAGTGTAAAATCCAGAAAGGCAGGACAGGCCATGGAGAACTGGGAGCCTTCTTATGCTGATGGGCGGGATGTAAATTGCCAACAGACACTCGGGAGAAGTGTATGGTGTTTCCTGAAACATCTAAAAAACAAAGCAACAGAGCCTAGGGCACTTCCACTTATGGTCCTATAGCTTAGGGAAATTAAAATCAAAAAGACACAGCCACCCGAAAGTTTGGAACGGCTCTGTTTACAAGAACCTCGTTTACAGTACAAGTTCAACATCGCAGAAAGTGAAAAATGGATAAAGAAGCTGTGGTATTTACTTACAAAGCAATATCACTCAGCAATGAAATCTATGTCATCAGGCCCTTAGCAGCACAATGAGTGGATTCAGGTATGATGATTCTAACTGAAATAAGTCACACAGAAAAAGAAACATCATAAGATATCAGTAATACATGGAATGTAAACTTGGCTACACAGGAACTGAATTACAGAACAGAACAGGGTCTCAAATTTAGAAAACCAACTTATGCTTGCTTAAGGGTAAAGGTGAGTTGGGGTGCTGCATAAAACCAGAGATTGAAATGAGCACAGATAAAGTTCCTTAAGCCAAATATGGAATAGACAAGAGCTACTCCTTGCTCAACGAAATGGACTCAACACCGCCTATTAAACGCCTAAGAATATACCTGACTAGTAAGTATCTTAAAACCTATGGATGGCTATGTCTCCGAAAGGGAATCAAGCATGTGTACAGGGGCATAAACGCAGCAGTGATAGGATTGGAGAGGTTCGGTGAGCAAACGAAGACCCTTTGAAGTCATATTGCATGGTATCCATTCCACGGGTTTCAACTACCCAGGTTTAAGGTATTCTTCCTTCAGCTAAAACATGCATGTGGAACCCAGAGTATGATCAACCGTGTGAACAGGAGACGTGTTCAAATATGTCTCAGTTTTCCTCCCCTGGTACTCGGGTGCAACATTCCAGACACTTTACTAACACTCTCCCCACTTGGAGAGTCAGCGCCTTTAACCTCCTGTTTGGCCCAGTTAGCAATTTCTGCAGAAGATGAACAGGAATAGCGAGAACCAATGAGAGACTAGCTGGAGGTGTCTGGACGGGCAAATTTAACTCTCATTTCCCACCAGGAAGAAGAAATACCCAAAGGCTCAGCGTGCCGTGCCGGAACCAGATTAGGGCCTGAAGCCATCCTGCAGTGTTGTGGCCAGCTCACAAGAAAGCGAGTTGAAGAAAGGAGCTCAGGGGCACTGTAATTCACAAACCTGCAGAGTTATAAATGACAGCTATCGTCCAAAAATATACTGAAGTAAGGCTGCCAAGAGGACTTGAAAGCGGGGCAGAATTGCAGGAAACCGATTTCAGGAGGTAGACTGGAATTGCATTGAAAGCATAGGAAAAGAGGCAGAACGTCCACAATGATGCACTTGGCCAAAAAGGGCGTATGCGTTTTTTCCTGAATATATTCAGGAAAAAACGCATACGCCCTTTTTGGCCAACCAAGCAAGCTTGCAAAGGAAATCTGCACAACAATGAAGTCTCACTTCCCCCCGGTCAAAAGGGCCATCTGAAAAAAGTGTAAAATCCAGAAAGGCAGGACAGGCCATGGAGAACTGGGAGCCTTGTTATGCTGATGGGCGGGATGTAAATTGCCAACAGACACTCGGGAGAAGTGTATGGTGTTTCCTGAAACATCTAAAAAACAAAGCAACAGAGCCTAGGGCACTTCCACTTATGGTCCTATAGCTTAGGGAAATTAAAATCAAAAAGACACAGCCACCCCAAAGTTTGGGACGCCTCTGTTTACAAGAACCGCGTTTACAGTACAAGTTCAACATCGCAGAAAGTGAAAAATGGATAAAGAAGTTGTGGTATTTACTTACAAAGCAATATCACTCAGCAATGAAATCTATGTCATCAGGCCCTTAGCAGCACAATGAGTGGATTCAGGTATGATGATTCTAACTAAAATAAGTCACACAGAAAAAGAAACATCATAAGATATCACTAATACACGGAATGTAAACTTGGCTACACAGGAACTGAATTCCAAAACAGAACAGGGTCTCGAATTTAGAAAACCAACTTATGCTTGCTTAAGGGGAAAGGTGAGTTGGGGTGCTGCATAAAACCAGAGATTGAAATGAGCACAGATAAAGTTCCTTAAGCCAAATATGGAATAGACAAGAGCTACTCCTTGCTCAACGAAATGGACTCAACACCCCATATTAAACGCCTAAGAATGTACCTGACTAGTAAGTATCTTAAAACCTATGGATTGCTATGTCTCCAAAAGAGAATCAAGTGTGTGTACAGGGGCATAAACGCAGCAGTGATAGGATTGGAGAGGTTCGGTGAGCAAATGAAGACCCTTTGAAGTCATATTGCATGGTACCCATTACACGGGTCTCAACTCTCCAGGTTTAAGGTATTCTTCCTTCAGCTAAAACATGCATGTGGAACCCAGAGTATTATCAACCGTGTGAACGGGAGACGTGTTCAAATATGTCTCAGTTTTCCTCCCCTGGTACTCGGGTGCAACATTCCAGACGCTTTACTAACACTCTCCCGACTTGGAGAGTCAGTCCCTTTAACCTCCTGTTTGGCCCAGTTTGCAATTTCTGCCGAAGATGAACAGGAATAGCGAGAACCAATGAGAGACTAGCTGGACGTGTATGGACGGGAAAATTTACCTCTCATTTCCCACCAGGAAGAGGAATTAACCAAAGGCTCAGCGTGCCGTGCCGGAACCAGATTAGGCCCTGAAGCCATCCTGCGGTGTTGCGGCCAGGTCACAAGAAAGCGAGTTGAAGAAAGGAGCTCAGGGGCACTGTAATTCACAAACCTGCAGAGTTATAAATGACAGCTATCGTCCAAAAATATACTGAAGTAAGGCTGCCAAGAGGACTTGAAAGCGGGGCAGAATTGCAGGAAACCGATTTCAGGAGGTAGACTGGAATTGCATTGAAAACATAGGAAAAGAGGCAGAACGTCCACAATGATGCACTTGGCCAAAAAGGGCGTATGCGTTTTTTCCTGAATATATTCAGGAAAAAACGCATACACACTTTTTGGCCAACCAAGCAAACTTGCAAAGGAAATCTGAACTACAATGAAGTCTCACTTCCCCCTGGTCAAAAGGGCCATCTGAAAAAAGTGTAAAATCCAGAAAGGCAGGACAGGCCATGGAGAACTGGGAGCCTTCTTATGCTGATGGGCGGGATGTAAATTGCCAACAGACACTCGGGAGAAGTGTATGGTGTTTCCTGAAACATCTAAAAAACAAAGCAACAGAGCCTAGGGCACTTCCACTTATGGTCCTATAGCTTAGGGAAATTAAAATCAAAAAGACACAGCCACCCGAAAGTTTGGAACGGCTCTGTTTACAAGAACCTCGTTTACAGTACAAGTTCAACATCGCAGAAAGTGAAAAATGGATAAAGAAGCTGTGGTATTTACTTACAAAGCAATATCACTCAGCAATGAAATCTATGTCATCAGGCCCTTAGCAGCACAATGAGTGGATTCAGGTATGATGATTCTAACTGAAATAAGTCACACAGAAAAAGAAACATCATAAGATATCAGTAATACATGGAATGTAAACTTGGCTACACAGGAACTGAATTACAGAACAGAACAGGGTCTCAAATTTAGAAAACCAACTTATGCTTGCTTAAGGGTAAAGGTGAGTTGGGGTGCTGCATAAAACCAGAGATTGAAATGAGCACAGATAAAGTTCCTTAAGCCAAATATGGAATAGACAAGAGCTACTCCTTGCTCAACGAAATGGACTCAACACCGCCTATTAAACGCCTAAGAATATACCTGACTAGTAAGTATCTTAAAACCTATGGATGGCTATGTCTCCGAAAGGGAATCAAGCATGTGTACAGGGGCATAAACGCAGCAGTGATAGGATTGGAGAGGTTCGGTGAGCAAACGAAGACCCTTTGAAGTCATATTGCATGGTATCCATTCCACGGGTTTCAACTACCCAGGTTTAAGGTATTCTTCCTTCAGCTAAAACATGCATGTGGAACCCAGAGTATGATCAACCGTGTGAACAGGAGACGTGTTCAAATATGTCTCAGTTTTCCTCCCCTGGTACTCGGGTGCAACATTCCAGACACTTTACTAACACTCTCCCCACTTGGAGAGTCAGCGCCTTTAACCTCCTGTTTGGCCCAGTTTGCAATTTCTGCAGAAGATGAACAGGAATAGCGAGAACCAATGAGAGACTAGCTGGAGGTGTCTGGACGGGCAAATTTAACTCTCATTTCCCACCAGGAAGAGGAAATAACCAAAGGCTCAGCGTGCCGTGCCGGAACCAGATTAGGGCCTGAAGCCATCCTGCGGTGTTGCGGCCAGCTCAAAAGAAAGCGAGCTGAAGAAAGGAGCTCAGGGGCACTGTAATTCACAAACCTGCAGAGTTATAAATGACAGCTATCGTCCAAAAATATACTGAAGTAAGGCTGCCAAGAGGACTTGAAAGCGGGGCAGAATTGCAGGAAACCGATTTCAGGAGGTAGACTGGAATTGCATTGAAAGCATAGGAAAAGAGGCAGAACGTCCACAATGATGCACTTGGCCTAAAAGGGCGTATGCGTTTTTTCCTGAATATATTCAGGAAAAAACGCATACGCCCTTTTTGGCTAACCAAGCAAACTTGTTAAGGAAATCTGCACTACAATGAAGTCTCACTTCCCCCCGGTCAAAAGGGCCATCTGAGAAAAGTGTAAAATCCAGAAAGGCAGGACAGGCCATGGAGAACTGGGAGCCTTGTTATGCTGATGGGCGGGATGGAAATTGCCAACAGACACTCGGGAGAAGTGTATGGTGTTGCCTGAAACATCTAAAAAACAAAGCAACAGAGCCTAGGGCACTTCCACTTATGGTCCTATAGCTTAGGGAAATTAAAATAAAAAAGACACAGCCACCCCAAAGTTTGGGACGCCTCTCTTTATAAGAACCTCGTTTACCGTACAAGTTCAATATCACAGAAAGTGAAAAATGGATAAAGAACTTGTGGTACTTACGTACAATGCAGTATCACTCAGCAATGAAATCTATGTCATCAGGCCCTTAGCAGCACAATGAGTGGATTCAGGTATGATGATTCTAAGTGAAATAAGTCACACAGAAAAAGAAACATTATAAGATATCACTAATACACGGAATGTAAACTTGGCTACACAGGAACTGAATTACAGAACAGAACAGGGTCTCAAATTTAGAAAACCAACTTATGCTTGCTTAAGGGTAAAGGTGAGTTGGGGTGCTGCATAAAACCAGAGATTGAAATGAGCACAGATAAAGTTCCTTAAGCCAAATATGGAATAGACAAGAGCTACTCCTTGCTCAACGAAATGGACTCAACACCCCATATTAAACGCCTAAGAATGTACCTGACTAGTAAGTATCTTAAAACCTATGGATTGCTATGTCTCCAAAAGAGAATCAAGCGTGTGTACAGGGGCATAAACGCAGCAGTGATAGGATTGGAGAGGTTCGGTGAGCAAATGAAGACCCTTTGAAGTCATATTGCATGGTACCCATTACACGGGTCTCAACTCTCCAGGTTTAAGGTATTCTTCCTTCAGCTAAAACATGCATGTGGAACCCAGAGTATTATCAACCGTGTGAACGGGAGACGTGTTCAAATATGTCTCAGTTTTCCTCCCCTGGTACTCGGGTGCAACATTCCAGACGCTTTACTAACACTCTCCCGACTTGGAGAGTCAGTCCCTTTAACCTCCTGTTTGGCCCAGTTTGCAATTTCTGCCGAAGATGAACAGGAATAGCGAGAACCAATGAGAGACTAGCTGGACGTGTATGGACGGGAAAATTTACCTCTCATTTCCCACCAGGAAGAGGAATTAACCAAAGGCTCAGCGTGCCGTGCCGGAACCAGATTAGGCCCTGAAGCCATCCTGCGGTGTTGCGGCCAGGTCACAAGAAAGCGAGTTGAAGAAAGGAGCTCAGGGGCACTGTAATTCACAAACCTGCAGAGTTATAAATGACAGCTATCGTCCAGAAATATACTGAAGTAAGGCTGCCAAGAGGACTTGAAAGCGGGGCAGAATTGCAGGAAACCGATTTCAGGAGGTAGACTGGAATTGCATTGAAAACATAGGAAAAGAGGCAGAACGTCCACAATGATGCACTTGGCCAAAAAGGGCGTATGCGTTTTTTCCTGAATATATTCAGGAAAAAACGCATACACACTTTTTGGCCAACCAAGCAAACTTGCAAAGGAAATCTGAACTACAATGAAGTCTCACTTCCCCCTGGTCAAAAGGGCCATCTGAAAAAAGTGTAAAATCCAGAAAGGCAGGACAGGCCATGGAGAACTGGGAGCCTTGTTATGCTGATGGGCGGGATGGAAATTGCCAACAGACACTCGGGAGAAGTGTATGGTGTTTCCTGAAACATCTAAAAAACAAAGCAACAGAGCCTAGGGCACTTCCACTTATGGTCCTATAGCTTAGGGAAATTAAAATCAAAAAGACACAGCCACCCGAAAGTTTGGAACGGCTCTGTTTACAAGAACCTCGTTTACAGTACAAGTTCAACATCGCAGAAAGTGAAAAATGGATAAAGAAGCTGTGGTATTTACTTACAAAGCAATATCACTCAGCAATGAAATCTATGTCATCAGGCCCTTAGCAGCACAATGAGTGGATTCAGGTATGATGATTCTAACTGAAATAAGTCACACAGAAAAAGAAACATCATAAGATATCAGTAATACATGGAATGTAAACTTGGCTACACAGGAACTGAATTACAGAACAGAACAGGGTCTCAAATTTAGAAAACCAACTTATGCTTGCTTAAGGGTAAAGGTGAGTTGGGGTGCTGCATAAAACCAGAGATTGAAATGAGCACAGATAAAGTTCCTTAAGCCAAATATGGAATAGACAAGAGCTACTCCTTGCTCAACGAAATGGACTCAACACCGCCTATTAAACGCCTAAGAATATACCTGACTAGTAAGTATCTTAAAACCTATGGATGGCTATGTCTCCGAAAGGGAATCAAGCATGTGTACAGGGGCATAAACGCAGCAGTGATAGGATTGGAGAGGTTCGGTGAGCAAACGAAGACCCTTTGAAGTCATATTGCATGGTATCCATTCCACGGGTTTCAACTACCCAGGTTTAAGGTATTCTTCCTTCAGCTAAAACATGCATGTGGAACCCAGAGTATGATCAACCGTGTGAACAGGAGACGTGTTCAAATATGTCTCAGTTTTCCTCCCCTGGTACTCGGGTGCAACATTCCAGACACTTTACTAACACTCTCCCCACTTGGAGAGTCAGCGCCTTTAACCTCCTGTTTGGCCCAGTTTGCAATTTCTGCAGAAGATGAACAGGAATAGCGAGAACAAATGAGAGACTAGCTGGAGGTGTCTGGACGGGCAAATTTAACTCTCATTTCCCACCAGGAAGAAGAAATACCCAAAGGCTCAGCGTGCCGTGCCGGAACCAGATTAGGGCCTGAAGCCATCCTGCAGTGTTGTGGCCAGCTCACAAGAAAGCGAGTTGAAGAAAGGAGCTCAGGGGCACTGTAATTCACAAACCTGCAGAGTTATAAATGACAGCTATCGTCCAAAAATATACTGAAGTAAGGCTGCCAAGAGGACTTGAAAGCGGGGCAGAATTGCAGGAAACCGATTTCAGGAGGTAGACTGGAATTGCATTGAAAGCATAGGAAAAGAGGCAGAACGTCCACAATGATGCACTTGGCCAAAAAGGGCGTATGCGTTTTTTCCTGAATATATTCAGGAAAAAACGCATACGCCCTTTTTGGCCAACCAAGCAAGCTTGCAAAGGAAATCTGCACAACAATGAAGTCTCACTTCCCCCCGGTCAAAAGGGCCATCTGAAAAAAGTGTAAAATCCAGAAAGGCAGGACAGGCCATGGAGAACTGGGAGCCTTGTTATGCTGATGGGCGGGATGTAAATTGCCAACAGACACTCGGGAGAAGTGTATGGTGTTTCCTGAAACATCTAAAAAACAAAGCAACAGAGCCTAGGGCACTTCCACTTATGGTCCTATAGCTTAGGGAAATTAAAATCAAAAAGACACAGCCACCCCAAAGTTTGGGACGCCTCTGTTTACAAGAACCTCGTTTACAGTACAAGTTCAACATCGCAGAAAGTGAAAAATGGATAAAGAAGTTGTGGTATTTACTTACAAAGCAATATCACTCAGCAATGAAATCTATGTCATCAGGCCCTTAGCAGCACAATGAGTGGATTCAGGTATGATGATTCTAACTAAAATAAGTCACACAGAAAAAGAAACATCATAAGATATCACTAATACACGGAATGTAAACTTGGCTACACAGGAACTGAATTCCAAAACAGAACAGGGTCTCGAATTTAGAAAACCAACTTATGCTTGATTAAGGGGAAAGGTGAGTTGGGGTGCTGCATAAAACCAGAGATTGAAATGAGCACAGATAAAGTTCCTTAAGCCAAATATGGAATAGACAAGAGCTACTCCTTGCTCAACGAAATGGACTCAACACCCCATATTAAACGCCTAAGAATGTACCTGACTAGTAAGTATCTTAAAACCTATGGATTGCTATGTCTCCAAAAGAGAATCAAGTGTGTGTACAGGGGCATAAACGCAGCAGTGATAGGATTGGAGAGGTTCGGTGAGCAAATGAAGACCCTTTGAAGTCATATTGCATGGTACCCATTACACGGGTCTCAACTCTCCAGGTTTAAGGTATTCTTCCTTCAGCTAAAACATGCATGTGGAACCCAGAGTATTATCAACCGTGTGAACGGGAGACGTGTTCAAATATGTCTCAGTTTTCCTCCCCTGGTACTCGGGTGCAACATTCCAGACGCTTTACTAACACTCTCCCGACTTGGAGAGTCAGTCCCTTTAACCTCCTGTTTGGCCCAGTTTGCAATTTCTGCCGAAGATGAACAGGAATAGCGAGAACCAATGAGAGACTAGCTGGACGTGTATGGACGGGAAAATTTACCTCTCATTTCCCACCAGGAAGAGGAATTAACCAAAGGCTCAGCGTGCCGTGCCGGAACCAGATTAGGCCCTGAAGCCATCCTGCGGTGTTGCGGCCAGGTCACAAGAAAGCGAGCTGAGGAAAGGAGCTCAGGGGCACTGTAATTCACAAACCTGCAGAGTTATAAATGACAGCTATCGTCCAAAAATATACTGAAGTAAGGCTGCCAAGAGGACTTGAAAGCGGGGCAGAATTGCAGGAAACCGATTTCAGGAGGTAGACTGGAATTGCATTGAAAGCATAGGAAAAGAGGCAGAACGTCCACAATGATGCACTTGGCCTAAAAGGGCGTATGCGTTTTTTCCTGAATATATTCAGGAAAAAACGCATACGCCCTTTTTGGCTAACCAAGCAAACTTGTTAAGGAAATCTGCACTACAATGAAGTCTCACTTCCCCCCGGTCAAAAGGGCCATCTGAGAAAAGTGTAAAATCCAGAAAGGCAGGACAGGCCATGGAGAACTGGGAGCCTTGTTATGCTGATGGGCGGGATGGAAATTGCCAACAGACACTCGGGAGAAGTGTATGGTGTTGCCTGAAACATCTAAAAAACAAAGCAACAGAGCCTAGGGCACTTCCACTTATGGTCCTATAGCTTAGGGAAATTAAAATCAAAAAGACACAGCCACCCCAAAGTTTGGGACGCCTCTCTTTATAAGAACCTCGTTTACCGTACAAGTTCAATATCACAGAAAGTGAAAAATGGATAAAGAACTTGTGGTACTTACGTACAATGCAGTATCACTCAGCAATGAAATCTATGTCATCAGGCCCTTAGCAGCACAATGAGTGGATTCAGGTATGATGATTCTAAGTGAAATAAGTCACACAGAAAAAGAAACATTATAAGATATCACTAATACACGGAATGTAAACTTGGCTACACAGGAACTGAATTACAGAACAGAACAGGGTCTCAAATTTAGAAAACCAACTTATGCTTGCTTAAGGGTAAAGGTGAGTTGGGGTGCTGCATAAAACCAGAGATTGAAATGAGCACAGATAAAGTTCCTTAAGCCAAATATGGAATAGACAAGAGCTACTCCTTGCTCAACGAAATGGACTCAACACCCCATATTAAACGCCTAAGAATGTACCTGACTAGTAAGTATCTTAAAACCTATGGATTGCTATGTCTCCAAAAGAGAATCAAGCGTGTGTACAGGGGCATAAACGCAGCAGTGATAGGATTGGAGAGGTTCGGTGAGCAAATGAAGACCCTTTGAAGTCATATTGCATGGTACCCATTACACGGGTCTCAACTCTCCAGGTTTAAGGTATTCTTCCTTCAGCTAAAACATGCATGTGGAACCCAGAGTATTATCAACCGTGTGAACGGGAGACGTGTTCAAATATGTCTCAGTTTTCCTCCCCTGGTACTCGGGTGCAACATTCCAGACGCTTTACTAACACTCTCCCGACTTGGAGAGTCAGTCCCTTTAACCTCCTGTTTGGCCCAGTTTGCAATTTCTGCCGAAGATGAACAGGAATAGCGAGAACCAATGAGAGACTAGCTGGACGTGTATGGACGGGAAAATTTACCTCTCATTTCCCACCAGGAAGAGGAATTAACCAAAGGCTCAGCGTGCCGTGCCGGAACCAGATTAGGCCCTGAAGCCATCCTGCGGTGTTGCGGCCAGGTCACAAGAAAGCGAGTTGAAGAAAGGAGCTCAGGGGCACTGTAATTCAAAAACCTGCAGAGTTATAAATGACAGCTATCGTCCAGAAATATACTGAAGTAAGGCTGCCAAGAGGACTTGAAAGCGGGGCAGAATTGCAGGAAACCGATTTCAGGAGGTAGACTGGAATTGCATTGAAAACATAGGAAAAGAGGCAGAACGTCCACAATGATGCACTTGGCCAAAAAGGGCGTATGCGTTTTTTCCTGAATATATTCAGGAAAAAACGCATACACACTTTTTGGCCAACCAAGCAAACTTGCAAAGGAAATCTGAACTACAATGAAGTCTCACTTCCCCCTGGTCAAAAGGGCCATCTGAAAAAAGTGTAAAATCCAGAAAGGCAGGACAGGCCATGGAGAACTGGGAGCCTTCTTATGCTGATGGGCGGGATGTAAATTGCCAACAGACACTCGGGAGAAGTGTATGGTGTTTCCTGAAACATCTAAAAAACAAAGCAACAGAGCCTAGGGCACTTCCACTTATGGTCCTATAGCTTAGGGAAATTAAAATCAAAAAGACACAGCCACCCGAAAGTTTGGAACGGCTCTGTTTACAAGAACCTCGTTTACAGTACAAGTTCAACATCGCAGAAAGTGAAAAATGGATAAAGAAGCTGTGGTATTTACTTACAAAGCAATATCACTCAGCAATGAAATCTATGTCATCAGGCCCTTAGCAGCACAATGAGTGGATTCAGGTATGATGATTCTAACTGAAATAAGTCACACAGAAAAAGAAACATCATAAGATATCAGTAATACATGGAATGTAAACTTGGCTACACAGGAACTGAATTACAGAACAGAACAGGGTCTCAAATTTAGAAAACCAACTTATGCTTGCTTAAGGGTAAAGGTGAGTTGGGGTGCTGCATAAAACCAGAGATTGAAATGAGCACAGATAAAGTTCCTTAAGCCAAATATGGAATAGACAAGAGCTACTCCTTGCTCAACGAAATGGACTCAACACCGCCTATTAAACGCCTAAGAATATACCTGACTAGTAAGTATCTTAAAACCTATGGATGGCTATGTCTCCGAAAGGGAATCAAGCATGTGTACAGGGGCATAAACGCAGCAGTGATAGGATTGGAGAGGTTCGGTGAGCAAACGAAGACCCTTTGAAGTCATATTGCATGGTATCCATTCCACGGGTTTCAACTACCCAGGTTTAAGGTATTCTTCCTTCAGCTAAAACATGCATGTGGAACCCAGAGTATGATCAACCGTGTGAACAGGAGACGTGTTCAAATATGTCTCAGTTTTCCTCCCCTGGTACTCGGGTGCAACATTCCAGACACTTTACTAACACTCTCCCCACTTGGAGAGTCAGCGCCTTTAACCTCCTGTTTGGCCCAGTTTGCAAATTCTGCGGAAGATGAACAGGAATAGGAAGAACCAATGAGAGACTATCTGGAGGTGTCTGGACGGGCAAATTTAACTCTCATTTCCCACCAGGAAGAGGAAATAACCAAAGGCTCAGCGTGCCGTGCCGGAACCAGATTAGGGCCTGAAGCCATCCTGCGGTGTTGCGGCCAGCTCAAAAGAAAGCGAGCTGAAGAAAGGAGCTCAGGGGCACTGTAATTCACAAACCTGCAGAGTTATAAATGACAGCTATCGTCCAAAAATATACTGAAGTAAGGCTGCCAAGAGGACTTGAAAGCGGGGCAGAATTGCAGGAAACCGATTTCAGGAGGTAGACTGGAATTGCATTGAAAGCATAGGAAAAGAGGCAGAACGTCCACAATGATGCACTTGGCCTAAAAGGGCGTATGCGTTTTTTCCTGAATATATTCAGGAAAAAACGCATACGCACTTTTTGGCTAACCAAGCAAACTTGTTAAGGAAATCTGCACTACAATGAAGTCTCACTTCCCCCCGGTCAAAAGGGCCATCTGAAAAAAGTGTAAAATCCAGAAAGGCAGGACAGGCCATGGAGAACTGGGAGCCTTGTTATGCTGATGGGCGGGATGGAAATTGCCAACAGACACTCGGGAGAAGTGTATGGTGTTGCCTGAAACATCTTAAAAACAAAGCAACAGAGCCAAGGGCACTTCCACTTATGGTCCTATAGCTTAGGGAAATTAAAATAAAAAAGACACAGCCACCCCAAAGTTTGGGACGCCTCTCTTTATAAGAACCTCGTTTACCGTACAAGTTCAATATCACAGAAAGTGAAAAATGGATAAAGAACTTGTGGTACTTACGTACAATGCAGTATCACTCAGCAATGAAATCTATGTCATCAGGCCCGTAGCAGCATAATGAGTGGATTCAGGTATGATGATTCTAACTGAAATAAGTCACACAGAAAAAGAAACATCATAAGATATCAGTAATACACGGAGTGTAAACTTGGCTACACAGGAACTGAATTACAGAACAGAACAGGGTCTCAAATTTAGAAAACCAACTTATGCTTACTTAAGGGGAAAGGTGAGTTGGGGTGCTGCATAAAACCAGAGATTGAAATGAGCACAGATAAAGTTCCTTAAGCCAAATATGGAATAGAGAAGAGCTACTCCTTGCTCAGCGAAATGGACTCAACACCGCATATTAAACGCTTAAGTATGTACCTGACTAGTAAGTATCTTAAAACCTATGGATTGCTATGTCTCCGAAAGAGAATCAAGCATGTGTACAGGGGCATAAACGCAGCAGTGATAGGATTGGAGAGGTTCGGTGAGCAAATGAAGACCCTTTGAAGTCATATTGCATGGTACCCATTACACGGGTCTCAACTCTCCAGGTTTAAGGTATTCTTCCTTCAGCTAAAACATGCATGTGGAACCCAGAGTATGATCAACCATGTGAACGGGAGACGTGTTCAAATATGTCTCAGTTTTTCTCCCCTGGTACTTGGGTGCAACATTCCAGACGCTTTACTAACAGTCTCCCCACTTGGAGAGTCAGCGCCTTTAACCTCCTGTTTGGCCCAGTTTGCAATTTCTGCCGAAGATGAACAGGAATAGCGAGAACCAATGAGAGACTAGCTGGAGGTGTCTGGACGGGCAAATTTAACTCTCATTTCCCACCAGGAAGAGGAAATAACCAAAGGCTCAGCTGCCGTGCCGGAACCAGATTAGGGCCTGAAGCCATCCTGCGGTGTTGCGGCCAGCTCAAAAGAAAGCGAGTTGAAGAAAGGAGCTCAGGGGCACTGTAATTCACAAACCTGCAGAGTTATAAATGACAGCTATCGTCCAAAAATATACTGAAGTAAGGCTGCCAAGAGGACTTGAAAGCGGGGCAGAATTTCAGGAAACCGATTTCAGGAGGTAGACTGGAATTGCATTGAAAGCATAGGAAAAGAGGCAGAACGTCCACAATGATGCACTTGGCCAAAAAGGGCGTATGCGTTTTTTCCTGAATATATTCAGGAAAAAACGCATACGCCCTTTTTGGCCAACCAAGCAAGCTTGCAAAGGAAATCTGCACTACAATGAAGTCTCACTTCCCCCCGGTCAAAAGGGCCATCTGAAAAAAGTGTAAAATCCAGAAAGGCAGGACAGGCCATGGAGAACTGGGAGCCTTGTTATGCTGATGGGCGGGATGTAAATTGCCAGCAGACACTTGGGAGAAGTGTATGGTGTTTCCTGAAACATCTAAAAAACAAAGCAACAGAGCCTAGGGCACTTCCACTTATGGTCCTATAGCTTATGGAAATTAAAATCAAAAAGACACAGCCACCCCAAAGTTTGGGACGCCTCTGTTTACAAGAACCTCGTTTACCATACAAGTTCAATATCACAGAAAGTGAAAAATGGATAAAGAACTTGTGGTACTTACGTACAATGCAGTATCATTGAGCAATGAAATCTATGTCATCAGGCCCGTAGCAGCATAATGAGTGGATTCAGGTACGATGATTCTAACTGAAATAAGTCACACAGAAAAAGAAACATCATAAGATATCACTAATACACGGAATGTAAACTTGGCTACACAGGAACTGAATTCCAAAACAGAACAGGGTCTCTAATTTAGAAAACCAACTTATGCTTGCTTAAGGGGAAAGGTGAGTTGGGGTGCTGCATAAAACCAGAGATTGAAATGAGCACAGATAAAGTTCCTTAAGCCAAATATGGAATAGACAAGAGCTACTCCTTGCTCAACGAAATGGACTCAACACCCCATATTAAACGCCTAAGAATGTACCTGACTAGTAAGTATCTTAAAACCTATGGATTGCTATGTCTCCAAAAGAGAATCAAGCGTGTGTACAGGGGCATAAACGCAACAGTGATAGGATTGGAGAGGTTCGGTGAGCAAATGAAGACCCTTTGAAGTCATATTGCATGGTACCCATTACACGGGTCTCAACTCTCCAGGTTTAAGGTATTCTTCCTTCAGCTAAAACATGCATGTGGAACCCAGAGTATGATCAACCGTGTGAACGGGAGACGTGTTCAAATATGTCTCAGTTTTCCTCCCCTGGTACTCGGGTGCAACATTCCAGACGCTTTACTAACACTCTCCCCACTTGGAGAGTCAGCGCCTTTAACCTCCTGTTTGGCCCAGTTTGCAATTTCTGCGGAAGATGAACAGGAATAGGGAGAACCAATGAGAGACTAGCTGGAGGTGTCTGGACGGGCAAATTTAACTCTCATTTCCCACCAGGAAGAGGAAATAAACAAAGGCTCAGCTGCCGTGCCAGAACCAGATTAGGGCCTGAAGCCATCCTGCGGTGTTGCGGCCAGCTCAAAAGAAAGCGAGTTGAAGAAAGGAGCTCAGGGGCACTGTAATTCACAAACCTGCAGAGTTATAAATGACAGCTATCGTCCAAAAATATACTGAAGTAAGGCTGCCAAGAGGACTTGAAAGCGGGGCAGAATTGCAGGAAACCGATTTCAGGAGGTAGACTGGAATTGCATTGAAAGCATAGGAAAAGAGGCAGAACGTCCACAATGATGCACTTGGCCAAAAAGGGCGTATGCGTTTTTTCCTGAATATATTCAGGAAAAAACGCATATGCCCATTTTGGCCAACCAAGGAAGCTTGCAAAGGAAATCTGCACTACAATGAAGTGTCACTTCCCCCCGGTAAAAAGGGCCATCTGAAAAAAGTGTAAAATCCAGAAAGGCAGGACAGGCCACGGAGAACTGGGAGCCTTGTTATGCTGATGGGCGGGATGTAAATTGCCAACAGACACTCGGGAGAAGTGTATGGTGTTTCCTGAAACATCTAAACAACAAAGCAACAGAGCCTAGGGCACTTCCACTTATGGTCCTATAGCTTAGGGAAATTAAAATCAAAAAGACACAGCCACCCCAAAGTTTGGAAAGGCTCTGTTTACAAGAACCTCGTTTACAGTAAAAGTTCAACATCGCAGAAAGTGAAAAATGGATAAAGAAGTTGTGGTATTTACTTACAAAGCAATATCACTCAGCAATGAAATCTATGTCATCAGGCCCTTAGCAGCACAATGAGTGGATTCAGATATGATGATTCTAACTGAAATAAGTCACACAGAAAAAGAAACATCATAAGATATCAGTAATACACGGAATGTAAACTTGGCTACACAGGAACTGAATTACAGAACAGAACAGGGTCTCAAATTTAGAAAACCAACTTATGCTTACTTAAGGGGAAAGGTGAGTTGGGGTGCTGCATAAAACCAGAGATTGAAATGAGCACAGATAAAGTTCCTTAAGCCAAATATGGAATAGAGAAGAGCTACTCCTTGCTCAACGAAATGGACTCAACACCGCATATTAAACGCCTAAGAATGTACCTGACTAGTAAGTATCTTAAAACCTATGGATTGCTATGTCTCCGAAAGAGAATCAAGCATGTGTACAGGGGCATAAACGCAGCAGTGATAGGATTGGAGAGGTTCGGTGAGCAAATGAAGACCCTTTGAAGTCATATTGCATGGTACCCATTCCACGGGTCTCAACTCTCCAGGTTTAAGGTATTCTTCCTTCAGCTAAAACATGCATGTGGAACCCAGAGTATGATCAACCGTGTGAACGGGAGACGTGTTCAAATATGTCTCACTTTTTCTCCCCTGGTACTTGGGTGCAACATTCCAGACGCTTTCCTAACAGTCTACCCACTTGGAGAGTCAGCGCCTTTAACCTCCTGTTTGGCCCAGTTTGCAATTTCTGCAGAAGATGAACAGGAATAGCGAGAACCAATGAGAGACTAGCTGGAGGTGTCTTGGCGGGCAAATTTAACTCTCATTTCCCACCAGGAAGAGGAAATAACCAAAGGCTCAGCTGCCGTGCCGGAACCAGATTAGGGCCTGAAGCCATCTTGCGGTGTTGCGGCCAGCTCAAAAGAAAGCGAGTTGAAGAAAGGAGCTCAGGGGCACTGTAATTCACAAACCTGCAGAGTTATAAATGACAGCTATCGTCCAAAAATATACTGAAGTAAGGCTGCCAAGAGGACTTGAAAGCGGGGCAGAATTGCAGGAAACCGATTTCAGGAGGTAGACTGGAATTGCATTGAAAGCATAGGAAAAGAGGCAGAACGTCCAGAATGATGCACTTGGCCAAAAAGGGCGTATGCGTTTTTTCCTGAATATATTCAGGAAAAAACGCATACGCACTTTTTGGCCAACCAAGCAAGCTTGCAAAGGAAATCTGCACAACAATGAAGTCTCACTTCCCCACGGTCAAAAGGGCCATCTGAAAAAAGTGTAAAATCCAGAAAGGCAGGACAGGCCATGGAGAACTGGGAGCCTTGTTATGCTGATGGGCGGGATGGAAATTGCCAAGAGACACTCGGGAGAAGTGCATGGTGTTTCCTGAAACATCTAAAAAACAAAGCAACAGAGCCTAGGGCACTTCCACTTATGGTCCTATAGCTTAGGGAAATTAAAATCAAAAAGACACAGCCACCCCAAAGTTTGGGACGCCTCTGTTTACAAGAACCTCGTTTACAGTACAAGTTCAATATCACAGAAAGTGAAAAATGGATAAAGAACTTGTGGTACTTACGTACAATGCAGTATCACTCAGCAATGAAATCTATGTCATCAGGCCCGTAGCAGCATAATGAGTGGATTCAGGTACGATGATTCTAACTGAAATAAGTCACACAGCAAAAGAAACATCATAAGATATCAGTAATACACGGAATGTAAACTTGGCTACACAGGAACTGAATTCCAAAACAGAACAGGGTCTCAAATTTAGAAAACCAACTTATGCTTGCTTAAGGGTAAAGGTGAGTTGGGGTGCTGCATAAAACCAGAGATTGAAATGAGCACAGATAAAGTTCCTTAAGCCAAATATGGAATAGACAAGAGCTACTCCTTGCTCAACGAAATGGACTCAACACCCCATATT
This sequence comes from Grampus griseus, assembly GCF_964374135.1. Taxonomy (NCBI): domain Eukaryota; kingdom Metazoa; phylum Chordata; class Mammalia; order Artiodactyla; family Delphinidae; genus Grampus; species Grampus griseus. The sequence continues at coordinate 272,191 of NW_028133394.1, read as the reverse complement.
AAACGCCTAAGAATGTACCTGACTAGTAAGTATCTTAAAACCTATGGATTGCTAAGTCTCCAAAAGAGAATCAAGCGTGTGTACAGGGGCATAAACGCAGCAGTGATAGGATTGGAGAGGTTCGGTGAGCAAATGAAGACCCTTTGAAGTCATATTGCATGGTACCCATTACACGGGTCTCAACTCTCCAGGTTTAAGGTATTCTTCCTTCAGCTAAAACATGCATGTGGAACCCAGAGTATGATGAACCGTGTGAACGGGAGAAGTGTTCAAATATGTCTCAGTTTTTGTCCCCTGGTACTTGGGTGCCACATTCCAGACGCTTTACTAACACTCTCCCCACTTGGAGAGTCAGCGCCTTTAACCTCCTGTTTGGCCCAGTTTGCAATTTCTGCGGAAGATGAACAGGAATAGGGAGAACCAATGAGAGACTAGCTGGAGGTGTCTGGACGGGCAAATTTAACTCTCATTTCCCACCAGGAAGAGGAAATAACCAAAGGCTCAGCTGCCGTGCCGGAACCAGATTAGGGCCTGAAGCCATCCTGCGGTGTTGCGGCCAGCTGAAAAGAAAGCGAGTTGAAGAAAGGAGCTCAGGGGCACTGTAATTCACAAACCTGCAGAGTTATAAATGACAGCTATCGTCCAAAAATATACTGAAGTAAGGCTGCCAAGAGGACTTGAAAGCGGGGCAGAATTGCAGGAAACCGATTTCAGGAGGTAGACTGGAATTGCATTGAAAGCATAGGAAAAGAGGCAGAACGTCCACAATGATGCACTTGGCCTAAATGTGCGTATGCGTTTTTTCCTGAATATATTCAGGAAAAAACTCATACGCCCTTTTTGGCTAACCAAGCAAACTTGTTAAGGAAATCTGCACTACAATGAAGTCTCACTTCCCCCCGGTCAAAAGGGCCATCTGAAAAAAGTGTAAAATCCAGAAAGGCAGGACAGGCCATGGAGAACTTGGAGCCTTGTTATGCTGATGGGCGGGATGTAAATTGCCAACAGACACTCGGGAGAAGTGTATGGTGTTTCCTGAAACATCTAAAAAACAAAGCAACAGAGCCAAGGGCACTTCCAGTTATGATCCTATAGCTTAGGGAAATTAAAATCAAAAAGACACAGCCACCCCAAAGTTTGGAACAGCTTTGTTTACAAGAACCTCGTTTACAGTACAAGTTCAACATCGCAGAATGTGAAAAATGGATAAAGAAGTTGTGGTATTTACTTACAAAGCAATATCACTCAGCAATGAAATCTATGTCATCAGGCCCTTAGCAGCACAATGAGTGGATTCAGGTATGATGATTCTAACTGAAATAAGTCACACAGAAAAAGAAACATCATAAGATATCAGTAATACACGGAATGTAAACTTGGCTAAAAAGGAACTGAATTCCAAAACAGAACAGGGTCTCAAATTTAGAAAACCAACTTATGCTTGCTTAAGGGGAAAGGTGAGTTGGGGTGCTGCATAAAACCAGAGATTCAAATGAGCACAGATAAAGTTCCTTAAGCCAAATATGGAATAGACAAGAGCTACTCCTTGCTCAACGAAATGGACTCAACACCCCATATTAAACGCCTAAGAATGTACCTGACTAGTAAGTATCTTAAAACCTATGGATTGCTATGTCTCCAAAAGAGAATCAAGCGTGTGTACAGGGGCATAAACGCAGCAGTGATAGGATTGGAGAGGTTCGGTGAGCAAATGAAGACCCTTTGAAGTCATATTGCATGGTACCCATTCCACGGGTCTCAACTCTCCAGGTTTAAGGTATTCTTCCTTCAGCTAAAACATGCATGTGGAACCCAGAGTATGATGAACCGTGTGAACGGGAGAAGTGTTCAAATATGTCTCAGTTTTTGTCCCCTGGTACTTGGGTGCCACATTCCAGACGCTTTACTAACACTCTCCCCACTTGGAGAGTCAGCGCCTTTAACCTCCTGTTTGGCCCAGTTTGCAATTTCTGCGGAAGATGAACAGGAATAGGGAGAACCAATGAGAGACTAGCTGGAGGTGTCTGGACGGGCAAATTTAACTCTCATTTCCCACTAGGAAGAGGAAATAACCAAAGGCTCAGCTGCCGTGCCGGAACCAGATTAGGGCCTGAAGCCATCCTGCGGTGTTGCGGCCAGCTCAAAAGAAAGCGAGTTGAAGAAAGGAGCTCAGGGGCACTGTAATTCACAAACCTGCAGAGTTATAAATGACAGCTATCGTCCAAAAATATACTGAAGTAAGGCTGCCAAGAGGACTTGAAAGCGGGGCAGAATTGCAGGAAACCGATTTCAGGAGGTAGACTGGAATTGCATTGAAAGCATAGGAAAAGAGGCAGAACGTCCACAATGATGCACTTGGCCTAAAGGGGCGTATGCGTTTTTTCCTGAATATATTCAGGAAAAAACGCATATGCCCTTTTTGGCTAACCAAGCAAACTTGTTAAGGAAATCTGCACTACAATGAAGTCTCACTTCCCCACGGTCAAAAGGGCCATCTGAAAAAAGTGTAAAATCCAGAAAGGCAGGACAGGCCATGGAGAACTGGGAGCCTTGTTATGCTGATGGGCGGGATGTAAATTGCCAACAGACACTCGGGAGAAGTGTATGGTGTTTCCTGAAACATCTAAAAAACAAAGCAACAGAGCCAAGGGCACTTCCACTTATGGTCCTATAGCTTAGGGAAATTAAAATCAAAAAGACACAGCCACCCCAAAGTTTGGAACAGCTCTGTTTACAAGAACCTCGTTTACAGTACAAGTTCAACATCGCAGAAAGTGAAAAATGGATAAAGAAGTTGTGGTATTTACTTACAAAGCAATATCACTCAGCAATGAAATCTATGTCATCAGGCCCTTAGCAGCACAATGAGTGGATTCTGGTATGATGATTCTAACTGAAATAAGTCACACAGAAAAAGAAACATCATAAGATATCAGTAATACACGGAATGTAAACTTGGCTACACAGGAACTGAATTACAGAACAGAACAGGGTCTCAAATTTAGAAAACCAACTTATGCTTACTTAAGGGGAAAGGTGAGTTGGGGTGCTGCATAAAACCAGAGATTGAAATGAGCACAGATAAAGTTACTTAAGCCAAATATGGAATAGAGTAGAGCTACTCCTTGCTCAACGAAATGGACTCAACACCGCCTATTAAACGCCTAAGAATGTACCTGACTAGTAAGTATCTTAAAACCTATGGATTGCTATGTCTCCGAAAGAGAATCAAGCATGTGTACAGGGGCATAAACGCAGCAGTGATAGGATTGGAGAGGTTCGGTGAGCAAATGAAGACCCTTTGAAGTCATATTGCATGGTACCCATTCCACGGGTCTCAACTCTCCAGGTTTAAGGTATTCTTCCTTCAGCTAAAACATGCATGTGGAACCCAGAGTATGATCAACCGTGTGAACGGGAGACGTGTTCAAATATGTCTCAGTTTTTCTCCCCTGGTACTTGGGTGCAACATTCCAGACGCTTTACTAACAGTCTCCCCACTTGGAGAGTCAGCGCCTTTAACCTCCTGTTTGGTCCAGTTTACAATTTCTGCGGAAGATGAACAGGAATAGCGAGAACCAATGAGAGACTAGCTGGAGGTGTCTGGACGGGCAAATTTAACTCTCATTTCCCACCAGGAAGAGGAAATAACCAAAGGCTCAGCTGCCGTGCCGGAACCAGATTAGGGCCTGAAGCCATCCTGCGGTGTTGCGGCCAGCTCAAAAGAAAGCGAGTTGAAGAAAGGAGCTCAGGGGCACTGTAATTCACAAACCTGCAGAGTTATAAATGACAGCTATCGTCCAAAAATATACTGAAGTAAGGCTGCCAAGAGGACTTGAAAGCGGGGCAGAATTGCAGGAAACCGATTTCAGGAGGTAGACTGGAATTGCATTGAAAGCATAGGAAAAGAGGCAGAACGTCCACAATGATGCATTTGGCCAAAAAGGGCGTATGCGTTTTTTCCTGAATATATTCAGGAAAAAACGCATACGCCCTTTTTGGCCAACCAAGCAAGCTTGCAAAGGAAATCTGCACTACAATGAAGTCTCACTTCCCCCCGGTCAAAAGGGCCATCTGAAAAAAGTGTAAAATCCAGAAAGGCAGGACAGGCCATGGAGAACTGGGAGCCTTGTTATGCTGATGGGCGGGATGTAAATTGCCAACAGATACTCGGGAGAAGTGTATGGTGTTTCCTGAAACATCTAAACAACAAAGCAACAGAGCCTAGGGCACTTCCACTTATGGTCCTATAGCTTAGGGAAATTAAAATCAAAAAGACACAGCCACCCCAAAATTTGGGACGCCTCTGTTTACAAGAACCTCGTTTACCGTACAAGTTCAATATCACAGAAAGTGAAAAATGGATAAAGAACTCGTGGTACTTACGTACAATGCAGTATCACTCAGCAATGAAATCTATGTCATCAGGCCCGTAGCAGCATAATGAGTGGATTCAGGTACGATGATTCTAACTGAAATAAGTCACACAGAAAAAGAAACATCATAAGATATCACTAATGCACGGAATATAAACTTGGCTACACAGGAACTGAATTCCAAAACAGAACAGGGTCTCAAATTTAGAAAACCAACTTATGCTTGCTTAAGGGGAAAGGTGAGTTGGGGTGCTGCATAAAACCAGAGATTGAAATGAGCACAGATAAAGTTCCTTAAGCCAAATATGGAATAGACAAGAGCTAATCCTTGCTCAACGAAATGGACTCAACACCCCATATTAAACGCCTAAGAATGTACCTGACTAGTAAGTATCTTAAAACCTATGGATTGCTATGTCTCCAAAAGAGAATCAAGCGTGTGTACAGGGGCATAAACGCAGCAGTGATAGGATTGGAGAGGTTCGGTGAGCAAATGAAGACCCTTTGAAGTCATATTGCATGGTACCCATTCCACGGGTCTCAACTCTCCAGGTTTAAGGTATTCTTCCTTCAGCTAAAACATGCATGTGGAACCCAGAGTATGATCAACCGTGTGAACGGGAGACGTGTTCAAATATGTCTCAGTTTTCCTCCCCTGGTACTCGGGTGCAACATTCCAGACACTTTACTAACGCTCTCCCCACTTGGAGAGTCAGTCCCTTTAACCTCCTGTTTGTCCCAGTTTGCAATTTCTGCGGAAGATGAACAGGAATAGCGAGAACCAATGAGAGACTAGCTGGAGGTGTCTGGACGGGCAAATTTAACTCTCATTTCCCACCAGGAAGAGGAATTAACCAAAGGCTCAGCGTGCCGTGCCGGAACCAGATTAGGGCCTGAAGCCATCCTGCGGTGTTGCGGCCAGGTCACAAGAAAACGAGTTGAAGAAAGGAGCTCAGGGGCACTGTAATTCACAAACCTGCAGAGTTATAAATGACAGCTATCGTCCAAAAATATACTGAAGTAAGGCTGCCAAGAGGACTTGAAAGCGGGGCAGAATTGCAGGAAACCGATTTCAGGAGGTAGACTGGAATTGCATTGAAAGCATAGGAAAAGAGGCAGAACGTCCACAATGATGCACTTGGCCAAAAAGGGCGTATGCGTTTTTTCCTGAATATATTCAGGAAAAAACGCATACGCCCTTTTTGGCCAACCAAGCAAGCTTGCAAAGGAAATCTGCACTACAATGAAGTCTCACTTCCCCCCGGTCAAAAGGGCCATCTGAAAAAAGTGTAAAATCCAGAAAGGCAGGACAGGCCATGGAGAACTGGGAGCCTTGTTATGCTGATGGGCGGGATGTAAATTGCCAACAGACACTCGGGAGAAGTGTATGGTGTTTCCTGAAACATCTAAACAACAAAGCAACAGAGCCTAGGGCACTTCCACTTATGGTCCTATAGCTTAGGGAAATTAAAATCAAAAAGACACAGCCACCCTAAAGTTTGGGACGCCTCTGTTTACAAGAACCTCGTTTACCGTACAAGTTCAATATCACAGAAAGTGAAAAATGGATAAAGAACTTGTGGTACTTACGTACAATGCAGTATCACTCAGCAATGAAATCTATGTCATCAGGCCCTTAGCAGTATAATGAGTGGATTCAGGTACGATGATTCTAACTGAAATAAGTCACACAGCAAAAGAAACATCATAAGATATCAGTAATACATGGAATGTAAACTTGGCTAAAAAGGAACTGAATTCCAAAACAGAACAGGGTCTCAAATTTAGAAAACCAACTTATGCTTGCTTAAGGGGAAAGGTGAGTTGGGGTGCTGCATAAAACCAGAGATTCAAATGAGCACAGATAAAGTTCCTTAAGCCAAATATGGAATAGACAAGAGCTACTCCTTGCTCAACGAAATGGACTCAACACCCCATATTAAACGCCTAAGAATGTACCTGACTAGTAAGTATCTTAAAACCTATGGATTGCTATGTCTCCAAAAGAGAATCAAGCGTGTGTACAGGGGCATAAACGCAGCAGTGATAGGATTGGAGAGGTTCGGTGAGCAAATGAAGACCCTTTGAAGTCATATTGCATGGTACCCATTCCACGGGTCTCAACTCTCCAGGTTTAAGGTATTCTTCCTTCAGCTAAAACATGCATGTGGAACCCAGAGTATGATGAACCGTGTGAACGGGAGAAGTGTTCAAATATGTCTCAGTTTTTGTCCCCTGGTACTTGGGTGCCACATTCCAGATGCTTTACTAACACTCTCCCCACTTGGAGAGTCAGCACCTTTAACCTCCTGTTTGGCCCAGTTTGCAATTTCTGCGGAAGATGAACAGGAATAGGGAGAACCAATGAGAGACTAGCTGGAGGTGTCTGGACGGGCAAATTTAACTCTCATTTCCCACTAGGAAGAGGAAATAACCAAAGGCTCAGCTGCCGTGCCGGAACCAGATTAGGGCCTGAAGCCATCCTGCGGTGTTGCGGCCAGCTCAAAAGAAAGCGAGTTGAAGAAAGGAGCTCAGGGGCACTGTAATTCACAAACCTGCAGAGTTATAAATGACAGCTATCGTCCAAAAATATACTGAAGTAAGGCTGCCAAGAGGACTTGAAAGCGGGGCAGAATTGCAGGAAACCGATTTCAGGAGGTAGACTGGAATTGCATTGAAAGCATAGGAAAAGAGGCAGAACGTCCACAATGATGCACTTGGCCTAAAGGGGCGTATGCGTTTTTTCCTGAATATATTCAGGAAAAAACGCATACGCCCTTTTTGGCTAACCAAGCAAACTTGTTAAGGAAATCTGCACTACAATGAAGTCTCACTTCCCCACGGTCAAAAGGGCCATCTGAAAAAAGTGTAAAATCCAGAAAGGCAGGACAGGCCATGGAGAACTGGGAGCCTTGTTATGCTGATGGGCGGGATGTAAATTGCCAACAGACACTCGGGAGAAGTGTATGGTGTTTCCTGAAACATCTAAGAAACAAAGCAACAGAGCCTAGGGCACTTCCACTTATGGTCCTATAGCTTAGGGAAATTAAAATCAAAAAGACACAGCCACCCCAAAGTTTGGGATGCCTCTGTTTACAAGAACCTCGTTTACAGTACAAGTTCAACATCGCAGAAAGTGAAAAATGGATAAAGAAGTTGTGGTATTTACTTACAAAGCAATATCACTCAGCAATGAAATCTATGTCATCAGGCCCTTAGCAGCACAATGAGTGGATTCAGGTATGATGATTCTAACCGAAATAAGTCACACAGAAAAAGAAACATCATAAGATATCAGTAATACACGGAATGTAAACTTGGCTACACAGGAACTGAATTACAGAACAGAACAGGGTCTCAAATTTAGAAAACCAACTTATACTTGCTTAAGGGGAAAGGTGAGTTGGAGTGCTGCATAAAACCAGAGATTGAAATGAGCACAGATAAAGTTCCTTAAGCCAAATATGGAATAGACAAGAGCTACTCCTTGCTCAACGAAATGGACTCAACACCGCATATTAAAAGCCTAAGCATGTACCTGACTAGTAAGTATCTTAAAACCTATGGATTGCTATGTCTCCGAAAGAGAATCAAGCATGTGTACAGGGGCATAAACGCAGCAGTGATAGGATTGGAGAGGTTCGGTGAGCAAATGAAGACCCTTTGAAGTCATATTGCATGGTACCCATTCCATGGGTCTCAACTATCCAGGTTTAAGGTATTCTTCCTTCAGCTAAAACATGCATGTGGAAACCAGAGTATGATCAACCATGTGAACGGGAGACGTGTTTAAATATGTCTCAGTTTCCTCCCCTGGTACTCAGGTGCAACATTCCAGACGCTTTACTAACACTCTCCCCACTTGGAGGGTCAGCGCCTTTAACCTCCAGTTTGGCCCAGTTTGCAATTTCTGCGGAAGATGAACAGGAATAGGGAGAACCAATGAGAGACTAGCTGGAGGTGTCTGGACGGGCAAATTTAACTCTCATTTCCCACCAGGAAGAGGAAATAACCAAAGGCTCAGCGTGCCGTGCCGGAACCAGATTAGGGCCTGAAGCCATCCTGCGGTGTTGCGGCCAGCTCAAAAGAAAGCGAGTTGAAGAAAGGACCTCAGGGGCACTGTAATTCACAAACCTGCAGAGTTATAAATGACAGCTATCGTCCAAAAATATACTGAAGTAAGGCTGCCAAGAGGACTTGAAAGCGGGGCAGAATTGCAGGAAACCAATTTCAGGAGGTAGACTGGAATTGCATTGAAATCATAGGAAAAGAGGCAGAACGTCCACAATGATGCACTTGGCCAAAAAGTGTGTATGCGTTTTTTCCTGAATATATTCAGGAAAAAACGCATACGCTCTTTTTGGCCAACCAAGCAAGCTTGCAAAGGAAATCTGCACTACAATGAAGTCTCACTTCCCCCCGGTAAAAAGGGCCATCTGAAAAAAGTGTAAAATCCAGAAAGGCAGGAGAGGCCATGGAGAACTGGGAGCCTTGTTATGCTGATGGGCGGGATGGAAACTGCCAACAGACACTCGGGAGAAGTGTATGGTGTTTCCTGAAACATCTAAAAAACAAAGCAACAGAGCCTAGGGCACTTCCACTTATGGTCCTATAGTTTAGGGAAATTAAAATCAAAAAGACACAGCCACCTCAAAGTTTGGGATGCCTCTGTTTACAAGAACCTCGTTTACAGTACAAGTTCAACATCGCAGAAAGCGAAAAATGGATAAAGAACTTGTGGTACTTACGTACAATGCAGTATCACTCAGCAATGAAATCTATGTCATCAGGCCCTTAGCAGCACAATGAGTGGATTCAGGTATGATGATTCTAACTGAAATAAGTCACACAGAAAAAGAAACATCATAAGATATCAGTAATACACGGAATGTAAACTTGGCTACACAGGAACTTAATTACAGAACAGAACAGGGTCTCAAATTTAGAAAACCAACTTATGCTTGCTTAAGGGGAAAGGTGAGTTGGGGTGCTGCATAAAACCAGAGATTGAAATGAGCACAGATAAAGTTCCTTAAGCCAAATATGGAATAGACAAGAGCTACTCCTTGCTCAAAGAAATGGACTCAACACCCCATATTAAACGCCTGAGAGTGTACCTGACTAGTAAGTATCTTAAAACCTATGGATTGCTATGTCTCCAAAAGAGAATCAAGCGTGTGTACAGGGGCATAAACGCAGCAGTGATAGGATTGGAGAGGTTCGGTGAGCAAATGAAGACCCTTTGAAGTCATATTGCATGGTACCCATTCCACGGGTCTCAACTCTCCAGGTTTAAGGTATTCTTCCTTCAGGTAAAACATGCATGTGGAACCCAGAGTATGATGAACCGTGTGAACGGGATACGTGTTCAAATATGTCTCAGTTTTCCTCCCCTGGTACTCGGGTGCAACATTCCAGACGCTTTACTAACACTCTCCCCACTTGGAGAGTCAGCGCCTTTAACCTCCTGTTTGGCCCAGTTTGCAATTTCTGTGGAAGATGAACAGGAATAGTGAGAACCAATGAGAGACTAGCTGGAGGTGTCTGGACGGGCAAATTTAACTCTCATTTCCCACCAGGAAGAGGAAATAACCAAAGGCTCAGCGTGCCGTGCCGGAACCAGATTAGGGCCTGAAGCCATCCTGCGGTGTTGCGGCCAGCTCAAAAGAAAGCGAGTTGAAGAAAGGAGCTCAGGGGCACTGTAATTCACAAACCTGCAGTTATAAATGACAGCTATCGTCCAAAAATATACTGAAGTAAGGCTGCCAAGAGGACTTGAAAGCGGGCAGAATTGCAGGAAGCCTATTTCAGGAGGTAGACTGGAATTGCATTGAAAGCATAGGAAAAGAGGCAGAACGTCCACAATGATGCACTTGGCCAAAAAGGGCGTATGCGTTTTTTCCTGAATATATTCAGGAAAAAACGCATACGCCCTTTTTGGCCAACCAAGCAAGCTTGCAAAGGAAATCTGCACTACAATGAAGTCTCACTTCCCCCCGGTCAAAAGGGCCATCTGAAAAAAGTGTAAAATCCAGAAAGGCAGGACAGGCCATGGAGAACTGGGAGCCTTGTTATGCTGATGGGCGGGATGTAAATTGCCAACAGACACTGGGGAGAAGTGTATGGTGTTTCCTGAAACATCTAAGAAACAAAGGAACAGAGCCTAGGGCACTTCCACTTATGGTCCTATAGCTTAGGGAAATTAAAATCAAAAAGACACAGCCACCCCAAAGTTTGGGACGCCTCTGTTTACAAGAACCTCGTTTACTGTACAAGTTCAATATCACAGAAAGTGAAAAATGGATAAAGAACTTGTGGTACTTACGTACAATGCAGTATCACTCAGCAATGAAATCTATGTCATCAGGCCCGTAGCAGCATAATGAGTGGATTCAGGTACGATGATTCTAACTGAAATAAGTCACACAGAAAAAGAAACATCATAAGATATCACTAATACACGGAATGTAAACTTGGCTACACAGGAACTGAATTCCAAAACAGAACAGGGTCTCAAATTTAGAAAACCAACTTATGCTTGCTTAAGGGGAAAGGTGAGTTGGGGTGCTGCATAAAACCAGAGATTGAAATGAGCACAGATAAAGTTCCTTAAGCAAAATATGGAATAGACAAGAGGTACTCATTGCTCAACGAAATGGACTCAACACGGCATATTAAACGCCTAAGAATGTACCTGACTAGTAAGTATCTTAAAACCTATGGTTTGCTATGTGTCCAAAAGAGAATCAAGCGAGTGTACAGGGGCATAAACGCAGCAGTGATAGGATTGGAGAGGTTCGGTGAGCAAATGAAGACCCTTTGAAGTCGTATTGCATGGTACCCATTCCACGGGTCTCAACTCTCCAGGTTTAAGGTATTCTTCCTTCAGCTAAAACATGCTTGTGGAACCCAGAGTATGATCAACCGTGTGAACGGGAGACGTGTTCAAATATGTCTCAGTTTAAGTACCCTGGTACTCGGATGCAACATTCCAGATGCTTTACTAACACTCTCCCGACTTGGAGAGTCAGTCCCTTTAACCTCCTGTTTGGCCCAGTTTGCAATTTCTGCGAAAGATGAACAGGAATAGGGAGAACCAATGAGAGACTAGCTGGAGGTGTCTGGACGGGCAAATTTAACTCTCATTTCCCACCAGGAAGAGGAAATAACCAAAGGCTCAGCGTGCCGTGCCTGAACCAGATTAGGGCCTGAAGCCATCCTGCGGTGTTGCGGCCAGCTCAAAAGAAAGCGAGTTGAAGAAAGGAGCTCAGGGGCACTGTAATTCACAAACCTGCAGAGTTATAAATGACAGCTCTCGTCCAAAAATATACTGAAGTAAGGCTGCCAAGAGGACTTGAAAGCGGGGCAGAATTGCAGGAAACCGATTTCAGGAGGTAGACTGGAATTGCATTGAAAGCATAGGAAAAGAGGCAGAACGTCCACAATGATGCACTTGGCCAAAAAGGGCGTATGCGTTTTTTCCTGAATATATTCAGGAAAAAACGCATACGCCCTTTTTGGCCAACCAAGCAAGCTTGCAAAGGAAATCTGCACTACAATGAAGTCTCACTTCCCCCCGGTCAAAAGGGCCATCTGAAAAAAGTGTAAAATCCAGAAAGGCAGGACAGGCCATGGAGAACTGGGAGCCTTGTTATGCTGATGGGCGGGATGTAAATTGCCAACAGACACTCGGGAGAAGTGTATGGTGTTTCCTGAAACATCTAAGAAACAAAGGAACAGAACCAAGGGCACTTCCACTTATGGTCCTATAGCTTAGGGAAATTAAAATCAAAAAGACACAGCCACCCCAAAGTTTGGGACGCCTCTGTTTACAAGAACCTCGTTTACTGTACAAGTGCAATATCACAGAAAGTGAAAAATGGATAAAGAACTTGTGGTACTTACGTACAATGCAGTATCACTCAGCAATGAAATCTATGTCATCAGGCCCGTAGCAGCATAATGAGTGGATTCAGGTACGATGATTCTAACTGAAATAAGTCACACAGAAAAAGAAACATCATAAGATATCACTAATACACGGAATGTAAACTTGGCTGCACAGGAACTGAATTCCAAAACAGAACAGGGTCTCAAATTTAGAAAACCAACTTATGCTTGCTTAAGGGGAAAGGTGAGTTGGGGTGCTGCATAAATCCAGAGATTGAAATGAGCACAGATAAAGTTCCTTAAGCCAAATATGGAATAGACAAGAGCTACTCCTTGCTCAACGAAATGGACTCAACACCCCATATTAAACGCCTAAGAATGTACCTGACTAGTAAGTATCTTAAAACCTATGGATTGCTACGTCTCCAAAAGAGAATCAAGCGTGTGTACAGGGGCATAAACGCAGCAGTGATAGGATTGGAGAGGTTCGGTGAGCAAATGAAGACCCTTTGAAGTCATATTGCATGGTACCCATTCCACGGGTCTCAACTCTCCAGGTTTAAGGTATTCTTCCTTCAGCTAAAACATGCATGTGGAACCCAGAGTATGATCAACCGTGTGAACGGGAGACGTGTTCAAATATGTCTCAGTTTTCCTCCCCTGGTACTCGGGTGGAACATTCTAGACGCTTTACTAACACTCTCCCGACTTGGAGAGTCAGTCCCTTTAACCTCCTGTTTGGCCCAGTTTGCAATTTCTGCGGAAGATGAACAGGAATAGCAAGAACCAATGAGAGACTAGCTGGAGGTGTCTGGACGGGCAAATTTAACTCTCATTTCCCACCAGGAAGAGGAATTAACCAAAGGCTCAGTGTGCAGTGCCGGAACCAGATTAGGGCCTGAAGCCATCCTGCGCTGTTGCGGCCAGGTCACAATAAAGCGAGTTGAAGAAAGGAGCTCAGGGGCACTGTAATTAACAAACCTGCAGAGTTATAAATGACAGCTATCGTCCAAAAATGTACTGAAGTAAGGCTGCCAAGAGGACTTGAAAGCGGGGCAGAATTGCAGGAAACCGATTTCAGGAGGTAGACTGGAATTGCATTGAAAGCATAGGAAAAGAGGCAGAACGTCCACAATGATGCACTTGGCCAAAAAGGGCGTATGCGTTTTTTCCTGAATATATTCAGGAAAAAACGCATACGCCCTTTTTGGCCAACCAAGCAAGCTTGCAAAGGAAATCTGCACTACAATGAAGTCTCACTTCCCCCCGGTCAAAAGGGCCATCTGAAAAAAGTGTAAAATCCAGAAAGGCAGGACAGGCCATGGAGAACTGGGAGCCTTGTTATGCTGATGGGCGGGATGTAAATTGTCAACAGACACTGGGTAGAAAAGTATGGTGTTTCCTGAAACATCTAAACAACAAAGCAACAGAGCCTAGGGCACTTCCACTTATGGTCCTATAGCTTAGGGAAATTAAAATCAAAAAGACACAGCCACCCCAAAGTTTGGGACGCCTCTGTTTACAAGAACCTCGTTTACTGTACAAGTTCAATATCACAGAAAGTGAAAAATGGATAAAGAACTTGTGGTACTTACGTACAATGCAGTTTCACTCAGCAATGAAATCTATGTCATCAGGCCCGTAGCAGCATAATGAGTGGATTCAGGTACGATGATTCTAACTGAAATAAGTCACACAGAAAGAGAAACATCATAAGATATCACTAATACACGGAATGTAAACTTGGCTACACAGGAACTGAATTCCAAAACAGAACAGGGTCTCAAATTTAGAAAACCAACTTATGCTTGCTTAAGGGGAAAGGTGAGTTGGGGTGCTGCATAAAACCAGAGATTGAAATGAGCACAGATAAAGTTCCTTAAGCCAAATATGGAATAGACAAGAGCTACTCCTTGCTCAACGAAATAGACTCAACACCCAATATTAAACGCCTAAGAATGTACCTGACTAGTAAGTATCTTAAAACCTATGGATTGCTATGTCTCCAAAAGAGAATCAAGCATGTGTACAGGGACATAAACGCAGCAGTGATAGGATTGGAGAGGTTCGGTGAGCAAATGAAGACCCTTTGAAGTCATATTGCATGGTACCCATTCCACGGGTCTCAACTCTCCAGGTTTAAGGTATTCTTCCTTCAGCTAAAACATGCATGTAGAACCCAGAGTATGATCAACCGTGTGAACGGGACACGTGTTCAAATATGTCTCAGTTTTCCTCCCCTGGTACTCGGGTGCAACATTCCAGACGCTTTACTAACACTCTCCCCACTTGGAGAGTCAGCGCCTTTAACCTCCTGTTTGGCCCAGTTTGCAATTTCTGCGGAAGATGAACAGGAATAGGGAGAACCAATGAGAGACTAGCTGGAGGTGTCTGGACGGGCAAATTTAACTCTCATTTCCCACCAGGAAGAGGAATTAACCAAAGGCTCAGCGTGCCGTGCCGGAACCAGATTAGGGCCTGAAGCTATCCTGCGGTGTTGCGGCCAGCTCAAAAGAAAGTGAGTTGAAGAAAGGAGCTCAGGGGCACTGTAATTCACAAACCTGCAGAGTTATAAATGACAGCTATCGTCCAAAAATATACTGAAGTAAGGCTGCCAAGAGGACTTGAAAGCGGGGCAGAATTGCAGGAAACCGATTTCAGGAGGTAGACTGGAATTGCATTGAAAGCATAGGAAAAGAGGCAGAACGTCCACAATGATGCACTTGGCCAAAAAGGGCGTATGCGTTCTTTCCTGAATATATTCAGGAAAAAACGCATACGCCCTTTTTGGCCAACCAAGCAAGCTTGCAAAGGAAATCTGCACTACAATGAAGTCTCACTTCCCCCCGGTCAAAAGGGCCATCTGAAAAAAGTGTAAAATCCAGAAAGGCAGGACAGGCCATGGTGAACTGGGAGCCTTGTTATGCTGATGGGCGGGATGTAAATTGCCAACAGACACTCGGGAGAAGTGTATGGTGTTTCCTGAAACATCTAAGAAACAAAGGAACAGAGCCTAGGGCACTTCCACTTATGGTCCTATAGCTTAGGGAAATTAAAATCAAAAAGACACAGCCACCCCAAAGTTTGGAACGGCTCTGTTTACAAGAACCTCGTTTACAGTACAAGTTCAACATCGCAGAAAGTGAAAAATGGATAAAGATGTTGTGGTATTTACTTACAAAGCAATATCACTCAGCAATGAAATCTATGTCATCAGGCCCTTAGCAGCACAATGAGTAGATTCAGGTATGATGATTCTAACTGAAATAAGTCACACAGAAAAAGAAACATCATAAGATATCAGTAATACACGGAATGTAAACTTGGCTACACAGGAACTGAATTTCAGAACAGAACAGGGTCTCAAATTTAGAAAACCAACTTATGCTTGCTTAAGGGGAAAGGTGAGTTTGGGTGCTGCATAAAACCAGAGATTGAAATGAGCACAAATAAAGTTCCTTAAGCCAAATATGGAATAGACAAGAGCTACTCCTTGCTCAACGAAATGGACTCAACAACGCATATTAAACGCCTAAGAATGTACCTGACTAGTAAGTATCTTAAAACCTATGGATTGCTCTGTCTCCGAAAGAGAATCAAGCGTGTGTACAGGGGCATAAACGCAGCAGTGATAGGATTGGAGAGGTTCGGTGAGCAAATGAAGACCCTTTGAAGTCATATTGCATGGTACCCATTCCACGGGTTTCAACTACCCAGGTTTAAGGTATTCTTCCTTCAGCTAAAACATGCATGTGGAACCTAGAGTATGATCAACCATGTGATCGGGAGACGTGTTCAAATATGTCTCAGTTTCCATCCCCTGGTACTCGGGTGCAACATTCCAGACGCTTTACTAACACTCTCCCCACTTGGAGAGTCAGTCCCTTTAACTTCCTGTTTGGCCCAGTTTGCAATTTCTGCGGAAGATGAACAGGAATAGCAAGAACCAATGAGAGACTAGCTGGAGGTGTCTGGACGGGCAAATTTAACTCTCATTTCCCACCAGGAAGAGGAATTAACCAAAGGCTCAGTGTGCCGTGCCGGAACCAGATTAGGGCCTGAAGCCATCCTGCGCTGTTGCGGCCAGGTCACAATAAAGCGAGTTGAAGAAAGGAGCTCAGGGGCACTGTAATTCACAAGCCTGCAGAGTTATAAATGACAGCTATCGTCCAAAAATATACTGAAGTAAGGCTGCCAAGAGGACTTGAAAGCGGGGCAGAATTTCAGGAAACCGATTTCAGGAGGTAGACTGGAATTGCATTGAAAGCATAGGAAAAGAGGCAGAACGTCCACAATGATGCACTTGGCCAAAAAGGGCGTATGCGTTTTTTCCTGAATATATTCAGGAAAAAACGCAAACGCCCTTTTTGGCCAACCAAGCAAGCTGGCAAAGAAAATCTGCACTACAATGAAGTCTCACTTCCCCCCGGTCAAACGGGCCATCTGAAAAAAGTGTAAAATCCAGAAAGGCAGGACAGGCCATGGAGAACTGGGAGCCTTGTTATGCTGATGGGCGGGATGTAAATTGCCAACAGACACTCGGGAGAAGTGTATGGTGTTTCCTGAAACATCTAAAAAACAAAGCAACAGAGCCTAGGGCACTTCCACTTATGGTCCTATAGCTTAGGGAAATTAAAATCAAAAAGACACAGCCACCCCAAAGTTTGGGACGCCTCTGTTTACAAGAACCTCGTTTACCGTACAAGTTCAATAAAACAGAAAGTGAAAAATGGATAAAGAACTTGTGGTACTTACGTACAATGCAGTATCACTCAGCAATGAAATCTATGTCATCAGGCCCGTAGCAGCACAATGAGTGGATTCAGGTACGATGATTCTAACTGAAATAAGTCACACAGGAAAAGAAACATCATAAGATATCACTAATACACGGAATGTAAACTTGGCTGCACAGGAACTGAATTCCAAAACAGAACAGGGTCTCAAATTTAGAAAACCAACTTATGCTTGCTTAAGGGGAAAGGTGAGTTGGGGTGCTGCATAAAACCAGAGATTGAAATGAGCACAGATAAAGTTCCTTAAGCCAAATATGGAATAGACAAGAGCTACTCCTTGCTCAAAGAAATGGACTCAACACCCCATATTAAACGCCTAAGAATGTACCTGACTAGTAAGTATCTTAAAACCTATGGATTGCTACGTCTCCAAAAGAGAATCAAGCGGGTGTTCAGGGGTATAAACGCAGCAGTGATAGGATTGGAGAGGTTCGGTGAGCAAATGAAGACCCTTTGAAGTCATATTGCATGGTACCCATTACACGGGTCTCAACTCTCCAGGTTTAAGGTATTCTTCCTTCAGCTAAAACATGCATGTGGAACCCAGAGTATGATCAACCATGTGAGCGGGAGACGTGTTCAAATATGTCTCAGTTTTCGTACCCTAGTACTCGGGTGCAACATTCCAGACGCTTTACTAACACTCTCCCGACTTGGAGAGTCAGTCCCTTTAACCTCCTGTTTGGCCCAGTTTGCAATTTCTGCGGAAGATGAACAGGAATAGCGAGAACCAATGAGAGACTAGCTGGAGGTGTCTGGACGGGCAAATTTAACTATCATTGCCCACCAGGAAGAGGAATTAACCAAAGGTTCAGCGTGCCGAGCCGGAACCAGATTAGGGCCTGAAGCCATCCTGCGGTGTTGCGGCCAGGTCAGAAGAAAGCAAGTTGAAGAAAGGAGCTCAGGGGCACTGTAATTCACAAACCTGCAGAGTTATAAATGACAGCTATCGTCCAAAAATATACTGAAGTAAGGCTGGCAAGAGGACTTGAAAGCGGGGCAGAATTGCAGGAAACCGATTTCAGGAGGTAGACTGGAATTGCATTGAAAGCATAGGAAAAGAGGCAGAACGTCCACAATGATGCACTTGGCCAAAAAGTGCGTATGCGTTTTTTCCTGAATATATTCAGGAAAAAACGCAAACGCCCTTTTTGGCCAACCAAGCAAGCTTGCAAAGGAAATCTGCACTACAATGAAGTCTCACTTCCCCCCTGTCAAAAGGGCCATCTGAAAAAAGTGTAAAATCCAGAAAGGCAGGACAGGCCATGGAGAACTGGGAGCCTTGTTATGCTGATGGGCGGGATGGAAATTGCCAACAGACACTCGGGAGAAGTGTATGGTGTTTCCTGAAACATCTAAAAAACAAAGCAACAGAGCCTAGGGCACTTCCACTTATGGTCCTATAGCTTAGGGAAATTAAAATCAAAAAGACACAGCCACCCCAAAGTTTGGGATGCCTCTGTTTACAAGAACCTTGTTTACCGTACAAGTTCAATATCACAGAAAGTGAAAAATGGATAAAGAACTTGTGGTACTTACGTACAATGCAGTATCACTCAACAATGAAATCTATGTCATCAGGCCCATAGCAGCATAATGAGCGGATTCAGGTACGATGATTCTAACTGAAATAAGTCACACAGAAAAAGAAACATCATAAGATATCACTAATACACGGAATGTAAACTTGGCTACACAGGAACTGAATTCCAAAACAGAACAGGGTCTCAAATTTAGAAAACCAACTTATGCTTGCTTAAGGGGAAAGGTGAGTTGGGGTGCTGCATAAAACCAGAGATTGAAATGAGCACAGTTAAAGTTCCTTAAGCCAAATATGGAATAGACAAGAGCTACTCCTTGCTCAACGAAATGGACTCAACACCCCATATTAAACGCCTAAGAATGTACGTGACTAGTAAGTATCTTAAAACCTATGGATTGCTATGTCTCCGAAAGAGAATCAAGCGTGTGTACAGGGGCATAAACGCAGCAGTGATAGGATTGGAGAGGTTCGGTGAGCAAATGAAGACCGTTTGAAGTCATATTGCATGGTACCCATTGCATAGGTTTCAACTACCCAGTTTTAAGGTATTCTTCCTTCAGCTAAAACATGCATGTGGGACCCAGAGTATGATCAACCGTGTGAACGGGAGACGTGTTCAAATATGTCTCAGTTTTCCTCCCCTGGTACTCGGGTGCAACATTCCAGACGCTTTACTAACACTCTCCCCACTTGGAGAGTCAGCGTCTTTAACCTCCTGTTTGGCCCAGTTTGCAATTTCTGCGGAAGATGAACAGGAATAGCGAGAACCAATGAGAGACTAGCTGGAGGTGTCTGGACGGGCGAATTTACCTCTCATTTCCCACCAGGAAGAGGAATTAACCAAAGGCTCAGCGTGCCGTGCCGGAACCAGATTAGGGCCTGAAGCCATCCTGCGGTGTTGCGGCCAGGTCACAAGAAAACGAGTTGAAGAAAGGAGCTCAGGGGAACTGTAATTCACAAACCTGCAGAGTTATAAATGACAGCTATCGTCCAAAAATATACTGAAGTAAGGCTGCCAAGAGGACTTGAAAGCGGGGCAGAATTGCAGGAAACCGATTTCAGGAGGTAGACTGGAATTGCATTGAAAGCATAGGAAAAGAGGCAGAACGTCCACAATGATGCACTTGGCCAAAAAGGGCGTATGCGTTTTTTCCTGAATATATTCAGGAAAAAACGCATACGCACTTTTTGGCCAACCAAGCAAGCTTGCAAAGGAAATCTGCACTACAATGAAGTCTCACTTCCCCCCGGTCAAAAGGGCCATCTGAAAAAAGTGTAAAATCCAGAAAGGCAGGACAGGCCATGGAGAACTGGGAGCCTTGTTATGCTGATGGGCGGGATGTAAATTGCCAACAGACACTCGGGAGAAGTGTATGGTGTTTCCTGAAACATCTAAACAACAAAGCAACAGAGCCTAGGGTACTTCCACTTATGGTCCTATAGCTTAGGGAAATTAAAATCAAAAAGACACAGCCACCCCAAAGTTTGGGACGCCTCTGTTTACAAGAACCTCGTTTACCGTACAAGTTCAATATCACAGAAAGTGAAAAATGGATAAAGAACTTGTGGTACTTACGTACAATGCAGTATCACTCAGCAATGAAATCTATGTCATCAGGCCCGTAGCAGCATAATGAGTGGATTCAGGTACGATGATTCTAACTGAAATAAGTCACACAGCAAAAGAAACATCATAAGATATCAGTAATACATGGAATGTAAACTTGGCTAAAAAGGAACTGAATTCCAAAACAGAACAGGGTCTCAAATTTAGAAAACCAACTTATGCTTGCTTAAGGGGAAAGGTGAGTTGGGGTGCTGCATAAAACCAGAGATTCAAATGAGCACAGATAAAGTTCCTTAAGCCAAATATGGAATAGACAAGAGCTACTCCTTGCTCAACGAAATGGACTCAACACCCCATATTAAACGCCTAAGAATGTACCTGACTAGTAAGTATCTTAAAACCTATGGATTGCTATGTCTCCAAAAGAGAATCAAGCGTGTGTACAGGGGCATAAACGCAGCAGTGATAGGATTGGAGAGGTTCGGTGAGCAAATGAAGACCCTTTGAAGTCATATTGCATGGTACCCATTCCACGGGTCTCAACTCTCCAGGTTTAAGGTATTCTTCCTTCAGCTAAAACATGCATGTGGAACCCAGAGTATGATGAACCGTGTGAACGGGAGAAGTGTTCAAATATGTCTCAGTTTTTGTCCCCTGGTACTTGGGTGCCACATTCCAGACGCTTTACTAACACTCTCCCCACTTGGAGAGTCAGCGCCTTTAACCTCCTGTTTGGCCCAGTTTGCAATTTCTGCGGAAGATGAACAGGAATAGGGAGAACCAATGAGAGACTAGCTGGAGGTGTCTGGACGGGCAAATTTAACTCTCATTTCCCACTAGGAAGAGGAAATAACCAAAGGCTCAGCTGCCGTGCCGGAACCAGATTAGGGCCTGAAGCCATCCTGCGGTGTTGCGGCCAGCTCAAAAGAAAGCGAGTTGAAGAAAGGAGCTCAGGGGCACTGTAATTCACAAACCTGCAGAGTTATAAATGACAGCTATCGTCCAAAAATATACTGAAGTAAGGCTGCCAAGAGGACTTGAAAGCGGGGCAGAATTGCAGGAAACCGATTTCAGGAGGTAGACTGGAATTGCATTGAAAGCATAGGAAAAGAGGCAGAACGTCCACAATGATGCACTTGGCCTAAAGGGGTGTATGCGTTTTTTCCTGAATATATTCAGGAAAAAACGCATACGCCCTTTTTGGCTAACCAAGCAAACTTGTTAAGGAAATCTGCACTACAATGAAGTCTCACTTCCCCACGGTCAAAAGGGCCATCTGAAAAAAGTGTAAAATCCAGAAAGGCAGGACAGGCCATGGAGAACTGGGAGCCTTGTTATGCTGATGGGCGGGATGTAAATTGCCAACAGACACTCGGGAGAAGTGTATGGTGTTTCCTGAAACATCTAAAAAACAAAGCAACAGAGCCAAGGGCACTTCCACTTATGGTCCTATAGCTTAGGGAAATTAAAATCAAAAAGACACAGCCACCCCAAAGTTTGGAACAGCTCTGTTTACAAGAACCTCGTTTACAGTACAAGTTCAACATCGCAGAAAGTGAAAAATGGATAAAGAAGTTGTGGTATTTACTTACAAAGCAATATCACTCAGCAATGAAATCTATGTCATCAGGCCCTTAGCAGCACAATGAGTGGATTCTGGTATGATGATTCTAACTGAAATAAGTCACACAGAAAAAGAAACATCATAAGATATCAGTAATACACGGAATGTAAACTTGGCTACACAGGAACTGAATTACAGAACAGAACAGGGTCTCAAATTTAGAAAACCAACTTATGCTTACTTAAGGGGAAAGGTGAGTTGGGGTGCTGCATAAAACCAGAGATTGAAATGAGCACAGATAAAGTTACTTAAGCCAAATATGGAATAGAGTAGAGCTACTCCTTGCTCAACGAAATGGACTCAACACCGCCTATTAAACGCCTAAGAATGTACCTGACTAGTAAGTATCTTAAAACCTATGGATTGCTATGTCTCCGAAAGAGAATCAAGCATGTGTACAGGGGCATAAACGCAGCAGTGATAGGATTGGAGAGGTTCGGTGAGCAAATGAAGACCCTTTGAAGTCATATTGCATGGTACCCATTCCACGGGTCTCAACTCTCCAGGTTTAAGGTATTCTTCCTTCAGCTAAAACATGCATGTGGAACCCAGAGTATGATCAACCATGTGATCGGGAGACGTGTTCAAATATGTCTCAGTTTTTCTCCCCTGGTACTTGGGTGCAACATTCCAGACGCTTTACTAACAGTCTCCCCACTTGGAGAGTCAGCGCCTTTAACCTCCTGTTTGGTCCAGTTTACAATTTCTGCGGAAGATGAACAGGAATAGCGAGAACCAATGAGAGACTAGCTGGAGGTGTCTGGACGGGCAAATTTAACTCTCATTTCCCACCAGGAAGAGGAAATAACCAAAGGCTCAGCTGCCGTGCCGGAACCAGATTAGGGCCTGAAGCCATCCTGCGGTGTTGCGGCCAGCTCAAAAGAAAGCGAGTTGAAGAAAGGAGCTCAGGGGCACTGTAATTCACAAACCTGCAGAGTTATAAATGACAGCTATCGTCCAAAAATATACTGAAGTAAGGCTGCCAAGAGGACTTGAAAGCGGGGCAGAATTGCAGGAAACCGATTTCAGGAGGTAGACTGGAATTGCATTGAAAGCATAGGAAAAGAGGCAGAACGTCCACAATGATGCATTTGGCCAAAAAGGGCGTATGCGTTTTTTCCTGAATATATTCAGGAAAAAACGCATACGCCCTTTTTGGCCAACCAAGCAAGCTTGCAAAGGAAATCTGCACTACAATGAAGTCTCACTTCCCCCCGGTCAAAAGGGCCATCTGAAAAAAGTGTAAAATCCAGAAAGGCAGGACAGGCCATGGAGAACTGGGAGCCTTGTTATGCTGATGGGCGGGATGTAAATTGCCAACAGACACTGGGGAGAAGTGTATGGTGTTTCCTGAAATATCTAAACAACAAAGCAACAGAGCCTAGGGCACTTCCACTTATGGTCCTATAGCTTAGGGAAATTAAAATCAAAAAGACACAGCCACCCCAATATTTGGGACGCCTCTGTTTACAAGAACCTCGTTTACCGTACAAGTTCAATATCACAGAAAGTGAAAAATGGATAAAGAACTCGTAGTACTTACGTACAAAGCAATATCACTCAGCAATGAAATCTATGTCATCAGGCCCGTAGCAGCATAATGAGTGGATTCAGGTACGATGATTCTAACTGAAATAAGTCACACAGAAAAAGAAACATCATAAGATATCACTAATGCACGGAATGTAAACTTGGCTACACAGGAACTGAATTCCAAAACAGAACAGGGTCTCAAATTTAGAAAACCAACTTATGCTTGCTTAAGGGGAAAGGTGAGTTGGGGTGCTGCATAAAACCAGAGATTGAAATGAGCACAGATAAAGTTCCTTAAGCCAAATATGGAATAGACAAGAGCTACTCCTTGCTCAACGAAATGGACTCAACACCCCATATTAAACGCCTAAGAATGTACCTGACTAGTAAGTATCTTAAAACCTATGGATTGCTATGTCTCCAAAAGAGAATCAAGCGTGTGTACAGGGGCATAAACGCAGCAGTGATAGGATTGGAGAGGTTCGGTGAGCAAATGAAGACCCTTTGAAGTCATATTGCATGGTACCCATTCCACGGGTCTCAACTCTCCAGGTTTAAGGTATTCTTCCTTCAGCTAAAACATGCATGTGGAACCCAGAGTATGATCAACCGTGTGAACGGGAGACGTGTTCAAATATGTCTCAGTTTTCCTCCCCTGGTACTCGGGTGCAACATTCCAGACACTTTACTAACGCTCTCCCCACTTGGAGAGTCAGTCCCTTTAACCTCCTGTTTGGCCCAGTTTGCAATTTCTGCGGAAGATGAACAGGAATAGCGAGAACCAATGAGAGACTAGCTGGAGGTGTCTGGACGGGCAAATTTAACTCTCATTTCCCACCAGGAAGAGGAATTAACCAAAGGCTCAGCGTGCCGTGCCGGAACCAGATTAGGGCCTGAAGCCATCCTGCGGTGTTGCGGCCAGGTCACAAGAAAACGAGTTGAAGAAAGGAGCTCAGGGGAACTGTAATTCACAAACCTGCAGAGTTATAAATGACAGCTATCGTCCAAAAATATACTGAAGTAAGGCTGCCAAGAGGACTTGAAAGCGGGGCAGAATTTCAGGAAACCGATTTCAGGAGGTAGACTGGAATTGCATTGAAAGCATAGGAAAAGAGGCAGAACGTCCACAATGATGCACTTGGCCAAAAAGGGCGTATGCGTTTTTTCCTGAATATATTCAGGAAAAAACGCATATGCACTTTTTGGCCAACCAAGCAAGCTTGCAAAGGAAATCTGCACTACAATGAAGTCTCACTTCCCCCCGGTCAAAAGGGCCATCTGAAAAAAGTGTAAAATCCAGAAAGGCAGGACAGGCCATGGAGAACTGGGAGCCTTGTTATGCTGATGGGCGGGATGGAAATTGCCAACAGCCACTCGGGAGAAGTGTATGGTGTTTCCTGAAACATCTAAAAAACAAAGCAACAGAGTCTTGGGCACTTCCACTTATGGTCCTATAGCTTAGGGAAATTAAAATCAAAAAGACACAGCCACCCCAATGTTTAGGAGGCCTCTGTTTACAAGAACCTCGTTTCCCGTACAAGTTCAATATCACAGAAAGTGAAAAATGGATAAAGAACTTGTGGTACTTACGTACAATGCAGTATCACTCAGCAATGAAATCTATGTCATCAGGCCCGTAGCAGCATAATGAGTGGATTCAGGTACGATGATTCTAACTGAAATAAGTCACACAGAAAAAGAAACATCATAAGATATCACTAATACACGGAATGTAAACTTGGCTACACAGGAACTGAATTACAGAACAGAACAGGGTCTCAAATTTAGAAAACCAACTTATGCTTGCTTAAGGGGAAAGGTGAGATGGGGTGCTGCATAAAACCAGAGATTGAAATGAGCACAGATAAAGTTCCTTAAGCCAATATGGAATAGACAAGAGCTACTCCTTGCTCAACGAAATGGACTCAACACCGCCTATTAAACGCCTAACAATGTACCTGACTAGTAAGTATCTTAAAACCTATGGATTGCTATGTCTCCGAAAGAGAATCAAGCATGTGTACAGGGGCATAAACGCAGCAGTGATAGGATTGGAGAGGTTCCGTGAGCAAATGAAGACCCTTTGAAGTCATATTGCATGGTACCCATTCCACGGGTTTCAACTCTCCAGGTTTAAGGTATTCTTCCTTCAGCTAAAACATGCATGTGGAACCTAGAGTATGATCAACCATGTGATCGGGAGACGTGTTCAAATATGTCTCAGTTTTTGTACCTTGTACTCGGGTGCAACATTCCAGACGCTTTACTAACACTCTCCCGACTTGGAGAGTCAGTCCCTTTAACCTCCTGTTTGGCCCAGTTTGCAATTTCTGCGGAAGATGAACAGGAATAGCGAGAACCAATGATAGACTAGCTGGAGGTGTCTGGACGGGCAAATTTAACTCTGATTTCCCACCAGGAAGAGGAATTAACCAAAGGCTCAGCATGCCGTGCCGGAACCAGATTAGGGCCTGAAGCCATCCTGCGGTGTTGCGGCCAGGTCACAAGAAAGCGAGTTGAAGAAAGGAGCTCAGGGGCACTGTAATTCACAAACCTGCAGAGTTATAAATGACAGCTATCGTCCAAAAATATACTGAAGTAAGGCTGCCAAGAGGACTTGAAAGCGGGGCAGAATTGCAGGAAACTGATTTCAGGAGGTAGACTGGAATTGCATTGAAAGCATAGGAAAAGAGGCAGAACGTCCACAATGATGCATTTGGCCAAAAAGGGCGTATGCGTTTTTTCCTGAATATATTCAGGAAAAAACGCATACGCCCTTTTTGGCCAACCAAGCAAGCTTGCAAAGGAAATCTGCACTACAATGAAGTCTCACTTCCCCCCGGTCAAAAGGGCCATCTGAAAAAAGTGTAAAATCCAGAAAGGCAGGACAGGCCATGGAGAACTGGGAGCCTTGTTATGCTGATGGGCGGGATGTAAATTGCCAACAGACACTGGGGAGAAGTGTATGGTGTTTCCTGAAATATCTAAACAACAAAGCAACAGAGCCTAGGGCACTTCCACTTATGGTCCTATAGCTTAGGGAAATTAAAATCAAAAAGACACAGCCACCCCAAAATTTGGGACGCCTCTGTTTACAAGAACCTCGTTTACCGTACAAGTTCAATATCACAGAAAGTGAAAAATGGATAAAGAACTCGTAGTACTTACGTACAAAGCAATATCACTCAGCAATGAAATCTATGTCATCAGGCCCGTAGCAGCATAATGAGTGGATTCAGGTACGATGATTCTAACTGAAATAAGTCACACAGAAAAAGAAACATCATAAGATATCACTAATGCACGGAATGTAAACTTGGCTACACAGGAACTGAATTCCAAAACAGAACAGGGTCTCAAATTTAGAAAACCAACTTATGCTTGCTTAAGGGGAAAGGTGAGTTGGGGTGCTGCATAAAACCAGAGATTGAAATGAGCACAGATAAATTTCCTTAAGCCAAATATGGAATAGACAAGAGCTACTCCTTGCTCAACGAAATGGACTCAACACCCCATATTAAACGCCTAAGAATGTACCTGACTAGTAAGTATCTTAAAACCTATGGATTGCTATGTCTCCAAAAGAGAATCAAGCGTGTGTACAGGGGCATAAACGAAGCAGTGATAGGATTGGAGAGGTTCGGTGAGCAAATGAAGACCCTTTGAAGTCATATTGCATGGTACCCATTCCACGGGTCTCAACTCTCCAGGTTTAAGGTATTCTTCCTTCAGCTAAAACATGCATGTGGAACCCAGAGTATGATCAACCGTGTGAACGGGAGACGTGTTCAAATATGTCTCAGTTTTCCTCCCCTGGTACTCGGGTGCAACATTCCAGACACTTTCTAACGCTCTCCCCACTTGGAGACTCAGTCCCTTTAACCTCCTGTTTGGCCCAGTTTGCAATTTCTGCGGAAGATGAACAGGAATAGCGAGAACCAATGAGAGACTAGCTGGAGGTGTCTGGACGGGCAAATTTAACTCTCATTTCCCACCAGGAAGAGGAATTAACCAAAGGCTCAGCGTGCCGTGCCGGAACCAGATTAGGGCCTGAAGCCATCCTGCGGTGTTGCGGCCAGGTCACAAGAAAACGAGTTGAAGAAAGGAGCTCAGGGGCACTGTAATTCACAAACCTGCAGAGTTATAAATGACAGCTATCGTCCAAAAATATACTGAAGTAAGGCTGCCAAGAGGACTTGAAAGCGGGGCAGAATTGCAGGAAACCGATTTCAGGAGGTAGACAGGAATTGCATTGAAAGCATAGGAAAAGAGGCAGAACGTCCACAATGATGCACTTGGCCAAAAAGGGCGTATGCGTTTTTTCCTGAATATATTCAGGAAAAAACGCATACGCCCTTTTTGGCCAACCAAGCAAGCTTGCAAAGGAAATCTGCACTACAATGAAGTCTCACTTCCCCCCGGTCAAAAGGGCCATCTGAAAAAAGTGTAAAATCCAGAAAGGCAGGACAGGCCATGGAGAACTGGGAGCCTTGTTATGCTGATGGGCGGGATGGAAATTGCCAACAGCCACTCGGGAGAAGTGTATGGTGTTTCCTGAAACATCTAAAAAACAAAGCAACAGAGTCTTGGGCACTTCCACTTATGGTCCTATAGCTTAGGGAAATTAAAATCAAAAAGACACAGCCACCCCAAAGTTTAGGAGGCCTCTGTTTACAAGAACCTCGTTTACCGTACAAGTTCAACATCGCAGAAAGTGAAAAATGGATAAAGAACTTGTGGTACTTACGTACAATGCAGTATCACTCAGCAATGAAATCTATGTCATCAGGCCCGTAGCAGCATAATGAGTGGATTCAGGTACGATGATTCTAACTGAAATAAGTCACACAGAAAAAGAAACATCATAAGATATCACTAATGCACGGAATGTAAACTTGGCTACACAGGAACAGAATTCCAAAACAGAACAGGGTCTCAAATTTAGAAAACCAACTTATGCTTGCTTAAGGGGAAAGGTGAGTTGGGGTGCTGCATAAAACCAGAGATTGAAATGAGCACAGATAAAGTTCCTTAAGCCAAATATGGAATAGACAAGAGCTAATCCTTGCTCAACGAAATGGACTCAACACCCCATATTAAACGCCTAAGAATGTACCTGACTAGTAAGTATCTTAAAACCTATGGATTGCTATGTCTCCAAAAGAGAATCAAGCGTGTGTACAGGGGCATAAACGCAGCAGTGATAGGATTGGAGAGGTTCGGTGAGCAAATGAAGACCCTTTGAAGTCATATTGCATGGTACCCATTCCACGGGTCTCAACTCTCCAGGTTTAAGGTATTCTTCCTTCAGCTAAAACATGCATGTGGAACCCAGAGTATGATCAACCGTGTGAACGGGAGACGTGTTCAAATATGTCTCAGTTTTCCTCCCCTGGTACTCGGGTGCAACATTCCAGACACTTTACTAACGCTCTCCCCACTTGGAGAGTCAGTCCCTTTAACCTCCTGTTTGGCCCAGTTTGCAATTTCTGCGGAAGATGAACAGGAATAGCGAGAACCAATGAGAGACTAGCTGGAGGTGTCTGGACGGGCAAATTTAACTCTCATTTCCCACCAGGAAGAGGAATTAACCAAAGGCTCAGCGTGCCGTGCCGGAACCAGATTAGGGCCTGAAGCCATCCTGCGGTGTTGCGGCCAGGTCACAAGAAAACGAGTTGAAGAAAGGAGCTCAGGGGAACTGTAATTCACAAACCTGCAGAGTTATAAATGACAGCTATCGTCCAAAAATATACTGAAGTAAGGCTGCCAAGAGGACTTGAAAGCGGGGCAGAATTTCAGGAAACCGATTTCAGGAGGTAGACTGGAATTGCATTGAAAGCATAGGAAAAGAGGCAGAACGTCCACAATGATGCACTTGGCCAAAAAGGGCGTATGCGTTTTTTCCTGAATATATTCAGGAAAAAACGCATATGCACTTTTTGGCCAACCAAGCAAGCTTGCAAAGGAAATCTGCACTACAATGAAGTCTCACTTCCCCCCGGTCAAAAGGGCCATCTGAAAAAAGTGTAAAATCCAGAAAGGCAGGACAGGCCATGGAGAACTGGGAGCCTTGTTATGCTGATGGGCGGGATGGAAATTGCCAACAGACACTCGGGAGAAGTGTATGGTGTTTCCTGAAACATCTAAAAAACAAAGCAACAGAGTCTTGGGCACTTCCACTTATGGTCCTATAGCTTAGGGAAATTAAAATCAAAAAGACACAGCCACCCCAATGTTTAGGAGGCCTCTGTTTACAAGAACCTCGTTTCCCGTACAAGTTCAATATCACAGAAAGTGAAAAATGGATAAAGAACTTGTGGTACTTACGTACAATGCAGTATCACTCAGCAATGAAATCTATGTCATCAGGCCCGTAGCAGCATAATGAGTGGATTCAGGTACGATGATTCTAACTGAAATAAGTCACACAGAAAAAGAAACATCATAAGATATCACTAATACACGGAATGTAAACTTGGCTACACAGGAACTGAATTACAGAACAGAACAGGGTCTCAAATTTAGAAAACCAACTTATGCTTGCTTAAGGGGAAAGGTGAGATGGGGTGCTGCATAAAACCAGAGATTGAAATGAGCACAGATAAAGTTCCTTAAGCCAATATGGAATAGACAAGAGCTACTCCTTGCTCAACGAAATGGACTCAACACCGCCTATTAAACGCCTAACAATGTACCTGACTAGTAAGTATCTTAAAACCTATGGATTGCTATGTCTCCGAAAGAGAATCAAGCATGTGTACAGGGGCATAAACGCAGCAGTGATAGGATTGGAGAGGTTCCGTGAGCAAATGAAGACCCTTTGAAGTCATATTGCATGGTACCCATTCCACGGGTTTCAACTCTCCAGGTTTAAGGTATTCTTCCTTCAGCTAAAACATGCATGTGGAACCTAGAGTATGATCAACCATGTGATCGGGAGACGTGTTCAAATATGTCTCAGTTTTTGTACCTTGTACTCGGGTGCAACATTCCAGACGCTTTACTAACACTCTCCCGACTTGGAGAGTCAGTCCCTTTAACCTCCTGTTTGGCCCAGTTTGCAATTTCTGCGGAAGATGAACAGGAATAGCGAGAACCAATGATAGACTAGCTGGAGGTGTCTGGACGGGCAAATTTAACTCTGATTTCCCACCAGGAAGAGGAATTAACCAAAGGCTCAGCATGCCGTGCCGGAACCAGATTAGGGCCTGAAGCCATCCTGCGGTGTTGCGGCCAGGTCACAAGAAAGCGAGTTGAAGAAAGGAGCTCAGGGGCACTGTAATTCACAAACCTGCAGAGTTATAAATGACAGCTATCGTCCAAAAATATACTGAAGTAAGGCTGCCAAGAGGACTTGAAAGCGGGGCAGAATTGCAGGAAACTGATTTCAGGAGGTAGACTGGAATTGCATTGAAAGCATAGGAAAAGAGGCAGAACGTCCACAATGATGCACTTGGCCAAAAAGGACGTATGCGTTTTTTTCTGAATATATTCAGGAAAAAATGCATACGCCCTTTTTGGCCAACCAAGCAAGCTTGCAAAGGAAATCTGCACTACAATGAAGTCTCACTTCCCCCCGGTCAAAAGGGCCATCTGAAAAAAGTGTAAAATCCAGAAAGGCAGGACAGGCCATGGAGAACTGGGACCCTTGTTATGCTGATGGGCGGGATGTAAATTGCCAACAGACACTCGGGAGAAGTGTATGGTGTTTCCTGAAACATCTAAAAAACAAAGCAACAGAGCCTAGGGCACTTCCACTTATGGTCCTATAGCTTAGGGAAATTAAAATCAAAAAGACACAGCCACCCCAAAGTTTGGGACGCCTCTGTTTACAAGAACCTCGTTTACCGTACAAGTTCAATATCACAGAAAGTGAAAAATGGATAAAGAACTTGTGGTACTTACGTACAATGCAGTATCACTCAGCAATGAAATCTATGTCATCAGGCCCGTAGCAGCATAATGAGTGGATTCAGGTACGATGATTCTAACTGAAATAAGTCACACAGAAAAAGAAACATCATAAGATATCACTAATGCACGGAATGTAAACTTAGCTACACAGGAACAGAATTCCAAAACAGAACAGGGTCTCAAATTTAGAAAACCAACTTATGCTTGCTTAAGGGGAAAGGTGAGTTGGGGTGCTGCATAAAACCAGAGATTGAAATGAGCACAGATAAAGTTCCTTAAGCCAAATATGGAATAGACAAGAGCTAATCCTTGCTCAACGAAATGGACTCAACACCCCATATTAAACGCCTAAGAATGTACCTGACTAGTAAGTATCTTAAAACCTATGGATTGCTATGTCTCCAAAAGAGAATCAAGCGTGTTTACAGGGGCATAAACGCAGCAGTGATAGGATTGGAGAGGTTCGGTGAGCAAATGAAGACCCTTTGAAGTCATATTGCATGGTACCCATTACACGGGTCTCAACTCTCCAGGTTTAAGGTATTCTTCCTTCAGCTAAAACATGCATGTGGAACCTAGAGTATGATCAACCATGTGATCGGGAGACGTGTTCAAATATGTCTCAGTTTTCGTACCCTGGTACTCGGGTGCAACATTCCAGACGCTTTACTAACACTCTCCCGACTTGGAGAGTCAGTCCCTTTAACCTCCTGTTTGGCCCAGTTTGCAATTTCTGCGGAAGATGAACAGGAATAGCGAGAACCAATGAGAGACTAGCTGGAGGTGTCTGGACGGGCAAATTTAACTCTCATTTCCCACCAGGAAGAGGAATTAACCAAAGGCTCAGCGTGCCGTGCCGGAACCAGATTAGGGCCTGAAGCCATCTTGGGGTGTTGCGGCCAGCTCACAAGAAAGCGAGTTGAAGAAAGGAGCTCAGAGGCACTGTAATTCACAAACCTGCAGAGTTATAAATGATAGCTATCGTCCAAAAATATACTGAAGTAAGGCTGCCAAGAGGACTTGAAAGTGGGGCAGAATTGCAGGAAACCGATTTCAGGAGGTAGACTGGAATTGCATTGAAAGCATAGGAAAAGAGGCAGAACGTCCACAATGATGCACTTGGCCAAAAAGGGCGTATGCGTTTTTTCCTGAATATATTCAGGAAAAAACGCATACGCACTTTTTGGCCAACCAAGCAAGCTTGCAAAGGAAATCTGCACTACAATGAAGTCTCACTTCCCCCCGGTCAAAAGGGCCATCTGAAAAAAGTGTAAAATCCAGAAAGGCAGGACAAGCCATGGAGAACAGGGAGCCTTGTTATGATGATGGGCGGGATGTAAATTGCCAACAGACACTCGGGAGAAATGTATGGTGTTTCCTGAAACATCTAAAAAACAAAGCAACAGAGCCTAGGGCACTTCCACTTATGGTCCTATAGCTTAGGGAAATTAAAATCAAAAAGACACAGCCACCCCAAAGTTTGGGATGCCTCTGTTTACAAGAACCTTGTTTACCGTACAAGTTCAATATCACAGAAAGTGAAAAATGGATAAAGAACTTGTGGTACTTACGTACAATGCAGTATCAGTCAACAATGAAATCTATGTCATCAGGCCCGTAGCAGCATAATGAGTGGATTCAGGTACGATGATTCTAACTGAAATAAGTCACACAGAAAAAGAAACATCATAAGATATCACTAATACACGGAATGTAAACTTGGCTACACAGGAACTGAATTCCAAAACAGAACAGGGTCTCAAATTTAGAAAACCAACTTATGCTTGCTTAAGGGGAAAGGTGAGTTGGGGTGCTGCATAAAACCAGAGATTGAAATGAGCACAGTTAAAGTTCCTTAAGCCAAATATGGAATAGACAAGAGCTACTCCTTGCTCAACGAAATGGACTCAACACCCCATATTAAACGCCTAAGAATGTACGTGACTAGTAAGTATCTTAAAACCTATGGATTGCTATGTCTCCGAAAGAGAATCAAGCGTGTGTACAGGGGCATAAACGCAGCAGTGATAGGATTGGAGAGGTTCGGTGAGCAAATGAAGACCGTTTGAAGTCATATTGCATGGTACCCATTGCATAGGTTTCAACTACCCAGTTTTAAGGTATTCTTCCTTCAGCTAAAACATGCATGTGGGACCCAGAGTATGATCAACCGTGTGAACGGGAGACGTGTTCAAATATGTCTCAGTTTTCCTCCCCTGGTACTCGGGTTCAACATTCCAGACGCTTTACTAACACTCTCCCCACTTGGAGAGTCAGCGTCTTTAACCTCCTGTTTGGCCCAGTTTGCAATTTCTGCGGAAGATGAACAGGAATAGCGAGAACCAATGAGAGACTAGCTGGAGGTGTCTGGACGGGCGAATTTACCTCTCATTTCCCACCAGGAAGAGGAAATAACCAAAGGCTCAGCGTGCCGTGCCGGAACCAGATTAGGGCCTGAAGCCATCCTGCTGTGTTGCGGCCAGCTCACAAGAAAGCGAGTTGAAGAAAGGAGCTCAGGGGCACTGTAATTCACAAACCTGCAGAGTTATAAATGACAGCTATCGTCCAAAAATATACTGAAGTAAGGCTGCCAAGAGGACTTGAAAGCGGGGCAGAATTGCAGGAAACCGATTTCAGGAGGTAGACTGGAATTGCATTGAAAGCATAGAAAAAGAGGCAGAACGTCCACAATGATGCACTTGGCCAAAAAGGGCGTATGCGTTTTTTCCTGAATATATTCAGGAAAAAACGCATACACCCTTTTTGGCCAACCAAGCAAGCTTGCAAAGGAAATCTGCACAACAATGAAGTCTCACTTCCCCCCGGTCAAAAGGGCCATCTGAAAAAAGTGTAAAATCCAGAAAGGCAGGACAGGCCATGGAGAACTGGGAGCCTTGTTATGCTGATGGGCGGGATGTAAATTGCCAACAGACACTCGGGAGAAGTGTATGGTGTTTCCTGAAACATCTAAAAAACAAAGCAACAGAGCCTAGGGCACTTCCACTTATGGTCCTATAGCTTAGGGAAATTAAAATCAAAAAGACACAGCCACCCCAAAGTTTGGGACGCCTCTGTTTACAAGAACCTCGTTTACAGTACAAGTTCAACATCGCAGAAAGTGAAAAATGGATAAAGAAGTTGTGGTATTTACTTACAAAGCAATATCACTCAGCAATGAAATCTATGTCATCAGGCCCTTAGCAGCACAATGAGTGGATTCAGGTATAATGATTCCAACTAAAATAAGTCACACAGAAAAAGAAACATCATAAGATATCACTAATACACGGAATGTAAACTTGGCTACACAGGAACTGAATTCCAAAACAGAACAGGGTCTCAAATTTAGAAAACAAACTTATGCTTGCTTAAGGGGAAAGGTGAGTTGGGGTGCTGCATAAAACCAGAGATTGAAATGAGCACAGATAAAGTTCCTTAAGCCAAATATGGAATAGACAAGAGCTACTCCTTGCTCAACGAAATGGACTCAACACCGCATATTAAACGCCTAAGAATGTACCTGACTAGTAAGTATCTTAAAACCTATGGATTGCTATGTCTCCGAAAGAGAATCAAGCATGTGTACAGGGGCATAAACGCAGCAGTGATACGATTGGAGAGGTTCGGTGAGCAAATGAAGACCCTTTGAAGTCATATTGCATGGTACCCATTCCACGGGTTTAAACTACCCAGGTTTAAGGTATTCTTCCTTCAGCTAAAACATGCATGTGGAACCTAAAGTATGATCAACCATGTGATCGGGAGACGTGTTCAAATATGTCTCAGTTTTCGTACCCTGGTACTCGGGTGCAACATTCCAGACGCTTTACTAACACTCTCCCGAGTTGGAGAGTCAGTCTCTTTAACCTCCTGTTTGGCCCAGTTTGCAATTTCTGCGGAAGATGAACAGGAATAGCGAGAACCAATGAGAGACTAGCTGGAGGTGTCTGGACGGGCAAATTTAACTCTCATTTCCCACCAGGAAGAGGAAATAACCAAAGGCTCAGCGTGCCGTGCCGGAACCAGATTAGGGCCTGAAGCCATCCTGCGGTGTTGCGGCCAGCTCACAAGAAAGCGAGTTGAAGAAAGGAGCTCAGGGGCACTGTAATTCACAAACCTGCAGAGTTATAAATGACAGCTATCGTCCAAAAATATACTGAAGTAAGGCTGCCAAGAGGACTTGAAAGCGGGGCAGAATTGCAGGAAACCGATTTCAGGAGGTAGACTGGAATTGCATTGAAAGCATAGGAAAAGAGGCAGAACGTCCACAATGATGCACTTGGCCAAAAAGGGCGTATGCGTTTTTTCCTGAATATATTCAGGAAAATACGCATACGCCCTTTTTGGCCAACCAAGCAAGCTTGCAAAGGAAATCTGCACTACAATGAAGTCTCACTTCCCCCTGGTCAAAAGGGCCATCTGAAAAAAGTGTAAAATCCAGAAAGGCAGGACAGGCCATGGAGAACTGGGAGCCTTCTTATGCTGATGGGCGGGATGTAAATTGCCAACAGACACTCGGGAGAAGTGTATGGTGTTTCCTGAAACATCTAAAAAACAAAGCAACAGAGCCTAGGGCACTTCCACTTATGGTCCTATAGCTTAGGGAAATTAAAATCAAGAAGACACAGCCACCCCGAAGTTTGGGACGCCTCTGTTTACAAGAACCTCGTTTACAGTACAAGTTCAACATCGCAGAAAGTGAAAAATGGATAAAGAAGTTGTGGTATTTACTTACAAAGCAATATCACTCAGCAATGAAATCTATGTCATCAGGCCCTTAGCAGCACAATGAGTGGATTGAGGTATGATGATTCTAACTGAAATAAGTCACACAGAAATAGAAACATCATAAGATATCACTAATACACGGAATGTAAACTTGGCTACACAGGAACTGAATTCCAAAACAGAACAGGGTCTCAAATTTAGAAAACCAACTTATGCTTGCTTAAGGGGAAAGGTGAGTTGGGGTGCTGCATAAAACTAGAGATTGAAATGAGCACAGATAAAGTTCCTTAAGCCAAATATGGAATAGACAAGAGCTACTCCTTGCTCAACGAAATGGACTCAACACCCCATATTAAACGCCTAAGAATGTACCTGACTAGTAAGTATCTTAAAACCTATGGATTGCTATGTCTCCAAAAGAGAATCAAGCGTGTGTACAGGGGCATAAACGCAGCAGTGATAGGATTGGAGAGGTTCGGTGAGCAAATGAAGACCCTTTGAAGTCATATTGCATGGTACCCATTCCACGGGTCTCAACTCTCCAGGTTTAAGGTATTCTTCCTTCAGCTAAAACATGCATGTGGAACCCAGAGTATGATCAACCGTGTGAATGGGAGACGTGTTCAAATATGTCTCAGTTTTCCTCCCCTGGTACTCGGGTGCAACATTCCAGACGCTTTCCTAACACTCTCCCCACTTGGAGAGTCAGCGCCTTTAACCTCCTGTTTGGCCCAGTTTGCAATTTCTGCGGAAGATGAACAGGAATAGGAAGAACCAATGAGAGACTATCTGGAGGTGTCTGGACGGGCAAATTTAACTCTCATTTCCCACCAGGAAGAGGAATTAACCAAAGGCTCAGCGTGCCGTGCCGGAACCAGATTAGGCCCTGAAGCCATCCTGCGGTGTTGCGGCCAGGTCACAAGAAAGCGAGTTGAAGAAAGGAGCTCAGGGGCACTGTAATTCACAAACCTGCAGAGTTATAAATGACAGCTATCGTCCAAAAATATACTGAAGTAAGGCTGCCAAGAGGACTTGAAAGCGGGGCAGAATTGCAGGAAACCGATTTCAGGAGGTAGACTGGAATTGCATTGAAAACATAGGAAAAGAGGCAGAACGTCCACAATGATGCACTTGGCCAAAAAGTGCGTATGCGTTTTTCCTGAATATATTCAGGAAAAAACGCATACACACTTTTTGGCCAACCAAGCAAACTTGCAAAGGAAATCTGAACTACAATGAAGTCTCACTTCCCCCCGGTCAAAAGGGCCATCTGAAAAAAGTGTAAAATCCAGAAAGGCAGGACAGGCCATGGAGAACTGGGAGCCTTCTTATGCTGATGGGCGGGATGTAAATTGCCAACAGACACTCGGGAGAAGTGTATGGTGTTTCCTGAAACATCTAAAAAACAAAGCAACAGAGCCTAGGGCACTTCCACTTATGGTCCTATAGCTTAGGGAAATTAAAATCAAAAAGACACAGCCACCCCAAAGTTTGGGACGCCTCTGTTTACAAGAACCTCGTTTACCGTACAGGTTCAATATCACAGAAAGTGAAAAATGGAAAAAGAACTTGTGGTACTTACGTACAATGCAGTATCACTCAGCAATGAAATCTATGTCATCAGGCCCTTAGCAGCACAATGAGTGGATTCAGGTATGATGATTCTAACTGAAATAAGTCACACAGAAAAAGAAACATCATAAGATATCACTAATACACGGAATGTAAACTTGGCTACACAGGAACTGAATTCCAAAACAGAACAGGGTCTCAAATTTAGAAAACCAACTTATGCTTGCTTAAGGGGAAAGGTGAGTTGGGGTGCTGCATAAAACCAGAGATTGAAATGAGCACAGATAAAGTTCCTTAAGCCAAATATGGAATAGACAAGAGCTACTCCTTGCTCAACGAAATGGACTCAACACCGCATATTAAACGCCTAAGAATGTACCTGACTAGTAAGTATCTTAAAACCTATGGATTGCTATGTCTCCGAAAGAGAATCAAGCATGTGTACAGGGGCATAAACGCAGCAGTGATAGGATTGGAGAGGTTCGGTGAGCAAATGAAGACCCTTTGAAGTCATATTGCATGGTACCCATTCCACGGGTTTCAACTACCCAGGTTTAAGGTATTCTTCCTTCAGCTAAAACATGCATGTGGAACCCAGAGTATGATCAACCGTGTGAACGGGAGACGTGTTCAAATATGTCTCAGTTTTCCTCCCCTGGTACTCGGGTGCAACATTCCAGACGCTTTACTAACACTCTCCCCACTTGGAGAGTCAGCGCCTTTAACCTCCTGTTTGGCCCAGTTTGCAATTTCTGCGGAAGATGAACAGGAATAGTGAGAACCAATGAGAGACTAGCTGGAGGTGTCTGGACGGGCAAATTTAACTCTCATTTCCCACCAGGAAGAGGAAATAACCAAAGGCTCAGCGTGCCGTGCCGGAACCAGATTAGGGCCTGAAGCCATCCTGCGGTGTTGCGGCCAGCTCACAAGAAAGAGAGTTGAAGAAAGGAGCTCAGGGGCACTGTAATTCACAAACCTGCAGAGTTATAAATGACAGCTATCGTCCAAAAATATACTGAAGTAAGGCTGCCAAGAGGACTTGAAAGCGGGGCAGAATTGCAGGAAACCGATTTCAGGAGGTAGACTGGAATTGCATTGAAAGCATAGGAAAAGAGGCAGAACGTCCACAATGATGCACTTGGCCAAAAAGGGCGTATGCGTTTTTTCCTGAATATATTCAGGGAAAAACGCATACGCCCTTTTTGGCCAACCAAGCAAGCTTGCAAAGGAAATCTGCACTACAATGAAGTCTCACTTCCCCCCGGTCAAAAGGGCCATCTGAAAAAAGTGTAAAATCCAGAAAGGCAGGACAGGTCATGGAGAACTGGGAGCCTTGTTATGCTGATGGGCGGGATGTAAATTGCCAACAGACACTCGGGAGAAGTGTATGGTGTTTCCTGAAACATCTAAAAAACAAAGCAACAGAGCCTAGGGCACTTCCACTTATGGTCCTATAGCTTAGGGAAATTAAAATCAAAAAGACACAGCCACCCCAAAGTTTGGGACGCCTCTGTTTACAAGAACCTCGTTTACCGTACAGGTTCAATATCACAGAAAGTGAAAAATGGAAAAAGAACTTGTGGTACTTACGTACAATGCAGTATCACTCAGCAATGAAATCTATGTCATCAGGCCCGTAGCAGCATAATGAGTGGATTCAGGTACGATGATTCTAACTGAAATAAATCACACAGAAAAAGAAACATCATAAGATATCACTAATACACGGAATGTAAACTTGGCTACACAGGAACTGAATTCCAAAACAGAACAGGGTCTCAAATTTAGAAAACCAACTTATGCTTGCTTAAGGGGAAAGGTGAGTTGGGGTGCTGCATAAAACCAGAGATTGAAATGAGCACAGATAAAGTTCCTTAAGCCAAATATGGAATAGACAAGAGCTACTCCTTGCTCAACGAAATGGACTCAACACCCCATATTAAACGCCTAAGAATGTACCTGACTAGTAAGTATCTTAAAACCTATGGATTGCTATGTCTCCAAAAGAGAATCAAGCGTGTGTACAGGGGCATAAACGCAGCAGTGATAGGATTGGAGAGGTTCGGTGAGCAAATGAAGACCCTTTGAAGTCATATTGCATGGTACCCATTACACGGGTCTCAACTCTCCAGGTTTAAGGTATTCTTCCTTCAGCTAAAACATACATGTGGAACCCAGAGTATGATCAACCGTGTGAACGGGAGACGTGTTCAAATATGTCTCAGTTTTCCTCCCCTGGTACTCGGGTGCAACATTCCAGACGCTTTCCTAACACTCTCCCCACTTGGAGAGTCAGCGCCTTTAACCTCCTGTTTGGCCCAGTTTGCAATTTCTGCGGAAGATGAACAGGAATAGGAAGAACCAATGAGAGACTATCTGGAGGTGTCTGGACGGGCAAATTTAACTCTCATTTCCCACCAGGAAGAGGAAATAACCAAAGGCTCAGCGTGCCGTGCTGGAACAAGATTAGGGCCTGAAGCCATCCTGCGGTGTTGCGGCCAGCTCAAAAGAAAGCGAGCTGAAGAAAGGAGCTCAGGGGCACTGTAATTCACAAACCTGCAGAGTTATAAATGACAGCTATCGTCCAAAAATATACTGAAGTAAGGCTGCCAAGAGGACTTGAAAGCGGGGCAGAATTGCAGGAAACCGATTTCAGGAGGTAGACTGGAATTGCATTGAAAGCATAGGAAAAGAGGCAGAACGTCCACAATGATGCACTTGGCCAAAAAGGGCGTATGCGTTTTTTCCTGAATATATTCAGGAAAAAACGCATACGCCCTTTTTGGCCAACCAAGCAAGCTTGCAAAGGAAATCTGCACTACAATGAAGTCTCACTTCCCCCGGTCAAAAGGGCCATCTGAAATAAGTGTAAAATCCAGAAAGGCAGGACAGGCCATGGAGAACTGGGAGCCTTCTTATGCTGATGGGCGGGATGTAAATTGCCAACAGACACTCGGGAGAAGTGTATGGTGTTTCCTGAAACATCTAAAAAACAAAGCAACAGAGCCTAGGGCACTTCCACTTATGGTCCTATAGCTTAGGGAAATTAAAATCAAAAAGACACAGCCACCCCAAAGTTTGGAATGGCTCTGTTTACAAGAACCTCGTTTACAGTACAAGTTCAACATCGCAGAAAGTGAAAAATGGATAAAGAAGCTGTGGTATTTACTTACAAAGCAATATCACTCAGCAATGAAATCTATGTCATCAGGCCCTTAGCAGCACAATGAGTGGATTCAGGTATGATGATTCTAACTGAAATAAGTCACACAGAAAAAGAAACATTATAAGATATCACTAATACACGGAATGTAAACTTGGCTACACAGGAACTGAATTACAGAACAGAACAGGGTCTCAAATTTAGAAAACCAACTTATGCTTGCTTAAGGGTAAAGGTGAGTTGGGGTGCTGCATAAAACCAGAGATTGAAATGAGCACAGATAAAGTTCCTTAAGCCAAATATGGAATAGCCAAGAGCTA
Organism: Grampus griseus; assembly: GCF_964374135.1. Taxonomy (NCBI): domain Eukaryota; kingdom Metazoa; phylum Chordata; class Mammalia; order Artiodactyla; family Delphinidae; genus Grampus; species Grampus griseus. The sequence goes on along the minus strand of NW_028133394.1, from coordinate 231,165 downwards.
CTCCTTGCTCAACGAAATGGACTCAACACACCATATTAAACGCCTAAGAATGTACCTGACTAATAAGTATCTTAAAACCTGTGGATTGCTATGTCTCCAAAAGAGAATCAAGCGTGTGTACAGGGGCATAAACGCAGCAGTGATAGGATTGGAGAGGTTCGGTGAGCAAATGAAGACCCTTTGAAGTCATATTGCATGGTACCCATTACACGGGTCTCAACTCTCCAGGTTTAAGGTATTCTTCCTTCAGCTAAAACATGCATGTGGAACCCAGAGTATTATCAACCGTGTGAACGGGAGACGTGTTCAAATATGTCTCAGTTTTCCTCCCCTGGTACTCGGGTGCAACATTCCAGACGCTTTACTAACACTCTCCCGACTTGGAGAGTCAGTCCCTTTAACCTCCTGTTTGGCTCAGTTTGCAATTTCTGCCGAAGATGAACAGGAATAGCGAGAACCAATGAGAGACTAGCTGGACGTGTATGGACGGGAAAATTTACCTCTCATTTCCCACCAGGAAGAGGAATTAACCAAAGGCTCAGCGTGCCGTGCCGGAACCAGATTAGGCCCTGAAGCCATCCTGCGGTGTTGCGGCCAGGTCACAAGAAAGCGAGTTGAAGAAAGGAGCTCAGGGGCACTGTAATTCACAAACCTGCAGAGTTATAAATGACAGCTATCGTCCAAAAATATACTGAAGTAAGGCTGCCAAGAGGACTTGAAAGCGGGGCAGAATTGCAGGAAACCGATTTCAGGAGGTAGACTGGAATTGCATTGAAAACATAGGAAAAGAGGCAGAACGTCCACAATGATGCACTTGGCCAAAAAGTGCGTATGCGTTTTTCCTGAATATATTCAGGAAAAAACGCATACACACTTTTTGGCCAACCAAGCAAACTTGCAAAGGAAATCTGAACTACAATGAAGTCTCACTTCCCCCCTGTCAAAAGGGCCATCTGAAAAAAGTGTAAAATCCAGAAAGGCAGGACAGGCCATGGAGAACTGGGAGCCTTCTTATGCTGATGGGCGGGATGTAAATTGCCAACAGACACTCGGGAGAAGTGTATGGTGTTTCCTGAAACATCTAAAAAACAAAGCAACAGAGCCTAGGGCACTTCCACTTATGGTCCTATAGCTTAGGGAAATTAAAATCAAAAAGACACAGCCACCCGAAAGTTTGGAACGGCTCTGTTTACAAGAACCTCGTTTACAGTACAAGTTCAACATCGCAGAAAGTGAAAAATGGATAAAGAAGCTGTCGTATTTACTTACAAGGCAATATCACTCAGCAATGAAATCTATGTCATCAGGCCCTTAGCAGCACAATGAGTGGATTCAGGTATGATGATTCTAACTGAAATAAGTCACACAGAAAAAGAAACATCATAAGATATCAGTAATACATGGAATGTAAACTTGGCTACACAGGAACTGAATTACAGAACAGAACAGGGTCTCAAATTTAGAAAACCAACTTATGCTTGCTTAAGGGTAAAGGTGAGTTGGGGTGCTGCATAAAACCAGAGATTGAAATGAGCACAGATAAAGTTCCTTAAGCCAAATATGGAATAGACAAGAGCTACTCCTTGCTCAACGAAATGGACTCAACACCGCATATTAAACGCCTAAGAATGTACCTGACTAGTAAGTATCTTAAAACCTATGGATTGCTATGTCTCCGAAAGAGAATCAAGCATGTGTACAGGGGCATAAACGCAGCAGTGATAGGATTGGAGAGTTTCGGTGAGCAAATGAAGACCCTTTGAAGTCATATTGCATGGTACCCATTCCACAGGTTTCAACTACCCAGGTTTAAGGTATTCTTCCTTCAGCTAAAACATGCATGTGGGACCCAGAGTATGATCAACCGTGTGAACGGGAGACGTGTTCAAATATGTCTCAGTTTTCCTCCCCTGGTACTCGGGTGCAACATTCCAGATGCTTTACTAACACTCTCCCCACTTGGAGAGTCAGCGTCTTTAACCTCCTGTTTGGCCCAGTTTGCAATTTCTGCGGAAGATGAACAGGAATAGCGAGAACCAATGAGAGACTAGCTGGAGGTGTCTGGACGGGCAAATTTAACTCTCATTTCCCACCAGGAAGAGGAAATAACCAAAGGCTCAGCGTGCCGTGCCGGAACCAGATTAGGGCCTGAAGCCATCCTGCGGTGTTGCGGCCAGCTCACAAGAAAGCGAGTTGAAGAAAGGAGCTCAGGGGCACTGTAATTCACAAACCTGCAGAGTTATAAATGACAGCTATCGTCCAAAAATATACTGAAGTAAGGCTGCCAAGAGGACTTGAAAGCGGGGCAGAATTGCAGGAAACCGATTTCAGGAGGTAGACTGGAATTGCATTGAAAGCATAGGAAAAGAGGCAGAACGTCCACAATGATGCACTTGGTCAAAAAGGGCGTATGCGTTTTTTCCTGAATATATTCAGGAAAATACGCATACGCCCTTTTTGGCCAACCAAGCAAGCTTGCAAAGGAAATCTGCACTACAATGAAGTCTCACTTCCCCCCGGTCAAAAGGGCCATCTGAAAAAAGTGTAAAATCCAGAAAGGCAGGACAGGCCATGGAGAACTGGGAGCCTTCTTATGCTGATGGGCGGGATGTAAATTGCCAACAGACACTCGGGAGAAGTGTATGGTGTTTCCTGAAACATCTAAAAAACAAAGCAACAGAGCCTAGGGCACTTCCACTTATGGTCCTATAGCTTAGGGAAATTAAAATCAAAAAGACACAGCCACCCCGAAGTTTGGGACGCCTCTGTTTACAAGAACCTCGTTTACAGTACAAGTTCAACATCGCAGAAAGTGAAAAATGGATAAAGAAGTTGTGGTATTTACTTACAAAGCAATATCACTCAGCAATGAAATCTATGTCATCAGGCCCGTAGCAGCATAATGAGTGGATTCAGGTACGATGATTCTAACTGAAATAAGTCACACAGAAAAAGAAACATCATAAGATATCACTAATACACGGAATGTAAACTTGGCTACACAGGAACTGAATTCCAAAACAGAACAGGGTCTCAAATTTAGAAAACCAACTTATGCTTGCTTAAGGGGAAAGGTGAGTTGGGGTGCTGCATAAAACCAGAGATTGAAATGAGCACAGATAAAGTTCCTTAAGCCAAATATGGAATAGACAAGAGCTACTCCTTGCTCAACGAAATGGACTCAACACCGCATATTAAACGCCTAAGAATGTACCTGACTAGTAAGTATCTTAAAACCTATGGATTGGTATGTCTCCGAAAGAGAATCAAGCATGTGTACAGGGGCATAAACGCAGCAGTGATAGGATTGGAGAGGTTCGGTGAGCAAATGAAGACACTTTGAAGTCATATTGCATGGTACCCATTCCACGGGTTTCAACTACCCAGGTTTAAGGTATTCTTGCTTCAGCTAAAACATGCATGTGGAACCCAGAGTATGATCAACCGTGTGAACGGGAGACGTGTTCAAATATGTCTCAGTTTTCCTCCCCTGGTACTCGGGTGCAACATTCCAGACGCTTTACTAACACTCTCCCCACTTGGAGAGTCAGCGTCTTTAACCTCCTGTTTGGCCCAGTTTGCAATTTCTGCGGAAGATGAACAGGAATAGCGAGAACCAATGAGAGACTAGCTGGAGGTGTCTGGACGGGCAAATTTAACTCTCATTTCCCACCAGGAAGAGGAAATACCCAAAGGCTCAGCGTGCCGTGCCGGAACCAGATTAGGGCCTGAAGCCATCCTGCGGTGTTGTGGCCAGCTCACAAGAAAGTGAGTTGAAGAAAGGAGCTCAGGGGCACTGTAATTCACAAACCTGCAGAGTTATAAATGACAGCTATCGTCCAAAAATATACTGAAGTAAGGCTGCCAAGAGGACTTGAAAGCGGGGCAGAATTGCAGGAAACCGATTTCAGGAGGTAGACTGGAATTGCATTGAAAGCATAGGAAAGGAGGCAGAACGTCCACAATGATGCACTTGGCCAAAAAGGGCGTATGCGTTTTTTCCTGAATATATTCAGGAAAAAACGCATACGCCCTTTTTGGCCAACCAAGCAAGCTTGCAAAGGAAATCTGCACAACAATGAAGTCTCACTTCCCCCCGGTCAAAAGGACCATCTGAAAAAAGTGTAAAATCCAGAAAGGCAGGACAGGCCATGGAGAACTGGGAGCCTTGTTATGCTAATGAGCGGGATGTAAATTGCCAACAGACACTCGGGAGAAGTGTATGGTGTTTCCTGAAACATCTAAAAAACAAAGCAACAGAGCCTAGGGCACTTCCACTTATGGTCCTATAGCTTAGGGAAATTAAAATCAAAAAGACACAGCCACCCCAAAGTTTGGGACGCCTCTGTTTACAAGAACCTCGTTTACAGTACAAGTTCAACATCGCAGAAAGTGAAAAATGGATAAAGAAGTTGTGGTATTTACTTACAAAGCAATATCACTCAGCAATGAAATCTATGTCATCAGGCCCTTAGCAGCACAATGAGTGGATTCAGGTATGATGATTCTAACTAAAATAAGTCACACAGAAAAAGAAACATCATAAGATATCACTAATACACGGAATGTAAACTTGGCTACACAGGAACTGAATTCCAAAACAGAACAGGGTCTCAAATTTAGAAAACCAACTTATGCTTGCTTAAGGGGAAAGGTGAGTTGGGGTGCTGCATAAAACCAGAGATTGAAATGAGCACAGATAAAGTTCCTTAAGCCAAATATGGAATAGACAAGAGCTACTCCTTGCTCAACGAAATGGACTCAACACCGCATATTAAACGCCTAAGAATGTACCTGACTAGTAAGTATCTTAAAACCTATGGATTGCTATGTCTCCGAAAGAGAATCAAGCGTGTGTACAGGGGCATAAACGCAGCAGTGATAGGATTGGAGAGGTTTGGTGAGCAAATGAAGACCCTTTGAAGTCATATTGCATGGTACCCATTCCACGGGCCTCAACTCTCCAGGTTTAAGGTATTCTTCCTTCAGCTAAAACGTGCATGTGGAACCCAGAGTATGATCAACCGTGTGAATGGGAGACGTGTTCAAATATGTCTCAGTTTTCCTCCCCTGGTACTCGGGTGCAACATTCCAGACGCTTTACTAACACTCTCCCCACTTGGAGAGTCAGCGCCTTTAACCTCCTGTTTGGCCCAGTTTGCAATTTCTGCGGAAGATGAACAGGAATAGCGAGAACCAATGAGAGACTAGCTGGAGGTGTCTGGACGGGCAAATTTAACTCTCATTTCCCACCAGGAAGAGGAAATAACCAAAGGCTCAGCGTGTCGTGCCGGAACCAGATTAGAGCCTGAAGCCATCCTGCGGTGTCGCGGCCAGCTCAAAAGAAAGCGAGTTGAAGAAAGGAGCTCAGGGGCACTGTAATTCACAAACCTGCAGAGTTATAAATGACAGCTATAGTCCAAAAATATACTGAAGTAAGGCTGGCAAGAGGACTTGAAATCGGGGCAGAATTGCAGGAAACCGATTTCAGGAGGTAGACTGGAATTGCATTGAAAGCATAGGAAAAGAGGCAGAACGTCCACAATGATGCACTTGGCCAAAAAGGGCGTATGCGTTTTTTCCTGAATATATTCAGGAAAAAACGCATACGCCCTTTTTGGCCAACCAAGCAAGCTTGCAAAGGAAATCTGCACTACAATGAAGTCTCACTTCCCCCCGGTCAAAAGGGCCATCTGAAAAAAGTGTAAAATCCAGAAAGGCAGGACAGGCCATGGAGAACTGGGAGCCTTGTTATGCTGATGGGCGGGATGTAAATTGCCAACAGCCACTCGGGAGAAGTGTATGGTGTTTCCTGAAACATCTAAAAAACAAAGCAACAGAGCCTAGGGCAATTCCACTTATGGTCCTATAGCTTAGGGAAATTAAAATCAAAAAGACACAGCCACCCCAAAGTTTGGGACGCCTCTGTTTACAAGAACCTCGTTTACCGTACAGGTTCAATATCACAGAAAGTGAAAAATGGAAAAACAACTTGTGGTACTTACGTACAATGCAGTATCACTCAGCAATGATATCTATGTCATCAGGCCCGTAGCAGCATAATGAGTGGATTCAGGTACGATGATTCTAACTGAAATAAATCACACAGAAAAAGAAACATCATAAGATATCACTAATACACGGAATGTAAACTTGGCTACACAGGAACTGAATTCCAAAACAGAACAGGTCTCAAATTTAGAAAACCAACTTATGCTTGCTTAAGGGGAAAGGTGAGTTGGGGTGCTGCATAAAACCAGAGATTGAAATGAGCACAGATAAAGTTCCTTAAGCCAAATATGGAATAGACAAGAGCTACTCCTTGCTCAACGAAATGGACTCAACACCCGATATTAAACGCCTAAGAATGTACCTGACTAGTAAGTATCTTAAAACCTATGGATTGCTATGTCTCCGAAAGAGAATCAAGCGTGTGTACAGGGGCATAAACGCAGCAGTGATAGGATTGGAGAGGTTCGGTGAGCAAATGAAGACCCTTTGAAGTCATATTGCATGGTACCCATTCCACGGGCCTCAACTCTCCAGGTTTAAGGTATTCTTCCTTCAGCTAAAACGTGCATGTGGAACCCAGAGTATGATCAACCGTGTGAACGGGAGACGTGTTCAAATATGTCTCAGTTTTCCTCCCCTGGTACTCGGGTGCAACATTCCAGACGCTTTACTAACACTCTCCCGACTTGGAGAGTCAGTCCCTTTAACCTCCTGTTTGGCCCAGTTTGCAATTTCTGCGGAAGATGAACAGGAATAGCGAGAACCAATGAGAGACTAGCTGGAGGTGTCTGGACGGGCAAATTTAACTCTCATTTCCCACCAGGAAGAGGAAATAACCAAAGGCTCAGCGTGCCGTGCCGGAACCAGATTAGGGCCTGAAGCCATCCTGCGGTGTTGCGGCCAGCTCAAAAGAAAGCGAGTTGAGGAAAGGAGCTCAGGGGCACTGTAATTCACAAACCTGCAGAGTTATAAATGACAGCTATCGTCCAAAAATATACTGAAGTAAGGCTGCCAAGAGGACTTGAAAGCGGGGCAGAATTGCAGGAAACCGATTTCAGGAGGTAGACTGGAATTGCATTGAAAGCATAGGAAAAGAGGCAGAACGTCCACAATGATGCACTTGGCCAAAAAGGGCGTATGCGTTTTTTCCTGAATATATTCAGGAAAATACGCATACGCCCTTTTTGGCCAACCAAGCAAGCTTGCAAAGGAAATCTGCACTACAATGAAGTCTCACTTCCCCCCGGTCAAAAGGGCCATCTGAAAAAAGTGTAAAATCCAGAAAGGCAGGACAGGTCATGGAGAACTGGGAGCCTTGTTATGCTGATGGGCGGGATGTAAATTGCCAACAGACACTCGGGACAAGTGTATGGTGTTTCCTGAAACATCTAAAAAACAAAGCAACAGAGCCTAGGGCACTTCCACTTATGGTCCTATAGCTTAGGGAAATTAAAATCAAAAAGACACAGCCACCCCAAAGTTTGGGACGCCTCTGTTTACAAGAACCTCGTTTACCGTACAAGTTCAATATCACAGAAAGTGAAAAATGGATAAAGAACTTGTGGTACTTATGTACAATGCAGTATCACTCAGCAATGAAATCTATGTCATCAGGCCCGTAGCAGCATAATGAGTGGATTCAGGTACGATGATTCTAACTGAAATAAGTCACACAGAAAAAGAAATATCATAAGATATCACTAATACACGGAATGTAAACTTGGCTACACAGGAACTGAATTCCAAAACAGAACAGGGTCTCAAATTTAGAAAACCAACTTATGCTTGCTTAAGGGGAAAGGTGAGTTGGGGTGCTGCATAAAACCAGAGATTGAAATGAGCACAGATAAAGTTCCTTAAGCCAAATATGGAATAGACAAGAGCTACTCCTTGCTCAACGAAATGGACTCAACACCCCATATTAAACGCCTAAGAATGTACCTGACTATTAAGTATCTTAAAACCTATGGATTGCTATGTCTCCAAAAGAGAATCAAGTGTGTGTACAGGGGCATAAACGCAGCAGTGATAGGATTGGAGAGGTTCGGTGAGCAAATGAAGACCCTTTGAAGTCATATTGCATGGTACCCATTACACGGGTCTCAACTCTCCAGGTTTAAGGTATTCTTCCTTCAGCTAAAACATGCATGTGGAACCCAGAGTATGATCAACCGTGTGAACGGGAGACGTGTTCAAATATGTCTCAGTTTTCCTCCCCTGGTACTCAGGTGCAACATTCCAGACGCTTTCCTAACACTCTCCCCACTTGGAGAGTCACTCTCTTTAACCTCCTGTTTGGCCCAGTTTGCAATTTCTGCGGAAGATGAACAGGAATAGGAAGAACCAATGAGAGACTATCTGGAGGTGTCTGGACGGGCAAATTTAACTCTCATTTCCCACCAGGAAGAGGAAATAACCAAAGGCTCAGCGTGCCGTGCCGGAACCAGATTAGGGCCTGAAGCCATCCTGCGGTGTTGCGGCCAGCTCACAAGAAAGCGAGTTGAAGAAAGGAGCTCAGGGGCACTGTAATTCACAAACCTGCAGAGTTATAAATGACAGCTATCGTCCAAAAATATACTGAAGTAAGGCTGCCAAGAGGACTTGAAAGCGGGGCAGAATTGCAGGAAACCGATTTCAGGAGGTAGACTGGAATTGCATTGAAAGCATAGGAAAAGAGGCAGAACGTCCACAATGATGCACTTGGCCAAAAAGGGCGTATGCGTTTTTTCCTGAATATATTCAGGAAAATACGCATACGCCCTTTTTGGCCAACCAAGCAAGCTTGCAAAGGAAATCTGCACTACAATGAAGTCTCACTTCCCCCCGGTCAAAAGGGCCATCTGAAAAAAGTGTAAAATCCAGAAAGGCAGGACAGGTCATGGAGAACTGGGAGCCTTGTTATGCTGATGGGCGGGATGTAAATTGTCAACAGACACTCGGGAGAATTGTATGGTGTTTCCTGAAACATCTAAAAAACAAAGCAACAGAGCCTAGGGCACTTCCACTTATGGTCCTATAGCTTAGGGAAATTAAAATCAAAAAGACACAGCCACCCCAAAGTTTGGGACGCCTCTGTTTACAAGAACCTCGTTTACCGTACAAGTTCAATATCACAGAAAGTGAAAAATGGATAAAGAACTTGTGGTACTTACGTACAATGCAGTATCACTCAGCAATGAAATCTATGTCATCAGGCCCGTAGCAGCATAATGAGTGGATTCAGGTACGATGATTCTAACTGAAATAAGTCACACAGAAAAAGAAATATCATAAGATATCACTAATACACGGAATGTAAACTTGGCTACACAGGAACTGAATTCCAAAACAGAACAGGGTCTCAAATTTAGAAAACCAACTTATGCTTGCTTAAGGGGAAAGGTGAGTTGGGGTGCTGCATAAAACCAGAGATTGAAATGAGCACAGATAAAGTTCCTTAAGCCAAATATGGAATAGACAAGAGCTACTCCTTGCTCAACGAAATGGACTCAACACCCCATATTAAACGCCTAAGAATGTACCTGACTAGTAAGTATCTTAAAACCTATGGATTGCTATGTCTCCAAAAGAGAATCAAGTGTGTGTACAGGGGCATAAACGCAGCAGTGATAGGATTGGAGAGGTTCGGTGAGCAAATGAAGACCCTTTGAAGTCATATTGCATGGTACCCATTACACGGGTCTCAACTCTCCAGGTTTAAGGTATTCTTCCTTCAGCTAAAACATGCATGTGGAACCCAGAGTATGATCAACCGTGTGAACGGGAGACGTGTTCAAATATGTCTCAGTTTTCCTCCCCTGGTACTCAGGTGCAACATTCCAGACGCTTTCCTAACACTCTCCCCACTTGGAGAGTCAGGGCCTTTAACCTCCTGTTTGGCCCAGTTTGCAATTTCTGCGGAAGATGAACAGGAATAGGAAGAACCAATGGGAGACTATCTGGAGGTGTCTGGACGGGCAAATTTAACTCTCATTTCCCACCAGGAAGAGGAAATAACCAAAGGCTCAGCGTGCCGTGCCGGAACCAGATTAGGGCCTGAAGCCATCCTGCGGTGTTGCGGCCAGCTCAAAAGAAAGCGAGTTGAGGAAAGGAGCTCAGGGGCACTGTAATTCACAAACCTGCAGAGTTATAAATGACAGCTATCGTCCAAAAATATACTGAAGTAAGGCTGCCAAGAGGACTTGAAAGCGGGGCAGAATTGCAGGAAACCGATTTCAGGAGGTAGACTGGAATTGCATTGAAAGCATAGGAAAAGAGGCAGAACGTCCACAATGATGCACTTGGCCAAAAAGGGCGTATGCGTTTTTTCCTGAATATATTCAGGAAAATACGCATACGCCCTTTTTGGCCAACCAAGCAAGCTTGCAAAGGAAATCTGCACTACAATGAAGTCTCACTTCCCCCCGGTCAAAAGGGCCATCTGAAAAAAGTGTAAAATCCAGAAAGGCAGGACAGGTCATGGAGAACTGGGAGCCTTGTTATGCTGATGGGCGGGATGTAAATTGCCAACAGACACTCGGGAGAAGTGTATGGTGTTTCCTGAAACATCTAAAAAACAAAGCAACAGAGCCTAGGGCACTTCCACTTATGGTCCTATAGCTTAGGGAAATTAAAATCAAAAAGACACAGCCACCCCAAAGTTTGGGACGCCTCTGTTTACAAGAACCTCGTTTACCGTACAAGTTCAATATCACAGAAAGTGAAAAATGGATAAAGAACTTGTAGTACTTACGTACAATGCAGTATCACTCAGCAATGAAATCTATGTCATCAGGCCCGTAGCAGCATAATGAGTGGATTCAGGTACGATGATTCTAACTGAAATAAATCACACAGAAAAATAAACATCATAAGATATCAGTAATACACGGAATGTAAACTTGGCTACACAGGAACTGAATTCCAAAACAGAACAGGGTCTCAAATTTAGAAAACCAACTTATGCTTGCTTAAGGGGAAAGGTGAGTTGGGGTGCTGCATAAAACCAGAGATTGAAATGAGCACAGATAAAGTTCCTTAAGCCAAATATGGAATAGACAAGAGCTACTCCTTGCTCAACGAAATGGACTCAACACCCCATATTAAACGCCTAAGAATGTACCTGACTAGTAAGTATCTTAAAACCTATGCATTGCTATGTCTCCGAAAGAGAATCAAGCGTGTGTACAGGGGCATAAACGCAGCAGTGATAGGATTGGAGAGGTTCGGTGAGCAAATGAAGACCCTTTGAAGTCATATTGCATGGTACCCATTCCACGGGCCTCAACTCTCCAGGTTTAAGGTATTCTTCCTTCAGCTAAAACGTGCATGTGGAACCCAGAGTATGATCAACCGTGTGAACGGGAGACGTGTTCAAATATGTCTCAGTTTTCCTCCCCTGGTACTCGGGTGCAACATTCCAGACGCTTTACTAACACTCTCCCGACTTGGAGAGTCAGTCCCTTTAACCTCCTGTTTGGCCCAGTTTGCAATTTCTGCGGAAGATGAACAGGAATAGCGAGAACCAATGAGAGACTAGCTGGAGGTGTCTGGACGGGCAAATTTAACTCTCATTTCCCACCAGGAAGAGGAAATAACCAAAGGCTCAGCGTGCCGTGCCGGAACCAGATTAGGGCCTGAAGCCATCCTGCGGTGTTGCGGCCAGCTCAAAAGAAAGCGAGTTGAGGAAAGGAGCTCAGGGGCACTGTAATTCACAAACCTGCAGAGTTATAAATGACAGCTATCGTCCAAAAATATACTGAAGTAAGGCTGCCAAGAGGACTTGAAAGCGGGGCAGAATTGCAGGAAACCGATTTCAGGAGGTAGACTGGAATTGCATTGAAAGCATAGGAAAAGAGGCAGAACGTCCACAATGATGCACTTGGCCAAAAAGGGCGTATGCGTTTTTTCCTGAATATATTCAGGAAAATACGCATACGCCCTTTTTGGCCAACCAAACAAGCTTGCAAAGGAAATCTGCACTACAATGAAGTCTCACTTCCCCCCGGTCAAAAGGGCCATCTGAAAAAAGTGTAAAATCCAGAAAGGCAGGACAGGTCATGGAGAACTGGGAGCCTTGTTATGCTGATGGGCGGGATGTAAATTGCCAACAGACACTCGGGACAAGTGTATGGTGTTTCCTGAAACATCTAAAAAACAAAGCAACAGAGCCTAGGGCACTTCCACTTATGGTCCTATAGCTTAGGGAAATTAAAATCAAAAAGACACAGCCACCCCAAAGTTTGGGACGCCTCTGTTTACAAGAACCTCGTTTACCGTACAAGTTCAATATCACAGAAAGTGAAAAATGGATAAAGAACTTGTGGTACTTATGTACAATGCAGTATCACTCAGCAATGAAATCTATGTCATCAGGCCCGTAGCAGCATAATGAGTGGATTCAGGTACGATGATTCTAACTGAAATAAGTCACACAGAAAAAGAAATATCATAAGATATCACTAATACACGGAATGTAAACTTGGCTACACAGGAACTGAATTCCAAAACAGAACAGGGTCTCAAATTTAGAAAACCAACTTATGCTTGCTTAAGGGGAAAGGTGAGTTGGGGTGCTGCATAAAACCAGAGATTGAAATGAGCACAGATAAAGTTCCTTAAGCCAAATATGGAATAGACAAGAGCTACTCCTTGCTCAACGAAATGGACTCAACACCCCATATTAAACGCCTAAGAATGTACCTGACTATTAAGTATCTTAAAACCTATGGATTGCTATGTCTCCAAAAGAGAATCAAGTGTGTGTACAGGGGCATAAACGCAGCAGTGATAGGATTGGAGAGGTTCGGTGAGCAAATGAAGACCCTTTGAAGTCATATTGCATGGTACCCATTACACGGGTCTCAACTCTCCAGGTTTAAGGTATTCTTCCTTCAGCTAAAACATGCATGTGGAACCCAGAGTATGATCAACCGTGTGAACGGGAGACGTGTTCAAATATGTCTCAGTTTTCCTCCCCTGGTACTCAGGTGCAACATTCCAGACGCTTTCCTAACACTCTCCCCACTTGGAGAGTCACTCTCTTTAACCTCCTGTTTGGCCCAGTTTGCAATTTCTGCGGAAGATGAACAGGAATAGCGAGAACCAATGAGAGACTAGCTGGAGGTGTCTGGACGGGCAAATTTAACTCTCATTTCCCACCAGGAAGAGGAAATAACCAAAGGCTCAGCGTGCCGTGCCGGAACCAGATTAGGGCCTGAAGCCATCCTGCGGTGTTGCGGCCAGCTCACAAGAAAGCGAGTTGAAGAAAGGAGCTCAGGGGCACTGTAATTCACAAACCTGCAGAGTTATAAATGACAGCTATCGTCCAAAAATATACTGAAGTAAGGCTGCCAAGAGGACTTGAAAGCGGGGCAGAATTGCAGGAAACCGATTTCAGGAGGTAGACTGGAATTGCATTGAAAGCATAGGAAAAGAGGCAGAACGTCCACAATGATGCACTTGGCCAAAAAGGGCGTATGCGTTTTTTCCTGAATATATTCAGGAAAATACGCATACGCCCTTTTTGGCCAACCAAGCAAGCTTGCAAAGGAAATCTGCACTACAATGAAGTCTCACTTCCCCCCGGTCAAAAGGGCCATCTGAAAAAAGTGTAAAATCCAGAAAGGCAGGACAGGTCATGGAGAACTGGGAGCCTTGTTATGCTGATGGGCGGGATGTAAATTGTCAACAGACACTCGGGAGAATTGTATGGTGTTTCCTGAAACATCTAAAAAACAAAGCAACAGAGCCTAGGGCACTTCCACTTATGGTCCTATAGCTTAGGGAAATTAAAATCAAAAAGACACAGCCACCCCAAAGTTTGGGACGCCTCTGTTTACAAGAACCTCGTTTACCGTACAAGTTCAATATCACAGAAAGTGAAAAATGGAAAAAGAACTTGTGGTACTTACGTACAATGCAGTATCACTCAGCAATGAAATCTATGTCATCAGGCCCGTAGCAGCATAATGAGTGGATTCAGGTACGATGATTCTAACTGAAATAAGTCACACAGAAAAAGAAATATCATAAGATATCACTAATACACGGAATGTAAACTTGGCTACACAGGAACTGAATTCCAAAACAGAACAGGGTCTCAAATTTAGAAAACCAACTTATGCTTGCTTAAGGGGAAAGGTGAGTTGGGGTGCTGCATAAAACCAGAGATTGAAATGAGCACAGATAAAGTTCCTTAAGCCAAATATGGAATAGACAAGAGCTACTCCTTGCTCAACGAAATGGACTCAACACCCCATATTAAACGCCTAAGAATGTACCTGACTAGTAAGTATCTTAAAACCTATGGATTGCTATGTCTCCAAAAGAGAATCAAGTGTGTGTACAGGGGCATAAACGCAGCAGTGATAGGATTGGAGAGGTTCGGTGAGCAAATGAAGACCCTTTGAAGTCATATTGCATGGTACCCATTACACGGGTCTCAACTCTCCAGGTTTAAGGTATTCTTCCTTCAGCTAAAACATGCATGTGGAACCCAGAGTATGATCAACCGTGTGAACAGGAGACGTGTTCAAATATGTCTCAGTTTTCCTCCCCTGGTACTCAGGTGCAACATTCCAGACGCTTTCCTAACACTCTCCCCACTTGGAGAGTCAGCGCCTTTAACCTCCTGTTTGGCCCAGTTTGCAATTTCTGCGGAAGATGAACAGGAATAGGAAGAACCAATGAGAGACTATCTGGAGGTGTCTGGACGGGCAAATTTAACTCTCATTTCCCACCAGGAAGAGGAAATAACCAAAGGCTCAGCGTGCCGTGCCGGAACCAGATTAGGGCCTGAAGCCATCCTGCGGTGTTGCGGCCAGCTCAAAAGAAAGCGAGTTGAGGAAAGGAGCTCAGGGGCACTGTAATTCACAAACCTGCAGAGTTATAAATGACAGCTATCGTCCAAAAATATACTGAAGTAAGGCTGCCAAGAGGACTTGAAAGCGGGGCAGAATTGCAGGAAACCGATTTCAGGAGGTAGACTGGAATTGCATTGAAAGCATAGGAAAAGAGGCAGAACGTCCACAATGATGCACTTGGCCAAAAAGGGCGTATGCGTTTTTTCCTGAATATATTCAGGAAAATACGCATACGCCCTTTTTGGCCAACCAAGCAAGCTTGCAAAGGAAATCTGCACTACAATGAAGTCTCACTTCCCCCCGGTCAAAAGGGCCATCTGAAAAAAGTGTAAAATCCAGAAAGGCAGGACAGGTCATGGAGAACTGGGAGCCTTGTTATGCTGATGGGCGGGATGTAAATTGTCAACAGACACTCGGGAGAATTGTATGGTGTTTCCTGAAACATCTAAAAAACAAAGCAACAGAGCCTAGGGCACTTCCACTTATGGTCCTATAGCTTAGGGAAATTAAAATCAAAAAGACACAGCCACCCCAAAGTTTGGGACGCCTCTGTTTACAAGAACCTCGTTTACCGTACAAGTTCAATATCACAGAAAGTGAAAAATGGATAAAGAACTTGTGGTACTTACGTACAATGCAGTATCACTCAGCAATGAAATCTATGTCATCAGGCCCGTAGCAGCATAATGAGTGGATTCAGGTACGATGATTCTAACTGAAATAAGTCACACAGAAAAAGAAATATCATAAGATATCACTAATACACGGAATGTAAACTTGGCTACACAGGAACTGAATTCCAAAACAGAACAGGGTCTCAAATTTAGAAAACCAACTTATGCTTGCTTAAGGGGAAAGGTGAGTTGGGGTGCTGCATAAAACCAGAGATTGAAATGAGCACAGATAAAGTTCCTTAAGCCAAATATGGAATAGACAAGAGCTACTCCTTGCTCAACGAAATGGACTCAACACCCCATATTAAACGCCTAAGAATGTACCTGACTAGTAAGTATCTTAAAACCTATGCATTGCTATGTCTCCAAAAGAGAATCAAGTGTGTGTACAGGGGCATAAACGCAGCAGTGATAGGATTGGAGAGGTTCGGTGAGCAAATGAAGACCCTTTGAAGTCATATTGCATGGTACCCATTACACGGGTCTCAACTCTCCAGGTTTAAGGTATTCTTCCTTCAGCTAAAACATGCATGTGGAACCCAGAGTATGATCAACCGTGTGAACGGGAGACGTGTTCAAATATGTCTCAGTTTTCCTCCCCTGGTACTCAGGTGCAACATTCCAGACGCTTTCCTAACACTCTCCCCACTTGGAGAGTCAGCGCCTTTAACCTCCTGTTTGGCCCAGTTTGCAATTTCTGCGGAAGATGAACAGGAATAGGAAGAACCAATGAGAGACTATCTGGAGGTGTCTGGACGGGCAAATTTAACTCTCATTTCCCACCAGGAAGAGGAAATAACCAAAGGCTCAGCGTGCCGTGCCGGAACCAGATTAGGGCCTGAAGCCATCCTGCGGTGTTGCGGCCAGCTCAAAAGAAAGCGAGTTGAGGAAAGGAGCTCAGGGGCACTGTAATTCACAAACCTGCAGAGTTATAAATGACAGCTATCGTCCAAAAATATACTGAAGTAAGGCTGCCAAGAGGACTTGAAAGCGGGGCAGAATTGCAGGAAACCGATTTCAGGAGGTAGACTGGAATTGCATTGAAAGCATAGGAAAAGAGGCAGAACGTCCACAATGATGCACTTGGCCAAAAAGGGCGTATGCGTTTTTTCCTGAATATATTCAGGAAAATACGCATACGCCCTTTTTGGCCAACCAAGCAAGCTTGCAAAGGAAATCTGCACTACAATGAAGTCTCACTTCCCCCCGGTCAAAAGGGCCATCTGAAAAAAGTGTAAAATCCAGAAAGGCAGGACAGGTCATGGAGAACTGGGAGCCTTGTTATGCTGATGGGCGGGATGTAAATTGCCAACAGACACTCGGGAGAAGTGTATGGTGTTTCCTGAAACATCTAAAAAACAAAGCAACAGAGCCTAGGGCACTTCCACTTATGGTCCTATAGCTTAGGGAAATTAAAATCAAAAAGACACAGCCACCCCAAAGTTTGGGACGCCTCTGTTTACAAGAACCTCGTTTACCGTACAAGTTCAATATCACAGAAAGTGAAAAATGGATAAAGAACTTGTGGTACTTACGTACAATGCAGTATCACTCAGCAATGAAATCTATGTCATCAGGCCCGTAGCAGCATAATGAGTGGATTCAGGTACGATGATTCTAACTGAAATAAATCACACAGAAAAATAAACATCATAAGATATCAGTAATACACGGAATGTAAACTTGGCTACACAGGAACTGAATTCCAAAACAGAACAGGGTCTCAAATTTAGAAAACCAACTTATGCTTGCTTAAGGGGAAAGGTGAGTTGGGGTGCTGCATAAAACCAGAGATTGAAATGAGCACAGATAAAGTTCCTTAAGCCAAATATGGAATAGACAAGAGCTACTCCTTGCTCAACGAAATGGACTCAACACCCCATATTAAACGCCTAAGAATGTACCTGACTAGTAAGTATCTTAAAACCTATGCATTGCTATGTCTCCGAAAGAGAATCAAGCGTGTGTACAGGGGCATAAACGCAGCAGTGATAGGATTGGAGAGGTTCGGTGAGCAAATGAAGACCCTTTGAAGTCATATTGCATGGTACCCATTCCACGGGCCTCAACTCTCCAGGTTTAAGGTATTCTTCCTTCAGCTAAAACGTGCATGTGGAACCCAGAGTATGATCAACCGTGTGAACGGGAGACGTGTTCAAATATGTCTCAGTTTTCCTCCCCTGGTACTCGGGTGCAACATTCCAGACGCTTTACTAACACTCTCCCGACTTGGAGAGTCAGTCCCTTTAACCTCCTGTTTGGCCCAGTTTGCAATTTCTGCGGAAGATGAACAGGAATAGCGAGAACCAATGAGAGACTAGCTGGAGGTGTCTGGACGGGCAAATTTAACTCTCATTTCCCACCAGGAAGAGGAAATAACCAAAGGCTCAGCGTGCCGTGCCGGAACCAGATTAAGGCCTGAAGCCATCCTGCGGTGTTGCGGCCAGCTCAAAAGAAAGCGAGTTGAGGAAAGTAGCTCAGGGGCACTGTAATTCACAAACCTGCAGAGTTATAAATGACCGCTATCGTCCAAAAATATACTGAAGTAAGGCTGCCAAGAGCACTTGAAAGCGGGGCAGAATTGCAGGAAACCGATTTCAGGAGGTAGACTGGAATTGCATTGAAAGCATAGGAAAAGAGGCAGAACGTCCACAATGATGCACTTGGCCAAAAAGGGCGTATGCGTTTTTTCCTGAATATATTCAGGAAAATACGCATACGCCCTTTTTGGCCAACCAAGCAAGCTTGCAAAGGAAATCTGCACTACAATGAAGTCTCACTTCCCCCCGGTCAAAAGGGCCATCTGAAAAAAGTGTAAAATCCAGAAAGGCAGGACAGGTCATGGAGAACTGGGAGCCTTGTTATGCTGATGGGCGGGATGTAAATTGCCAACAGACACTCGGGACAAGTGTATGGTGATTCCTGAAACATCTAAAAAACAAAGCAACAGAGCCTAGGGCACTTCCACTTATGGTCCTATAGCTTAGGGAAATTAAAATCAAAAAGACACAGCCACCCCAAAGTTTGGGACGCCTCTGTTTACAAGAACCTCGTTTACCGTACAAGTTCAATATCACAGAAAGTGAAAAATGGATAAAGAACTTGTGGTACTTACGTACAATGCAGTATCACTCAGCAATGAAATCTATGTCATCAGGCCCGTAGCAGCATAATGAGTGGATTCAGGTACGATGATTCTAACTGAAATAAGTCACACAGAAAAAGAAATATCATAAGATATCACTAATACACGGAATGTAAACTTGGCTACACAGGAACTGAATTCCAAAACAGAACAGGGTCTCAAATTTAGAAAACCAACTTATGCTTGCTTAAGGGGAAAGGTGAGTTGGGGTGCTGCATAAAACCAGAGATTGAAATGAGCACAGATAAAGTTCCTTAAGCCAAATATGGAATAGACAAGAGCTACTCCTTGCTCAACGAAATGGACTCAACACCCCATATTAAACGCCTAAGAATGTACCTGACTAGTAAGTATCTTAAAACCTATGGATTGCTATGTCTCCAAAAGAGAATCAAGTGTGTGTACAGGGGCATAAACGCAGCAGTGATAGGATTGGAGAGGTTCGGTGAGCAAATGAAGACCCTTTGAAGTCATATTGCATGGTACCCATTACACGGGTCTCAACTCTCCAGGTTTAAGGTATTCTTCCTTCAGCTAAAACATGCATGTGGAACCCAGAGTATGATCAACCGTGTGAACGGGAGACGTGTTCAAATATGTCTCAGTTTTCCTCCCCTGGTACTCAGGTGCAACATTCCAGACGCTTTCCTAACACTCTCCCCACTTGGAGAGTCAGCGCCTTTAACCTCCTGTTTGGCCCAGTTTGCAATTTCTGCGGAAGATGAACAGGAATAGGAAGAACCAATGAGAGACTATCTGGAGGTGTCTGGACGGGCAAATTTAACTCTCATTTCCCACCAGGAAGAGGAAATAACCAAAGGCTCAGCGTGCCGTGCCGGAACCAGATTAGGGCCTGAAGCCATCCTGCGGTGTTGCGGCCAGCTCAAAAGAAAGCGAGTTGAGGAAAGGAGCTCAGGGGCACTGTAATTCACAAACCTGCAGAGTTATAAATGACAGCTATCGTCCAAAAATATACTGAAGTAAGGCTGCCAAGAGGACTTGAAAGCGGGGCAGAATTGCAGGAAACCGATTTCAGGAGGTAGACTGGAATTGCATTGAAAGCATAGGAAAAGAGGCAGAACGTCCACAATGATGCACTTGGCCAAAAAGGGCGTATGCGTTTTTTCCTGAATATATTCAGGAAAATACGCATACGCCCTTTTTGGCCAACCAAGCAAGCTTGCAAAGGAAATCTGCACTACAATGAAGTCTCACTTCCCCCCGGTCAAAAGGGCCATCTGAAAAAAGTGTAAAATCCAGAAAGGCAGGACAGGTCATGGAGAACTGGGAGCCTTGTTATGCTGATGGGCGGGATGTAAATTGCCAACAGACACTCGGGAGAAGTGTATGGTGTTTCCTGAAACATCTAAAAAACAAAGCAACAGAGCCTAGGGCACTTCCACTTATGGTCCTATAGCTTAGGGAAATTAAAATCAAAAAGACACAGCCACCCCAAAGTTTGGGACGCCTCTGTTTACAAGAACCTCGTTTACCGTACAAGTTCAATATCACAGAAAGTGAAAAATGGATAAAGAACTTGTGGTACTTACGTACAATGCAGTATCACTCAGCAATGAAATCTATGTCATCAGGCCCGTAGCAGCATAATGAGTGGATTCAGGTACGATGATTCTAACTGAAATAAATCACACAGAAAAATAAACATCATAAGATATCAGTAATACACGGAATGTAAACTTGGCTACACAGGAACTGAATTCCAAAACAGAACAGGGTCTCAAATTTAGAAAACCAACTTATGCTTGCTTAAGGGGAAAGGTGAGTTGGGGTGCTGCATAAAACCAGAGATTGAAATGAGCACAGATAAAGTTCCTTAAGCCAAATATGGAATAGACAAGAGCTACTCCTTGCTCAACGAAATGGACTCAACACCCCATATTAAACGCCTAAGAATGTACCTGACTAGTAAGTATCTTAAAACCTATGCATTGCTATGTCTCCGAAAGAGAATCAAGCGTGTGTACAGGGGCATAAACGCAGCAGTGATAGGATTGGAGAGGTTCGGTGAGCAAATGAAGACCCTTTGAAGTCATATTGCATGGTACCCATTCCACGGGCCTCAACTCTCCAGGTTTAAGGTATTCTTCCTTCAGCTAAAACGTGCATGTGGAACCCAGAGTATGATCAACCGTGTGAACGGGAGACGTGTTCAAATATGTCTCAGTTTTCCTCCCCTGGTACTCGGGTGCAACATTCCAGACGCTTTACTAACACTCTCCCGACTTGGAGAGTCAGTCCCTTTAACCTCCTGTTTGGCCCAGTTTGCAATTTCTGCGGAAGATGAACAGGAATAGCGAGAACCAATGAGAGACTAGCTGGAGGTGTCTGGACGGGCAAATTTAACTCTCATTTCCCACCAGGAAGAGGAAATAACCAAAGGCTCAGCGTGCCGTGCCGGAACCAGATTAGGGCCTGAAGCCATCCTGCGGTGTTGCGGCCAGCTCAAAAGAAAGCGAGTTGAGGAAAGTAGCTCAGGGGCACTGTAATTCACAAACCTGCAGAGTTATAAATGACCGCTATCGTCCAAAAATATACTGAAGTAAGGCTGCCAAGAGCACTTGAAAGCGGGGCAGAATTGCAGGAAACCGATTTCTGGAGGTAGACTGGAATTGCATTGAAAGCATAGGAAAAGAGGCAGAACGTCCACAATGATGCACTTGGCCAAAAAGGGCGTATGCGTTTTTTCCTGAATATATTCAGGAAAATA
Organism: Grampus griseus; assembly: GCF_964374135.1. Classification (NCBI taxonomy): domain Eukaryota; kingdom Metazoa; phylum Chordata; class Mammalia; order Artiodactyla; family Delphinidae; genus Grampus; species Grampus griseus. The sequence goes on along the minus strand of NW_028133394.1, from coordinate 209,763 downwards.
CGCATACGCCCTTTTTGGCCAACCAAGCAAGCTTGCAAAGGAAATCTGCACTACAATGAAGTCTCACTTCCCCCCGGTCAAAAGGGCCATCTGAAAAAAGTGTAAAATCCAGAAAGGCAGGACAGGTCATGGAGAACTGGGAGCCTTGTTATGCTGATGGGCGGGATGTAAATTGCCAACAGACACTCGGGACAAGTGTATGGTGATTCCTGAAACATCTAAAAAACAAAGCAACAGAGCCTAGGGCACTTCCACTTATGGTCCTATAGCTTAGGGAAATTAAAATCAAAAAGACACAGCCACCCCAAAGTTTGGGACGCCTCTGTTTACAAGAACCTCGTTTACCGTACAAGTTCAATATCACAAAAAGTGAAAAATGGATAAAGAACTTGTGGTATTTAATTACAAAGCAATATCACTCAGCAATGAAATCTATGTCATCAGGCTCTTAGCAGCACAATGAGTGGATTCAGGTATGATGATTCTAACTGAAATAAGTCACACAGAAAAAGAAACATCATAAGATATCACTAATACACGGAATGTAAACTTGGCTACACAGGAACTGAATTACAGAACAGAACAGGGTCTCAAATTTAGAAAACCAACTTATGCTTGCTTAAGGGTAAAGGTGAGTTGGGGTGCTGCATAAAACCAGAGATCGAAATGAGCACAGATAAAGTTCCTTAAGCCAAATATGGAATAGACAAGAGCTAATCCTTGCTCAACGAAATGGACTCAACATCGCATATTAAACGCCTAAGAATGTACCCGACCAGTAAGTATCTTAAAACCTATGGATTGCTATGTCCCCGAAAGAGAATCAAGCATGTGTACAGGGGCATAAACGCAGCAGTGATAGGATTGGAGAGATTCCGTGAGCAAATGAAGACCCTTTGAAGTCATATTGCATGGTACCCATTCCACGGGTTTCAACTACCCAGGTTTAAGGTATTCTTCCTTCAGCTAAAACATGCATGTGGAACCTAGAGTATGATCAACCATGTGATCGGGAGACGTGTTCAAATATGTCTCAGTTTTCGTACCCTGGTACTCGGGTGCAACATTCCAGACGCTTTACTAACACTCTCCCGACTTGGAGAGTCACCGCCTTTAACCTCCTGTTTGGCCCAGTTTGCAATTTCTGCGGAAGATGAACAGGAATAGCGAGAACCAATGAGAGACTAGCTGGAGGTGTCTGGACGGGCAAATTTAACTCTCATTTCCCACCAGGAAGAGGAAATAACCAAAGGCTCAGCGTGCCGTGCCGGAACCAGATTAGGGCCTGAAGCCAACCTGCGGTGTTGCGGCCAGGTCAGAAGAAAGCGAGTTGAAGAAAGGAGCTCAGGGGCACTGTAATTCACAAACCTGCAGAGTTATAAATGACAGCTATCGTCCAAAAATATACTGAAGTAAGGCTGCCAAGAGGACTTGAAAGCGGGGCAGAATTGCAGGAAACCGATTTCAGGAGGTATACTGGAATTGCATTCAAAGCATAGGAAAAGAGGCAGAACGTCCACAATGATGCACTTGGCCAAAAAGGGCGTATGCGTTTTTTCCTGAATATATTCAGGAAAAAACGCATACGCCCTTTTTGGCCAACCAAGCAAGCTTGCAAAGGAAATCTGCACTACAATGAAGTCTCACTTCCCCCCGGTCAAAAGGGCCATCTGAAAAAAGTGTAAAATCCAGAAAGTCAGGACAGGCCATGGAGAACTGGGAGCCTTGTTATGCTGATGGGCGGGATGTAAATTGCCAACAGACACTCGGGAGAAGTGTATGGTGTTTCCTGAAACATCTAAGAAACAAAGCAACAGAGCCTAGGGCACTTCCACTTATGGTCCTATAGCTTAGGGAAATTAAAATCAAAAAGACACAGCCACCCCAAAATTTGGGACGCCTCTGTTTACAAGAACCTCATTTACCGTACAAGTTCAATATCACAGAAAGTGAAAAATGGATAAAGAACTTGTGGTACTTACGTACAATGCAGTATCGCTCAGCAATGAAATCTATGTCATCAGGCCCGTAGCAGCATAATGGGTGGATTCAGGTACGATGATTCTAACTGAAATAAGTCACACAGAAAAAGAAACATCATAAGATATCAGTAATACACGGAATATAAACTTGGCTACACAGGAACTGAATTACAGAACAGAACAGGGTCTCAAATTTAGAAAACCAACTTATGCTTGCTTAAGGGGAAAGGTGAGTTGGGGTGCTGCATAAAACCAGAGATTGAAATGAGCACAGATAAAGTTCCTTAAGCCAAATATGGTATAGACAAGAGCTACTCCTTGCTCAACGATATGGACTCAACACCCCATATTAAACGCCTAAGAATGTACCTGACTAGTAAGTATCTTAAAACCTATGGATTGCTATGTCTCCAAAAGAGAATCAAGCATGTGTACAGGGGCATAAACGCAGCAGTGATAGGATTGGAGAGGTTTGGTGAGCAAATGAAGACCCTTTGAGGTCATATTGCATGGTACCCATTCCACGGGTCTCAACTCTCCAGGTTTAAGGTATTCTTCCTTCAGCTAAAACATGCATGTGGAACCTAGAGTATGATCAACCATGTGATCGGCAGACGTGTTCAAATATGTCTCAGTTTTCGCACCCTGGTACTCGGGTGCAACATTCCAGACGCTTTACTAACACTCTCCCGACTTGGAGAGTCAGCGCCTTTAACCTCCTGTTTGGCCCAGTTTGCAATTTCTGCGGAAGATGAACAGGAATAGGGAGAACCAATGAGAGACTAGCTGGAGGTGTCTGGACGGGCAAATTGAACTCTCATTTCCCACCAGGAAGAGAAAATAACCAAAGGCTCAGCGTGCCGTGCCGGAACCAGATTAGGGCCTGAAGCCATCCTGCAGTTTTGCGGCCAGCTCACAAGAAAGAGACTTGAAGAAAGGAGCTCAGGGGCACTGTAATTCACAAACCTGCAGAGTTATAAATGACAGCTATCGTCCAAAAATATACTGAAGTAAGGCTGCCAAGAGGACTTGAAAGCGGGGCAGAATTGCAGGAAACCGATTTCAGGAGGTAGACTGGAATTGCATTGAAAGCATAGGAAAAGAGGCAGAACGTCCACAATGATGCACTTGGCCAAAAAGGGCGTATGCGTTTTTTCCTGAATATATTCAGGAAAAAACGCATACGCCCTTTTTGGCCAACCAAGCAAGCTTGCAAAGGAAATCTGCACTACAATGAAGTCTCACTTCCCCCGGGTCAAAAGGGCCATCTGAAAAAAGTGTAAAATCCAGAAAGGCAGGACAGGCCATGGAGAACTGGGAGCCTTGTTATGCTGATGGGCGGGATGTAAATTGCCAACAGACACTCGGGAGAAGTGCATGGTGTTTCCTGAAACATCTAAAAAACAAAGCAACAGAGCCTAGGGCACTTCCACTTATGGTCCTATAGCTTAGGGAAATTAAAATCAAAAAGACACAGCCACCCCAAAGTTTGGAACGGCTCTGTTTATAAGAACCTCGTTTACCGTACAAGTTCAATATCACAGAAAGTGAAAAATGGATAAAGAAGTTGTGGTATTTACTTACAAAGCAATATCACTCAGCAATGAAATCTATGTCATCAGGCCCTTAGCAGCACAATGAGTGGATTCAGGTATGATGATTCTAACTGAAATAAGTCACACAGAAAAAGAAACATCATGAGATATCAGTAATAAACGGAATGTAAACTTGGCTACACAGGAACTGAATTACAGAACAGAACAGGGTCTCAAATTTAGAAAACCAACTTATGCTTGCTTAAGGGGAAAGGTGAGCTGGGGTGCTGCATAAAACCAGAGATCGAAATGAGCACAGATAAAGTTTCTTAAGCCAAATATGGAATAGACAAGAGCTACTCCTTGCTCAACGAAATGGACTCAACACCGCATATTAAACGCCTAAGAATGTACCTGACTAGTAAGTATCTTAAAACCTATGGATTGCTATGTCTCCGAAAGAGAATCAAGCATTTGTACAGGGGCATAAACGCAGCAGTGATAGGATTGGAGAGGTTCGGTGAGCAAATGAAGACCCTTTGAAGTCATATTGCATGGTATCCATTCCACGGGTTTCAACTACCCAGGTTTAAGGTATTCTTCCTTCAGCTAAAACATGCATGTGGAACCTAGAGTATGATCAACCATGTGATCGGGAGACATGTTCAAATATGTCTCAATTTTCCTCCCCTGGTACTCGGGTGCAACATTCCAGACGCTTTACTAACACTCTCCCGACTTGGAGAGTCAGTCCCTTTAACCTCCTGTTTGGCCCAGTTTGCAATTTCTGTGGAAGATGAACAGGAATAACGAGAACCAATGAGAGACTAGCTGGAGGTGTCTGGATGGGCAAATTTAACTCTCATTTCCCACCAGGAAGAGGAATTAACCAAAGGCTCAGCGTGCCGTGCCGGAACCAGATTAGGGCCTGAAGCCATCATGCGGTGTTGAGGCCAGGTCACAAGAAAGCGAGTTGAAGAAAGGAGCTCAGGGGCACTGTAATTCACAAACCTGCAGAGTTATAAATGACAGCTATCGTCCAAAAATATACTGAAGTAAGGCTGCCAAGAGGACTTGAAAGCGGGGCAGAATTGCAGGAAACCGATTTCAGGAGGTAGACTGGAATTGCATTGAAAGCATAGGAAAAGAGGCAGAACGTCCACAATGATGCACTTGGCCTAAAAGGGCGTATGCGTTTTTTCCTGAATATATTCAGGAAAAAACGCATACGCCCTTTTTGGCCAACCAAGCAAACTTGTTAAGGAAATCTGCACTACAATGAAGTCTCACTTCCCCCTGGTCAAAAGGGCCATCTGAAAAAAGTGTAAAATCCAGAAAGGCAGGACAGGCCATGGAGAACTGGGAGCCTTGTTATGCTGATGGGCGGGATGTAAATTGCCAACAGACACTCGGGAGAAGTGTATGGTGTTTCCTGAAACATCTAAAAAACAAAGCAACAGAGCCAAGGGCACTTCCACTTATGGTCCTATAGCTTAGGGAAATTAAAATCAAAAAGACACAGCCACCCCAAAGTTTGGGACGCCTCTGTTTACAAGAACCTCGTTTACCGTACAAGTTCAATATCACAGAAAGTGAAAAATGGATAAAGAACTTGTGGTACTTACGTACAATGCAGTATCACTCAGCAATGAAATCTATGTCATCAGGCCCGTAGCAGCATAATGAGTGGATTCAGGTACGATGATTCTAACTGAAATAAGTCACACAGAAAAAGAAACATCATAAGATATCAGTAATACACGGAATGTAAACTTGGGTACACAGGAACTGAATTACAGAACAGAACAGGGTCTCAAATTGAGAAAACCAACTTATGCTTGCTTAAGGGGAAAGGTGAGCTGGGGTGCTGCATAAAACCAGAGATCAAAATGAGCACAGATAAAGTTTCTTAAGCCAAATATGGAATAGACAAGAGCTACTCCTTGCTCAACGAAATGGACTCAACACCGCATATTAAACGCCTAAGAATGTACCTGACTAGTAAGTATCTTAAAACCTATGGATTGCTATGTCTCCGAAAGAGAATCAAGCATGTGTACAGGGGCATAAACGCAGCAGTGATAGGATTGGAGAGGTTCGGTGAGCAAATGAAGACCCTTTGAAGTCATGTTGCATGGTATCCATTCCACGGGTTTCAACTACCCAGGTTTAAGGTATTCTTCCTTCAGCTAAAACATGCATGTGGAACCTAGAGTATGATCAACCATGTGATCGGCACACGTGTTCAAATATGTCTCAGTTTTCCTCCCCTGGTACTCGGGTGCAACATTCCAGACGCTTTACTAACACTCTCCCGACTTGGAGAGTCAGTCCCTTTAACCTCCTGTTTGGCCCAGTTTGCAATTTCTGCGGAAGATGAACAGGAATAGCGAGAACCAATGAGAGACTAGCTGGAGGTGTCTGGATGGGCAAATTTAACTCTCATTTCCCACCAGGAAGAGGAATTAACCAAAGGCTCAGCGTGCCGTGCCGGAACCAGATTAGGGCCTGAAGCCATCCTGCGGTGTTGCGGCCAGGTCACAAGAAAGCGAGTTGAAGAAAGGAGCTCAGGGGCACTGTAATTCACAAACCTGCAGAGTTATAAATGACAGCTATCGTCCAAAAATATACTGAAGTAAGGCTGCCAAGAGGACTTGAAAGCGGGGCAGAATTGCAGGAAACCGATTTCAGGAGGTAGACTGGAATTGCATTGAAAGCATAGGAAAAGAGGCAGAACGTCCACAATGATGCACTTGGCCAAAAAGGGCGTATGCGTTTTTTCCTGAATATATTCAGGAAAATACGCATACGCCCTTTTTGGCCAACCAAGCAAGCTTGCAAAGGAAATCTGCACTACATTGAAGTCTCACTTCCCCCTGGTCAAAAGGGCCATCTGAAAAAAGTGTAAAATCCAGAAAGGCAGGACAGGCCATGGAGAACTGGGAGCCTTGTTATGCTGATGGGCGGGATGTAAATTGCCAACAGACACTCGGGAGAAGTGTATGGTGTTTCCTGAAACATCTAAAAAACAAAGCAACAGAGCCTAGGGCACTTCCACTTATGGTCCTATAGCTTAGGGAAATTAAAATCAAAAAGACACAGCCACCCCAAAGTTTGGGACGCCTCTGTTTACAAGAACCTCGTTTACCGTACAAGTTCAATATCACAGAAAGTGAAAAATGGATAAAGAACTTGTGGTACTTATGTACAATGCAGTATCACTCAGCAATGAAATCTATGTCATCAGGCCCGTAGCAGCATAATGAGTGGATTCAGGTACGATGATTCTAACTGAAATAAGTCACACAGAAAAAGAAATATCATAAGATATCACTAATACACGGAATGTAAACTTGGCTACACAGGAACTGAATTCCAAAACAGAACAGGGTCTCAAATTTAGAAAACCAACTTATGCTTGCTTAAGGGGAAAGGAGAGTTGGGGTGCTGCATAAAACCAGAGATTGAAATGAGCACAGATAAAGTTCCTTAAGCCAAATATGGAATAGACAAGAGCTACTCCTTGCTCAACGAAATGGACTCAACACCCCATATTAAACGCCTAAGAATGTACCTGACTAGTAAGTATCTTAAAACCTATGGATTGCTATGTCTCCAAAAGAGAATCAAGTGTGTGTACAGGGGCATAAACGCAGCAGTGATAGGATTGGAGAGGTTCGGTGAGCAAATGAAGACCCTTTGAAGTCATATTGCATGGTACCCATTACACGGGTCTCAACTCTCCAGGTTTAAGGTATTCTTCCTTCAGCTAAAACATGCATGTGGAACCCAGAGTATGATCAACCGTGTGAACGGGAGACGTGTTCAAATATGTCTCAGTTTTCCTCCCCTGGTACTCAGGTGCAACATTCCAGACGCTTTCCTAACACTCTCCCCACTTGGAGAGTCACTCTCTTTAACCTCCTGTTTGGCCCAGTTTGCAATTTCTGCGGAAGATGAACAGGAATAGGAAGAACCAATGAGAGACTATCTGGAGGTGTCTGGACGGGCAAATTTAACTCTCATTTCCCACCAGGAAGAGGAAATAACCAAAGGCTCAGCGTGCCGTGCCGGAACCAGATTAGGGCCTGAAGCCATCCTGCGGTGTTGCGGCCAGCTCACAAGAAAGCGAGTTGAAGAAAGGAGCTCAGGGGCACTGTAATTCACAAACCTGCAGAGTTATAAATGACAGCTATCGTCCAAAAATATACTGAAGTAAGGCTGCCAAGAGGACTTGAAAGCGGGGCAGAATTGCAGGAAACCGATTTCAGGAGGTAGACTGGAATTGCATTGAAAGCATAGGAAAAGAGGCAGAACGTCCACAATGATGCACTTGGCCAAAAAGGGCGTATGCGTTTTTTCCTGAATATATTCAGGAAAATACGCATACGCCCTTTTTGGCCAACCAAGCAAGCTTGCAAAGGAAATCTGCACTACAATGAAGTCTCACTTCCCCCCGGTCAAAAGGGCCATCTGAAAAAAGTGTAAAATCCAGAAAGGCAGGACAGGTCATGGAGAACTGGGAGCCTTGTTATGCTGATGGGCGGGATGTAAATTGTCAACAGACACTCGGGAGAATTGTATGGTGTTTCCTGAAACATCTAAAAAACAAAGCAACAGAGCCTAGGGCACTTCCACTTATGGTCCTATAGCTTAGGGAAATTAAAATCAAAAAGACACAGCCACCCCAAAGTTTGGGACGCCTCTGTTTACAAGAACCTCGTTTACCGTACAAGTTCAATATCACAGAAAGTGAAAAATGGATAAAGAACTTGTGGTACTTACGTACAATGCAGTATCACTCAGCAATGAAATCTATGTCATCAGGCCCGTAGCAGCATAATGAGTGGATTCAGGTACGATGATTCTAACTGAAATAAGTCACACAGAAAAAGAAATATCATAAGATATCACTAATACACGGAATGTAAACTTGGCTACACAGGAACTGAATTCCAAAACAGAACAGGGTCTCAAATTTAGAAAACCAACTTATGCTTGCTTAAGGGGAAAGGTGAGTTGGGGTGCTGCATAAAACCAGAGATTGAAATGAGCACAGATAAAGTTCCTTAAGCCAAATATGGAATAGACAAGAGCTACTCCTTGCTCAACGAAATGGACTCAACACCCCATATTAAACGCCTAAGAATGTACCTGACTAGTAAGTATCTTAAAACCTATGGATTGCTATGTCTCCAAAAGAGAATCAAGTGTGTGTACAGGGGCATAAACGCAGCAGTGATAGGATTGGAGAGGTTCGGTGAGCAAATGAAGACCCTTTGAAGTCATATTGCATGGTACCCATTACACGGGTCTCAACTCTCCAGGTTTAAGGTATTCTTCCTTCAGCTAAAACATGCATGTGGAACCCAGAGTATGATCAACCGTGTGAACGGGAGACGTGTTCAAATATGTCTCAGTTTTCCTCCCCTGGTACTCAGGTGCAACATTCCAGACGCTTTCCTAACACTCTCCCCACTTGGAGAGTCAGCGCCTTTAACCTCCTGTTTGGCCCAGTTTGCAATTTCTGCGGAAGATGAACAGGAATAGGAAGAACCAATGAGAGACTATCTGGAGGTGTCTGGACGGGCAAATTTAACTCTCATTTCCCACCAGGAAGAGGAAATAACCAAAGGCTCAGCGTGCCGTGCCGGAACCAGATTAGGGCCTGAAGCCATCCTGCGGTGTTGCGGCCAGCTCAAAAGAAAGCGAGTTGAGGAAAGGAGCTCAGGGGCACTGTAATTCACAAACCTGCAGAGTTATAAATGACAGCTATCGTCCAAAAATATACTGAAGTAAGGCTGCCAAGAGGACTTGAAAGCGGGGCAGAATTGCAGGAAACCGATTTCAGGAGGTAGACTGGAATTGCATTGAAAGCATAGGAAAAGAGGCAGAACGTCCACAATGATGCACTTGGCCAAAAAGGGCGTATGCGTTTTTTCCTGAATATATTCAGGAAAATACGCATACGCCCTTTTTGGCCAACCAAGCAAGCTTGCAAAGGAAATCTGCACTACAATGAAGTCTCACTTCCCCCCGGTCAAAAGGGCCATCTGAAAAAAATGTAAAATCCAGAAAGTCAGGACAGGCCATGGAGAACTGGGAGCCTTGTTATGCTGATGGGCGGGATGTAAATTGCCAACAGACACTCGGGAGAAGTGTATGGTGTTTCCTGAAACATCTAAGAAACAAAGCAACAGAGCCTAGGGCACTTCCACTTATGGTCCTATAGCTTAGGGAAATTAAAATCAAAAAGACACAGCCACCCCAAAATTTGGGACGCCTCTGTTTACAAGAACCTCATTTACCGTACAAGTTCAATATCACAGAAAGTGAAAAATGGATAAAGAACTTGTGGTACTTACGTACAATGCAGTATCGCTCAGCAATGAAATCTATGTCATCAGGCCCGTAGCAGCATAATGGGTGGATTCAGGTACGATGATTCTAACTGAAATAAGTCACACAGAAAAAGAAACATCATAAGATATCAGTAATACACGGAATATAAACTTGGCTACACAGGAACTGAATTACAGAACAGAACAGGGTCTCAAATTTAGAAAACCAACTTATGCTTGCTTAAGGGGAAAGGTGAGTTGGGGTGCTGCATAAAACCAGAGATTGAAATGAGCACAGATAAAGTTCCTTAAGCCAAATATGGTATAGACAAGAGCTACTCCTTGCTCAACGATATGGACTCAACACCCCATATTAAACGCCTAAGAATGTACCTGACTAGTAAGTATCTTAAAACCTATGGATTGCTATGTCTCCAAAAGAGAATCAAGCATGTGTACAGGGGCATAAACGCAGCAGTGATAGGATTGGAGAGGTTTGGTGAGCAAATGAAGACCCTTTGAGGTCATATTGCATGGTACCCATTCCACGGGTCTCAACTCTCCAGGTTTAAGGTATTCTTCCTTCAGCTAAAACATGCATGTGGAACCTAGAGTATGATCAACCATGTGATCGGCAGACGTGTTCAAATATGTCTCAGTTTTCGCACCCTGGTACTCGGGTGCAACATTCCAGACGCTTTACTAACACTCTCCCGACTTGGAGAGTCAGCGCCTTTAACCTCCTGTTTGGCCCAGTTTGCAATTTCTGCGGAAGATGAACAGGAATAGGGAGAACCAATGAGAGACTAGCTGGAGGTGTCTGGACGGGCAAATTGAACTCTCATTTCCCACCAGGAAGAGAAAATAACCAAAGGCTCAGCGTGCCGTGCCGGAACCAGATTAGGGCCTGAAGCCATCCTGCAGTGTTGCGGCCAGCTCACAAGAAAGAGAGTTGAAGAAAGGAGCTCAGGGGCACTGTAATTCACAAACCTGCAGAGTTATAAATGACAGCTATCGTCCAAAAATATACTGAAGTAAGGCTGCCAAGAGGACTTGAAAGCGGGGCAGAATTGCAGGAAACCGATTTCAGGAGGTAGACTGGAATTGCATTGAAAGCATAGGAAAAGAGGCAGAACGTCCACAATGATGCACTTGGCCAAAAAGGGCGTATGCGTTTTTTCCTGAATATATTCAGGAAAAAACGCATACGCCCTTTTTGGCCAACCAAGCAAGCTTGCAAAGGAAATCTGCACTACAATGAAGTCTCACTTCCCCCGGGTCAAAAGGGCCATCTGAAAAAAGTGTAAAATCCAGAAAGGCAGGACAGGCCATGGAGAACTGGGAGCCTTGTTATGCTGATGGGCGGGATGTAAATTGCCAACAGACACTCGGGAGAAGTGTACGGTGTTTCCTGAAACATCTAAAAAACAAAGCAACAGAGCCTAGGGCACTTCCACTTATGGTCCTATAGCTTAGGGAAATTAAAATCAAAAAGACACAGCCACCCCAAAGTTTGGAACGGCTCTGTTTATAAGAACCTCGTTTACCGTACAAGTTCAGTATCACAGAAAGTGAAAAATGGATAAAGAAGTTGTGGTATTTACTTACAAAGCAATATCACTCAGCAATGAAATCTATGTCATCAGGCCCTTAGCAGCACAATGAGTGGATTCAGGTATGATGATTCTAACTGAAATAAGTCACACAGAAAAAGAAACATCATGAGATATCAGTAATACACGGAATGTAAACCTGGCTACACAGGAACTGAATTACAGAACAGAACAGGGTCTCAAATTTAGAAAACCAACTTATGCTTGCTTAAAGGGAAAGGTGAGCTGGGGTGCTGCATAAAACCAGAGATCGAAATGAGCACAGATAAAGTTTCTTAAGCCAAATATGGAATAGACAAGAGCTACTCCTTGCTCAACGAAATGGACTCAACACCGCATATTAAACGCCTAAGAATGTACCTGACTAGTAAGTATCTTAAAACCTATGGATTGCTATGTCTCCGAAAGAGAATCAAGCATGTGTACAGGGGCATAAACGCAGCAGTGATAGGACTGGAGAGGTTCGGGGAGCAAATGAAGACCCTTTGAAGTCATATTGCATGGTATCCATTCCACGGGTTTCAACTACCAAGGTTTAAGGTATTCTTCCTTCAGCTAAAACATGCATGTGGAACCTAGAGTATGATCAACCATGTGATCGGGAGACGTGTTCAAATATGTCTCAGTTTTCCTCCCCTGGTACTCGGGTGCAACATTCCAGACGCTTTACTAACACTCTCCCGACTTGGAGAGTCAGTCCCTTTAACCTCCTGTTTGGCCCAGTTTGCAATTTCTGCGGAAGATGAACAGGAATAGCGAGAACCAATGAGAGACTAGCTGGAGGTGTCTGGATGGGCAAATTTAACTCTCATTTCCCACCAGGAAGAGGAATTACCCAAAGGCTCAGCGTGCCGTGCCGGAACCAGATTAGGGCCTGAAGCCATCCTGCGGTGTTGCGGCCAGGTCACAAGAAAGAGAGTTGAAGAAAGGAGCTCAGGGGCACTGTAATTCACAAACATGCAGAGTTATAAATGACAGCTATCGTCCAAAAATATACTGAATTAAGGCTGCCAAGAGGACTTGAAAGCGGGGCAGAATTGCAGGAAACCGATTTCAGGAGGTAGACTGGAATTGCATTGAAAGCATAGGAAAAGAGGCAGAACGTCCACAATGATGCACTTGGCCAAAAAGGGCGTATGCGTTTTTTCCTGAATATATTCAGGAAAAAACGCATACGCCCTTTTTGGCCAACCAAGCAAGCTTGCAAAGGAAATCTGCACTACAATGAAGTCTCACTTCCCCCCGGTCAAAAGGGCCATCTGAAAAAAGTGTAAAATCCAGAAAGGCAGGACAGGCCATGGAGAACTGGGAGCCTTGTTATGCTGATGGGCGGGATGTAAATTGCCAACAGACACTCGGGAGAAGTGTATGGTGTTTCCTGAAACATCTAAAAAACAAAGCAACAGAGCCAAGGGCACTTCCACTTATGGTCCTATAGCTTAGGGAAATTAAAATAAAAAAGACACAGCCACCCCAAAGTTTGGGACGCCTCTGTTTACAAGAACCTCGTTTACCGTACAAGTTCAATATCACAGAAAGTGAAAAATGGATAAAGAACTTGTGGTACTTACGTACAATGCAGTATCACTCAGCAATGAAATCTATGTCATCAGGCCCGTAGCAGCATAATGAGTGGATTCAGGTACGATGATTCTAACTGAAATAAGTCACACAGAAAAAGAAACATCATAAGATATCAGTAATACACGGAATGTAAACTTGGCTACACAGGAACTGAATTACAGAACAGAACAGGGTCTCAAATTTAGAAAACCAACTTATGCTTGCTTAAGGGGAAAGGTGAGTTGGGGTGCTGCATAAAACCAGAGATTGAAATGAGCACAGATAAAGTTCCTTAAGCCAAATATGGAATAGACAAGAGCTACTCCTTGCTGAACGAAAAGGACTCAACACCCCATATTAAACGCCTAAGAATGTACCTGACTAGTAAGTATCTTAAAACCTATGGATTGCTATGTCTCCAAAAGAGAATCAAGCTTGTGTACAGGGGCATAAACGAAGCAGTGATAGGATTGGAGAGGTTCGGTGAGCAAATGAAGACCCTTTGAAGTCATATTGCATGGTACCCATTCCACGGGTCTCTACTCTCCAGTTTTAAGGTATTCTTCCTTCAGCTAAAACATGCATGTGGAACCTAGAGTATGATCAACCATGTGATCAGGAGACGTGTTCAAATATGTCTCAGTTTTCGTACCCTGGTACTCGGGTGCAACATTCCAGACGCTTTACTAACACTCTCCCGACTTGGAGAGCCAGTCCCTTTAACCTCCTGTTTGGCCCAGTTTGCAATTTCTGTGGAAGATGAACAGGAATAGCGAGAACCAATGAGAGACTAGCTGGAGGTGTCTGGACGGGCAAATTTAACTCTCATTTCCCACCAGGAAGAGGAATTAACCAAAGGCTCAGCGTGCCGTGCCGGAACCAGATAAGGGCCTGAAGCCATCCTGCGGTGTTGCGCCCAGGTCACAAGAAAGTGAGTTGAAGAAAGGAGTTCAGGGGCACTGTAGTTCAAAAACCTGCAGAGTTATAAATGACAGCTGTCGTCCAAAAATATACTGAAGTAAGGCTGCCAAGAGGACTTGAAAGCGTGGCAGAATTGCAGGAAACCGATTTCAGGAGGTAGACTGTAATTGCATTGAAAGCATAGGAAAAGAGGCAGAACGTCCACAATGATGCACTTGGCCAAACAGGGCGTATGCGTTTTTTCCTGAATATATTCTGGAAAAAACGCATACGCCCTGTTTGGCCAACCAAGCAAACTTGCAAAGGAAATCTGCACTACAATGAAGTCTCACTTCCCCCTGGTCAAAAGGGCCATCTGAAAAAAGTGTAAAATCCAGAAAGGCAGGACAGGCCATGGAGAACTGGGAGCCTTGTTATGCTGATGGGCGGGATGTAAATTGCCAACAGACACTCGGGAGAAGTGTATGGTGTTTCCTGAAACATCTAAAAAACAAAGCAACAGAGCCTAGGGCACTTCCACTTATGGTCCTATAGCTTAGGGAAATTAAAATCAAAAAGACACAGCCACCCCAAAGTTTGGGATGCCTCTGTTTACAAGAACCTCGTTTACCGTACAAGTTCAATATCACAGAAAGTGAAAAATGGATAAAGAACTTGTGGTACTTACGTACAATGCAGTATCACTCAGCAATGAAATCTATGTCATCAGGCCCATAGCAGCATAATGAGTGGATTCAGGTACGATGATTCTAACTGAAATAAGTCACACAGCAAAAGAAACATCATAAGATATCAGTAATACACGGAATGTAAACTTGGCTACACAGGAACTGAATTCCAAAACAGAACAGGGTCTCAAATTTAGAAAACCAACTTATGCTTGCTTAAGGGGAAAGGTGAGTTGGGGTGCTGCATGAAACCAGAGATTGAAATGAGCACAGATAAAGTTCCTTAAGCCAAATATGGAATAGACAAGAGCTACTCCTTGCTCAACGAAATGGACTCAACACCGCATATTAAACGCCTAAGAATGTACCTGACTAGTAAGTATCTTAAAACCTATGGATTGCTATGTCTCCGAAAGAGAATCAAGCATGTGTACAGGGGCATAAACGCAGCAGTGATAGGATTGGAGAGGTTCGGTGAGCAAATGAAGACCCTTTGAAGTCATATTGCATGGTACCCATTCCACGGGTTTCAACTACCCAGGTTTAAGGTATTCTTCCTTCAGCTAAAACATGCATGTGGAATCTAGAGTATGATCAACCATGTGATCGGCACACGTGTTCAAATATGTCTCAGTTTTCGTACGCTGGTACTCGGGTCCAACATTCCAGATGCTTTACTAACACTCTCCCCACTTGGAGAGTCAGCGCCTTTAATCTCCTGTTTGGCCCAGTTTGCAATTTCTGCAGAAGATGAACAGGAATAGCGAGAACCAATGAGAGACTAGCTGGAGGTGTCTGGACGGGCAAATTTAACTCTCATTTCCCACCAGGAAGAGAAATTAACCAAAGGCTCAGTGTGCCGTGCCGGAACCAGATTAGGGCCTGAAGCCATCCTGCGGTGTTGCGGCCAGCTCACAAGAAAGCGAGTTGAAGAAAGGAGCTCAGGGGCACTGTAATTCACAAACCTGCAGAGTTATAAATAACAGCTATTCTCCAAAAATATACTGAAGTAAGGCTGCCAAGAGGACTTGAAAGCGGGGCAGAATTGCAGGAAACCGATTTCAGGAGGTAGACTGGAATTGCATTGAAAGCATAGGAAAAGAGGCAGAACGTCCACAATGATGCACTTGGCCAAAAAGGGCGTATGCGTTTTTTCCTGAATATATTCAGGAAAAAACGCATACGCCCTTTTTGGTCAACCAAGCAAGCTTGCAAAGGAAATCTGCACTACAATGAGGTCTCACTTCCCCCGGGTCAAAAGGGCCATCTGAAAAAAATGTAAAATCCAGAAAGGCAGGACAGGCCATGGAGAACTGGGAGCCTTGTTATGCTGATGGGCGGGATGTAAATTGCCAACAGACACTCGGGAGAAGTGTATGGTGTTTCCTGAAACATCTAAAAAACAAAGCAAGAGAGCCTAGGGCACATCCACTTATGGTCCTATAGCTTAGGGAAATTAAAATCAAAAAGACACAGCCACCCCAATGTTTGGGACGCCTCTGTTTACAAGAACCTCGTTTACAGTACAAGTTCAACATCGCAGAAAGTGAAAAATGGATAAAGAACTTGTGGTACTTACGTACAATGCAGTATCACACAGCAATGAAATCTGTGTCATCAGGCCCATAGCAGCATAATCAGTGGATTCAGGTACGATGATTCTAACTAAAATAAGGCACACAGAAAAAGAAACATCATAAGATATCACTAATACACGGAATGTAAACTTGGCTACACAGGAACTGAATTCCAAAACAGAACAGGGTCTCAAATTTAGAAAACCAACTTATGCTTGCTTAAGGGGAAAGGAGAGTTGGGGTACTGCATAAAACCAGAAATTGAAATGAGCACAGATAAAGTTCCTTAAGCCAAATATGGAATAGACAAGAGCTACTCCTTGCTCAACGAAATGGACTCAACACCCCATATTAAACGCCTAAGAATGTACTTGACTAGTAAGTATCTTAAAACCTATGGATTGCTATGTCTGCAAAAGAGAATCAAGCGTGTGTACAGGGGCATAAACGCAGGAATGATAGGATTGGAGAGGTTCGGTGAGCAAATGAAGACCCTTTGAAGTCATATTGCATGGTACCCATTCCACGGGTTTCAACTACCCAGGTTTAAGGTATTCTTCCTTCAGCTAAAACATGCATGTGGAACCTAGAGTATGATCAACCATGTGATCGGCACACGTGTTCAAATATGTCTCAGTTTTCGTACCCTGGTACTCGGGTGCAACATTCCAGATGCTTTACTAACACTCTCCCCACTTGGAGAGTCAGCGCCTTTAACCTCCTGTTTGGCCCAGTTTGCAATTTCTGCAGAAGATGAACAGGAAAAGGGAGAACCAATGAGAGACTAGCTGGAGGTGTCTGGACGGGCAAATTTAACTCTCATTTCCCACCAGGAAGAGGAATTAACCAAAGGCTCAGCTGCCATGCCGGAAACAGATTAGGGCCTGAAGCCATAATGCGGTGTTGCGGCCAGGTCACAAGAAAGCGAGTTGAAGAAAGGAGCTCAGGGGCACTGTAATTCACAAACCTGCAGAGTTATAAATGACAGCTATCATCCAAAAATATACTGAAGTAAGTCTGCCAAGAGGACTTGAAAGCGGGGCAGAATTGCAGGAAACCGATTTCAGGAGGTAGACTGGAATTGCATTGAAAGCATAGGAAAAGAGGCAGAACGTCCACAATGATGCACTTGGCCAAAAAGGGCGTATGCGTTTTTTCCTGAATATATTCAGGAAAAAAACGCATACGCCCTTTTTGGCCAACCAAGCAAGCTTGCAAAGGAAATCTGCACTACAATGAAGTCTCACTTCCCCCCGGTCAAAAGGGCCATCTGAAAAAAGTGTAAAATCCAGAAAGGCAGGACAGGCCATGGAGAACTGGGAGCCTTGTTATGCTGATGGGCGGGATGTAAATTGCCAACAGACACTCGGGAGAAGTGTATGGTGTTTCCTGAAACATCTAAAAAACAAAGCAACAGAGCCTAGGGCACTTCCACTTATGGTCCTATAGCTTAGGGAAATTAAAATCAAAAAGACACAGCCACCCCAAAGTTTGGGACGCCTCTGTTTACAAGAACCTCGTTTACAATACAAGTTCAACATCGCAGAAAGTGAAAAATGGATAAAGAAGTTGTGGTATTTACTTACAAAGCAATATCACTCAGGAATGAAATCTATGTCATCAGGCCCTTAGCAGCACAATGAGTGGATTCAGGTATGATGATTCTAACTGAAATGAGTCACACAGAAAAAGAAACATCATAAGATATCAGTAATACACGGAATGTAAACTTGGCTACACAGGAACTGAATTACAGAACAGAACAGGGTCTCAAATTTAGAAAACCAACTTATGCTTGCTTAAGGGTAAAGGTGAGTTGGGGTGCTGCATAAAACCAGAGATTGAAATGAGCACAGATAAAGTTCCTTAAGCCAAATATGGAATAGACAAGAGCTACACCTTGCTCAACGAAATGGACTCAACACCGCATATTAAACGCCTAAGAATATACCTGACTAGTAAGTATCTTAAAACCTATGGATGGCTATGTCTCCGAAAGAGAATCAAGCATGTGTACAGGGGCATAAACGCAGCAGTGATAGGATTGGAGAGGTTCGGTGAGCAAATGAAGACCCTTTGAAGTCATATTGCATGTTACTCATTCCACGGGTTTCAACTACCCAGGTTTAAGGTATTCTTCCTTCAGCTAAAACCTGCATGTGGAACCCAGAGTATGATCAACCGTGTGAACAGGAGACGTGTTCAAATATGTCTCAGTTTTCCTCCCCTGGTACTCGGGTGCAACATTCCAGACACTTTGCTAACACTCTCCCCACTTGGAGAGTCAGCGCCTTTAACCTCCTGTTTGGCCCAGTTTGCAATTTCTGCAGAAGATGAACAGGAATAGCGAGAACCAATGAGAGACTAGCTGGAGGTGTCTGGACGGGCAAATTTAACTCTCATTTCCCACCAGGAAGAGGAAATACCCAAAGGCTCAGCATGCCGTGCCGGAACCAGATTAGGGCCTGATGCCATCATGCGGTGTTGCGGCCAGGTCACAAGAAAGCGAGTTGAAGAAAGGAGCTCAGGGGCACTGTAATTCACAAACCTGCAGAGTTATAAATGACAGCTATCGTCCAAAAATATACTGAAGTAAGGCTGCCAAGAGGACTTGAAAGCGGGGCAGAATTGCAGGAAACCGATTTCAGGAGGTAGACTGGAATTGCATTGAAAGCATAGGAAAAGAGGCAGAACGTCCACAATGATGCACTTGGCCAAAAAGGGCGTATGCGTTTTTTCCTGAATATATTCAGGAAAAAACGCATACGCCCTTTTTGGCCAACCAAGCAAGCTTGCAAAGGAAATCTGCACAACAATGAAGTCTCACTTCCCCCCGGTCAAAAGGGCCATCTGAAAAAAGTGTAAAATCCAGAAAGGCAGGACAGGCCATGGAGAACTGGGAGCCTTGTTATGCTGATGGGCGGGATGTAAATTGCCAACAGACACTCGGGAGAAGTGTATGGTGTTTCCTGAAACATCTAAAAAACAAAGCAACAGAGCCTAGGGCACTTCCACTTATGGTCCTATAGCTTAGGGAAATTAAAATCAAAAAGACACAGCCACCCCAAAGTTTGGGACGCCTCTGTTTACAAGAACCTCGTTTACAGTACAAGTTCAACATCGCAGAAAGTGAAAAATGGATAAAGAAGTTGTGGTATTTACTTACAAAGCAATATCACTCAGCAATGAAATCTATGTCATCAGGCCCTTAGCAGCACAATGAGTGGATTCAGGTATGATGATTCTAACTAAAATAAGTCACACAGAAAAAGAAACATCATAAGATATCACTAATACACGGAATGTAAACTTGGCTACACAGGAACTGAATTCCAAAACAGAACAGGGTCTCAAATTTAGAAAACCAACTTATGCTTGCTTAAGGGGAAAGGTGAGTTGGGGTGCTGCATAAAACCAGAGATTGAAATGAGCACAGATAAAGTTCCTTAAGCCAAATATGGAATAGACAAGAGCTACTCCTTGCTCAACGAAATGGACTCAACACCGCATATTAAACGCCTAAGAATGTACCTGACTAGTAAGTATCTTAAAACCTATGGATTGGTATGTCTCCGAAAGAGAATCAAGCATGTGTACAGGGGCATAAACGCAGCAGTGATAGGATTGGAGAGGTTCGGTGAGCAAATGAAGACCCTTTGAAGTCATATTGCATGGTACCCATTCCACGGGTTTCAACTACCCAGGTTTAAGGTATTCTTCCTTCAGCTAAAACACGCATGTGGAACCTAGAGTATGATCAACCATGTGATCGGGAGACGTGTTCAAATATGTCTCAGTTTTCGTACCCTGGTACTCGGGTGCAACATTCCAGACGCTTTACTAACACTCTCCCGACTTGGAGAGTCAGTCTCTTTAACCTCCTGTTTGGCCCAGTTTGCAATTTCTGCAGAAGATGAACAGGAATAGCGAGAACCAATGAGAGACTAGCTGGAGGTGTCTGGACGGGCAAATTTAACTCTCATTTCCCACCAGGAAGAGGAAATAACCAAAGGCTCAGCGTGCCGTGCCGGAACCAGATTAGGGCCTGAAGCCATCCTGCGGTGTTGCAGCCAGCTCACAAGAAAGCGAGTTGAAGAAAGGAGCTCAGGGGCACTGTAATTCACAAACCTGCAGAGTTATAAATGACAGCTATCGTCCAAAAATACACTGAAGTAAGGCTGCCAAGAGGACTTGAAAGCGGGGCAGAATTGCAGGAAACCGATTTCAGGAGGTAGACTGGAATTGCATTGAAAGCATAGGAAAAGAGGCAGAACGTCCACAATGATGCACTTGGCCAAAAAGGGCGTATGCGTTTTTTCCTGAATATATTCAGGAAAAAACGCATACGCCCTTTTTGGCCAACCAAGCAAGCTTGCAAAGGAAATCTGCACAAAAATGAAGTCTCACTTCCCCCCGGTCAAAAGGGCCATCTGAAAAAAGTGTAAAATCCAGAAAGGCAGGACAGGCCATGGAGAACTGGGAGCCTTGTTATGCTGATGGGCGGGATGTAAATTGCCAACAGCCACTCGGGAGAAGTGTATGGTGTTTCCTGAAACATCTAAAAAACAAAGCAACAGAGCCTAGGGCACTTCCACTTATGGTCCTATAGCTTAGGGAAATTAAAATCAAAAAGACACAGCCACCCCAAAGTTTGGGACGCCTCTGTTTACAAGAACCTCGTTTACCGTACAGGTTCAATATCACAGAAAGTGAAAAATGGAAAAAGAACTTGTGGTACTTACGTACAATGCAGTATCACTCAGCAATGATATCTATGTCATCAGGCCCGTAGCAGCATAATGAGTGGATTCAGGTACGATGATTCTAACTGAAATAAGTCACACAGAAAAAGAAATATCATAAGATATCACTAATACACGGAATGTAAACTTGGCTACACAGGAACTGAATTCCAAAACATAACAGCGTCTCAAATTTAGAAAACCAACTTATGCTTGCTTAAGGGGAAAGGTGAGTTGGGGTGCTGCATAAAACCAGAGATTGAAATGAGCACAGATAAAGTTCCTTAAGCCAAATATGGAATAGACAAGAGCTACTCCTTGCTCAACGAAATGGACTCAACACCCCATATTAAACGCCTAAGAATGTACCTGACTAGTAAGTATCTTAAAACCTATGGATTGCTATGTCTCCAAAAGAGAATCAAGTGTGTGTACAGGGGCGTAAACGCAGCAGTGATAGGATTGGAGAGGTTCGGTGAGCAAATGAAGACCCTTTGAAGTCATATTGCATGGTACCCATTACACGGGTCTCAATTCTCCAGGTTTAAGGTATTCTTCCTTCAGCTAAAACATGCATGTGGAACCCAGAGTATGATCAACCGTGTGAACGGGAGACCTGTTGAAATATGTCTCAGTTTTCCTCCCCTGGTACTCAGGTGCAACATTCCAGACGCTTTCCTAACACTCTCCCCACTTGGAGAGTCAGCGCCTTTAACCTCCTGTTTGGCCCTGTTTGCAATTTCTGCGGAAGATGAACAGGAATAGGAAGAACCAATGAGAGACTATCTGGAGGTGTCTGGACGGGCAAATTTAACTCTCATTTCCCACCAGGAAGAGGAAATAACCAAAGGCTCAGCGTGCCGTGCCGGAACCAGATTAGGGCCTGAAGCCATCCTGCGGTGTTGCGGCCAGCTCAAAAGACAGCGAGCTGAAGAAAGGAGCTCAGGGGCACTGTAATTCACAAACCTGCAGAGTTATAAATGACAGCTATCGTCCAAAAATATACTGAAGTAAGGCTGCCAAGAGGACTTGAAAGCGGGGCAGAATTGCAGGAAATCGATTTCAGGAGGTAGACTGGAATTGCATTCAAAGCATAGGAAAAGAGGCAGAACGTCCACAATGATGCACTTGGCCAAAAAGGGCATATGCGTTTTTTCCTGAATATATTCAGGAAAATACGCATACGCCCTTTTTGGCCAACCAAGCAAGCTTGCAAAGGAAATCTGCACTACAATGAAGTCTCACTTCCCCCCGGTCAAAAGGGCCATCTGAAAAAAGTGTAAAATCCAGAAAGGCAGGACAGGCCATGGAGAACTGGGAGCCTTGTTATGCTGATGGGCGGGATGTAAATTGCCAACAGACACTCGGGAGAAGTGTATGGTGTTTCCTGAAACATCTAAAAAACAAAGCAACAGAGCCTAGGGCACTTCCACTTATGGTCCTATAGCTTAGGGAAATTAAAATCAAAAAGACACAGCCACCCCAAAGTTTGGGACGCCTCTGTTTACAAGAACCTCGTTTACCGTACAGGTTCAATATCACAGAAAGTGAAAAATGGAAAAAGAACTTGTGGTACTTACGTACAATGCAGTATCACTCAGCAATGATATCTATGTCATCAGGCCCCTAGCAGCATAATGAGTGGATTCAGGTACGATGATTCTAACTGAAATAAATCACACAGAAAAAGAAACATCATAAGATATCAGTAATACACGGAATGTAAACTTGGCTACACAGGAACTGAATTCTAAAACAGAACAGGGTCTCAAATTTAGAAAACCAACTTATGCTTGCTTAAGGGGAAAGGTGAGTTGGGGTGCTGCATAAAACCAGAGATTGAAATGAGCACAGATAAAGTTCCTTAAGCCAAATATGGAATAGACAAGAGCTACTCCTTGCTCAACGAAATGGACTCAACACCCCATATTAAACGCCTAAGAATGTACCTGACTAGTAAGTATCTTAAAACCTATGGATTGCTATGTCTCCGAAAGAGAATCAAGCGTGTGTACAGGGGCATAAACGCAGCAGTGATAGGATTGGAGAGGTTCGGTGAGCAAATGAAGACCCTTTGAAGTCATATTGCATGGTACCCATTCCACGGGCCTCAACTCTCCAGGTTTAAGGTATTCTTCCTTCAGCTAAAACGTGCATGTGGAACCCAGAGTATGATCAACCGTGTGAACGGGAGACGTGTTCAAATATGTCTCAGTTTTCCTCCCCTGGTACTCAGGTGCAACATTCCAGACGCTTTACTAACACTCTCCCGACTTGGAGAGTCAGTCCCTTTAACCTCCTGTTTGGCCCAGTTTGCAATTTCTGCGGAAGATGAACAGGAATAGCGAGAACCAATGAGAGACTAGCTGGAGGTGTCTGGACGGGCAAATTTAACTCTCATTTCCCACCAGGAAGAGGAAATAACCAAAGGCTCAGCGTGCCGTGCCGGAACCAGATTAGGGCCTGAAGCCATCCTGCGGTGTTGCGGCCAGCTCAAAAGAAAGCGAGTTGAGGAAAGGAGCTCAGGGGCACTGTAATTCACAAACCTGCAGAGTTATAAATGACAGCTATCGTCCAAAAATATACTGAAGTAAGGCTGCCAAGAGGACTTGAAAGCGGGGCAGAATTGCAGGAAACTGATTTCAGGAGGTAGACTGGAATTGCATTGAAAGCATAGGAAAAGAGGCAGAACGTCCACAATGATGCACTTGGCCAAAAAGGGCGTATGCGTTTTTTCCTGAATATATTCAGGAAAATACGCATACGCCCTTTTTGGCCAACCAAGCAAGCTTGCAAAGGAAATCTGCACTACAATGAAGTCTCACTTCCCCCCGGTCAAAAGGGCCATCTGAAAAAAGTGTAAAATCCAGAAAGGCAGGACAGGTCATGGAGAACTGGGAGCCTTGTTATGCTGATGGGCGGGATGTAAATTGCCAACAGACACTCGGGACAAGTGTATGGTGATTCCTGAAACATCTAAAAAACAAAGCAACAGAGCCTAGGGCACTTCCACTTATGGTCCTATAGCTTAGGGAAATTAAAATCAAAAAGACACAGCCACCCCAAAGTTTGGGACGCCTCTGTTTACAAGAACCTCGTTTACCGTACAAGTTCAATATCACAGAAAGTGAAAAATGGATAAAGAAGTTGTGGTATTTACTTACAAAGCAATATCACTCAGCAATGAAATCTATGTCATCAGGCCCTTAGCAGCACAATGAGTGGATTCAGGTATGATGATTCTAACTGAAATAAGTCACACAGAAAAAGAAACATCATAAGATATCAGTAATACACGGAATGTAAACTTGGCTACACAGGAACTGAATTACAGAACAGAACAGGGTCTCAAATTTAGAAAACCAACTTATGCTTGCTTAAGGGGAAAGGTGAGTTGGGGTGCTGCATGAAACTAGAGACTGAAATGAGCACAGATAAATATCCTTAAGCCAAATATGGAATAGACAAGATCTACTCCTTGCTCAACGATATGGACTCAACACCCCATATTAAACGCCTAAGAATGTACCTGACTAGTAAGTATCTTAAAACCTATGGATTGCTATGTCTCCAAAAGAGAATCAAGCATGTGTACAGGGGCATAAACGCAGCAGTGATAGGATTGGAGAGGTTCGGTGAGCAAATGAAGACCCTTTGAAGTCATATTGCATGGTATCCATTCCACGGGTTTCAACTACCCAGGTTTAAGGTATTCTTCCTTCAGCTAAAACATGCATGTGGAACCTAGAGTATGATCAACCATGTGATCGGGAGACGTGTTCAAATATGTCTCAGTTTTCGTACCCTGGTACTCGGGTGCAACATTCCAGACGCTTTACTAACACTCTCCCGACTTGGAGAGTCAGTCCCTTTAACCTCCTGTTTGGCCCAGTTTGCAATTTCTGCGGAAGATGAACAGGAATAGCGAGAACCAATGAGAGACTAGCTGGAGGTGTCTGGATGGGCAAATTTAACTCTCATTTCCCACCAGGAAGAGGAATTAACCAAAGGCTCAGCGTGCCGTGCCGGAACCAGATTAGGGCCTGAAGCCATCCTGCGGTGTTGCGGCCAGGTCACAAGAAAGCGAGTTGAAGAAAGGAGCTCAGGGGCACTGTAATTCACAATCCTGCAGAGTTATAAATGACAGCTATCGTCCAAAAATATACTGAAGTAAGGCTGCCAAGAGGACTTGAAAGCGGGGCAGAATTGCAGGAAACCGATTTCAGGAGGTAGACTGGAATTGCATTGAAAGCATAGGAAAAGAGGCAGAACGTCCACAATGATGCACTTGGCCTAAAAGGGCGTATGCGTTTTTTCCTGAATATATTCAGGAAAAAACGCATACGCCCTTTTTGGCCAACCAAGCAAACTTGCAAAGGAAATCTGCACTACAATGAAGTCTCACTTCCCCCCTGTCAAAAGGGCCATCTGAAAATAGTGTAAAATCCAGAAAGGCAGGACAGGCCATGGAGAACTGGGAGCCTTGTTATGCTGATGGGCGGGATGTAAATTGCCAACAGACACTCGGGAGAAGTGTATGGTGTTTCCTGAAACATCTAAAAAACAAAGCAACAGAGCCAAGGGCACTTCCACTTATGGTCCTATAGCTTAGGGAAATTAAAATCAAAAAGACACAGCCACCCCAAAGTTTGGGACGCCTCTGTTTACAAGAACCTCGTTTACTGTACAAGTTCAATATCACAGAAAGTGAAAAATGGATAAAGAACTTGTGGTACTTACGTACAATGCAGTATCACTCAGCAATGAAATCTATGTCATCAGGCCCGTAGCAGCATAATGAGTGGATTCAGGTACGATGATTCTAACTGAAATAAGTCACACAGAAAAAGAAACATCATAAGATATCAGTAATACACGGAATGTAAACTTGGCTACACAGGAACTGAATTACAGAACAGAACAGGGTCTCAAATTTAGAAAACCAACTTATGCTTGCTTAAGGGGAAAGGTGAGCTGGGGTGCTGCATAAAACCAGAGATCGAAATGAGCACAGATAAAGTTTCTTAAGCCAAATATGGAATAGACAAGAGCTACTCCTTGCTCAACGAAAAGGACTCAACACCCCATATTAAACGCCTAAGAATGTACCTGACTAGTAAGTATCTTAAAACCTATGGATTGCTATGTCTCCAAAAGAGAATCAAGCATGTGTACAGGGGCATAAACGAAGCAGTGATAGGATTGGAGAGGTTCGGTGAGCAAATGAAGACCCTTTGAAGTCATATTGCATGGTACCCATTCCACGGGTCTCTACTCTCCAGGTTTAAGGTATTCTTCCTTCAGCTAAAACATGCATGTGGAACCCAGAGTATGATCAACCATGAGATCGGGAGACGTGTTCAGATATGTCTCAGTTTTCCTCCCCTGGTACTCGGGTGCAACATTCCAGACGCTTTACTAACACTCTCCCCACTTGGAGAGTCAGCGCCTTTAATCTCCTGTTTGGCCCAGTTTGCAATTTCTGCGGAAGATGAACAGGAATAGGGAGAACCAATGAGAGACTAGCTGGAGGTGTCTGGACGGGCAAATTTAACTCTCATTTCCCACCAGGAAGAGGAATTAACCAAAGGCTCAGCTGCCGTGCAGGAACCAGATTAGGGCCTGACGCCATCCTGCGGTGTTGCGGCCAGCTCAAAAGAAAGCGAGTTGAAGAAAGGAGCTCAGGGGCACTGTAATTCACAAACCTGCAGAGTTATAAATGACAGCTATCGTCCAAAAATATACTGAAGTAAGGCTGCCAAGAGGACTTGAAAGCGGGGCAGAATTGCAGGAAACCGATTTCAGGAGGTAGACTGGAATTGCATTGAAAGCATAGGAAAAGAGGCAGAACGTCCACAATGATGCACTTGGCCAAAAAGGGCGTATGCGTTTTTTCCTGAATATATTCAGGAAAAAACGCATACGCCCTTTTTGGCCAACCAAGCAAGCTTGCAAAGGAAATCTGCACTACATTGAAGTCTCACTTCCCCCTGGTCAAAAGGGCCATCTGAAAAAAGTGTAAAATCCAGAAAGGCAGGACAGGCCATGGAGAACTGGGAGCCTTGTTATGCTGATGGGTGGGATGTAAATTGCCACCAGACACTCGGGAAAAGTGTATGGTGTTTCCTGAAACATCTAAAAAACAAAGCAACAGAGCCTAGGGCACTTCCACTTATGGTCCTATAGCTTGGAAAATTAAAATCAAAAAGACACAGCCACCCCAATGTTTGGGACGCCTCTGTTTACAAGAACCTCGTTTACAGTACAAGTTCAATATCACAGAAAGTGAAAAATGGATAAAGAACTTGTGGTATTTACTTACAAAGCAATATCACTCAGCAATGAAATCTATGTCATCAGGCCCTTAGCAGCACAATGAGTGGATACAGGTATGATGATTCTAACTGAAATAAGTCACACAGAAAAAGAAACATCATGAGATATCAGTAATACACGGAATGTAAACCTGGCTACACAGGAACTGAATTACAGAACAGAACAGGGTCTCAAATTTAGAAAACCAACTTATGCTTGCTTAAGGGGAAAGGTGAGCTGGGGTGCTGCATAAAACCAGAGATCGAAATGAGCACAGATAAAGTTTCTTAAGCCAAATATGGAATAGACAAGAGCTACTCCTTGCTCAACGAAATGGACTCAACACCGCATATTAAACGCCTAAGAATGTACCTGACTAGTAAGTATCTTAAAACCTATGGATTGCTATGTCTCCGAAAGAGGATCAAGCATGTGTACAGGGGCATAAACGCAGCAGTGATAGGACTGGAGAGGTTCGGTGAGCAAATGAAGACCCTTTGAAGTCATATTGCATGGTATCCATTCCACGGGTTTCAACTACCCAGGTTTAAGGTATTCTTCCTTCAGCTAAAACATGCATGTGGAACCTAGAGTATGATCAACCATGTGATCGGGAGAGGTGTTCAAATATGTCTCAGTTTTCCTCCCCTGGTACTCGGGTGCAACATTCCAGACGCTTTACTAACACTCTTCCGACTTGGAGAGTCAGTCCCTTTAACCTCCTGTTTGGCCCAGTTTGCAATTTCTGCGGAAGATGAACAGGAATAGCGAGAACCAATGAGAGACTAGCTGGAGGTGTCTGGATGGGCAAATTTAACTCTCATTTCCCACCAGGAAGAGGAATTACCCAAAGGCTCAGCGTGCCGTGCCGGAACCAGATTAGGGCCTGAAGCCATCCTGCGGTGTTGCGGCCAGGTCACAAGAAAGCGAGTTGAAGAAAGGAGCTCAGGGGCACTGTAATTCACAAACCTGCAGAGTTATAAATGACAGCTATCGTCCAAAAATATACTGAAGTAAGGCTGCCAAGAGGACTTGAAAGCGGGGCAGAATTGCAGGAAACCGATTTCAGGAGGTAGACTGGAATTGCATTGAAAGCATAGGAAAAGAGGCAGAACGTCCACAATGATGCACTTGGCCTAAAAGGGCGTATGCGTTTTTTCCTGAATATATTCAGGAAAAAACGCATACGCCCTGTTTGGCCAACCAAGCAAACTTGTTATGGAAATCTGCACTACAATGAAGTCTCACTTCCCCCCGGTCAAAAGGGCCATCTGAAAAAAGTGTAAAATCCAGAAAGGCAGGACAGGCCATGGAGAACTGGGAGCCTTGTTATGCTGATGGGCGGGATGTAAATTGCCAACAGACACTCGGGAGAAGTGTATGGTGTTTCCTGAAACATCTAAAAAACAAAGCAACAGAGCCAAGGGCACTTCCACTTATGGTCCTATAGCTTAGGGAAATTAAAATCAAAAAGACACAGCCACCCCAAAGTTTGGGACGCCTCTGTTTACAAGAACCTCGTTTACCGTACAACTTCAATATCACAGAAAGTGAAAAATGGATAAAGAACTTGTGGTACTTACGTACAATGCAGTATCACTCAGCAATGAAATCTATGTCATCAGGCCCGTAGCAGCATAATGAGTGGATTCAGGTACGATGATTCTAACTGAAATAAGTCACACAGAAAAAGAAACATCATAAGATATCACTAATACACGGAATGTAAACTTGGCTACACAGGAACTGAATTACAGAACAGAACAGGGTCTCAAATTTAGAAAACCAACTTATGCTTGCTTAAGGGGAAAGGTGAGTTGGGGTGCTGCATAAAACCAGAGATTGAAATGAGCACAGATAAAGTTCCTTAAGCCAAATATGGAATAGACAAGAGCTACTCCTTGCTGAACGAAAAGGACTCAACACCCCATATTAAACGCCTAAGAATGTACCTGACTAGTAAGTATCTTAAAACCTATGGATTGCTATGTCTCCAAAAGAGAATCAAGCTTGTGTACAGGGGCATAAACGAAGCAGTGATAGGATTGGAGAGGTTCGGTGAGCAAATGAAGACCCTTTGAAGTCATATTGCATGGTACCCATTCCACGGGTCTCTACTCTCCAGTTTTAAGGTATTCTTCCTTCAGCTAAAACATGCATGTGGAACCTAGAGTATGATCAACCATGTGATCGGGAGACGTGTTCAAATATGTCTCAGTTTTCGTACCCTGGTACTCGGGTGCAACATTCCAGACGCTTTACTAACACTCTCCCCACTTGGAGAGTCAGCGCCTTTAACCTCCTGTTTGGCCCAGTTTGCAATTTCTGCAGAAGATGAACAGGAATAGGGAGAACCAATGAGAGACTAGCTGGAGGTGTCTGGACGGGCAAATTTAACTCTCATTTCCCACCAGGAAGAGGAATTAACCAAAGGCTCAGCTGCCGTGCCGGAACCAGATTAGGGCCTGAAGCCATCCTGCGGTGTTGCGGCCAGCTCAAAAGAAAGCGAGTTGAAGAAAGGAGCTCAGGGGCACTGTAATTCACAAACCTGCAGAGTTATAAATGACAGCTATCGTCCAAAAATATACTGAAGTAAGGCTGCCAAGAGGACTTGAAAGCGGGGCAGAATTGCAGGAAACCGATTTCAGGAGGTAGACTGGAATTGCATTGAAAGCATAGGAAAAGAGGCAGAACGTCCACAATGATGCACTTGGCCAAAAAGGGCGTATGCGTTTTTTCCTGAATATATTCAGGAAAAAACGCATACGCCCTTTTTGGCCAACCAAGCAAGCTTGCAAAGGAAATCTGCACTACAATGAAGTGTCACTTCCCCCCGGTAAAAAGGGCCATCTGAAAAAAGTGTAAAATCCAGAAAGGCAGGACAGGCCATGGGGAACTGGGAGCCTTGTTATGCTGATGGGCGGGATGTAAATTGCCAACAGACACTCGGGAGAAGTGTATGGTGTTTCCTGAAACATCTAAAAAACAAAGCAACAGAGCCTAGGGCACTTCCACTTATGGTCCTATAGCTTAGGGAAATTAAAATCAAAAAGACACAGCCACCCCAAAGTTTGGGATTTCTCTGTTTACAAGAACCTCGTTTACAATACAAGTTCAACATCGCAGAAAGTGAAAAATGCATAAAGAAGTTGTGGTATTTACTTACAAAGCAATATCACTCAGCAATGAAATCTATATCATCAGGCCCTTAGCAGCACAATGAGTGGATTCAGGTATGATGATTCTAACTGAAATAAGTCACACAGAAAAAGAAACATCATAAGATATCAGTAATACACGGAATGTAAACTTGGCTACACAGGAACTGAATTACAGAACAGAACAGGGTCTCAAATTTAGAAAACCAACTTATGCTTGCTTAAGGGTAAAGGTTAGTTGGGGTGCTGCATAAAACCAGAGATCGAAATGAGCACAGATAAAGTTCTTAAGCCAAATATGGAATAGACAAGAGCTACTCCTTGCTCAACGAAATGGACTCAACACCGCATATTAAACGCCTAAGAATGTACCTGACTAGTAAGTATCTTAAAACCTATGGATTGCTATGTCTCCGAAAGAGAATCAAGCATGTGTACAGGGGCATAAACGCAGCAGTGATAGGATTGGAGAGGTTCGGTGAGCAAATGAAGACCCTTTGAAGTCATATTGCATGGTACCCATTCCACGGGTTTCAACTACCGAGGTTTAAGGTATTCTTCCTTCAGCTAAAACATGCATGTGGAACCTAGAGTATGATCAACCATGTGATCGGCACACGTGTTCAAATATGTCTCAGTTTTCGTACCCTGGTACTCGGGTGCAACATTCCAGATGCTTTACTAACACTCTCCCCACTTGGAGAGTCAGCGCCTTTAACCTCCTGTTTGGCCCAGTTTGCAATTTCTGCAGAACATGAACAGGAATAGGGAGAACCAATGAGAGACTAGCTGGAGGTGTCTGGACGGGCAAATTTAACTCTCATTTCCCACCAGGAAGAGGAATTAACCAAAGGCTCAGCTGCCATGCCGGAACCAGATTAGGGCCTGAAGCCATCCTGCGGTGTTGCGGCCAGGTCACAAGAAAGCGAGTTGAAGAAAGGAGCTCAGGGGCACTGTAATTCACAAACCTGCAGAGTTATAAATGACAGCTATCGTCCAAAAATATACTGAAGTAAGTCTGCCAAGAGGACTTGAAAGCGGGGCAGAATTGCAGGAAACCGATTTCAGGAGGTAGACTGGAATTGCATTGAAAGCATAGGAAAAGAGGCAGAACGTCCACAATGATGCACTTGGCCAAAAAGGGCGTATGCGTTTTTTCCTGAATATATTCAGGAAAAAACGCATACGCCCTTTTTGGCCAACCAAGCAAGCTTGCAAAGGAAATCTGCACTACAATGAAGTCTCACTTCCCCCTGGTCAAAAGGGCCATCTGAAAAAAGTGTAAAATCCAGAAAGGCAGGACAGGCCATGGAGAACTGGGAGCCTTGTTATGCTGATGGGCGGGATGTAAATTGCCAACAGACACTCGGGAGAAGTGTATGGTGTTTCCTGAAACATCTAAAAAACAAAGCAACAGAGCCTAGGGCACTTCCACTTATGGTCCTATAGCTTAGGGAAATTAAAATCAAAAAGACACAGCCACCCCAAAGTTTGGGACGCCTCTGTTTACAAGAACCTCGTTTACAATACAAGTTCAACATCGCAGAATGTGAAAAATGGATAAAGAAGTTGTGGTATTTACTTACAAAGCAATATCACTCAGCAATGAAATATATATCATCAGGCCCTTAGCAGCACAATGAGTGGATTCAGGTATGATGATTCTAACTGAAATGAGTCACACAGAAAAAGAAACATCATAAGATATCAGTAATACACGGAATGTAAACTTGGCTAAACAGTAACTGAATTCCAAAACAGAACAGGGTCTCAAATTTAGAAAACCAACTTATGCTTGCTTAAGGGGAAAGGTGAGTTGGGGTGCTGCATAAAACCAGAGATTGAAATGAGCACAGATAAAGTTCCTTAAGCCAAATATGGAATAGACAAGAGCTACTCTTGCTCAACGAAATGGACTCAACACCGCATATTAAACGCCTAAGAATGTACCTGACTAGTAAGTATCTTAAAACCTATGGATTGTTATGTCTCCGAAAGAGAATCAAGCATGTGTACATGGGCATAAACGCAGCAGTGATAGGATTGGAGAGGTTCGGTGAGCAAATGAAGACCCTTTGAAGTCATATTGCATGTTACTCATTCCACGGGTTTCAACTACCCAGGTTTAAGGTATTCTTCCTTCAGCTAAAACATGCATGTGGAACCTAGAGTATGGTCAACCATGTGATCGGGAGACGTGTTCAAATATGTCTCAGTTTTCGTACCCTGGTACTCGGGTGCAACATTCCAGATGCTTTACTAACACTCTCCCGACTTGGAGAGTCAGTCCCTTTAACCTCCTGTTTGGCCCAGTTTGCAATTTCTGCGGAAGATGAACAGGAATAGCGAGAACCAATGAGAGACTAGCTGGAGGTGTCTGGACGGGCAAATTTAACTCTCATTTCCCACCAGGAAGAGAAATTAACCAAAGGCTCAGTGTGCCGTGCCGGAACCAGATTAGGGCCTGAAGCCATCCTGCGGTGTTGCGGCCAGCTGAAAAGAAAGCGAGTTGAAGAAAGGAGCTCAGGGGCACTGTAATTCACAAACCTGCAGAGTTATAAATGACAGCTATTCTCCAAAAATATACTGAAGTAAGGCTGCCAAGAGGACTTGAAAGCGGGGCAGAATTGCAGGAAACCGATTTCAGGAGGTAGACTGGAATTGCATTGAAAGCATAGGAAAAGAGGCAGAACGTCCACAATGATGCACTTGGCCAAAAAGGGCGTATGCGTTTTTTCCTGAATATATTCAGGAAAAAACGCATACGCCCTTTTTGGCCAACCAAGCAAGCTTGCAAAGGAAATCTGCACTACAATGAAGTCTCACTTCCCCACGGTCAAAAGGGCCATCTGAAAAAAATGTAAAATCCAGAAAGGCAGGACAGGCCATGGAGAACTGGGAGCCTTGTTATGCTGATGGGCGGGATGTAAATTGCCAACAGACACTCGGGAGAAGTGTATGGTGTTTCCTGAAACATCTAAAAAACAAAGCAAGAGAGCCTAGGGCACTTCCACTTATGGTCCTATAGCTTAGGGAAATTAAAATCAAAAAGACACAGCCACCCCAATGTTTGGGACGCCTCTGTTTCCAAGAACCTCGTTTACAGTACAAGTTCAACATCGCAGAAAGTGAAAAATGGATAAAGAACTTGTGGTACTTACGTACAATGCAGTATCACACAGCAATGAAATCTGTGTCATCAGGCCCGTAGCAGCATAATCAGTGGATTCAGGTAGGATGATTCTAACTAAAATAAGACACACAGAAAAAGAAACATCATAAGATATCACTAATACACGGAATGTAAACTTGGCTACACAGGAACTGAATTCCAAAACAGAACAGGGTCTCAAATTTAGAAAACCAACTTATGCTTGCTTAAGGGGAAAGGAGAGTTGGGGTACTGCATAAAACCAGAAATTGAAATGAGCACAGATAAAGTTCCTTAAGCCAAATATGGAATAGACAAGAGCTACTCCTTGCTCAACGAAATGGACTCAACTCCCCATATTAAACGCCTAAGAATGTACTTGACTAGTAAGTATCTTAAAACCTATGGATTGCTATGTCTGCAAAAGAGAATCAAGCGTGTGTACAGGGGCATAAACGCAGGAATGATAGGATTGGAGAGGTTCGGTGAGCAAATGAAGACCCTTTGAAGTCATATTGCATGGTACCCATTCCACGGGTCTCAACTCTCCAGGTTTAAGGTATTCTTCCTTCAGCTAAAACATGCATGTGGAACCCAGAGCATGATCAACCGTGTGAACGGGAGACGTGTTCAAATATGTTTCAGTTTTCCTCCCCTGGTACTCGGGTGCAACATTCCAGACGCTTTACTAACACTCTCCCGACTTGGAGAGTCAGCGCCTTTAACCTCCTGTTTGGCCCAGTTTGCAATTTCTGCGGAAGATGAACAGGAATAGCGAGAACCAATGAGAGACTAGCTGGAGGTGTCTGGACGGGCAAATTGAACTCTCATTTCCCACCAGGAAGAGGAATTAACCACAGGCTCAGCGTGCCGTGCCGGAACCAGATTAGGGCCTGAAGCCATCCTGCGGTGTTGCGGCCAGGTCACAAGAAAGCGAGTTGAAGAAAGGAGCTCAGGGACACTGTAATTCACAAACCTGCAGAGTTATAAATGACAGCTATCGCCCAAAAATATATTGAAGTAAGGCTGCCAAGAGGACTTGAAAGCGGGGCAGAATTGCAGGAAACCGATTTCAGGAGGTAGACTGGAATTACATTGAAAGCATAGGAAAAGAGGCAGAACGTCCACAATGATGCACTTGGCCAAAAAGGACGTATGCGTTTTTTCCTGAATATATTCAGGAAAAAACGCATACGCCCTTTTTGGCCAACCAAGCAAGCTTGCAAAGGAAATCTGCACTACAATGAAGTCTCACTTCCCCCCGGTCAAAAGGGCCATCTGAAAAAAGTGTAAAATCCAGAAAGGCAGGACAGGCCATGGAGAACTGGGAGCCTTGTTATGCTGATGGGCGGGATGTAAATTGCCAACAGCCACTCCTGAGAAGTGTATGGTGTTTCCTGAAACATCTAAAAAACAAAGCAAGAGAGCCTATGGCACTTCCACTTATGGTCCTATAGCTTAGGGAAATTAAAATCAAAAAGACACAGCCACCCCAAAGTTTGGGACGCCTCTGTTTACAAGAACCTTGTTTACAGTACAAGTTCAACATCGCAGAAAGTATAAAATGGATAAAGAACTTGTGGTACTTACGTACAATGCAGTA
Organism: Grampus griseus; assembly: GCF_964374135.1. Classification (NCBI taxonomy): domain Eukaryota; kingdom Metazoa; phylum Chordata; class Mammalia; order Artiodactyla; family Delphinidae; genus Grampus; species Grampus griseus. The sequence continues at coordinate 174,594 of NW_028133394.1, read as the reverse complement.
TCACACAGCAATGATATCTGTGTCATCAGGCCCGTAGCAGCATAATCAGTGGATTCAGGTACGATGATTCTAACTAAAATAAGTCACACAGAAAAAGAAACATCATAAGATATCAGTAATACACGGAATGTAAACTTGGCTACAAAGGAACTGAATTACAGAACAGAACAGGGTCTCAAATTTAGAAAACCAACTTATGCTTGCTTAAGGGGAAAGGTGAGCTGGGGTGCTGCATAAAACCAGAGATCGAAATGAGCACAGATAAAGTTTCTTAAGCCAAATATGGAATAGAGAAGAGCTACTCCTTGCTCAACGAAATGGACTCAACACCGCATATTAAACGCCTAAGAATGTACCTGACTAGTAAGTATCTTAAAACCTATGGATTGCTATGTCTCCGAAAGAGAATCAAGCATGTGTACAGGGGCATAAACGCAGCAGTGATAGGATTGGAGAGGTTCGGTGAGCAAATGAAGACCCTTTGAAGTCATATTGCATGGTACCCATTCCACGGGTCTCAACTCTCCAGGTTTAAGGTATTCTTCCTTCAGCTAAAACATGCATGTGGAACCCAGAGTATGATCAACCATGTGAACGGGAGACGTGTTCAAATATGTCTCAGTTTTCCTCCCCTGGTACTCGGGTGCAACATTCCAGACGCTTTACTAACACTCTCCCCACTTGGAGAGTCAGCGCCTTTAACCTCCTGTTTGGCCCAGTTTGCAATTTCTGCGGAAGATGAACAGGAATAGGGAGAACCAATGAGAGACTAGCTGGAGGTGTCTGGACGGGCAAATTTAACTCTCATTTCCCACCAGGAAGAGGAAATAAACAAAGGCTCAGCTGCCGTGCCAGAACCAGATTAGGGCCTGAAGCCATCCTGCGGTGTTGCGGCCAGCTCAAAAGAAAGCGAGTTGAAGAAAGGAGCTCAGGGGCACTGTAATTCACAAACCTGCAGAGTTATAAATGACAGCTATCGTCCAAAAATATACTGAAGTAAGGCTGCCAAGAGGACTTGAAAGCGGGGCAGAATTGCAGGAAACCGATTTCAGGAGGTAGACTGGAATTGCATTGAAAGCATAGGAAAAGAGGCAGAACGTCCACAATGATGCACTTGGCCAAAAAGGGCGTATGCGTCTTTTCCTGAATATATTCAGGAAAAAACGCATACGCCCTTTTTGGCCAACCAAGCAAGCTTGCAAAGGAAATCTGCACTACAATGAAGTCTCACTTCCCCCCGGTCAAAAGGGCCATCTGAAAAAAGTGTAAAATCCAGAAAGGCAGGACAGGCCATGGGGAACTGGGAGCCTTGTTATGCTGATGGGCGGGATGGAAATTGCTAAGAGACACTCGGGAGAAGTGTATGGTGTTTCCTGAAACATCTAAAAAACAAAGCAACAGAGCCTAGGGCACTTCCACTTATGGTCCTATAGCTTAGGGAAATTAAAATCAAAAAGACACAGCCACCCCAAAGTTTGGGACGCCTCTGTTTACAAGAACCTCGTTTACAATACAAGTTCAATATCACAGAAAGTGAAAAATGGATAAAGAACTTGTGGTACTTACGTACAATGCAGTATCACTCAGCAATGAAATCTATGTCATCAGGCCCGTAGCAGCATAATGAGTGGATTCAGGTACGATGATTTTAACTGAAATAAGTCACACAGCAAAAGAAACATCATAAGATATCAGTAATACACGGAATGTAAACTTGGCTACACAGGAACTGAATTCCAAAACAGAACAGGGTCTCAAATTTAGAAAACCAACTTATGCTTGCTTAAGGGGAACGGTGAGTTGGGGTGCTGCATAAAACCAGAGATTGAAATGAGCACAGATAAAGTTCCTTAAGCCAAATATGGAATAGACAAGAGCTACTCCTTGCTCAACGAAATGGACTCAACACCCCATATTAAACGCCTAAGAATGTACCTGACTAGTAAGTATCTTAAAACCTATGGATTGCTATGTCTCCAAAAGAGAATCAAGCGTGTGTACAGGGGCATAAACGCAGCAGTGATAGGATTGGAGAGGTTCGGTGAGCAAATGAAGACCCTTTGAAGTCATATTGCATGGTACCCATTACACGGGTCTCAACTCTCCAGGTTTAAGGTATTCTTCCTTCAGCTAAAACATGCATGTGGAACCCAGAGTATGATGAACCGTGTGAACGGGAGAAGTGTTCAAATATGTCTCAGTTTTTGTCCCCTGGTACTTGGGTGCCACATTCCAGACGCTTTACTAACACTCTCCCCACTTGGAGAGTCAGCGCCTTTAACCTCCTGTTTGGCCCAGTTTGCAATTTCTGCGGAAGATGAACAGGAATAGCGAGAACCAATGAGAGACTAGCTGGAGGTGTCTGGACGGGCAAATTTAACTCTCATTTCCCACCAGGAAGAGGAATTAACCAAAGACTCAGCGTGCCGTGCGGGAACAAGATTAGGGCCTGAAGCCATCCTGCGGTGTTGCGGCCAGGTCACAAGAAAGCGAGTTGAGGAAAGGAGCTCAGGGGCACTGTAATTCACAAACCTGCAGAGTTATAAATGACAGCTATCGTCCAAAAATAGACTGAAGTAAGGCTGTCAAGAGGACTTGAAAGCGGGGCAGAATTGCAGGAAACCGATTTCAGGAGGTAGACTGGAATTGCATTGAAAGCATAGGAAAAGAGGCAGAACGTCCACAATGATGCACTTGGCCAAATGCGCGTATGCGTTTTTTCCTGAATATATTCAGGAAAAAACGAATACACGCTTTTTGGCCAACCAAGCAAACTTGCAAAGGAAATCTGCACTACAATGAAGTCTCACTTCCCCCCGGTCAAAAGGGCCATCTGAAAAAAGTGTAAAATCCAGAAAGGCAGGACAGGCCATGGAGAACTGGGAGCCTTGTTATGCTGATGGGCGGGATGTAAATTGCCAACAGACACTCGGGAGAAGTGTATGGTGTTTCCTGAAACATCTAAAAAACAAAGCAACAGAGCCTAGGGCACTTCCACTTATGGTCCTATAGCTTAGGGAAATTAAAATCAAAAAGACACAGCCACCCCAAAGTTTGGGAGGCCTCTGTTTACAAGAACCTCATTTACCGTACAAGTTCAATATCACAGAAAGTGAAAAATGGATAAAGAACTTGTGGTACTTACGTACAATGCAGTATCACTCAGCAATAAAATCTATGTCATCAGGCCGTAGCAGCATAATGAGTGGATTTAGGTACGATGATTCTAACTGAAATAATTCACACAGAAAAAGAAACATCATAAGATATCACTAATACACGGAATGTAAACTTGGCTTCACAGGAACTGAATTCCAAAACAGAACAGGGTCTCAAATTTAGAAAACCAAATTATGCTTGCTTAAGGGGAAAGGTGAGTTGGGGTGCTGCATAAAACCAGAGATTGAAATGACCACAGATAAAGTCCCTTAAGCCAAATATGGAATAGACAAGAGCTACTCCTTGCTCAACGAAATGGACTCAACACCGCATATTAAACGCCTAAGAATGTACCTGACTAGTAAGTATCTTAAAACCTATGGATTGCTATGTCTCCGAAAGAGAATCAAGCATGTGTACAGGGGCATAAACGCAGCAGTGATAGGATTGGAGAGGTTCGGTGAGCAAATGAAGACCCTTTGAAGTCATATTGCATGGTACCCATTCCACGGGTCTCAACTCTCCAGGTTTAAGGTATTCTTCCTTCAGCTAAAACATGCATGTGGAACCCAGAGTATGATCAACCGTGTGAACGGGAGACGTGTTCAAATATGTCTCAGTTTTCCTCCCCTGGTACTCGGGTGCAACATTCCAGACGCTTTACTAACACTCTCCCCACTTGGAGAGTCAGCGCCTTCAACCTCCTGTTTGGCCCAGTTTGCAATTACTGCGGAAGATGAACAGGAATAGGGAGAACCAATGAGAAACTAGCTGGAGGTGTCTGGACGGGCAAATTTAACTCTCATTTCCCACCAGGAAGAGGAAATAACCAAAGGCTCAGCGTGCCGTGCCGGAACCAGATTAGGGCCTGAAGCCATCCTGCGGTGTTGCGGCCAGGTCACAAGAAAGCGAGTTGAAGAAAGGAGCTCAGGGGCACTGTAATTCACAAACCTGCAGAGTTATAAATGACAGCTATCGTCCAAAAATAGACTGAAGTAAGGCTGCCAAGAGGACTTGAAAGCGGGGCAGAATTGCAGGAAACCGATTTCAGGAGGTAGACTGGAATTGCATTGAAAGCATAGGAAAAGAGGCAGAACGTCCACAATGATGCACTTGGCCAAAAAGGGCGTATGCGTTTTTTCCTGAATATATTCAGGAAAAAACGCATACGCACTTTTTGGCCAACCAAGCAAGCTTGCAAAGGAAATCTGCACTACAATGAAGTCTCACTTCCCCCCGGTCAAAAGGGCCATCTGAAAAAAGTGTAAAATCCAGAAAGGCAGGACAGGCCATGGAGAACTGGGAGCCTTGTTATGCTGATGGGCGGGATGTAAATTGCCAACAGACACTCGGGAGAAGTGTATGGTGTTTCCTGAAACATCTAAGAAACAAAGCAACAGAGCCTAGGGCACTTCCACTTATGGTCCTATAGCTTAGGGAAATTAAAATCAAAAAGACACAGCCACCCCAAAGTATGGGACGCCTCTGTTTACAAGAACCTCGTTTACCGTACAAGTTCAATATCACAGAAAGTGAAAAATGGATAAAGAATTTGTGGTACTTACGTACAATTCAGTATCACGCAGCAATGAAATCTATGTCATCAGGCCCGTAGCAGCATAATGAGTGGATTAAGGTACGATGATTCTGACTGAAATAAGTCACACAGAAAATGAAACATCATAAGATATCACTAATACACGGAATGTAAACTTGGCTACACAGGAACTGAATTACAGAACAGAACAGGGTCTCAAATTTAGAAAACCAACTTATGCTTGCTTAAGCGGAAAGGTGAGTTGGGGTGCTGCATAAAACCAGAGATTGAAATGAGCACAGATAAAGTTCCTTAAGCCAAATATGGAATAGACAAGAGCTACTCCTTGCTCAACGAAATGGACTCAACACCGCATATTAAACGCCTAAGAATGTACCTGACTAGTAAGTATCTTAAAACCTATGGATTGCTATGTCTCCGAAAGAGAATCAAGCATGTGTACAGGGGCATAAACGCAGCAGTGATAGGATTGGAGTGGTTCGGTGAGCAAATGAAGACCCTTTGAAGTCATATTGCATGGTACCCATTCCACGGGTCTCAACTCTCCAGTTTTAAGGTATTCTTCCTTCAGCTAAAACATGCATGTGGAACCTAGAGTATGATCAACCATGTGATCGGGAGACGTGTTCAAATATGTCTCAATTTTCGTACCCTGGTACTCGGGTGCAACATTCCAGACGCTTTACTAACACTCTCCCGACTTGGAGAGTCAGTCCCTTTAACCTCCTCTTTGGCCCAGTTTGCAATTTCTGCGGAAGATGAACAGGAATAGCGAGAACCAATGAGAGACTAGCTGGAGGTGTCTGGATGGGCAAATTTAACTCTCATTTCCCACCAGGAAGAGGAATTAACCAAAGGCTCAGCGTGCTGTGCCGGAACCAGATTAGGGCCTGAAGCCATCTTGCGGTGTTGCGGCCAGCTCACAAGAAAGCGAGTTGAAGAATGGAGCTCAGGGGCACTGTAATTCACAAACCTGCAGAGTTATAAATGATAGCTATCGTCCAAAAATATACTGAAGTAAGGCTGCCAAGAGGACTTGAAAGCGGGGCAGAATTGCAGGAAACCGATTTCAGGAGGTAGACTGGAATTGCATTGAAAGCATAGGAAAAGAGGCAGAACGTCCACAATGATGCACTTGGCCAAAAGGGGCGTATGCGTTTTTTCCTGAATATATTCAGGAAAAAACGCATACGCCCTTTTTGGCCAACCAAGCAAGCTTGCAAAGGAAATCTGCACTACAATGAAGTCTCACTTCCCCCCGGTCAAAAGGGCCATCTGAAAAAAGTGTAAAATCCAGAAAGGAAGGACAGGCCATGGAGAACTGGGAGCCTTGTTATGCTGATGGGCGGGATGTAAATTGCCAACAGACACTGGGGAGAAGTGTATGGTGTTTCCTGAAACATCTAAAAAACAAAGCAACAGAGCCTAGGGCACTTCCACTTATGGTCCTATAGCTTAGGGAAATTAAAATCAAAAAGACACAGCCACCCCAAAGTTTGGGACGCCTCTGTTTACAAGAACCTCTTTTACCGTACAAGTTCAATATCACAGAAAGTGAAAAATGGATAAAGAACTTGTGGTACTTACGTACAATGCAGTATCACTCAGCAATGAAATCTATGTCATCAGGCCCGTAGCAGCATAATGAGTGGATTCAGGTACGATGATTCTAACTGAAATAAGTCACACAGAAAAAGAAACATCATAAGATATCACTAATACACGGAATGTAAACTTGGCTACACAGGAACTGAATTCCAAAACAGAAGAGGGTCTCAAATTTAGAAAACCAACTTATGCTTGCTTAAGGGGAAAGGTGAGTTGGGGTGCTGCATAAAACCAGAGATTGAAATGAGCACAGATAAAGTTCCTTAAGCCAAATATGGAATAGACAAGAGCTACTCCTTGCTCAATGAAATGGACTCAACACCCCATATTAAACGCCTAAGAATGTACCTGACTAGTAATTATCTTAAAACCTATGGATTGCTATGTCTCCAAAAGAGAATCAAGCGTGTGTACAGGGGCATAAACGCAGCAGTGATAGGATTGGAGAGGTTCGGTGAGCAAATGAAGACCCTTTGAAGTCATATTGCATGGTACCCATTCCACGGGTCTCAACTCTCCAGGTTTAAGGTATTCTTCCTTCAGATAAAACATGCATGTGGAACCTAGAGTATGATCAACCGTGTGAACGGGAGACGTGTTCAAATATGTCTCAGTTTTCCTCCCCTGGTACTCGGGTGCAACATTCCAGACGCTTTACTAACACTCTCCCGACTTGGAGGGTCAGCGCCTTTAACCTCCTGTTTGGCCCAGTTTGCAATTTCTGCGGAAGATGAACAGGAATAGGGAGAACCAATGAGAGGCTAGCTGGAGGTGTCTGGATGGGCAAATTTAAATCTCATTTCCCACCAGGAAGAGGAAATAACCAAAGGCTCAGCGTGCCGTGCCAGAACCAGATTAGTGCCTGAAGCCATCCTGCGGTGTTGCGGCCAGCTCAAAAGAAAGCGAGTTGAAGAAAGGAGCTCAGGGGCACTGTAATTCACAAACCTGCAGAGTTATAAATGACAGCTATCGTCCAAAAATATACTGAAGTAAGGCTGCCAAGAGGACTTGAAAGCGGGGCAGAATTGCAGGAAACCGATTTCAGGAGGTAGACTGGAATTGCATTGAAAGCATAGGAAAAGAGGCAGAACGTCCACAATGATGCACTTGGCCAAAAAGGGCGTATGCGTTTTTTCCTGAATATATTCAGGAAAAAACGCATACGCCCTTTTTGGCCAACCAAGCAAGCTTGCAAAGGAAATCTGCACTACAATGAAGTCTCACTTCCCCCCGGTCAAAAGGGACATCTGAAAAAAGTGTAAAATCCAGAAAGGCAGGACAGGCCATGGAGAACTGGGAGCCTTGTTATGCTGATGGGCAGGATGTAAATTGCCAACAGACACTCGGGAGAAGTTTATGGTGTTTCCTGAAACATCTAAAAAACAAAGCAACAGAGCCTAGGGCACTTCCACTTATGGTCCTATAGCTTAGGGAAATTAAAATCAAAAAGACACAGCCACCCCAAAGTTTGGGACGCCTCTGTTTACAAGAACCTCGTTTACAGTACAAGTTCAACATCGCAGAAAGTGAAAAATGGATAAAGAAGTTGTGGTATTTACTTACAAAGCAATATCACTGAGCAATGAAATCTATGTCATCAGGCCCTTAGCAGCACAATGAGTGGATTCAGGTATGATGATTCTAACTGAAATAAGTCACACAGAAAAAGAAACATCATAAGATATCACTAATACACGGAATGTAAACTTGGCTACACAGGAACTGAATTCCAAAACAGAACAGGGTCTCAAATTTAGAAAACCAACTTATGCTTGCTTAAGGGGAAAGGTGAGTTGGGGGGCTGCATAAAACCAGAGATTGAAATGAGCAGAGATAAAGTTCCTTAAGCCAAATATGGAATAGACAAGAGCTACTCCTTGCTCAACGAAATGGACTCAACACCGCATATTAAACGCCTAAGAATGTACCTGACTAGTAAGTATCTTAAAACCTATGGATTGCTATGTCTCCGAAAGAGAATCAAGCATGTGTACAGGGGCATAAACGCAGCAGTGATAGGACTGGAGAGGTTCGTTGAGCAAATGAAGACCCTTTGAAGTCATATTGCATGGTACCCATTCCACGGGTTTCAACTACCCAGGTTTAAGGTATTCTTCCTTCAGCTAAAACATGCATGTGGAACCTAGAGTATGATCAACCATGTGATCGGGAGATGTGTTCAAATATGTCTCAGTTTTCGTACCCTGGTACTCGGGTGCAACATTCCAGACGCTTTACTAACACTCTCCCCACTTGGAGAGTCAGCGCCTTTAACCTCCTGTTTGGCCCAGTTTGCAATTTCTGCGGAAGATGAACAGGAATAGGGAGAACCAATGAGAGACTAGCTGGAGGTGTCTGGACGGGCAAATTTAACTCTCATTTCCCACCAGGAAGAGGAAATAACCAAAGGCTCAGCGTGCCGTGCCGGAACCAGATTAGGGCCTGAAGCCATCCTGCAGTGTTGCGGCCAGCTCAAAAGAAAGCGAGTTGAAGAAAGGAGCTCAGGGGCACTGTAATTCACAAACCTGCAGAGTTATAAATGACAGCTATCGTCCAAAAATACACTGAAGTAAGGCTGCCAAGAGGACTTGAAAGCGGGGCAGAATTGCAGGAAACCGATTTCAGGAGGTAGACTGGAATTGCATTGAAAGCATAGGAAAAGAGGCAGAACGTCCACAATGATGCACTTGGCCGAAAAGGGCGTATGCGTTTTTTCCTGAATATATTCAGGAAAAAACGCATATGCCCTTTTTGGCCAACCAAGAAAACTTGCAAAGGAAATCTGCACTACAATGAAGTCTCACTTCCCCCCGGTCAAAAGGGCCATCTGAAAAAAGTGTAAAATCCAGAAAGGCAGGACAGGCCATGGAGAACTGGGAGCCTTGTTATGCTGATGGGCGGGATGTAAATTGCCAACAGACACTCGGGAGAAGTGTATGGTGTTTCCTGAAACATCTAAAAAACAAAGCAACAGAGGCTAGGGCACTTCCACTTATGGTCCTATAGCTTAGGGAAATTAAAATCAAAAAGAGACAGAAACCCCAAAGTTTGGTACGCCTCTGTTTACAAGAACCTCGTTTACCGTACAAGTTCAATATCACAGAAAGTGAAAAATGGATAAAGAACTTGTGGTACTTACGTACAATGCAGTATCACTCAGCAATGAAATCTATGTCATCAGGCCCGTAGCAGCATAATGAGTGGATTCAGGTACGATGATTCTAACTGAAATAAGTCACACAGAAAAAGAAACATCATAAGATATCACTAATACACGGAATGTAAACTTGGCTACACAGGAACGGAATTACAGAACAGGACAGGGTCTCAAATTTAGAAAACCAACTTATGCTTGCTTAAGGGGAAAGGTGAGTTGGGGTGCTGCATAAAACCAGAGATTGAAATGAGCACAGATAAAGTTCCTTAAGCCAAATATGGAATAGACAAGAGCTACTCCTTGCTCAACGAAATGGACTCAACACCCCACATTAAATGCGTAAGAATGTACCTGACTAGTAAGTATCTTAAAACCTATGGATTGCTATGTCTCCAAAAGAGAATCAAGCATGTGTACAGGGGCATAAACGCAGCAGTGATAGGATTGGAGAGGTTCGGTGAGCAAATGAAGACCGTTTGAAGTCATATTGCATGGTACCCATTCCACGGGTCTCAACTCTCCAGGTTTAAGGTATTCTTCCTTCAGCTAAAACATGCATGTGGAACCCAGAGTATGATCAACCGTGTGAACGCGAGACGTGTTCAAATATGTCTCAGTTTTCATACCCTGGTACTCAGGTGCAACATTCCAGACGCTTTACTAACACTCTCCCCACTTGGGGGGTCAGCGCCTTTAACATCCTGTTTGGCCAAGTTTGCAATTTCTGCGGAAGATGAACAGGAATAGCGAGAACCAATGAGAGACTAGCTGGAGATGTCTGGACGGGCAAATTTAACTCTCATTTCCCACCAGGAAGAGGAAATAACGAAAGGCTCAGCGTGCCATTCCGGAACCAGATTAGGGCCTGAAGCCATCCTGCGGTGTTGCGGCCAGGTCACAAGAAAGCGAGTTGAAGAAAGGAGCTCAGGGACACTGTAATTCACAAACCTGCAGAGTTATAAATGACAGCTATCGTCCGAAAATATACTGAAGTAAGGCTGCCAAGAGGACTTGAAAGCGGGGCAGAATTGCAGGAAACCGATTTCAGGAGGTAGACTGGAATTGCATTGAAAGCATAGGAAAAGAGGCAGAACGTCCACAATGATGCACTTGGCCAAAAAGGGCGTATGCGTTTTTTTCCTGAATATATTCAGGAAAAAACGCATACGCCCTTTTTGGCCAACCAAGCAAGCTTGCAAAGGAAATCTGCACTACAATGAAGTCTCACTTCCCCCCGGTCAAAAGGGCCATCTGAAAAAAGTGTAAAATCCAGAAAGGCAGGACAGGCCATGGAGAACTGGGAGACTTGTTATGCTGATGGGTGGGATGTAAATTGCCAACAGACACTCGGGAGAAGTGTATGGTGTTTCCTGAAACATCTAAAAAACAAAGCAACAGAGCCTAGGGCACTTCCACTTATGGTCCTATAGCTTAGGGAAATTAAAATCAAAAAGACACAGCCACCCCAAAGTTTGGGACGCCTCTGTTTACAAGAACCTTGTTTACAGTACAAGTTCAACATCGCAGAAAGTGAAAAATGGATAAAGAAGATGTGGTATTTACTTACAAAGCAATATCACTGAGCAATGAAATCTATGTCATCAGGCCCTTAGCCTCACAATGAGTGGATTCAGGTACGATGATTCTAACTGAAATAAGTCACACAGAAAAAGAAACATCATGAGATAGCACTAATACACGGAATGTAAACTTGGCTACACAGGAACTGAATTCCAAAACAGAACAGGGTCTCAAATTTAGAAAACCAACATATGCTTGCTTAAAGGGAAAGGGGAGTTGGGGTGCTGCATAAAACCAGAGATTGAAATGAGCACAGATAAAGTTCCTTAAGCCAAATATGGTATAGACAAGAGCTACTCCTTGCTCAACGAAATGGACTCAACACCGCATATTAATCGCCTAAGAATGTACCTGACTAGTAAGTATCTTAAAACCTATGGATTGCTATGTCTCCGAAAGAGAATCAAGCATGTGTACAGGGGCATAAACGCAGCAGTGATAGGATTGGAGAGGTTCGGTGAGCAAATGAAGACCCTTTGAAGTCATATTGCATGGTACCCATTCCACGGGTCTCAACTCTCCAGGTTTAAGGTATTCTTCCTTCAGCTAAAACATGCATGTGGAACCCAGAGTATGATCAACCATGTGAACGGGAGACGTGTTCAAATATGTCTCAGTTTTCCTCCCCTGGTACTCGGGTGGAACATTCCAGACGCTTTACTAACACTCTCCCGACTTGGAGAGTCAGTCCCTTTAACCTCCTGTTTGGCCCAGTTTGCAATTTCTGCGGAAGATGAACAGGAATAGGGAGAACCAATGAGAGACTAGCTGGAGGTGTCTGGACGGGCAAATTTAACTCTCATTTCCCACCAGGAAGAGGAAATAACCAAAGGCTCAGCGTGCCGTGCCGGAACCAGATTAGGGCCTGAAGCCATCCCGCAGTGTTGCGGCCAGCTCAAAAGAAAGCGAGTTGAAGAAAGGAGCTCAGGGGCACTGTAATTCACAAACCTGCAGAGTTATAAATGACAGCTATCGTCCAAAAATATACTGAAGTAAGGCTGCCAAGAGGACTTAAAAGCGGGGCAGAATTGCAGGAAACCGATTGCAGGAGGTAGACTGGAATTGCATTGAAAGCATAGGAAAAGAGGCAGAACGTCCACAATGATGCACTTGGCCGAAAAGGGCGTATGCGTTTTTTCCTGAATATATTCAGGAAAAAACGCATATGCCCTTTTTGGCCAACCAAGAAAACTTGCAAAGGAAATCTGCACTACAATGAAGTCTCACTTCCCCCCGGTCAAAAGGGCCATCTGAAAAAAGTGTAAAATCCAGGAAGGCAGGACAGGCCATGGAGAACTGGGAGCCTTGTTATGCTGATGGGCGGGATGTAAATTGCCAACAGACACTCGGGAGAAGTGTATGGTGTTTCCTCAAACATCTAAAAAACAAAGCAACAGAGCCTAGGGCACTTCCACTTATGGTCCTATAGCTTAGGGAAATTAAAATCAAAAAGACACAGAAACCCCAAAGTTTGGTACACCTCTGTTTACAAGAACCTCGTTTACCGTACAAGTTCAATATCACAGAAAGTGAAAAATGGATAAAGAACTTGTGGTACTTACGTACAATGCAGTATCACTCAGCAATGAAATCTATGTCATCAGGCCCGTAGCAGCATAATGAGTGGATTCAGGTACGATGATTCTAACTGAAATAAGTCACACAGAAAAAGAAACATCATAAGATATCACTAATACACGGAATGTAAACTTGGCTACACAGGAACGGAATTACAGAACAGGACAGGGTCTCAAATTTAGAAAACCAACTTATGCTTGCTTAAGGGGAAAGGTGAGTTGGGGTGCTGCATAAAACCAGAGATTGAAATGAGCACAGATAAAGTTCCTTAAGCCAAATATGGAATAGACAAGAGCTACTCCTTGCTCAACGAAATGGACTCAACACCCCACATTAAATGCGTAAGAATGTACCTGACTAGTAAGTATCTTAAAACCTATGGATTGCTATGTCTCCAAAAGAGAATCAAGCGTGTGTACAGGGGCATAAACGCAGCAGTGATAGGATTGGAGAGGTTCGGTGAGCAAATGAAGACCGTTTGAAGTCATATTGCATGGTACCCATTCCACGGGTCTCAACTCTCCAGGTTTAAGGTATTCTTCCTTCAGCTAAAACATGCATGTGGAACCCAGAGTATGATCAACCGTGTGAACGCGAGACGTGTTCAAATATGTCTCAGTTTTCATACCCTGGTACTCAGGTGCAACATTCCAGACGCTTTACTAACACTCTCCCCACTTGGGGGGTCAGCGCCTTTAACATCCTGTTTGGCCAAGTTTGCAATTTCTGCGGAAGATGAACAGGAATAGCGAGAACCAATGAGAGACTAGCTGGAGATGTCTGGACGGGCAAATTTAACTCTCATTTCCCACCAGGAAGAGGAAATAACGAAAGGCTCAGCGTGCCATTCCGGAACCAGATTAGGGCCTGAAGCCATCCTGCGGTGTTGCGGCCAGGTCACAAGAAAGCGAGTTGAAGAAAGGAGCTCAGGGACACTGTAATTCACAAACCTGCAGAGTTATAAATGACAGCTATCGTCCGAAAATATACTGAAGTAAGGCTGCCAAGAGGACTTGAAAGCGGGGCAGAATTGCAGGAAACCGATTTCAGGAGGTAGACTGGAATTGCATTGAAAGCATAGGAAAAGAGGCAGAACGTCCACAATGATGCACTTGGCCAAAAAGGGCGTATGCGTTTTTTTCCTGAATATATTCAGGAAAAAACGCATACGCCCTTTTTGGCCAACCAAGCAAGCTTGCAAAGGAAATCTGCACTACAATGAAGTCTCACTTCCCCCCGGTCAAAAGGGCCATCTGAAAAAAGTGTAAAATCCAGAAAGGCAGGACAGGCCATGGAGAACTGGGAGACTTGTTATGCTGATGGGTGGGATGTAAATTGCCAACAGACACTCGGGAGAAGTGTATGGTGTTTCCTGAAACATCTAAAAAACAAAGCAACAGAGCCTAGGGCACTTCCACTTATGGTCCTATAGCTTAGGGAAATTAAAATCAAAAAGACACAGCCACCCCAAAGTTTGGGACGCCTCTGTTTACAAGAACCTTGTTTACAGTACAAGTTCAACATCGCAGAAAGTGAAAAATGGATAAAGAAGATGTGGTATTTACTTACAAAGCAATATCACTGAGCAATGAAATCTATGTCATCAGGCCCTTAGCCTCACAATGAGTGGATTCAGGTACGATGATTCTAACTGAAATAAGTCACACAGAAAAAGAAACATCATGAGATAGCACTAATACACGGAATGTAAACTTGGCTACACAGGAACTGAATTCCAAAACAGAACAGGGTCTCAAATTTAGAAAACCAACATATGCTTGCTTAAGGGGAAAGGGGAGTTGGGGTGCTGCATAAAACCAGAGATTGAAATGAGCACAGATAAAGTTCCTTAAGCCAAATATGGAATAGACAAGAGCTACTCCTTGCTCAACGAAATGGACTCAACACCGCATATTAATCGCCTAAGAATGTACCTGACTAGTAAGTATCTTAAAACCTATGGATTGCTATGTCTCTGAAAGAGAATCAAGCATGTGTACAGGGGCATAAACGCAGCAGTGATAGGATTGGAGAGGTTCGGTGAGCAAATGAAGACCCTTTGAAGTCATATTGCATGGTACCCATTCCACGGGTCTCAACTCTCCAGGTTTAAGGTATTCTTCCTTCAGCTAAAACATGCATGTGGAACCCAGAGTATGATCAACCATGTGAATGGGAGACGTGTTCAAATATGTCTCAGTTTTCCTCCCCTGGTACTCGGGTGGAACATTCCAGACGCTTTACTAACACTCTCCCGACTTGGAGAGTCAGTCCCTTTAACCTCCTGTTTGGCCCAGTTTGCAATTTCTGCGGAAGATGAACAGGAATAGGGAGAACCAATGAGAGACTAGCTGGAGGTGTCTGGACGGGCAAATTTAACTCTCATTTCCCACCAGGAAGAGGAAATAACCAAAGGCTCAGCGTGCCGTTCCAGAACCAGATTAGGGCCTGAAGCCATCCTGTGGTGTTGCGGCCAGCTCAAAAGAAAGCGAGTTGAAGAAAGGAGCTCAGGGGCACTGTAATTCACAAACCTGCAGAGTTATAAATGACAGCTATCGTCCAAAAATATACTGAAGTAAGGCTGCCAAGAGGACTTGAAAGCGGGGCAGAATTGCAGGAAACCGATTGCAGGAGGTAGACTGGAATTGCATTGAAAGCATAGGAAAAGAGGCAGAACGTCCACAATGATGCACTTGGCCGAAAAGGGCGTATGCGTTTTTTCCTGAATATATTCAGGAAAAAACGCATATGCCCTTTTTGGCCAACCAAGAAAACTTGCAAAGGAAATCTGCACTACAATGAAGTCTCACTTCCCCCCGGTCAAAAGGGCCATCTGAAAAAAGTGTAAAATCCAGGAAGGCAGGACAGGCCATGGAGAACTGGGAGCCTTGTTATGCTGATGGGCGGGATGTAAATTGCCAACAGACACTCGGGAGAAGTGTATGGTGTTTCCTGAAACATCTAAAAAACAAAGCAACAGAGCCTAGGGCACTTCCACTTATGGTCCTATAGCTTAGGGAAATTAAAATCAAAAAGACACAGAAACCCCAAAGTTTGGTACACCTCTGTTTACAAGAACCTCGTTTACCGTACAAGTTCAATATCACAGAAAGTGAAAAATGGATAAAGAACTTGTGGTACTTACGTACAATGCAGTATCACTCAGCAATGAAATCTATGTCATCAGGCCCGTAGCAGCATAATGAGTGGATTCAGGTACGATGATTCTAACTGAAATAAGTCACACAGAAAAAGAAACATCATAAGATATCACTAATACACGGAATGTAAACTTGGCTACACAGGAACTGAATTCCAAAACAGAACAGCGTCTCAAATTTAGAAAACCAACTTATGCTTGCTTAAGGGGAAAGGTGAGTTGAGGTGCTGCATAAAACCAGAGATTGAAATGAGCACAGATAAAGTTCCTTAAGCCAAATATGGAATAGACAAGAGCTACTCCTTGCTCAACGAAATGGACTCAACACCCCATATTAAATGCCTAAGAATGTACCTGACTATTAAGTATCTTAAAACCTATGGATTGCTATGTCTCCAAAAGAGAATCAAGCGTGTGTACAGGGGCATAAACGCAGCAGTGATAGGATTGGAGAGGTTCGGTGAGCAAATGAAGACCCTTTGAAATCATATTGCATGGTACCCATTACACGGGTCTCAACTCTCCAGGTTTAAGGTATTCTTCCTTCAGCTAAAACATGCATGTGGAACCCAGAGTATGATCAACCATGTGAACGGGAGACGTGTTCAAATATGTCTCAGTTTTCATACCCTGGTACTCAGGTGCAACATTCCAGACGCTTTACTAACACTCTCCCCACTTGGGGGGTCAGCGCCTTTAACATCCTGTTTGGCCAAGTTTGCAATTTCTGCGGAAGATGAACAGGAATAGGGAGAACCAATGAGAGACTAGCTGGAGGTGTCTGGACGGGCAAATTTAACTCTCATTTCCCACCAGGAAGAGGAAATAACCAAAGGCTCAGCGTGCCATTCTGGAACCAGATTAGGGCCTGAAGCCATCCTGCGGTGTTGCGGCCAGGTCACAAGAAAGCGAGTTGAAGAAAGGAGCTCAGGGGCACTGTAATTCACAAACCTGCAGAGTTATAAATGACAGCTATCGTCCGAAAATATACTGAAGTAAGGCTGCCAAGAGGACTTGAAAGCGGGGCAGAATTGCAGGAAACCGATTTCAGGAGGTAGACTGGAATTGCATTGAAAGCATAGGAAAAGAGGCAGAACGTCCACAATGATGCACTTGGCCAAAAAGGGCGTATGCGTTTTTTCCTGAATATATTCAGGAAAAAACGCATACGCCCTTTTTGGCCAACCAAGCAAGCTTGCAAAGGAAATCTGCACTACAATGAAGTCTCACTTCCCCCCGGTCAAAAGGGCCATCTGAAAAAAGTGTAAAATCCAGAAAGGCAGGACAGGCCATGGAGAACTGGGAGACTTGTTATGCTGATGGGCGGGATGTAAATTGCCAACAGACACTGGGGAGAAGTATATGGTGTTTCCTGAAACATCTAAAAAACAAAGCAACAGAGCCTAGGGCACTTCCACTTATGGTCCTATAGCTTAGGGAAATTAAAATCAAAAAGACACAGCCACCTCAAAGTTTGGGACGCCTCTGTTTACAAGAACCTCGTTTACAGTACAAGTTCAACATCGCAGAAAGTGAAAAATGGATAAAGAAGTTGTGGTATTTACTTACAAAGCAATATCACTCAGCAATGAAATCTATGTCATAAGGCCCGTAGCAGCACAATGAGTGGATTCAGGTACGATGATTCTAACTGAAATAAGTCACACAGAAAAAGAAACATCATAAGATATCACTAATACACGGAATGTAAACTTGGCTACACAGGAACTGAATTACAGAACAGAACAGGGTCTCAAATTTAGAAAACCAACTTATGCTTGCTTAAGGGGAAAGGTGAGTTGGGGTGCTGCATAAAACCAGAGATTGAAATGAGCACAGATAAAGTTCCTTAAGCCAAATATGGAATAGACAAGAGCTACTCCTTGCTCAACGAAATGGACTCAACACCGCATATTAAACGCCTAAGAATGTACCTGACTAGTAAGTATCTTAAAACCTATGGATTTCTATGTCTCCGAAAGAGAATCAAGCATGTGTACAGGGGCATAAGCACAGCAGTGATAGGATTGGAGAGGTTCGGTGAGCAAATGAAGACCCTTTGAAGTCATATTGCATGGTACCCATTCCACGGGTTTCAACTACCCAGGTTTAAGGTATTCTTCCTTCAGCTAAAACATGCATGTGGAACCTAGAGTATGATCAACCATGTGAACGGGAGACGTGTTCAAATATGTCTCAGTTTTCGTACCCTGGTACTCGGGTGCAACATTCCAGACGCTTTACTAACACTCTCCCCACTTGGAGAGTCAGCGCCTTTAACCTCCTGTTTGGCCCAGTTTGCAATTTCTGCGGAAGATGAACAGGAATAGGGAGAACCAATGAGAGACTAGCTGGATGTGTCTGGATGGGCAAATTTAATTCTCATTTCCCACCAGGAAGAGGAATTAACCAAAGGCTCAGCGTGCCGTGCCGGAACCAGATTAGGGCCTGAAGCCATCATGCAGTGTTGCGGCCAGGTCACAAGAAAGCGAGTTGAAGAAAGGAGCTCAGGGGCACTGTAATTCACAAACCTGCAGAGTTATAAATGACAGCTATCGTCCAAAAATACACTGAAGTAAGGCTGCCAAGAGGACTTGAAAGCGGGGCAGAATTGCAGGAAACCGATTTCAGGAGGTAGACTGGAATTGCATTGAAAGCATAGGAAAAGAGGCAGAACGTCCACAATGATGCACTTGGCCGAAAAGGGCGTATGCATTTTTTCCTGAATATATTCAGGAAAAAACGCATATGCCCTTTTTGGCCCACCAAGAAAACTTGCAAAGGAAATCTGCACTACAATGAAGTCTCACTTCCCCCCGGTCAAAAGGGCCATCTGAAAAAAGTGTAAAATCCAGAAAGGCAGGACAGGCCATGGAGAACTGGGAGCCTTGTTATGCTGATGGGCGGGATGTAAATTGCGAACAGACACTCGGGAGAAGTGTATGGTGTTTCCTGAAACATCTAAAAAACAAAGCAACAGAGGCTAGGGCACTTCCACTTATGGTCCTATAGCTTAGGGAAATTAAAATCAAAAAGACACAGCCACCCCAAAGTTTGGTACGCCTCTGTTTACAAGAACCTCGTTTACCGTACAAGTTCAATATCACAGAAAGTGAAAAATGGATAAAGAACTTGTGGTACTTACGTACAATGCAGTATCACTCAGCAATGAAATCTATGTCATCAGGCCCGTAGCAGCATAATGAGTGGATTCAGGTACGATGATTCTAACTGAAATAAGTCACACAGAAAAAGAAACATCATAAGATATCACTAATACACGGAATGTAAACTTGGCTACACAGGAACGGAATTACAGAACAGGACAGGGTCTCAAATTTAGAAAACCAACTTATGCTTGCTTAAGGGGAAAGGTGAGTTGGGGTGCTGCATAAAACCAGAGATTGAAATGAGCACAGATAAAGTTCCTTAAGCCAAATATGGAATAGACAAGAGCTACTCCTTGCTCAACGAAATGGACTCAACACCCCACATAAAATGCGTAAGAATGTACCTGACTAGTAAGTATCTTAAAACCTATGGATTGCTATGTCTCCAAAAGAGAATCAAGCGTGTGTACAGGGGCATAAACGCAGCAGTGATAGGATTGGAGAGGTTCGGTGAGCAAATGAAGACCCTTTGAAGTCATATTGCATGGTACCCATTCCACGGGTTTCAACTACCCAGGTTTAAGGTTTTCTTCCTTCAGCTAAAACATGCATGTGGAACCTAGAGTATGATCAACCATGTGATCGGGAGACGTGTTCAAATATGTCACAGTTTTCGTACCCTGGTACCCGGGTACAACATTCCAGATGCTTTACTAACACTCTCCTGACTTGGAGAGTCAGTCCCTTTAACCTCCTGTTTGGCCCAGTTTGCAATTTCTGCGGAAGATGAACACGAATAGCAAGAACCAATGAGAGACTAGCTGGACGTGTCTGGACGGGTAAATTTAACTCTCATTTCCCACCAGGAAGAGGAATTAACCAAAGGCTCAGCGTGCCGTGCCGGAACCAGATTAGGGCCTGAAGCCATCCTGCGGTGTTGCGGCCAGGTCACAATAAAGCGAGTTGAAGAAAGGAGCTCAGGGGCACTGTAATTCACAAACCTGCAGAGTTATAAATGACAGCTATCGTCCAAAAATATACTGAAGTAAGGCTGCCAAGAGGACTTGAAAGCGGGGCAGAATTGCAGGAAACCGATTTCAGGAGGTAGACTGGAATTGCATTGAATGCATACGAAAAGAGGCAGAACGTCCACAATGATGCACTTGGCCAAAAAGGGCGTATGCGTTTTTTCCTGAATATATTCAGGAAAAAACGCAAACGCCCTTTTTGGCCAACCAAGCAAGCTTGCAAAGGAAATCTGCACTACAATGAAGTCTCACTTCCCCCCGGTCAAAAGGGCCATCTGAAAAAAGTGTAAAATCCAGAAAGGCAGAACAGGCCATGGAGAACTGGGAGCCTTGTTATGCTGATGGGCGGGATGTAAATTGCCAACAGACACTCGGGAGAAGTGTATGGTGTTTCCTGAAACATCTAAAAAACAAAGCAACAGAGCCTAGGGCACTTCCACTTATGGTCCTATAGCTTAGGGAAATTAAAATCAAAAAGACACAGCCACCCCAAAGTTTGGGACGCCTCTGTTTACAAGAACCTCGTTTACAGTACAAGTTCAACATCGCAGAAAGTGAAAAATGGATAAAGAAGTTGTGGTATTTACTTACAAAGCAATATCACTCAGCAATGAAATCTATGTCATCAGGCCCTTAGCAGCACAATGAGTGGATTCAGGTATGATGATTCTAACTAAAATAAGTCACACAGAAAAAGAAACATCATAAGATATCAGTAATACACGGAATGTAAACTTGGCTACACAGGAACTGAATTACAGAACAGAACAGGGTCTCAAATTTAGAAAACCAACTTATGCTTGCTTAAGGGGAAAGGTGAGTTGGGGTGCTGCATAAAACCAGAGATTGAAATGAGCACAGATAAATTTCCTTAAGCCAAATATGGAATAGACAAGAGCTACTCCTTGCTCAACGAAATGGACTCAACACCGCATATTAAACGCCTAAGAATGTACCTGACTAGTAAGTATCTCAAAATCTATGGATTGCTATGTCTCCGAAAGAGAATCAAGCATGTGTACAGGGGCATAAACGCAGCAGTGATAGGATTGGAGAGGTTCGGTGAGCAAATGAAGACCCTTTGAAGTCATATTGCATGGTACCCATTCCACGGGTTTCAACTACCCAGGTTTAAGGTATTCTTCCTTCAGCTAAAACATGCATGTGGAACCTAGAGTATGATCAACCATGTGATCGGGAGACGTGTTCAAATATGTCTCAGTTTTCGTACCCTGGTACTCGGGTGCAACATTCCAAACGCTTTACTAACACTCTCCTGACTTGGAGAGTCAGTCCCTTTAACCTCCTGTTTGGCCCAGTTTGCAATTTCTGCGGAAGATGAACAGGAATAGCGAGAACCAATGAGAGACTAGCTGGAGGTGTCTGGACGGGAAATTTAACTCTCATTTCCCACCAGGATGAGGAAATAACCAAAGGCTCAGTGTGCCATGCCAGAACCAGATTAGGGCCTGAAGCCATCCTGCGGTGTTGCGGCCAGCTCAAAAGAAAGCGAGTTGAAGAAAGGAGCTCAGGGGCACTGTAATTCACAAACCTGCAGAGTTATAAATGACAGCTATCGTCCAAAAATATACTGAAGTAAGGCTGCCAAGAGGACTTGAAAGCGGGGCAGAATTGCAGGAAACCGATTTCAGGAGGTAGACTGGAATTGCATTGAAAGCATAGGAAAAGAGGCAGAACGTCCACAATGATGCACTTGGCCAAAAAGGGCGTATGCGTTTTTTCCTGAATATATTCAGGAAAAAACGCATACGCCCTTTTTGGCCAACCAAGCAAGCTTGCAAAGGAAATCTGCACTACAATGAAGTCTCACTTCCCCACGGTCAAAAGGGCCATCTGAAAAAAGTGTAAAATCCAGAAAGGCAGGACAGGCCATGGAGAACTGGGAGCCTTGTTATGCTGATGGGCGGGATGTAAATTCCCAACAGACACTCGGGACAAGTGTATGCTGTTTCCTGAAACATCGAAAAAACAAAGCAACAGAGCCTAGGGCACTTCCTCTTATGGTCCTATAGCTCAGGGAAATTAAAATGAAAAAGACACAGCCACCCCAAAGTTTGGGACGCCTCTGTTTACAAGAACCTCGTTTAGAGTACAAGTTCAACATCGCAGAAAGTGAAAAATGGATAAAGAAGTTGTGGTATTTACTTACAAAGCAATATCACTCAGCAATGAAATCTATGTCATCAGGCCCTTAGCAGCACAATGAGTGGATTCAGGTATGATGATTCTAACTGAAATAAGTCACACAGAAAAAGAAACATCATAAGATATCACTAATACACGGAATGTAAACTTGGCTACACAGGAACTGAATTCCAAAACAGAACAGGGTCTCAAATTTAGAAAACCAACTTAGGCTTGCTTAAGGGGAAAGGTGAGTTGGGGTGCTG
The DNA here is from genome assembly GCF_964374135.1 of Grampus griseus. Taxonomy (NCBI): domain Eukaryota; kingdom Metazoa; phylum Chordata; class Mammalia; order Artiodactyla; family Delphinidae; genus Grampus; species Grampus griseus. The sequence goes on along the minus strand of NW_028133394.1, from coordinate 152,244 downwards.
CATAAAACCAGAGATTGAAATGAGCACAGATAAAGTTCCTTAAGCCAAATATGGAATAGACAAGAGCTACTCCTTGCTCAACGAAATGGACTCAACACCCCATATTAAACGCCTAAGAATGTACCTGACTAGTAAGTATCTTAAAACCTATGGATTGCTATGTCTCCAAAATAGAATCAAGCGTGTGTACACGGGCATAAACGCAGCAGTGATAGGATTGGAGAGGTTCGGTGAGCAAACGAAGACCCTTTGAAGTCATATTGCATGGTACCCATTCCACGGGTCTCAACTCTCCAGGTTTCGGTATTCTTCCTTCAGCTAAAACATGCATGTGGAACCCAGAGTATGATCAACCGTGTGAACGGGAGACGTGTTCAAATATATCTCAGTTTTCCTCCCCTGGTACTCGGGTGCAACATTCCAGACGCTTTACTAACACTCTCCCCACTTGGAGAGTCAGTCCCTTTAACCTCCTGTTTGGCCCAGTTTGCAATTTCTGCGGAAGATGAACAGGAATAGCGAGAACCAATGAGAGACTAGCTGGAGGTGTCTGGACGGGCAAATTTAACTCTCATTTCCCACCAGGAAGAGGAAATAACCAAAGGCTCAGCGTGCCGTGCCGGAACCAGATTAGGGCCTGAAGCCATGCTGCAGTGTTGCGGCCAGGTCACAAGAAAGCGAGTTGAAGAAAGGAGCTCAGGGGCACTGTAATTCACAAACCTGCAGAGTTATAAATGACAGCTATCGTCCAAAAATATACTGAAGTAAGGCTGCCAAGAGGACTTGAAAGCAGGGCAGAATTGCAGGAAACCGATTTCAGGAGGTAGACTGGAATTGCATTGAAAGCATAGGAAAAGAGGCAGAACGTCCACAATGATGCACTTGGCCAAAAAGGTCGTATGCGTTTTTTCCTGAATATATTCAGGAAAAAACGCATACGCCCTTTTTGGCCAACCAAGCAAACTTGCAAAGGAAATCTGCACTACAATGAAGTCTCACTTCCCCCCGGTCAAAAGGGCCATCTGAAAAAAGTGTAAAATCCAGAAAGGCAGGACAGGCCATGGAGAACTGGGACCCTTGTTATGCTGATGGGCGGGATGTAAATTGCCAACAGACACTCGGGAGATGTGTATGGTGTTTCCTGAAACATCTAAAAACAAAGCAACAGAGCCTAGGGCACTTCCACTTATGGTCCTATAGCTTAGGGAAATTAAAATCAAAAAGACACAGCCACCCCAAAGTTTGGGACGCCTCTGTTTACAAGAACCTCGTTTACCGTACAAGTTCAATATCACAGAAATTAAAAAATGGATAAAGAACTTGTGGTACTTACGTAAAATGCAGTATCACTCAGCAATGAAATCTATGTCATCAGGCCCGTAGCAGCATAATGAGTGGTTTCAGGTACGATGATTCTAACTGAAATAAGTCACACAGAAAAAGAAACATCATAAGATATCACTAATACACGGAATGTAAACTTGGCTACACAGGAACTGAATTCCAAAACAGAACAGGGTCTCAAATTTAGAAAACCAACTTATGCTTCCTTAAGGGGAAAGGTGAGTTGGGGTGCTGCATAAAACCAGAGATTGAAATGAGCACAGATAAAGTTCCTTAAGCCAAATATGGAATAGACAAGAGCTACTCCTTGCTCAACGAAATGGACTCAACACCCCATATTAAACGCCTAAGAATGTACCTGACTAGTAAGTATCTTAAAACCTATGGATTGCTATGTCTCCAAAAGAGAATCAAGCGTGTGCACACGGGCATAAACGTAGCAGTGATAGGATTGGAGAGTTTCGGTGAGCAAACGAAGACCCTTTGAAGTCATATTGCATGGTACCCATTCCACGGGTCTCAACTCTCCAGGTTTAGGTATTCTTCCTTCAGCTAAAACATGCATGTGGAACCCAGAGTATGATCAACCGTGTGAACGGCAGACGTGTTCAAATATGTCTCAGTTTTCCTCCCCTGGTACTCGGGTGCAACATTCCAGACGCTTTACTAACACTCTCCCCACTTGGAGAGTCAGCACCTTTAACCTCCTGTTTGGCCCAGTTTGCAATTTCTGCGGAAGATGAACAGGAATAGGGAGAACCAATGAGAGACTAGCTGGAGGTGTCTGGACGGGCAAATTTAACTCTCATTTCCCACCAGGAAGAGGAAATAACCAAAGGCTCAGCGTGCCGTGCCGGAACCAGATTAGGGCCTGAAGCCATCCTGCGGTGTTGCGGCCAGCTCACAAGAAAGCGAGTTGAAGAAAGGAGCTCAGGGGCACTGTAATTCACAAACCTGCAGAGTTATAAATGACAGCTATCGTCCAAAAATATACTGAAGTAAGGCTGCCAAGAGGACTTGAACGCGGGGCAATATTGCAGGAAACCGATTTCAGGAGGTAGACTGGAATTGCATTGAAAGCATAGGAAAAGAGGCAGAACGTCCACAATGATGCACTTGGCCAAAAAGGGCGCATGCGTTTTCTCCTGAATATATTCAGGAAAAAACGCATACGCCGTTTTTGGCCAACCAAGCAAACTTGCAAAGGAAATCTGCACTACAATGAAGTCTCACTTCCCCCCGGTCAAAAGGGCCATCTGAAAAAAGTGTAAAATCCAGAAAGGCAGGACAGGCCATGGAGAACTGGGAGCCTTGTTATGCTGATGGGCGGGATGGAAATTGCCAACAGACACTCGGGAGATGTGTATGGTGTTTCCTCAAACATCTAAAAACAAAGCAACAGAGCCTAGGGCACTTCCACTTATGGTCCTATAGCTTAGGGAAATTAAAATCAAAAAGACACAGCCACCCCAAAGTTTGGGACGCCTCTGTTTACAAGAACCTCGTTTACCGTACAAGTTCAATATCACAGAAAGTGAAAAATGGATAAAGAACTTGTGGTAATAACGTACAATGCAGTATCACTCAGCAATGAAATCTATGTCATCAGGCCCGTAGCAGCATAATGAGTGGATTCAGGTACGATGATTCTAACTGAAATAAGTCACACAGAAAAAGAAACATCATAAGATATCACTAATGCACGGAATGAAACTTGGCCACACAGGAACTGAATTCCAAAACAGAACAGGGTCTCAAATTTAGAAAACCAACTTATGCTTGCTTAAGGGGAAAGGTGAGTTGGGGTGCTGCATAAAACCAGAGATTGAAATGAGCACAGATAAAGTTCCTTAAGCCAAATATGGAATAGACAAGAGCTACTCCTTGCTCAACGAAATGGACTCAACACCGCATATTAAACGCCTAAGAATGTACCTGACTAGTAAGTATCTTAAAACCTATGGATTGCTATGTCTCCGAAAGAGAATAAAGCATGTGTACAGGGGCATAAACGCAGCAGTGATAGGATTGGAGAGGTTCGGTGAGCAAATGAAGACCCTTTGAAGCCATATTGCATGGTACCCATTCCACGGGTTTCAACTACCCAGGTTTAAGGTATTCTTCCTTCAGCTAAAACATGCATGTGGAACCTAGAGTATGATCAACCATGTGATCGGGAGACGTGTTCAAATATGTCTCAGTTTTCGTACCCTGGTACTCGGGTGAAACATTCCAGACGCTTTACTAACACTCTCCCGACTTGGAGAGTCAGCGCCTTTAACCTCCTGTTTGCCCCAGTTTGCAATTTCTGCGGAAGATGAACAGGAATAGCGAGAACCAATGAGAGACTAGCTGGAGGTGTCTGGACGGGCAAATTTAACTCTCATTTCCCACCAGGAAGAGGAAATAACCAAAGGCTCAGCGTGCCGTGTCGGAACCAGATTAGAGCCTGAAGCCATCCTGCGGTGTTGCGGCCAGCTCAAAAGAAAGCGAGTTGAAGAAAGGAGCTCAGGGGCACTGTAATTCACAAACCTGCAGAGTTATAAATGACAGCTATCGTCCAAAAATATACTGAAGTAAGGCTGCCAAGAGGCCTTGAAAGCGGGGCAGAATTGCAGGAAACCGATTTCAGGAGGTAGACTGGAATTGCATTGAAAGCATAGGAAAAGAGGCAGAACGTCCACAATGATGCACTTGGCCAAAAAGGGCGTATGCATTTTTTCCTGAATATATTCAGGAAAAAACGCATACGCACTTTTTGGCCAACCAAGCAAGCTTGCAAAGGAAATCTGCACTACAATGAAGTCTCACTTCCCCCCGGTCAAAAGGGCCATCTGAAAAAAGTGTAAAATCCAGAAAGGCAGGACAGGCCATGGAGAACTGGGAGCCTTGTTATGCTGATGGGGGGGGATGTAAATTGCCAACAGCCACTCGGGAGAAGTGTATGGTGTTTCCTGAAACATCTAAAAAACAAAGCAACAGAGCCTAGGGCACTTCCACTTATGGTCCTATAGCTTAGGGAAATTAAAATCAAAAAGACACAGCCACCCCAAAGTTTGGAACGGCTCTGTTTACAAGAACCTCGTTTACAGTACAAGTTCAACATCGCAGAAAGTGAAAAATGGATAAAGAAGTTGTGGTATTTACTTACAAAGCAATATCACTCAGCAACGAAATCTATGTCATCAGGCCCTTAGCAGCACAATGAGTGGATTCAGGTATGATGATTCTAACTGAAATAAGTCACACAGAAAAAGAAACATCATAAGATATCACTAATACACGGAATGTAAACTTGGCTACACAGGAACTGAATTCCAAAACAGAACAAGGTTTCAAATTTAGAAAACCAACTTATGCTTGCTTAAGGGGAAAGGTGAGTTGGGGTGCTGCATAAAACCAGAGATTGAAATGAGCACAGATAAAGTTCCTTAAGCCAAATATGGAATAGACAAGAGCTACTCCTTGCTCAACGAAATGGACTCAACACCCCATATTAAACGCCTAAGAATGTACCTGACTAGTAAGTATCTTAAAACCTATGGATTGCTATGTCTCCAAAAGAGAATCAAGCGTGTGCACACGGGCATAAACGCAGCAGTGATAGGAATGGAGAGTTTCGGTGAGCAAACGAAGACCCTTTGAAGTCATATTGCATGGTACCCATTCCACGGGTCTCAACTCTCCAGGTTTAGGTATTCTTCCTTCAGCTAAAACATGCATGTGGAACCCAGAGTATGATCAACCGTGTGAATGGCAGACGTGTTCAAATATGTCTCAGTTTTCCTCCCCTGGTACTCGGGTGCAACATTCCAGACGCTTTACTAACACTCTCCCCACTTGGAGAGTCAGCACCTTTAACCTCCTGTTTGGCCCAGTTTGCAATTTCTGCGGAAGATGAACAGGAATAGGGAGAACCAATGAGAGACTAGCTGGAGGTGTCTGGACGGGCAAATTTAACTCTCATTTCCCACCAGGAAGAGGAAATAACCAAAGGCTCAGCGTGCCGTGCCGGAACCAGATTAGGGCCTGAAGCCATCCTGCGGTGTTGCGGCCAGCTCACAAGAAAGCGAGTTGAAGAAAGGAGCTCAGGGGCACTGTAATTCACAAACCTGCAGAGTTATAAATGACAGCTATCGTCCAAAAATATACTGAAGTAAGGCTGCCAAGAGGACTTGAACGCGGGGCAGAATTGCAGGAAACCGATTTCAGGAGGTAGACTGGAATTGCATTGAAAGCATAGGAAAAGAGGCAGAACGTCCACAATGATGCACTTGGCCAAAAAGGGCGCATGCGTTTTCTCTTGAATATATTCAGGAAAAAACGCATACGCCGTTTTTGGCCAACCAAGCAAACTTGCAAAGGAAATCTGCACTACAATGAAGTCTCACTTCCCCCCGGTCAAAAGGGCCATCTGAAAAAAGTGTAAAATCCAGAAAGGCAGGACAGGCCATGGAGAACTGGGAGCCTTGTTATGCTGATGGGCGGGATGGAAATTGCCAACAGACACTCGGGAGATGTGTATGGTGTTTCCTCAAACATCTAAAAACAAAGCAACAGAGCCTAGGGCACTTCCACTTATGGTCCTATAGCTTAGGGAAATTAAAATCAAAAAGACACAGCCACCCCAAAGTTTGGGACGCCTCTGTTTACAAGAACCTCGTTTACCGTACAAGTTCAATATCACAGAAAGTGAAAAATGGATAAAGAACTTGTGGTACTTACGTACAATGCAGTATCACTCAGCAATGAAATCTATGTCATCAGGCCCATAGCAGCATAATGAGTGGATTCAGGTACGATGATTCTAACTGAAATAAGTCACACAGAAAAAGAAACATCATAAGATATCACTAATGCACGGAATGAAACTTGGCCACACAGGAACTGAATTCCAAAACAGAACAGGGTCTCAAATTTAGAAAACCAACTTATGCTTGCTTAAGGGGAAAGGTGAGTTGGGGTGCTGCATAAAACCAGAGATTGAAATGAGCACAGATAAAGTTCCTTAAGCCAAATATGGAATAGACAAGAGCTACTCCTTGCTCAACGAAATGGACTCAACACCGCATATTAAACGCCTAAGAATGTACCTGAGTAGTAAGTATCTTAAAACCTATGGATTGCTATGTCTCCGAAAGAGAATCAAGCATGTGTACAGGGGCATAAACGCAGCAGTGATAGGATTGGAGAGGTTCGGTGAGCAAATGAAGACCCTTTGAAGCCATATTGCATGGTACCCATTCCACGGGTTTCAACTACCCAGGTTTAAGGTATTCTTCCTTCAGCTAAAACATGCATGTGGAACCTAGAGTATGATCAACCATGTGATCGGGAGACGTGTTCAAATATGTCTCAGTTTTCGTACCCTGGTACTCGGGTGAAACATTCCAGACGCTTTACTAACACTCTCCCGACTTGGAGAGTCAGCGCCTTTAACCTCCTGTTTGCCCCAGTTTGCAATTTCTGCGGAAGATGAACAGGAATAGCGAGAACCAATGAGAGACTAGCTGGAGGTGTCTGGACGGGCAAATTTAACTCTCATTTCCCACCAGGAAGAGGAAATAACCAAAGGCTCAGCGTGCCGTGTCGGAACCAGATTAGAGCCTGAAGCCATCCTGCGGTGTTGCGGCCAGCTCAAAAGAAAGCGAGTTGAAGAAAGGAGCTCAGGGGCACTGTAATTCACAAACCTGCAGAGTTATAAATGACAGCTATCGTCCAAAAATATACTGAAGTAAGGCTGCCAAGAGGCCTTGAAAGCGGGGCAGAATTGCAGGAAACCGATTTCAGGAGGTAGACTGGAATTGCATTGAAAGCATAGGAAAAGAGGCAGAACGTCCACAATGATGCACTTGGCCAAAAAGGGCGTATGCATTTTTTCCTGAATATATTCAGGAAAAAACGCATACGCACTTTTTGGCCAACCAAGCAAGCTTGCAAAGGAAATCTGCACTACAATGAAGTCTCACTTCCCCCCGGTCAAAAGGGCCATCTGAAAAAAGTGTAAAATCCAGAAAGGCAGGACAGGCCATGGAGAACTGGGAGCCTTGTTATGCTGATGGGGGGGATGTAAATTGCCAACAGCCACTCGGGAGAAGTGTATGGTGTTTCCTGAAACATCTAAAAAACAAAGCAACAGAGCCTAGGGCACTTCCACTTATGGTCCTATAGCTTAGGGAAATTAAAATCAAAAAGACACAGCCACCCCAAAGTTTGGAACGGCTCTGTTTACAAGAACCTCGTTTACAGTACAAGTTCAACATCGCAGAAAGTGAAAAATGGATAAAGAAGTTGTGGTATTTACTTACAAAGCAATATCACTCAGCAACGAAATCTATGTCATCAGGCCCTTAGCAGCACAATGAGTGGATTCAGGTATGATGATTCTAACTGAAATAAGTCACACAGAAAAAGAAACATCATAAGATATCACTAATACACGGAATGTAAACTTGGCTACACAGGAACTGAATTCCAAAACAGAACAAGGTTTCAAATTTAGAAAACCAACTTATGCTTGCTTAAGGGGAAAGGTGAGTTGGGGTGCTGCATAAAACCAGAGATTGAAATGAGCACAGATAAAGTTCCTTAAGCCAAATATGGAATAGACAAGAGCTACTCCTTGCTCAACGAAATGGACTCAACACCCCATATTAAACGCCTAAGAATGTACCTGACTAGTAAGTATCTTAAAACCTATGGATTGCTATGTCTCCAAAAGAGAATCAAGCGTGTGCACACGGGCATAAACGCAGCAGTGATAGGAATGGAGAGTTTCGGTGAGCAAACGAAGACCCTTTGAAGTCATATTGCATGGTACCCATTCCACGGGTCTCAACTCTCCAGGTTTAGGTATTCTTCCTTCAGCTAAAACATGCATGTGGAACCCAGAGTATGATCAACCGTGTGAATGGCAGACGTGTTCAAATATGTCTCAGTTTTCCTCCCCTGGTACTCGGGTGCAACATTCCAGACGCTTTACTAACACTCTCCCCACTTGGAGAGTCAGCACCTTTAACCTCCTGTTTGGCCCAGTTTGCAATTTCTGCGGAAGATGAACAGGAATAGGGAGAACCAATGAGAGACTAGCTGGAGGTGTCTGGACGGGCAAATTTAACTCTCATTTCCCACCAGGAAGAGGAAATAACCAAAGGCTCAGCGTGCCGTGCCGGAACCAGATTAGGGCCTGAAGCCATCCTGCGGTGTTGCGGCCAGCTCACAAGAAAGCGAGTTGAAGAAAGGAGCTCAGGGGCACTGTAATTCACAAACCTGCAGAGTTATAAATGACAGCTATCGTCCAAAAATATACTGAAGTAAGGCTGCCAAGAGGACTTGAACGCGGGGCAGAATTGCAGGAAACCGATTTCAGGAGGTAGACTGGAATTGCATTGAAAGCATAGGAAAAGAGGCAGAACGTCCACAATGATGCACTTGGCCAAAAAGGGCGCATGCGTTTTCTCTTGAATATATTCAGGAAAAAACGCATACGCCGTTTTTGGCCAACCAAGCAAACTTGCAAAGGAAATCTGCACTACAATGAAGTCTCACTTCCCCCCGGTCAAAAGGGCCATCTGAAAAAAGTGTAAAATCCAGAAAGGCAGGACAGGCCATGGAGAACTGGGAGCCTTGTTATGCTGATGGGCGGGATGGAAATTGCCAACAGACACTCGGGAGATGTGCATGGTGTTTCCTCAAACATCTAAAAACAAAGCAACAGAGCCTAGGGCACTTCCACTTATGGTCCTATAGCTTAGGGAAATTAAAATCAAAAAGACACAGCCACCCCAAAGTTTGGGACGCCTCTGTTTACAAGAACCTCGTTTACCGTACAAGTTCAATATCACAGAAAGTGAAAAATGGATAAAGAACTTGTGGTACTTACGTACAATGCAGTATCACTCAGCAATGAAATCTATGTCATCAGGCCCATAGCAGCATAATGAGTGGATTCAGGTACGATGATTCTAACTGAAATAAGTCACACAGAAAAAGAAACATCATAAGATATCACTAATGCACGGAATGAAACTTGGCCACACAGGAACTGAATTCCAAAACAGAACAGGGTCTCAAATTTAGAAAACCAACTTATGCTTGCTTAAGGGGAAAGGTGAGTTGGGGTGCTGCATAAAACCAGAGATTGAAATGAGCACAGATAAAGTTCCTTAAGCCAAATATGGAATAGACAAGAGCTACTCCTTGCTCAACGAAATGGACTCAACACCGCATATTAAACGCCTAAGAATGTACCTGAGTAGTAAGTATCTTAAAACCTATGGATTGCTATGTCTCCGAAAGAGAATCAAGCATGTGTACAGGGGCATAAACGCAGCAGTGATAGGATTGGAGAGGTTCGGTGAGCAAATGAAGACCCTTTGAAGCCATATTGCATGGTACCCATTCCACGGGTTTCAACTACCCAGGTTTAAGGTATTCTTCCTTCAGCTAAAACATGCATGTGGAACCTAGAGTATGATCAACCATGTGATCGGGAGACGTGTTCAAATATGTCTCAGTTTTCGTACCCTGGTACTCGGGTGAAACATTCCAGACGCTTTACTAACACTCTCCCGACTTGGAGAGTCAGCGCCTTTAACCTCCTGTTTGCCCCAGTTTGCAATTTCTGCGGAAGATGAACAGGAATAGCGAGAACCAATGAGAGACTAGCTGGAGGTGTCTGGACGGGCAAATTTAACTCTCATTTCCCACCAGGAAGAGGAAATAACCAAAGGCTCAGCGTGCCGTGTCGGAACCAGATTAGAGCCTGAAGCCATCCTGCGGTGTTGCGGCCAGCTCAAAAGAAAGCGAGTTGAAGAAAGGAGCTCAGGGGCACTGTAATTCACAAACCTGCAGAGTTATAAATGACAGCTATCGTCCAAAAATATACTGAAGTAAGGCTGCCAAGAGGCCTTGAAAGCGGGGCAGAATTGCAGGAAACCGATTTCAGGAGGTAGACTGGAATTGCATTGAAAGCATAGGAAAAGAGGCAGAACGTCCACAATGATGCACTTGGCCAAAAAGGGCGTATGCATTTTTTCCTGAATATATTCAGGAAAAAACGCATACGCACTTTTTGGCCAACCAAGCAAGCTTGCAAAGGAAATCTGCACTACAATGAAGTCTCACTTCCCCCCGGTCAAAAGGGCCATCTGAAAAAAGTGTAAAATCCAGAAAGGCAGGACAGGCCATGGAGAACTGGGAGCCTTGTTATGCTGATGGGGGGGATGTAAATTGCCAACAGCCACTCGGGAGAAGTGTATGGTGTTTCCTGAAACATCTAAAAAACAAAGCAACAGAGCCTAGGGCACTTCCACTTATGGTCCTATAGCTTAGGGAAATTAAAATCAAAAAGACACAGCCACCCCAAAGTTTGGAACGGCTCTGTTTACAAGAACCTCGTTTACAGTACAAGTTCAACATCGCAGAAAGTGAAAAATGGATAAAGAAGTTGTGGTATTTACTTACAAAGCAATATCACTCAGCAACGAAATCTATGTCATCAGGCCCTTAGCAGCACAATGAGTGGATTCAGGTATGATGATTCTAACTGAAATAAGTCACACAGAAAAAGAAACATCATAAGATATCACTAATACACGGAATGTAAACTTGGCTACACAGGAACTGAATTCCAAAACAGAACAAGGTTTCAAATTTAGAAAACCAACTTATGCTTGCTTAAGGGGAAAGGTGAGTTGGGGTGCTGCATAAAACCAGAGATTGAAATGAGCACAGATAAAGTTCCTTAAGCCAAATATGGAATAGACAAGAGCTACTCCTTGCTCAACGAAATGGACTCAACACCCCATATTAAACGCCTAAGAATGTACCTGACTAGTAAGTATCTTAAAACCTATGGATTGCTATGTCTCCAAAAGAGAATCAAGCGTGTGCACACGGGCATAAACGCAGCAGTGATAGGAATGGAGAGTTTCGGTGAGCAAACGAAGACCCTTTGAAGTCATATTGCATGGTACCCATTCCACGGGTCTCAACTCTCCAGGTTTAGGTATTCTTCCTTCAGCTAAAACATGCATGTGGAACCCAGAGTATGATCAACCGTGTGAATGGCAGACGTGTTCAAATATGTCTCAGTTTTCCTCCCCTGGTACTCGGGTGCAACATTCCAGACGCTTTACTAACACTCTCCCCACTTGGAGAGTCAGCACCTTTAACCTCCTGTTTGGCCCAGTTTGCAATTTCTGCGGAAGATGAACAGGAATAGGGAGAACCAATGAGAGACTAGCTGGAGGTGTCTGGACGGGCAAATTTAACTCTCATTTCCCACCAGGAAGAGGAAATAACCAAAGGCTCAGCGTGCCGTGCCGGAACCAGATTAGGGCCTGAAGCCATCCTGCGGTGTTGCGGCCAGCTCACAAGAAAGCGAGTTGAAGAAAGGAGCTCAGGGGCACTGTAATTCACAAACCTGCAGAGTTATAAATGACAGCTATCGTCCAAAAATATACTGAAGTAAGGCTGCCAAGAGGACTTGAACGCGGGGCAGAATTGCAGGAAACCGATTTCAGGAGGTAGACTGGAATTGCATTGAAAGCATAGGAAAAGAGGCAGAACGTCCACAATGATGCACTTGGCCAAAAAGGGCGCATGCGTTTTCTCTTGAATATATTCAGGAAAAAACGCATACGCCGTTTTTGGCCAACCAAGCAAACTTGCAAAGGAAATCTGCACTACAATGAAGTCTCACTTCCCCCCGGTCAAAAGGGCCATCTGAAAAAAGTGTAAAATCCAGAAAGGCAGGACAGGCCATGGAGAACTGGGAGCCTTGTTATGCTGATGGGCGGGATGGAAATTGCCAACAGACACTCGGGAGATGTGTATGGTGTTTCCTCAAACATCTAAAAACAAAGCAACAGAGCCTAGGGCACTTCCACTTATGGTCCTATAGCTTAGGGAAATTAAAATCAAAAAGACACAGCCACCCCAAAGTTTGGGACGCCTCTGTTTACAAGAACCTCGTTTACCGTACAAGTTCAATATCACAGAAAGTGAAAAATGGATAAAGAACTTGTGGTACTTACGTACAATGCAGTATCACTCAGCAATGAAATCTATGTCATCAGGCCCATAGCAGCATAATGAGTGGATTCAGGTACGATGATTCTAACTGAAATAAGTCACACAGAAAAAGAAACATCATAAGATATCACTAATGCACGGAATGAAACTTGGCCACACAGGAACTGAATTCCAAAACAGAACAGGGTCTCAAATTTAGAAAACCAACTTATGCTTGCTTAAGGGGAAAGGTGAGTTGGGGTGCTGCATAAAACCAGAGATTGAAATGAGCACAGATAAAGTTCCTTAAGCCAAATATGGAATAGACAAGAGCTACTCCTTGCTCAACGAAATGGACTCAACACCGCATATTAAACGCCTAAGAATGTACCTGAGTAGTAAGTATCTTAAAACCTATGGATTGCTATGTCTCCGAAAGAGAATCAAGCATGTGTACAGGGGCATAAACGCAGCAGTGATAGGATTGGAGAGGTTCGGTGAGCAAATGAAGACCCTTTGAAGCCATATTGCATGGTACCCATTCCACGGGTTTCAACTACCCAGGTTTAAGGTATTCTTCCTTCAGCTAAAACATGCATGTGGAACCTAGAGTATGATCAACCATGTGATCGGGAGACGTGTTCAAATATGTCTCAGTTTTCCTCCCCTGGTACTCGGGTGCAACATTCCAGACGCTTTACTAACACTCTCCCGACTTGGAGAGTCAGTCCCTTTAACCTCCTGTTTGGCCCAGTTTGCAATTTCTGCGGAAGATGAACAGGAATAGTGAGAACCAATGAGAGACTAGCTGGAGGTGTCTGGACGGGCAAATTTAACTCTCATTTCTCACCAGGAAGAGGAATTAACCAAAGGCTCAGCGTGCCGTGCCGGAACCAGATTAGGGCCTGAAGCCATCCTGCGGTGTTGCGGCCAGCTCACAAGAAAGCGAGTTGAAGAAAGGAGCTCAGGGGCACTGTAATTCACAAACCTGCAGAGTTATAAATGACAGCTATCGTCCAAAAATATACTGAAGTAAGGCTGCCAAGAGGACTTGAAAGCGGGCAGAATTGCAGGAAACCGATTTCAGGAGGTAGACTGGAATTGCATTGAAAGAAATAGGAAAAGAGGCAGAACGTCCACAATGATGCACTTGGCCAAAAAGGGCGTATGCGTTTTTTCCTGAATATATTCAGGAAAAAACGCATACGCCCTTTTTGGCCAACCAAGCAAGCTTGCAAAGGAAATCTGCACTACAATGAAGTCTCACTTCCCCCCGGTCAAAAGGGCCATCTGAAAAAAGTGTAAAATCCAGAAAGGCAGGACAGGCCATGGAGAACTGGGAGCCTTGTTATGCTGATGGGCGGGATGTAAATTGCCAACAGACACTCGGGAGAAGTGTATGGTGTTTCCTGAAACATCTAGAAAACAAAGCAACAGAGCCTAGGGCACTTCCACTTATGGTCCTATAGCTTAGGGAAACTAAAATCAAAAAGACACAGCCACCCCAAAGTTTGGGACGCCTCTGTTTACAAGAACCTCGTTTACCGTACAAGTTCAATATCACAGAAAGTGAAAAATGGATAAAGAACTTGTGGTACTTACGTACAATGCAGTATCACTCAGCAATGAAATCTATGTCATCAGGCCCGTAGCAGCATAATGAGTGGATTCAGGTACGATGATTCTAACTGAAATAAGTCACACAGAAAAAGAAACATCATAAGATATCACTAATACAGGAATGTAAACTTGGCTACACAGGAACTGAATTCCAAAACAGAACAGGGTCTCAAATTTAGAAAACCAACTTATGCTTGCTTAAGGGGAAAGGTGAGTTGGGGTGCTGCATAAAACCAGAGATTGAAATGAGCACAGATAAAGTTCCTTAAGCCAAATATGGAATAGACAAGAGCTACTCCTTGCTCAACGAAATGGACTCAACACCCCAAATTAAACGCCTAAGTATGTACCTGACTAGTAAGTATCTTAAAACCTATGGATTGCTATGTCTCCGAAAGAGAATCAAGCATGTGTACAGGGGCATAAACGCAGCAGTGATAGGATTGGAGAGGTTTGGTGAGCAAATGAAGACCCTTTGAAGTCATATTGCATGGTACCCATTCCACGGGTTTCAACTACCCAGGTTTAAGGTATTCTTCCTTCAGCTAAAACATGCATGTGGAACCTAGAGTATGATCAACCATGTGATCGGGAGACGTGTTCAAATATGTCTCAGTTTTCCTCCCCTGGTACTCGGGTGCAACATTCCAGACGCTTTACTAACACTCTCCCGACTTGGAGAGTCAGTCCCTTTAACCTCCTGTTTGGCCCAGTTTGCAATTTCTGCGGAAGATGAACAGGAATAGTGAGAACCAATGAGAGACTAGCTGGAGGTGTCTGGACGGGCAAATTTAACTCTCATTTCTCATCAGGAAGAGGAATTAACCAAAGGCTCAGCGTGCCGTGCCGGAACCAGATTAGGGCCTGAAGCCATCCTGCGGTGTTGCGGCCAGCTCACAAGAAAGCGAGTGGAAGAAAGGAGCTCAGGGGCACTGTAATTCACAAACCTGCAGAGTTATAAATGACAGCTATCGTCCAAAAATATACTGAAGTAAGGCTGCCAAGAGGACTTGAAAGCGGGCAGAATTGCAGGAAACCGATTTCAGGAGGTAGACTGGAATTGCATTGAAAGCATAGGAAAAGAGGCAGAACGTCCACAATGATGCACTTGGCCAAAAAGGGCGTATGCGTTTTTTCCTGAATATATTCAGGAAAAAACGCATACGCCCTTTTTGGCCAACCAAGCAAGCTTGCAAAGGAAATCTGCACTACAATGAAGTCTCACTTCCCCCCGGTCAAAAGGGCCATCTGAAAAAAGTGTAAAATCCAGAAAGGCAGGACAGGCCATGGAGAACTGGGAGCCTTGTTATGCTGATGGGCGGGATGTAAATTGCCAACAGACACTGGGGAGAGGTGTATGGTGTTTCCTGAAACATCTAGAAAACAAAGCAACAGAGCCTAGGGCACTTCCACTTATGGTCCTATAGCTTAGGGAAATTAAAATCAAAAAGACACAGCCACCCCAAAGTTTGGGACGCCTCTGTTTACAAGAACCTCGTTTACCGTACAAGTTCAATATCACAGAAAGTGAAAAATGGATAAAGAACTTGTGGTACTTACGTACAATGCAGTATCACTCAGCAATGAAATCTATGTCATCAGGCCCGTAGCAGCATAATGAGTGGATTCAGGTACGATGATTCTAACTGAAATAAGTCACACAGAAAAAGAAACATCATAAGATATCAGTAATACACGGAATGTAAACTTGGCTACACAGGAACTGAATTCCAAAACAGAACAGGGTCTCAAATTTAGAAAACCAACTTATGCTTGCTTAAGGGGAAAGGTGAGTTGGGGTGCTGCATAAAACCAGAGATTGAAATGAGCACAGATAAAGTTCCTTAAGCCAAATATGGAATAGACAAGAGGTACTCCTTGCTCAACGAAATGGACTCAACACCCCATAATAAACGCCTAAGAATGTACCTGACTAGTAAGTATCTTAAAACCTATGGATTGCTATGTCTCCAAAAGAGAATCAAGCGTGTTTACAGGGGCATAAACGCAGCAGTGATAGGATTGGAGAGGTTCGGTGAGCAAATGAAGACCCTTTGAAGTCATATTGCATGGTACCCATTCCACGGGTTTCAACTACCCAGGTTTAAGGTATTCTTCCTTCAGCTAAAACATGCATGTGGAACCCAGAGTATGATCAACCATGTGAGTGGGAGACGTGTTCAAATATGTCTCAGTTTTCGTACCCTGGTACTTCAGTGCAACATTCCAGACGCTTTACTAACACTCTCCCCACTTGGAGAGTCAGTCCCTTTAACCTCCTGTTTGGCCCAGTTTCCAATTTCTGCGCAAGATGAACAGGAATAGCGAGAACCAAAGAGACTAGCTGGAGGTGTCTGGACGGGCAAATTTAACTCTCATTTCCCACCAGGAAGAGGAATTAACCAAAGGCTCAGCGTGCCGTGCCGGAACCAGATTAGGGCCTGAAGCCATTCTGCGGTGTTGCGGCCAGCTCAAAAGAAAGCGAGTTGAAGAAAGGAGCTCAGGGGCACTGTAATTCACAAACCTGCAGAGTTATAAATGACAGCTATCGTCCAAAAATATACTGAAGTAAGGCTGCCAAGAGGACTTGAAAGCAGGGCAGAATTGCAGGAAACCGATTTCAGGAGGTAGACTGGAATTGCATTGAAAGCATAGGAAAAGAGGCAGAACGTCCACAATGATGCACTTGGCCAAAAAGGGCGTATGCGTTTTTTCCTGAATATATTCAGGAAAAAACGCATACGCCCTTTTTGGCCAACCAAGCAAGCTTGCAAAGGAAATCTGCACTACAATGAAGTCTCACTTCCCCCCGGTCAAAAGGGCCATCTGAAAAAAGTGTAAAATCCAGAAAGGCAGGACAGGCCATGGAGAACTGGGAGCCTTGTTATGCTGATGGGCGGGATGTAAATTGCCAACAGACACTCGGGAGAAGTGTATGGTGTTTCCTGAAACATCTAAAAAACAAAGCAACAGAGCCTAGGGCACTTCCACTTATGGTCCTATAGCTTAGGGAAATTAAAATCAAAAAGACACAGCCACCCCAAAGTTTGGGACGCCTCTGTTTACAAGAACCTCGTTTACCGTACAAGTTCAATATTACAGAAAGTGAAAAATGGATAAAGAACTTGTGGTACTTACGTACAATGCAGTATCACTCAGCAATGAAATCTATGTCATCAGGCCCGTAGCAGCATAATGATTGGATTCAGGTACGATGATTCTAACTGAAATAAGTCACACAGAAAAAGAAACATCATAAGATATCAGTAATACACGGAATGTAAACTTGGCTACACAGGAACTGAATTCCAAAACAGAACAGGGTCTCAAATTTAGAAAACCAACTTATGCTTGCTTAAGGGGAAAGGTGAGTTGGGGTGCTGCATAAAACCAGAGATTGAAATGAGCACAGATAAAGTTCCTTAAGCCAAATATGGAATAGACAAGAACTACTCCTTGCTCAACGAAATGGACTCAACACCCCAAATTAAACGCCTAAGAATGTACCTGACTAGTAAGTATCTTAAAACCTATGGATTGCTATGTCTCCGAAAGAGAATCAAGCATGTGTACAGGGGCATAAACGCAGCAGTGATAGGATTGGAGAGGTTTGGTGAGCAAATGAAGACCCTTTGAAGTCATATTGCATGGTACCCATTCCACGGGTTTCAACTACCCAGGTTTAAGGTATTCTTCCTTCAGCTAAAACATGCATGTGGAACCCAGAGTATGATCAACCATGTGAGCGGGAAACATGTTCAAATATGTCTCAGTTTTCCTCCCCTGGTACTCGGGTGCAACATTCCAGACGCTTTACTAACACTCTCCTGACTTAGAGAGTCAGTCCCTTTAACCTCCTGTTTGGCCCAGTTTGCAATTTCTGCGGAAGATGAACAGGAATAGGGAGAACCAATGAGAGACTAGCTGGAGGTGTCTGGACGGGCAAATTTAACTCTCATTTCCCACCAGAAAGAGGAATTAACCAAAGGCTCAGCGTGCCGTGCCGGAACCAGATTAGAGCCTGAAGCCATCCTGCGGTGTTGCGGCCAGCTCAAAAGAAAGCGAGTTGAAGAAAGGAGCTCAGGGACACTGTAATTCACAAACCTGCAGAGTTATAAATGACAGCTATCGTCCAAAAATATAGTGAAGTAAGGCTGCCAAGAGGACTTGAAAGCGGGGCAGAATTGCAGGAAACCGATTTCAGGAGGTAGACTGGAATTGCATTGAAAGCATAGGAAAAGAGGCAGAACGTCCACAATGATGCACTTGGCCAAAAAGGTTGTATGCATTTTTTCCTGAATATATTCAGGAAAAAACGCATACGCCCTTTTTGGCCAACCAAGCAAGCTTGCAAAGGAAATCTGCACTACAATGAAGTCTCACTTCCCCCCGGTCAAAAGGGCCATCTGAAAAAAGTGTAAAATCCAGAAAGGCAGGACAGGCCATGGAGAACTGGGAGCCTTGTTATGCTGATGGGCGGGATGTAAATTGCCAACAGACACTCGGGAGAAGTGTATGGTGTTTCCTGAAACATCTAAAAAACAAAGCAACAGAGCCTAGGGTACTTCCACGTATGGTCCTATAGCTTAGGGAAATTAAAATCAAAAAGACACAGCCACCCCAAAGTTTCGGACGCGTCTGTTTACAAGAACCTCGTTTACAGTACAAGTTCAACATCGCAGAAAGTAAAAAATGGATAAAGAAGTTGTGGTATTTACTTACAAAGCAATATCACTCAGCAATGAAATCTATGTCATCAGGCCCTTAGCAGCACAATGAGTGGATTCAGGTATGATGATTCTAACTGAAATAAGTCACACAGAAAAAGAAACATCATAAGATATCAGTAATACACAGAATGTAAACTTGGCTACAGAGGAACTGAATTACAGAACAGAACAGGGTCTCAAATTTAGAAAACCAACTTATGCTTGCTTAAGGGGAAAGGTGAGTTGGGGTGCTGCATAAAACCAGAGATTGAAATGAGCACAGATAAAGTTCCTTAAGCCAAATATGGAATAGACAAGAGCTACTCCTTGCTCAACGAAATGGACTCAACACCCCAAATTAAATGCCTAAGAATGTACCTGACTAGTAAGTATCTTAATACCTATGGACTGCTATGTCTCCATAAGAGAATCAAGCGTGTGTACAGGGGCATAAATGCAGCAGTGATAGGATTGGAGAGGTTCGGTGAGCAAATGAAGACCCTTTGAAGTCATATTGCATGGTATCCATTCCACGGGTCTCAACTCTCCAGGTTTAAGGTATTCTTCCTTCAGCTAAAACATGCATGTGGAACCCAGAGTATGATCAACCGTGTGAACGGGAGACGTGTTCAAATATGTCTCAGTTTTCCTCCCCTGGTACTCGGGTGCAACATTCCAGACGCTTTACTAACACTCTCCCCACTTGGAGAGTCAGCGCCTTTAACCTCCTGTTTGGCCCAGTTTGCAATTTCTGCGGAAGATGAACAGGAATAGGGAAAACCAATGAGAGACTAGCTGGAGGTGTCTGGACGGGCAAATTTAACTCTCATTTCCCACCAGGAAGAGGAAATACCCAAAGGCTCAGCGTGCCGTGCCGGAACCAGATTAGGGCCTGAAGCCATCCTGCGGTGTTGCGGCCAGGTCACAAGAAAGCGAGTTGAAGAAAGGAGCTCAGGGGCACTGTAATTCACAAACCTGCAGAGTTATAAATGACAGCTATCGTCCAAAAATATACTGAAGTAAGGCTGCCAAGAGGACTTGAAAGCGGGGCAGAATTGCAGGAAACCGATTTCAGGAGGTAGACTGGAATTGCATTGAAAGCATAGGAAAAGAGGCAGAACGTCCACAATGATGCACTTGGCCAAAAAGGGCGTATGCGTTTTTTCCTGAATATATTCAGGAAAAAACGCATACGCCCTTTTTGGCCAACCAAGCAAGCTTGCAAAGGAAATCTGCACTACAATGAAGTCTCACTTCCCCCCGGTCAAAAGGGCCATCTGAATAAAGTGTAAAATCCAGAAAGGCAGGACAGGCCATGGAGAACTGGGAGCCTTGTTATGCTGATGGGCGGGATGTAAATTGCCAACAGCCACTCGGGAGAAGTGTATGGTGTTTCCTGAAACATCTAAAAAACAAAGCAACAGAGCCTAGGGCACTTCCACTTCTGGTCCTATAGCTCAGGGAAATTAAAATCAAAAAGACACAGCCACCGCGAAGTTTGGAATGGCTCTGTTTACAAGAACCTCGTTTACAGTAGAAGTTCAACATCGCAGAAAATGAAAAATGGATAAAGAATTTGTGGTATTTACTTACAAAGCAATATCACTCAGCAATGAAATCTATGTCATCAGGCCCTAGCAGCACAATGAGTGGATTCAGGTATGATGATTCTAACTGAAATAAGTCACACAGAAAAAGAAACATCATAAGATATCAGTAATACACAGAATGTAAACTTGGCTACACAGGAACTGAATTACAGAATAGAACAGGGTCTCAAATTTAGAAAACCAACTTATGCTTGCTTAAGGGGAAAGGTGAGTTGGGGTGCTGCATAAAACCAGAGATTGAAATGAGCACAGATAAAGTTCCTTAAGCCAAATATGGAATAGACAAGAGCTACTCCTTGCTCAACGAAATGGACTCAACACCCCATATTAAATGCCTAATAATATACCCGACTAGTAAGTATCTTAAAACCTATGGATTGCTGTGTCTCCGAAAGAGAATCAAGCATGTGTACAGGGGCATAAACGCAGCAGTGATAGGATTGGAGAGGTTCGGTGAGCAAATGAAGACCCTTTGAAGTCATATTGCATGGTACCTATTACACGGGTCTCAACTCTCCAGGTTTAAGGTATTCTTCCTTCAGGTAAAACATGCATGTGGAACCCAGAGTATGATCAACCGTGTGAACGGGAGACGTGTTCAAATATGTCTCAGTTTTCCTCCCCTGGTACTCGGGTGCAACATTCCAGACGCTTTACTAACACTCTCCCCACTTGGAGAGTCAGTGCCTTTAACCTCCTGTTTGGCCCAGTTTGCAATTTCTGCGGAAGATGTACAGGAATAGGGAGAACCAATGAGAGACTAGCTGGAGGTGTCTGGACGGGCAAATTTAACTCTCATTTCCCACCAGGAAGAGGAAATACACAAAGGCTCAGCGTGCCGTGCCGGAACCAGATTAGGGCCTGAAGCCATCATGCGGTGTTGCAGCCAGCTCAAAAGAATGCGAGTTGAAGAAAGGAGCTCAGGGGCACTGTAATTCACAAACCTGCAGAGTTATAAATGACAGCTATCGTCCAAAAATATACTGAAGTAAGGCTGCCAAGAGGACTTGAAAGCGGGGCAGAATTGCAGGAAACCGATTTCAGGAGGTAGACTGGAATTGCATTGAAAGCATAGGAAAAGAGGCAGAACGTCCACAATGATGCACTTGGCCAAAAAGGGTGTATGCGTTTTTTCCTGAATATATTCAGGAAAAAACGCATACGCCCTTTTTGGCCAACCAAGCAAGCTTGCAAAGGAAATCTGCACTACAATGAAGTCTCACTTCCCCCCGGTCAAAAGGGCCATCTGAAAAAAGTGTAAAATCCAGAAAGGCAGGACAGGCCATGGAGAACTGGGAGCCTTGTTATGCTGATGGGCGGGATGTAAATTGCCAACAGACACTCGGGAGAAGTGTATGGTGTTTCCTGAAACATCTAAAAAACAAAGCAACAGAGCCTAGGGCACTACCACTTATGGTCCTATAGCTTAGGGAAATTAAAATCAAAAAGACACAGCCACCCCAAAGTTTGGGACGCCTCTGTTTACAAGAACCTCGTTTACAGTACAAGTTCAACATCGCAGAAAGTGAAAAATGGATAAAGAACTTGTGGTACTTACGTACAGTGCAGTATCACTCAGCAATGAAATCTATGTCATCAGGCCCGTAGCAGCATAATGAGTGGATTCAGGTACGATGATTCTAACTGAAATAAGTCACACAGAAAAAGAAACATCATAAGATATCAGTAATACACGGAATGTAAACTTGGCTACACAGGAACTGAATTCCAAAACAGAACAGGGTCTCATATTTAGAAAACCAACTTATGCTTGCTTAAGGGGAAAGGTGAGTTGGGGTGCTGCATAAAACCAGAGATTGAAATGAGCACAGATAAAGTTCCTTAAGCCAAATATGGAATAGACAAGAGCTACTCCTTGCTCAACGAAATGGACTCAACACCCCAAATTAAACGCCTAAGAATGTACCTGACTAGTAAGTATCTTAAAACCTACGGATTGCTATGTCTCCATAAGAGAATCAAGCGTGTGTACAGGGGCATAAACGCAGCAGTGATAGGATTGGAGAGGTTCGGTGAGCAAATGAAGACCCTTTGAAGTCATATTGCATGGTACCCATTCCACGGGTCTCAACTCTCCAGGTTTAAGGTATTCTTCCTTCAGCTAAAACATGCATGTGGAACCCAGAGTATGATCAAGCGTGTGAACGGGAGACGTGTTCAAATATGTCTCAGTTTTCCTCCCCTGGTACTCGGGTGCAACATTCCAGACGCTTTACTAACACTCTCCCCACTTGGAGAGTCAGCGCCTTTAACCTCCTGTTTGGCCCAGTTTGCAATTTCTGCGGAAGATGAACAGGAATAGGGAAAACCAATGAGAGACTAGCTGGAGGTGTCTGGACGGGCAAATTTAACTCTCATTTCCCACCAGGAAGAGGAAATAACCAAAGGCTCAGCGTGCCGTGCCGGAACCAGATTAGGGCCTGAAGCCATCCTGCGGTGTTGCGGCCAGCTCACAAGAAAGCGAGTTGAAGAAAGGAGCTCAGGGGCACTGTAATTCACCAACCTGCAGAGTTATAAATGACAGCTATCGTCCAAAAATATACTGAAGTAAGGCTGCCAAGAGGACTTGAAAGCGGGGCAGAATTGCAGGAAACCGATTTCAGGAGGTAGACTGGAATTGCATTGAAAGCATAGGAAAAGAGGCAGAACGTCCACAATGATGCACTTGGCCAAAAAGGGCGTATGCGTTTTTTCCTGAATATATTCAGGAAAAAACGCATACGCCCTTTTTGGCCAACCAAGCAAGCTTGCAAAGGAAATCTGCACTACAATGAAGTCTCACTTCCCCCCGGTCAAAAGGGCCATCTGAAAAAAGTGTAAAATCCAGAAAGGCAGGACAGGCCATGGAGAACTGGGAGCCTTGTTATGCTGATGGGCGGGATGTAAATTGCCAACAGACACTCGGGAGAAGTGTATGGTGTTTCCTGAAACATCTAAAAAACAAAGCAACAGAGCCTAGGGCACTTCCACTTCTGGTCCTATAGCTCAGGGAAATTAAAATCAAAAAGACACAGCCACCCCGAAGTTTGGAATGGCTCTGTTTACAAGAACCTCGTTTACAGTAGAAGTTCAACATCGCAGAAAATGAAAAATGGATAAAGAATTTGTGGTATTTACTTACAAAGCAATATCACTCAGCAATGAAATCTATGTCATCTGGCCCTAGCAGCACAATGAGTGGATTCAGGTATGATGATTCTAACTGAAATAAGTCACACAGAAAAAGAAACATCATAAGATATCAGTAATACACAGAATGTAAACTTGGCTACACAGGAACTGAATTACAGAACAGAACAGGGTCTCAAATTTAGAAAACCAACTTATGCTTGCTTAAGGGGAAAGGTGAGTTGGGGTGCTGCATAAAACCAGAGATTGAAATGAGCACAGATAAAGTTCCTTAAGCCAAATATGGAATAGACAAGAGCTACTCCTTGCTCAACGAAATGGACTCAACACCCCATATTAAATGCCTAAGAATATACCCGACTAGTAAGTATCTTAAAACCTATGGATTGCTGTGTCTCCGAAAGAGAATCAAGCATGTTTACAGGGGCATAAACGCAGCAGTGATAGGATTGGAGAGGTTCGGTGAGCAAATGAAGACCCTTTGAAGTCATATTGCATGGTACCTATTACACGGGTCTCAACTCTCCAGGTTTAAGGTATTCTTCCTTCAGCTAAAACATGCATGTGGAACCCAGAGTATGATCAACCGTGTGAACGGGAGACGTGTTCAAATATGTCTCAGTTTTCCTCCCCTGGTACTCGGGTGCAACATTCCAGACGCTTTACTAACACTCTCCCCACTTGGAGAGTCAGTGCCTTTAACCTCCTGTTTGGCCCAGTTTGCAATTTCTGCGGAAGATGAACAGGAATAGGGAGAACCAATGAGAGACTAGCTGGAGGTGTCTGGACGGGCAAATTTAACTCTCATTTCCCACCAGGAAGAGGAAATACACAAAGGCTCAGCGTGCCGTGCCGGAACCAGATTAGGGCCTGAAGCCATCCTGCGGTGTTGCGGCCAGCTCACAAGAAAGCGAGTTGAAGAAAGGAGCTCAGGGGCACTGTAATTCACAAACCTGCAGAGTTATAAATGACAGCTATCGTCCAAAAATATACTGAAGTAAGGCTGCCAAGAGGACTTGAAAGCGGGGCAGAATTGCAGGAAACCGATTTCAGGAGGTAGACTGGAATTGCATTGAAAGCATAGGAAAAGAGGCAGAACGTCCACAATGATGCACTTGGCCAAAAAGGGCGTATGCGTTTTTTCCTGAATATATTCAGGAAAAAACGCATACGCCCTTTTTGGCCAACCAAGCAAGCTTGCAAAGGAAATCTGCACTACAATGAAGTCTCACTTCCCCCCGGTCAAAAGGGCCATCTGAAAAAAGTGTAAAATCCAGAAAGGCAGGACAGGCCATGGAGAACTGGGAGCCTTGTTATGCTGATGGGCGGGATGTAAATTGCCAACAGACACTCGGGAGAAGTGTATGGTGTTTCCTGAAACATCTAAAAAACAAAGCAACAGAGCCTAGGGCACTACCACTTATGGTCCTATAGCTTAGGGAAATTAAAATCAAAAAGACACAGCCACCCCAAAGTTTGGGACGCCTCTGTTTACAAGAACCTCGTTTACAGTACAAGTTCAACATCGCAGAAAGTGAAAAATGGATAAAGAACTTGTGGTACTTACGTACAATGCAGTATCACTCAGCAATGAAATCTATGTCATCAGGCCCGTAGCAGCATAATGAGTGGATTCAGGTACGATGATTCTAACTGAAATAAGTCACACAGAAAAAGAAACATCATAAGATATCAGTAATACACGGAATGTAAACTTGGCTACACAGGAACTGAATTCCAAAACAGAACAGGGTCTCAAATTTAGAAAACCAACTTATGCTTGCTTAAGGGGAAAGGTGAGTTGGGGTGCTGCATAAAACCAGAGATTGAAATGAGCACAGATAAAGTTCCTTAAGCCAAATATGGAATAGACAAGAGCTACTCCTTGCTCAACGAAATGGACTCAACACCCCAAATTAAACGCCTAAGAATGTACCTGACTAGTAAGTATCTTAAAACCTACGGATTGCTATGTCTCCATAAGAGAATCAAGCGTGTGTACAGGGGCATAAACGCAGCAGTGATAGGATTGGAGAGGTTCGGTGAGCAAATGAAGACCCTTTGAAGTCATATTGCATGGTACCCATTCCACGGGTCTCAACTCTCCAGGTTTAAGGTATTCTTCCTTCAGCTAAAACATGCATGTGGAACCCAGAGTATGATCAAGCGTGTGAACGGGAGACGTGTTCAAATATGTCTCAGTTTTCCTCCCCTGGTACTCGGGTGCAACATTCCAGACGCTTTACTAACACTCTCCCCACTTGGAGAGTCAGCGCCTTTAACCTCCTGTTTGGCCCAGTTTGCAATTTCTGCGGAAGATGAACAGGAATAGGGAAAACCAATGAGAGACTAGCTGGAGGTGTCTGGACGGGCAAATTTAACTCTCATTTCCCACCAGGAAGAGGAAATAACCAAAGGCTCAGCGTGCCGTGCCGGAACCAGATTAGGGCCTGAAGCCATGCTGCGGTGTTGCGGCCAGCTCACAAGAAAGCGAGTTGAAGAAAGGAGCTCAGGGGCACTGTAATTCACCAACCTGCAGAGTTATAAATGACAGCTATCGTCCAAAAATATACTGAAGTAAGGCTGCCAAGAGGACTTGAAAGCGGGGCAGAATTGCAGGAAACCGATTTCAGGAGGTAGACTGGAATTGCATTGAAAGCATAGGAAAAGAGGCAGAACGTCCACAATGATGCACTTGGCCAAAAAGGGCGTATGCGTTTTTTCCTGAATATATACAGGAAAAAACGCATACGCCCTTTTTGGCCAACCAAGCAAGCTTGCAAAGGAAATCTGCACTACAATGAAGTCTCACTTCCCCCCGGTCAAAAGGGCCATCTGAAAAAAGTGTAAAATCCAGAAAGGCAGGAAAGGCCATGGAGAACTGGGAGCCCTGTTATGCTGATGGGCGGGATGTAAATTGCCAACAGACACTCGGGAGAAGTGTATGGTGTTTCCTGAAACATCTATAGAACAAAGCAACAGAGCCTAGGGCACTTCCACTTATGGTCCTATAGCTTAGGGAAATTAAAATCAAAAAGACACAGCCACCCCAAAGTTTGGGACGCCTCTGTTTACAAGAACCTCGTTTACAGTACAAGTTCAACATCGCAGAAAGTGAAAAATGGATAAAGAAGTTGTGGTATTTACTTACAAAGCAATATCATTCAGCAATGAAATCTATGTCATCAGGCCCTTAGCAGCACAATGAGTGGATTCAGGTATGATGATTCTAACTAAAATAAGTCACACAGAAAAAGAAACATCATAAGATATCAGTAATACACAGAATGTAAACTTGGCTACACAGGAACTGAATTACAGAACAGAACAGGGTCTCAAATTTAGAAAACCAACTTATGCTTGCTTAAGGGGAAAGGTGAGTTGGGGTGCTGCATAAAACCAGAGATTGAAATGAGCACAGATAAAGTTCCTTAAGCCAAATATGGATTAGACAAGAGCTACTCCTTGCTCAACGAAATGGACTCAACACCCCAAATTAAAAGCCTAAGAATGTACCTAACTAGTAAGTATCTTAAAACCTATGGATTGCTATGTCTCCATAAGAGAATCAAGCGTGTGTACAGGGGCATAAATGCAGCAGTGATAGGATTGGAGAGGTTCGGTGAGCAAATGAAGACCGTTTGAAGTCATATTGCATGGTACCCATTCCACGGGTTTCAACTACCCTGGTTTAAGGTATTCTTCCTTCAGCTAAAACATGCATGTGGGACCCAGAGTATGATCAACCGTGTGAACGGGAGACGTGTTCAAATATGTCTCAGTTTTCCTCCCCTGGTACTCGGGTGCAACATTCCAGACACTTTACTAACACTCTCCCCACTTGGAGAGTCAGCGCCTTTAACCTCCTGTTTGGCCCAGTTTGCAATTTCTGCGGAAGATGAACAGGAATAGCGAGAACCAATGAGAGACTAGCTGGAGGTGTCTGGACGGGCAAATTTAACTCTCATTTCCCACCAGGAAGAGGAAATAACCAAAGGCTCAGCGTGCCGTGCCGGAACCAGATTAGGGCCTGAAGCCATCCTGCGGTGTTGCGGCCAGCTCACAAGAAAGCGAGTTGAATAAAGGAGCTCAGGGGCACTGTAATTCACAAACCTGCAGAGTTATAAATGACAGCTATCGTCCAAAAATATACTGAAGTAAGGCTGCCAAGAGGACTTGAAAGCGGGGCAGAATTGCAGGAAACCGATTTCAGGAGGTAGACTGGAATTGCATTGAAAGCATAGGAAAAGAGGCAGAACGTCCACAGTGATGCACTTGGCCAAAAAGGGCGTATGCGTTTTTTCCTGAATATATTCAGGAAAAAACGCATACGCCCTTTTTGGCCAACCAAGCAAGCTTGCAAAGGAAATCTGCACTACAATGAAGTCTCACTTCCCCCCGGTCAAAAGGGCCATCTGAAAAAAGTGTAAAATCCAGAAAGGCAGGACAGGCCATGGAGAACTGGGAGCCTTGTTATGCTGATGGGCGGGATGTAAATTGCCAACAGACACTCGGGAGAAGTGTATGGTGTTTCCTGAAACATCTAAAAAACAAAGCAACAGAGCCTAGGGCACTTCCACTTATGGTCCTATAGCTTATGGAAATTAAAATCAAAAAGACACAGCCACCCCAAAGTTTGGGACGCCTCTGTTTACAAGAACCTCGTTTACAGTACAAGTTCAACATCGCAGAAAGTGAAAAATGGATAAAGAAGTTGTGCTATTTACTTACAAAGCAATATCACTCAGCAATGAAATCTATGTCATCAGGCCCTTAGCAGCACAATGAGTGGATTCAGGTATGATGATTCTTACTGAAATAAGTCACACAGAAAAAGAAACATCATAAGATATCACTAATACACGGAATGTAAACTTGGCTACACAGGAACTGAATTACAGAACAGAACAGGGTCTCAAATTTAGAAAACCAACTTATGCTTGCTTAAGGGTAAAGGTGAGTTGGAGTGCTGCATAAAACCAGAGATTGAAATGAGCACAGATAAAGTTCCTTAAGCCAAATATGGAATAGACAAGAACTACTCCTTGCTCAACGAAATGGACCCAACACCGCATATTAAACGTCAAAGAATGTACCTGACTAGTAAGTATATTAAAACCTAAGGATTGCTATGTCTCCGAAAGAGAATCAAGCATGTGTACAGGGGCATAAACGCAGCAGTGATAGGATTGGAGAGGTTCGGTGAGCAAATGAAGACCCTTTGAAGTCATATTGCATGGTACCCATTCCACGGGTTTCTACTACCCAGGTTTAAGGTATTCTTCCTTCAGCTAAAACATGCATGTGGGACCCAGAGTATGATCAACCATGTGAACGGGAGACGTGTTCAAATATGTCTCCCTTTTCCTCCCCTGGTACTCAGGTGCAACATTCCAGACGCTTTACTAACACTCTCCCCACTTGGACAGTCAGCGCCTTTAACCTCCTGTTTGGCCCAGTTTGCAATTTCTGCGGAAGATGAACAGGAATAGGGAGAACCAATGAGAGACTAGCTGGAGGTGTCTGGACGGGCAAATTTAACTCTCAATTCCCACCAGGAAGAGGAAATACCCAAAGGCTCAGCGTGCCGTGCCGGAACCAGATTAGGGCCTGAAGCCATCCTGCGGTGTTGCGGCCAGCTCACAAGAAAGCGAGTTGAAGAAAGGAGCTCAGGGGCACTGTAATTCACAAACCTGCAGAGTTATAAATGACAGCTATCGTCCAAAAATATACTGAAGTAAGGCTGCCAAGAGGACTTGAAAGCGGGGCAGAATTGCAGGAAACCGATTTCAGGAGGTAGACTGGAATTGCATTGAAAGCATAGGAAAAGAGGCAGAACGTCCACAATGATGCACTTGGCCAAAAAGGGCGTATGCGTTTTTTCCTGAATATATTCAGGAAAAAACGCATACGCCCTTTTTGGCCAACCAAGCAAGCTTGCAAAGGAAATCTGCACTACAATGAAGTCTCACTTCCCCCCGGTCAAAAGGGCCATCTGAAAAAAGTGTAAAATCCAGAAAGGCAGGACAGGCCATGGAGAACTGGGAGCCTTGTTATGCTGATGGGCGGGATGTAAATTGCCAACAGACACTCGGGAGAAGTGTATGGTGTTTCCTGAAACATCTAAAAAACAAAGCAACAGAGCCTAGGGCACTTCCACTTATGGTCCTATAGCTTAGGGAAATTAAAATCAAAAAGACACAGCCACCCCGAAGTTTGGAACGGCTCTGTTTACAAGAACCTCGTTTACAGTACAAGTTCAACATCGCAGAAAATGAAAAATGGATAAAGAAGTTGTGGTATTTACTTACAAAGCAATATCATTCAGCAATGAAATCTATGTCATCAGGCCCTTAGCAGCACAATGAGTGGATTCAGGTATGATGATTCTAACTGAAATAAGTCACACAGAAAAAGAAACATCATAAGATATCAGTAATACACGGAATGTAAACTTGGCTACACAGGAACTGAATTACAGAACAGAACAGGGTCTCAAATTTAGAAAACCAACTTATGCTTGCTTAAGGGGAAAGGTGAGTTGGGGTGCTGCATAAAACCAGAGATTGAAATGAGCACAGATAAAGTTCCTTAAGCCAAATATGGAATAGACAAGAGCTACTCCTTGCTCAACGAAATGGACTCAACAACCCAAATTAAACGCCTAAGAATGTACCTGACTAGTAAGTATCTTAAAACCTATGGATTGCTATGTCTCCATAAGAGAATCAAGCGTGTGTACAGGGGCATAAACGCAGCAGTGATAGGATTGGAGAGGTTCGGTGAGCAAATGAAGACCCTTTGAAGTCATATTGCATGGTACCCATTCCACGGGTTTCAACTACCCAGGTTTAAGGTATTCTTCCTTCAGCTAAAACATGCATGTGGGACCCAGAGTATGATCAACGGTGTGAACGGGAGACGTGTTCAAATATGTCTCAGTTTTCCTCCCCTGGTACTCGGGTGCAACATTCCAGACGCTTTACTAACACTCTCCCCACTTGGAGAGTCAGCGCCTTTAACCTCCTGTTTGGCCCAGTTTGCAATTTCTGCGGAAGATGAACAGGAATAGCGAGAACCAATGAGAGACTAGCTGGAGGTGTCTGGACGGGCAAATTTAACTCTCATTTCCC
Source organism: Grampus griseus (assembly GCF_964374135.1). Taxonomy (NCBI): domain Eukaryota; kingdom Metazoa; phylum Chordata; class Mammalia; order Artiodactyla; family Delphinidae; genus Grampus; species Grampus griseus. The sequence goes on along the minus strand of NW_028133394.1, from coordinate 121,662 downwards.
ACCAGGAAGAGGAAATAACCAAAGGCTCAGCGTGCCGTGCCGGAACCAGATTAGGGCCTGAAGCCATCCTGCGGTGTTGCGGCCAGCTCACAAGAAAGCGAGTTGAAGAAAGGAGCTCAGGGGCACTGTAATTCACAAACCTGCAGAGTTATAAATGACAGCTATCGTCCAAAAATATACTGAAGTAAGGCTGCCAAGAGGACTTGAAAGCGGGGCAGAATTGCAGGAAACCGATTTCAGGAGGTAGACTGGAATTGCATTGAAAGCATAGGAAAAGAGGCAGAACGTCCACAATGATGCACTTGGCCAAAAAGGGCGTATGCGTTTTTTCCTGAATATATTCAGGAAAAAACGCATACGCGCTTTTTGGCCAACCAAGCAAGCTTGCAAAGGAAATCTGCACTACAATGAAGTCTCACTTCCCCCCGGTCAAAAGGGCCATCTGAAAAAAGTGTAAAATCCAGAAAGGCAGGACAGGCCATGGAGAACTGGGAGCCTTGTTATGCTGATGGGTGGGATGTAAATTGCCAACAGACACTCAGGAGAAGTGTATGGTGTTTCCTGAAACATCTAAAAAACAAAGCAACAGAGCCTAGGGCAATTCCACTTATGGTCCTATAGCTTAGGGAAATTAAAATCAAAAAGACACAGCCACCCCAAAGTTTGGGACGCCTCTGTTTACAAGAACTTCGTTTACAGTACAAGTTCAACATCACAGAAAGTGAAAAATGGATAAAGAACTTGTGGTACTTACGTACAATGCAGTATCACTCAGCAATGAATTCTATGTCATCAGGCCCGTAGCAGCATAATGAGTGGTTTCAGGTACGATGATTCTAACTGAAATAAGTCACACAGAAAAAGAAACATCATGAGATAGCACTAATACACGGAATGTAAACTTGGCTACACAGGAACTGAATTACAGAACAGAACAGGTTCTCAAATTTAGAAAACCAACTTATGCTTGCATAAGGGTAAAGGTGAGTTGGGTTGCTGCATAAAACCAGAGATTGAAATGAGCACAGATAAAGTTCCTTAAGCCAAATATGGAATAGACAAGAGCTACTCCTTGCTCAACGAAATGGACTCAACACCGCATATTAAACGCCTAAGAATGTACCTGACTAGTAAGTATCTTAAAACCTATGGATTGCTATGTCTCCAAAAGAGAATCAAGCATGTGTACAGGGGCATAAACGCAGCAGTGATAGGATTGGAGAGGTTCGGTGAGCAAACGAAGACCCTTTGAAGTCATATTGCATGGTACCCATTCTACGGGTTTCAACTACACAGGTTTAAGGTATTCTTCCTTCAGCTAAAACATGCATGTGGAACCCAGAGTATGATCAACCATGTGAGCGGGAGACGTGTTCAAATATATCTCAGTTTTCGTACCCTGGTACTTCAGTGCAACATTCCAGACGCTTTACTAACACTCTCCCGACTTGGAGAGTCAGTCCCTTTAACCTCCTGTTTGGCCCAGTTTGCAATTTCTGTGGAAGATGAACAGGAATAGCGAGAACCAATGAGAGACTAGCTGGAGGTGTCTGGACGGGCAAATTTAACTCTCATTTCCCACCAGGAAGAGGAATTAACCAAAGGCTCAGCGTGCCGTGCCGGAACCAGATTAGGGCCTGAAGCCATCCTGCGGTGTTGCGGCCAGCTCAAAAGAAAGCGAGTTGAAGAAAGGAGCTCAGGGGCACTGTAATTCACAAACCTGCAGAGTTATAAATGACAGCTATCGTCCAAAAATAGACTGAAGTAAGGCTGCCAAGAGGACATGAAAGCGGGGCAGAATTGCAGGAAACCGATTTCAGGAGGTAGACTGGAATTGCATTGAAAGCATAGGAAAAGAGGCAGAACGTCCACAATGATGCACTTGGCCAAAAAGGGCGTATGCGTTTTTTCCTGAATATATTCAGGAAAAAACGCATACGCCCTTTTTGGCCAACCAAGCAAGCTTGCAAAGGAAATCTGCACTACAATGAAGTCTCACTTCCCCCCGGTCAAAAGGGCCATCTGAAAAAAGTGTAAAATCCAGAAAGGCAGGACAGGCCATGGAGAACTGGGAGCCTTGTTATGCTGATGGGCGGGATGTAAATTGCCAACAGACACTCGGGAGAAGTGTATGGTGTTTCCTGAAACATCTAAAAAACAAAGCAACAGAGCCTAGGGCAATTCCACTTATGGTCCTATAGCTTAGGGAAATTAAAATCAAAAAGACACAGCCACCCTAATGTTTGGGACTCCTCTGTTTACAAGAACCTCGTTTACCGTACAAGTGCAATATCACAGAAAGTGAAAAATGGATAAAGAACTTGTGGTACTTACGTACAATGCAGTATCACTCAGCAATGAAATCTATGTCATCAGGCCCGTAGCAGCATAATGAGTGGATTCAGGTACGATGATTCTAACTGAAATAAGTCACACAGAAAAAGAAACATCATAAGATATCAGTAATACACGGAATGTAAACTTGGCTACACAGGAACTGAATTCCAAAACAGAACAGGGTCTCAAATTTAGAAAACCAACTTATGCTTGCTTAAGAGTAAAGGTGAGTTGGGGTGCTGCATAAAACCAGAGATTGAAATGAGCACAGATAAAGTTCCTTAAGCCAAATATGGAATAGACAAGAGCTACTCCTTGCTCAACGAAATGGACTCAACACCCCAAATTAAACGCCTAACAATGTACCTGACTTGTAAGTATCTTAAAACCTATGGATTGCTATGTCTCAGAAAGAGAATCAAGCATGTGTACAGGGGCATAAACGCAGCAGTGATAGGATTGGAGAGGTTTGGTGAGCAAATGAAGACCCTTTGAAATCATATTGCATGGTACCCATTCCACGGGTTTCAACTACCCAGGTTTAAGGTATTCTTCCTTCAGCTAAAACATGCATGTGGAACCTAGAGTATGATCAACCATGTGATCGGGAGACGTGTTCAAATATGTCTCAGTTTTCCTCCCCTGGTACTCAGGTGCAACATTCCAGACGCTTTACTAACACTCTCCCCACTTGGAGAGTCAGTCCCTTTAACCTCCTGTTTGGCCCAGTTTGCAATTTCTGCGGAAGATGAACAGGAATAGGGAGAACCAATGAGAGACTAGCTGGAGGTGTCTGGACGGGCAAATTTAACTCTCATTTCCCACCAGGAAGAGGAATTAACCAAAGGCTCAGCGTGCCGTGCCGGAACCAGATTAGGGCCTGAAGAAATCCTGCGGTGTTGCGGCCAGGTCACAAGAAAGCGAGTTGAAGAAAGGAGCTCAGGGGCACTGTAATTCACAAACCTGCAGAGTTATAAATGACAGCTATCGTCCAAAAATATACTGAAGTAAGGCTGGCAAGAGGACTTGAAAGCGGGGCAGAATTGCAGGAAACCGATTTCAGGAGGTAGACTGGAATTGCATTGAAAGCATAGGAAAAGAGGCAGAACGTCCACAATGATGCACTTGGCCAAAAAGGGCGTATGCGTTTTTTCCTGAATATATTCAGGAAAAAACGCATACGCCCTTTTTGGCCAACCAAGCAAGCTTGCAAAGGAAATCTGCACTACAATGAAGTCTCACTTCCCCCCGGTCAAAAGGGCCATCTGAAAAAAGTGTAAAATCCAGAAAGGCAGGACAGGCCATGGAGAACTGGGAGCCTTGTTATGCTGATGGGCGGGATGTAAATTGCCAACAGACACTCGGGAGAAGTGTATGGTGTTTCCTGAAACATCTAAAAAACAAAGCAACAGAGCCTAGGGCACTTTCACTTATGGTCCTATAGCTTAGGGAAATTAAAATCAAAAAGACACAGCCACCCCAAAGTTTGGGACGCCTCTGTTTACAAGAACCTCGTTTACCGTACAAGTGCAATATCACAGAAAGTGAAAAATGGATAAAGAACTTGTGGTACTTACGTACAATGCAGTATCACTCAGCAATGAAATCTATGTCATCAGGCCCGTAGCAGCATAATGAGTGGTTTCAGGTACGATGATTCTAACTGAAATAAGTCACACAGAAAAAGAAACATCATAAGATATCAGTAATACACGGAATGTAAACTTGGCTACACAGGAACTGAATTCCAAAACAGAACAGGGTCTCAAATTTAGAAAACCAACTTATGCTTGCTTAAGAGTAAAGGTGAGTTGGGGTGCTGCATAAAACCAGAGATTGAAATGAGCACAGATAAAGTTCCTTAAGCCAAATATGGAATAGACAAGAGCTACTCCTTGCTCAACGAAATGGACTCAACACCCCAAATTAAACGCCTAACAATGTACCTGACTAGTAAGTATCTTAAAACCTATGGATTGCTATGTCTCCGAAAGAGAATCAAGCATGTGTACAGGGGCATAAACGCAGCAGTGATAGGATTGGAGAGGTTTGGTGAGCAAATGAAGACCCTTTGAAGTCATATTGCATGGTACCCATTCCACGGGTTTCAACTACCCAGGTTTAAGGTATTCTTCCTTCAGCTAAAACATGCATGTGGAACCTAGAGTATGATCAACCATGTGATCGGGAGACGTGTTCAAATATGTCTCAGTTTTCCTCCCCTGGTACTCGGGTGCAACATTCCAGACGCTTTACTAACACTCTCCCCACTTGGAGAGTCAGAGCCTTTAACCTCCTGTTTGGCCCAGTTTGCAATTTCTGCGGAAGATGAACAGGAATAGGGAGAACCAATGAGAGACTAGCTGGAGGTGTCTGGACGGGCAAATTTAACTCTCATTTCCCACCAGGAAGAGGAAATAACCAAAGGCTCAGCGTGCCGTGCCAGAACCAGATTAGAGCCTGAATTCATCCTGCGGTGTCGCGGCCAGCTCAAAAGACAGCGAGTTGAAGAAAGGAGCTCAGGGGCACTGTAATTCACAAACCTGCAGAGTTATAAATGACAGCTATCGTCCAAAAATATACTGAAGTAAGGCTGCCAAGAGGACTTGAAAGCGGGGCAGAATTGCAGGAAACCGATTTCAGGAGGTAGACTGGAATTGCATTGAAAGCATAGGAAAAGAGGCAGAACGTCCACAATGATGCACTTGGCCAAAAAGTGCGTATGCGTTTTTTCCTGAATATATTCAGGAAAAAACGCATACGCCCTTTTTGGCCAACCAAGCAAGCTTGCAAAGGAAATCTGCACTACAATGAAGTCTCACTTCCCCCCGGTCAAAAGGGCCATCTGAAAAAAGTGTAAAATCCAGAAAGGCAGGACAGGCCATGGAGAACTGGGAGCCTTGTTATGCTGATGGGCGGGATGTAAATTGCCAACAGACACTCGGGTGAAGTGTATGGTGTTTCCTGAAACATCTAAAAAACAAAGCAACAGAGCCTAGGGCACTTCCACTTATGGTCCTATAGCTTAGGGAAATTAAAATCAAAAAGACACAGCCACCCCAATGTTTGGGACGCCTCTGTTTACAAGAACCTCGTTTACAGTACAAGTTCAACATCGCAGAAAGTGAAAAATGGATAAAGAAGTTGTGCTATTTACTTACAAAGCAATATCACTCAGCAATGAAATCTATGTCATCAGGCCCTTAGCAGCACAATGAGTGGATTCAGGTATGATGATTCTAACTGAAATAAGTCACACAGATAATGAAACATCATAAGATATCAGTAATACACGGAATGTAAACTTGGCTACACAGGAACTGAATTACAGAACAGAACAGGGTCTCAAATTTAGAAAACCAACTTATGCTTGCTTAAGGGTAAAGGTGAGTTGGGGTGCTGCATAAAACCAGAGATTGAAATGAGCACAGATAAAGTTCCTTAAGCCAAATATGGAATAGACAAGAGCTACTCCTTGCTCAACGAAATGGACTCAACACCGCATATTAAACGCCTAAGAATGTACCTGACTAGTAAGTATCTTAAAACCTATGGATTGCTATGTCTCCGAAAGAGAATCAAGCATGTGTACAGGGGCATAAACGCAGCAGTGATAGGATTGGAGAGGTTCGGTGAGCAAATGAAGACCCTTTGAAGTCATATTGCATGGTACCCATTCCACGGGTTTCAACTACCAAGGTTTAAGGTATTCTTCCTTCAGCTAAAATATGCATGTGGAACCCAGAGTATGATCAACGGTGTGAACGGGAGACGTGTTCAAATATGTCTCAGTTTTCCTCCCCTGGTACTCGGGTGCATCATTCTAGACACTTTACTAACACTCTCCCCACTTGGAGAGTCAGCGCCTTTAACCTCCTGTTTGGCCCAGTTTGCAATTTCTGCGGAAGATGAACAGGAAAAGGAAAAACCAATGAGAGACTAGCGGGAGGTGTCTGGACGGGCAAATTTAACTCTTATTTCCCACCAGGAAGAGGAAATAACCAAAGGCTCAGCGTGCCGTGCCAGAACCAGATTAGGGCCTGAAGCCATCCTGCGGTTTTGCGGCCAGCTCACAAGAAAGCGAGTTGAAGAAAGGAGCTCAGGGGCACTGTAATTCACAAACCTGCAGAGTTATAAATGACAGCTATTGTCCAAAAATATACTAAAGTAAGCCTGCCAAGAGGATTTGAAAGCAGGGCAGAATTGGAGGAAACCGATTTCAGGAGGTAGACTGGAATTGCATTGAAAGCATAGGAAAAGAGGCAGAACGTCCACAATGATGCACTTCGCCAAAAAGGGCGTATGCGTTTTTTCCTGAATATATTCAGGAAAAAACGCATACGCCCTTTTTGGCCAACCAAGCAAGCTTGCAAAGGAAATCTGCACTACAATGAAGTCTCACTTCCCCCCGGTCAAAAGGGCCATCTGAAAAAAGTGTAAAATCCAGAAAGGCAGGACAGGCCATGGAGAACTGGGAGCCTTGTTATGCTGATGGGCGGGATGAAAATTGCCAACAGACACTCGGGAGAAGTGTATGGTGTTTCCTGAAACATCTAAAAAACAAAGCAACAGAGCCTAGGGCACTTCCACTTATGGTCCTATAGCTTAGGGAAATTAAAATCAAAAAGACACAGCCACACCAAAGTTTGGGACGCCTCTGTTTACAAGAACCTCGTTTACAGTAGAAGTTCAACATCACAGAAAGTGAAAAATGGATAAAGAAGTTGTGGTATTTACTTACAAAGCAATATCACTCAGCAATGAAATCTATGACATCAGGCCCTTAGGAGCACAATGAGTGGATTCAGGTATGATGATTCTAACTGAAATAAGTCACACAGAAAAAGAAACATCATAAGATATCAGTAATACACGGAATGTAAACTTGGCTACACAGGAACTGAATTACAGAACAGAACAGGGTCTCAAATTTAGAAAACCAACTTATGCTTGCTTAAGGGGAAAGGTGAGTTGGGGTGCTGCATAAAACCAGAGATTGAAATGAGCACAGATAAAGTTCCTTAAGCCAAATATGGAATAGACAAGAGCTACTCCTTGCTCAACGAAATGGACTGAACACCCCAAATTAAAAGCCTAAGAATGTACCTAACTAGTAAGTATCTTAAAACCTATGGATTGCTATGTCTCCATAAGAGAATCAAGCGTGTGTACAGGGGCATAAATGCAGCAGTGATAGGATTGGAGAGGTTCGGTGAGCAAATGAAGACCGTTTGAAGTCATATTGCATGGTACCCATTCCACGGGTTTCAACTACCCAGGTTTAAGGTATTCTTCCTTCAGCTAAAACATGCATGTGGGACCCAGAGTATGATCAACCGTGTGAACGGGAGACGTGTTCAAATATGTCTCAGTTTTCCTCCCCTGGTACTCGGGTGCAACATTCCAGACACTTTACTAACACTCTCCCCACTTGGAGAGTCAGCGCCTTTAACCTCCTGTTTGGCCCAGTTTGCAATTTCTGCGGAAGATGAACAGGAATAGCGAGAACCAATGAGAGACTAGCTGGAGGTGTCTGGACGGGCAAATTTAACTCTCATTTCCCACCAGGAAGAGGAAATAACCAAAGGCTCAGCGTGCCGTGCCGGAACCAGATTAGGGCCTGAAGCCATCCTGCGGTGTTGCGGCCAGCTCACAAGAAAGCGAGTTGAATAAAGGAGCTCAGGGGCACTGTAATTCACAAACCTGCAGAGTTATAAATGACAGCTATCGTCCAAAAATATACTGAAGTAAGGCTGCCAAGAGGACTTGAAAGCGGGGCAGAATTGCAGGAAACCGATTTCAGGAGGTAGACTGGAATTGCATTGAAAGCATAGGAAAAGAGGCAGAACGTCCACAGTGATGCACTTGGCCAAAAAGGGCGTATGCGTTTTTTCCTGAATATATTCAGGAAAAAACGCATACGCCCTTTTTGGCCAACCAAGCAAGCTTGCAAAGGAAATCTGCACTACAATGAAGTCTCACTTCCCCCCGGTCAAAAGGGCCATCTGAAAAAAGTGTAAAATCCAGAAAGGCAGGACAGGCCATGGAGAACTGGGAGCCTTGTTATGCTGATGGGCGGGATGTAAATTGCCAACAGACACTCGGGAGAAGTGTATGGTGTTTCCTGAAACATCTAAAAAACAAAGCAACAGAGCCTAGGGCACTTCCACTTATGGTCCTATAGCTTATGAAAATTAAAATCAAAAAGACACAGCCACCCCAAAGTTTGGGACGCCTCTGTTTACAAGAACCTCGTTTACAGTACAAGTTCAACATCGCAGAAAGTGAAAAATGGATAAAGAAGTTGTGCTATTTACTTACAAAGCAATATCACTCAGCAATGAAATCTATGTCATCAGGCCCTTAGCAGCACAATGAGTGGATTCAGGTATGATGATTCTTACTGAAATAAGTCACACAGAAAAAGAAACATCATAAGATATCACTAATACACGGAATGTAAACTTGGCTACACAGGAACTGAATTACAGAACAGAACAGGGTCTCAAATTTAGAAAACCAACTTATGCTTGCTTAAGGGTAAAGGTGAGTTGGAGTGCTGCATAAAACCAGAGATTGAAATGAGCACAGATAAAGTTCCTTAAGCCAAATATGGAATAGACAAGAACTACTCCTTGCTCAACGAAATGGACCCAACACCGCATATTAAACGTCTAAGAATGTACCTGACTAGTAAGTATATTAAAACCTAAGGATTGCTATGTCTCCGAAAGAGAATCAAGCATGTGTACAGGGGCATAAACGCAGCAGTGATAGGATTGGAGAGGTTCGGTGAGCAAATGAAGACCCTTTGAAGTCATATTGCATGGTACCCATTCCACGGGTTTCTACTACCCAGGTTTAAGGTATTCTTCCTTCAGCTAAAACATGCATGTGGGACCCAGAGTATGATCAACCATGTGAACGGGAGACGTGTTCAAATATGTCTCCCTTTTCCTCCCCTGGTACTCAGGTGCAACATTCCAGACGCTTTACTAACACTCTCCCCACTTGGACAGTCAGCGCCTTTAACCTCCTGTTTGGCCCAGTTTGCAATTTCTGCGGAAGATGAACAGGAATAGGGAGAACCAATGAGAGACTAGCTGGAGGTGTCTGGACGGGCAAATTTAACTCTCAATTCCCACCAGGAAGAGGAAATACCCAAAGGCTCAGCGTGCCGTGCCGGAACCAGATTAGGGCCTGAAGCCATCCTGCGGTGTTGCGGCCAGCTCACAAGAAAGCGAGTTGAAGAAAGGAGCTCAGGGGCACTGTAATTCACAAACCTGCAGAGTTATAAATGACAGCTATCGTCCAAAAATATACTGAAGTAAGGCTGCCAAGAGGACTTGAAAGCGGGGCAGAATTGCAGGAAACCGATTTCAGGAGGTAGACTGGAATTGCATTGAAAGCATAGGAAAAGAGGCAGAACGTCCACAATGATGCACTTGGCCAAAAAGGGCGTATGCGTTTTTTCCTGAATATATTCAGGAAAAAACGCATACGCCCTTTTTGGCCAACCAAGCAAGCTTGCAAAGGAAATCTGCACTACAATGAAGTCTCACTTCCCCCCGGTCAAAAGGGCCATCTGAAAAAAGTGTAAAATCCAGAAAGGCAGGACAGGCCATGGAGAACTGGGAGCCTTGTTATGCTGATGGGCGGGATGTAAATTGCCAACAGACACTCGGGAGAAGTGTATGGTGTTTCCTGAAACATCTAAAAAACAAAGCAACAGAGCCTAGGGCACTTCCACTTATGGTCCTATAGCTTAGGGAAATTAAAATCAAAAAGACACAGCCACCCCGAAGTTTGGAACGGCTCTGTTTACAAGAACCTCGTTTACAGTACAAGTTCAACATCGCAGAAAATGAAAAATGGATAAAGAAGTTGTGGTATTTACTTACAAAGCAATATCATTCAGCAATGAAATCTATGTCATCAGGCCCTTAGCAGCACAATGAGTGGATTCAGGTATGATGATTCTAACTGAAATAAGTCACACAGAAAAAGAAACATCATAAGATATCACTAATACACGGAATGTAAACTTGGCTACACAGGAACTGAATTACAGAACAGAACAGGGTCTCAAATTTAGAAAACCAACTTATGCTTGCTTAAGGGGAAAGGTGAGTTGGGGTGCTGCATAAAACCAGAGATTGAAATGAGCACAGATAAAGTTCCTTAAGCCAAATATGGAATAGACAAGAGCTACTCCTTGCTCAACGAAATGGACTCAACACCCCATATTAAATGCCTAAGAATATACCCGACTAGTAAGTATCTTAAAACCTATGGATTGCTGTGTCTCCGAAAGAGAATCAAGCATGTGTACAGGGGAATAAACGCAGCAGTGATAGGATTGGAGAGGTTCGGTGTGCAAATGAAGACCCTTTGAAGTCATATTGCATGGTACCCATTCCACGGGTTTCAACTACCAAGGTTTAAGGTATTCTTCCTTCAGCTAAAACATGCATGTGGAATCCAGAGTATGATCAACGGTGTGAACGGGAGACGTGTTCAAATATGTCTCAGTTTTCCTCCCCTGGTACTCGGGTGCAACATTCCAGATGCTTTACTAACACTCTCCCCACTTGGAGAGTCAGCGCCTTTAACCTCCTGTTTGGCCCAGTTTGCAATTTCTGCGAAAGATGAACAGGAATAGCGAGAACCAATGAGAGACTAGCTGGAGGTGTCTGGACGGGCAAATTTAACTCTCATTTCCCACCAGGAAGAGGAAATAACCAAAGGCTCAGCGTGCCGTGCCGTAACCAGATTAGGGCCTGAAGCCATCCTGCGGTGTTGCGGCCAGCTCACAAGAAAGCGAGTTGAAGAAAGGAGCTCAGGGGCACTGTAATTCACAAACCTGCAGAGTTATAAATGACAGCTATCGTCCAAAAATATACTGAAGTAAGGCTGCCAAGAGGACTTGAAAGCGCGGCAGAATTGCAGGAAACCGATTTCAGGAGGTAGACTGGAATTGCATTGAAAGCATAGGAAAAGAGGCAGAACGTCCACAATGATGCACTTGGCCAAAAAGGGCGTATGTGTTTTTTCCTGAATATATTCAGGAAAAAACGCATACACACTTTTTGGCCAACCAAGCAAGCTTGCAAAGGAAATCTGCACTACAATGAAGTCTCACTTCCCCCCGGTCAAAAGGGCCATCTGAAAAAAGTGTAAAATCCAGAAAGACAGGAAAGGCCATGGAGACTGGGAGCCTTGTTATGCTGATGGGCGGGATGTAAATTGCCAACAGACACTAGGGAGAAGTGTATGGTGTTTCCTGAAACATCTAAAAAACAAAGCAACAGAGCCTAGGGCACTTCCACTTATGGTCCTATAGCTTAGGGAAATTAAAATCAAAAAGACACAGCCACACCAAAGTTTGGGACGCCTCTGTTTACAAGAACCTCGTTTACAGTAGAAGTTCAACATCACAGAAAGTGAAAAATGGATAAAGAAGTTGTGGTATTTACTTACAAAGCAATATCACTCAGCAATGAAATCTATGACATCAGGCCCTTAGGAGCACAATGAGTGGATTCAGGTATGATGATTCTAACTGAAATAAGTCACACAGAAAAAGAAACATCATAAGATATCAGTAATACACGGAATGTAAACTTGGCTACACAGGAACTGAATTACAGAACAGAACAGGGTCTCAAATTTAGAAAACCAACTTATGCTTGCTTAAGGGGAAAGGTGAGTTGGGGTGCTGCATAAAACCAGAGATTGAAATGAGCACAGATAAAGTTCCTTAAGCCAAATATGGAATAGACAAGAGCTACTCCTTGCTCAACGAAATGGACTCAACAACCCAAATTAAACGCCTAAGAATGTACCTGACTAGTAAGTATCTTAAAACCTATGGATTGCTATGTCTCCATAAGAGAATCAAGCGTGTGTACAGGGGCATAAACGCAGCAGTGATAGGATTGGAGAGGTTCGGTGAGCAAATGAAGACCCTTTGAAGTCATATTGCATGGTACCCATTCCACGGGTTTCAACTACCCAGGTTTAAGGTATTCTTCCTTCAGCTAAAACATGCATGTGGGACCCAGAGTATGATCAACGGTGTGAACGGGAGACGTGTTCAAATATGTCTCAGTTTTCCTCCCCTGGTACTCGGGTGCAACATTCCAGACGCTTTACTAACACTCTCCCCACTTGGAGAGTCAGCGCCTTTAACCTCCTGTTTGGCCCAGTTTGCAATTTCTGCGGAAGATGAACAGGAATAGCGAGAACCAATGAGAGACTAGCTGGAGGTGTCTGGACGGGCAAATTTAACTCTCATTTCCCACCAGGAAGAGGAAATAACCAAAGGCTCAGCGTGCCGTGCCGGAACCAGATTAGGGCCTGAAGCCATCCTGCGGTGTTGCGGCCAGCTCACAAGAAAGCGAGTTGAAGAAAGGAGCTCAGGGGCACTGTAATTCACAAACCTGCAGAGTTATAAATGACAGCTATCGTCCAAAAATATACTGAAGTAAGGCTGCCAAGAGGACTTGAAAGCGGGGCAGAATTGCAGGAAACCGATTTCAGGAGGTAGACTGGAATTGCATTGAAAGCATAGGAAAAGAGGCAGAACGTCCACAATGATGCACTTGGCCAAAAAGGGCGTATGCGTTTTTTCCTGAATATATTCAGGAAAAAACGCATACGCGCTTTTTGGCCAACCAAGCAAGCTTGCAAAGGAAATCTGCACTACAATGAAGTCTCACTTCCCCCCGGTCAAAAGGGCTATCTGAAAAAAGTGTAAAATCCAGAAAGGCAGGACAGGCCATGGAGAACTGGGAGCCTTGTTATGCTGATGGGCGGGATGTAAATTGCCAACAGACACTCGGGAGAAGTGTATGGTGTTTCCTGAAACATCTAAAAAACAAAGCAACAGAGCCTAGGGCAATTCCACTTATGGTCCTATAGCTTAGGGAAATTAAAATCAAAAAGACACAGCCACCCTAATGTTTGGGACTCCTCTGTTTACAAGAACCTCGTTTACCGTACAAGTGCAATATCACAGAAAGTGAAAAATGGATAAAGAACTTGTGGTACTTACGTACAATGCAGTATCACTCAGCAATGAAATCTATGTCATCAGGCCCGTAGCAGCATAATGAGTGGATTCAGGTACGATGATTCTAACTGAAATAAGTCACACAGAAAAAGAAACATCATAAGATATCAGTAATACACGGAATGTAAACTTGGCTACACAGGAACTGAATTCCAAAACAGAACAGGGTCTCAAATTTAGAAAACCAACTTATGCTTGCTTAAGAGTAAAGGTGAGTTGGGGTGCTGCATAAAACCAGAGATTGAAATGAGCACAGATAAAGTTCCTTAAGCCAAATATGGAATAGACAAGAGCTACTCCTTGCTCAACGAAATGGACTCAACACCCCAAATTAAACGCCTAACAATGTACCTGACTTGTAAGTATCTTAAAACCTATGGATTGCTATGTCTCCGAAAGAGAATCAAGCATGTGTACAGGGGCATAAACGCAGCAGTGATAGGATTGGAGAGGTTTGGTGAGCAAATGAAGACCCTTTGAAATCATATTGCATGGTACCCATTCCACGGGTTTCAACTACCCAGGTTTAAGGTATTCTTCCTTCAGCTAAAACATGCATGTGGAACCTAGAGTATGATCAACCATGTGATCGGGAGACGTGTTCAAATATGTCTCAGTTTTCCTCCCCTGGTACTCAGGTGCAACATTCCAGACGCTTTACTAACACTCTCCCCACTTGGAGAGTCAGTCCCTTTAACCTCCTGTTTGGCCCAGTTTGCAATTTCTGCGGAAGATGAACAGGAATAGGGAGAACCAATGAGAGACTAGCTGGAGGTGTCTGGACGGGCAAATTTAACTCTCATTTCCCACCAGGAAGAGGAATTAACCAAAGGCTCAGCGTGCCGTGCCGGAACCAGATTAGGGCCTGAAGAAATCCTGCGGTGTTGCGGCCAGGTCACAAGAAAGCGAGTTGAAGAAAGGAGCTCAGGGGCACTGTAATTCACAAACCTGCAGAGTTATAAATGACAGCTATCGTCCAAAAATATACTGAAGTAAGGCTGGCAAGAGGACTTGAAAGCGGGGCAGAATTGCAGGAAACCGATTTCAGGAGGTAGACTGGAATTGCATTGAAAGCATAGGAAAAGAGGCAGAACGTCCACAATGATGCACTTGGCCAAAAAGGGCGTATGCGTTTTTTCCTGAATATATTCAGGAAAAAACGCATACGCCCTTTTTGGCCAACCAAGCAAGCTTGCAAAGGAAATCTGCACTACAATGAAGTCTCACTTCCCCCCGGTCAAAAGGGCCATCTGAAAAAAGTGTAAAATCCAGAAAGGCAGGACAGGCCATGGAGAACTGGGAGCCTTGTTATGCTGATGGGCGGGATGTAAATTGCCAACAGACACTCGGGAGAAGTGTATGGTGTTTCCTGAAACATCTAAAAAACAAAGCAACAGAGCCTAGGGCACTTTCACTTATGGTCCTATAGCTTAGGGAAATTAAAATCAAAAAGACACAGCCACCCCAAAGTTTGGGACGCCTCTGTTTACAAGAACCTCGTTTACCGTACAAGTGCAATATCACAGAAAGTGAAAAATGGATAAAGAACTTGTGGTACTTACGTACAATGCAGTATCACTCAGCAATGAAATCTATGTCATCAGGCCCGTAGCAGCATAATGAGTGGTTTCAGGTACGATGATTCTAACTGAAATAAGTCACACAGAAAAAGAAACATCATAAGATATCAGTAATACACGGAATGTAAACTTGGCTACACAGGAACTGAATTCCAAAACAGAACAGGGTCTCAAATTTAGAAAACCAACTTATGCTTGCTTAAGAGTAAAGGTGAGTTGGGGTGCTGCATAAAACCAGAGATTGAAATGAGCACAGATAAAGTTCCTTAAGCCAAATATGGAATAGACAAGAGCTACTCCTTGCTCAACGAAATGGACTCAACACCCCAAATTAAACGCCTAACAATGTACCTGACTAGTAAGTATCTTAAAACCTATGGATTGCTATGTCTCCGAAAGAGAATCAAGCATGTGTACAGGGGCATAAACGCAGCAGTGATAGGATTGGAGAGGTTCGGTGAGCAAATGAAGACCCTTTGAAGTCATATTGCATGGTACCCATTCCACGGGTTTCAACTACCCAGGTTTAAGGTATTCTTCCTTCAGCTAAAACATGCATGTGGAACCTAGAGTATGATCAACCATGTGATCGGGAGACGTGTTCAAATATGTCTCAGTTTTCCCCCCCTGGTACTCGGGTGCAACATTCCAGACGCTTTACTAACACTCTCCCCACTTGGAGAGTCAGCGCCTTTAACCTCCTGTTTGGCCCAGTTTGCAATTTCTGCGGAAGATGAACAGGAATAGGGAGAACCAATGAGAGACTAGCTGGAGGTGTCTGGACGGGCAAATTTAACTCTCATTTCCCACCAGGAAGAGGAAATAACCAAAGGCTCAGCGTGCCGTGCCGGAACCAGATTAGAGCCTGAAGTCATCCTGCGGTGTCGCGGCCAGCTCAAAAGACAGCGAGTTGAAGAAAGGAGCTCAGGGGCACTGTAATTCACAAACCTGCAGAGTTATAAATGACAGCTATCGTCCAAAAATATACTGAAGTAAGGCTGCCAAGAGGACTTGAAAGCGGGGCAGAATTGCAGGAAACCGATTTCAGGAGGTAGACTGGAATTGCATTGAAAGCATAGGAAAAGAGGCAGAACGTCCACAATGATGCACTTGGCCAAAAAGTGCGTATGCGTTTTTTCCTGAATATATTCAGGAAAAAACGCATACGCCCTTTTTGGCCAACCAAGCAAGCTTGCAAAGGAAATCTGCACTACAATGAAGTCTCACTTCCCCCCGGTCAAAAGGGCCATCTGAAAAAAGTGTAAAATCCAGAAAGGCAGGACAGGCCATGGAGAACTGGGAGCCTTGTTATGCTGATGGGCGGGATGTAAATTGCCAACAGACACTCGGGTGAAGTGTATGGTGTTTCCTGAAACATCTAAAAAACAAAGCAACAGAGCCTAGGGCACTTCCACTTATGGTCCTATAGCTTAGGGAAATTAAAATCAAAAAGACACAGCCACCCCAATGTTTGGGACGCCTCTGTTTACAAGAACCTCGTTTACAGTACAAGTTCAACATCGCAGAAAGTGAAAAATGGATAAAGAAGTTGTGCTATTTACTTACAAAGCAATATCACTCAGCAATGAAATCTATGTCATCAGGCCCTTAGCAGCACAATGAGTGGATTCAGGTATGATGATTCTAACTGAAATAAGTCACACAGATAATGAAACATCATAAGATATCAGTAATACACGGAATGTAAACTTGGCTACACAGGAACTGAATTACAGAACAGAACAGGGTCTCAAATTTAGAAAACCAACTTATGCTTGCTTAAGGGTAAAGGTGAGTTGGGGTGCTGCATAAAACCAGAGATTGAAATGAGCACAGATAAAGTTCCTTAAGCCAAATATGGAATAGACAAGAGCTACTCCTTGCTCAACGAAATGGACTCAACACCGCATATTAAACGCCTAAGAATGTACCTGACTAGTAAGTATCTTAAAACCTATGGATTGCTATGTCTCCGAAAGAGAATCAAGCATGTGTACAGGGGCATAAACGCAGCAGTGATAGGATTGGAGAGGTTCGGTGAGCAAATGAAGACCCTTTGAAGTCATATTGCATGGTACCCATTCCACGGGTTTCAACTACCAAGGTTTAAGGTATTCTTCCTTCAGCTAAAATATGCATGTGGAACCCAGAGTATGATCAACGGTGTGAACGGGAGACGTGTTCAAATATGTCTCAGTTTTCCTCCCCTGGTACTCGGGTGCATCATTCTAGACACTTTACTAACACTCTCCCCACTTGGAGAGTCAGCGCCTTTAACCTCCTGTTTGGCCCAGTTTGCAATTTCTGCGGAAGATGAACAGGAAAAGGAAAAACCAATGAGAGACTAGCGGGAGGTGTCTGGACGGGCAAATTTAACTCTTATTTCCCACCAGGAAGAGGAAATAACCAAAGGCTCAGCGTGCCGTGCCAGAACCAGATTAGGGCCTGAAGCCATCCTGCGGTTTTGCGGCCAGCTCACAAGAAAGCGAGTTGAAGAAAGGAGCTCAGGGGCACTGTAATTCACAAACCTGCAGAGTTATAAATGACAGCTATTGTCCAAAAATATACTAAAGTAAGCCTGCCAAGAGGATTTGAAAGCAGGGCAGAATTGGAGGAAACCGATTTCAGGAGGTAGACTGGAATTGCATTGAAAGCATAGGAAAAGAGGCAGAACGTCCACAATGATGCACTTCGCCAAAAAGGGCGTATGCGTTTTTTCCTGAATATATTCAGGAAAAAACGCATACGCCCTTTTTGGCAAACCAAGCAAGCTTGCAAAGGAAATCTGCACTACAATGAAGTCTCACTTCCCCCCGGTCAAAAGGGCCATCTGAAAAAAGTGTAAAATCCAGAAAGGCAGGACAGGCCATGGAGAACTGGGAGCCTTGTTATGCTGATGGGCGGGATGAAAATTGCCAACAGACACTCGGGAGAAGTGTATGGTGTTTCCTGAAACATCTAAAAAACAAAGCAACAGAGCCTAGGGCACTTCCACTTATGGTCCTATAGCTTAGGGAAATTAAAATCAAAAAGACACAGCCACACCAAAGTTTGGGACGCCTCTGTTTACAAGAACCTCGTTTACAGTAGAAGTTCAACATCACAGAAAGTGAAAAATGGATAAAGAAGTTGTGGTATTTACTTACAAAGCAATATCACTCAGCAATGAAATCTATGACATCAGGCCCTTAGGAGCACAATGAGTGGATTCAGGTATGATGATTCTAACTGAAATAAGTCACACAGAAAAAGAAACATCATAAGATATCAGTAATACACGGAATGTAAACTTGGCTACACAGGAACTGAATTACAGAACAGAACAGGGTCTCAAATTTAGAAAACCAACTTATGCTTGCTTAAGGGGAAAGGTGAGTTGGGGTGCTGCATAAAACCAGAGATTGAAATGAGCACAGATAAAGTTCCTTAAGCCAAATATGGAATAGACAAGAGCTACTCCTTGCTCAACGAAATGGACTCAACAACCCAAATTAAACGCCTAAGAATGTACCTGACTAGTAAGTATCTTAAAACCTATGGATTGCTATGTCTCCATAAGAGAATCAAGCGTGTGTACAGGGGCATAAACGCAGCAGTGATAGGATTGGAGAGGTTCGGTGAGCAAATGAAGACCCTTTGAAGTCATATTGCATGGTACCCATTCCACGGGTTTCAACTACCCAGGTTTAAGGTATTCTTCCTTCAGCTAAAACATGCATGTGGGACCCAGAGTATGATCAACGGTGTGAACGGGAGACGTGTTCAAATATGTCTCAGTTTTCCTCCCCTGGTACTCGAGTGCAACATTCCAGACGCTTTACTAACACTCTCCCCACTTGGAGAGTCAGCGCCTTTAACCTCCTGTTTGGCCCAGTTTGCAATTTCTGCGGAAGATGAACAGGAATAGCGAGAACCAATGAGAGACTAGCTGGAGGTGTCTGGACGGGCAAATTTAACTCTCATTTCCCACCAGGAAGAGGAAATAACCAAAGGCTCAGCGTGCCGTGCCGGAACCAGATTAGGGCCTGAAGCCATCCTGCGGTGTTGCGGCCAGCTCACAAGAAAGCGAGTTGAAGAAAGGAGCTCAGGGGCACTGTAATTCACAAACCTGCAGAGTTATAAATGACAGCTATCGTCCAAAAATAGACTGAAGTAAGGCTGCCAAGAGGACTTGAAAGCGCGGCAGAATTGCAGGAAACCGATTTCAGGAGGTAGACTGGAATTGCATTGAAAGCATAGGAAAAGAGGCAGAACGTCCACAATGATGCACTTGGCCAAAAAGGGCGTATGCGTTTTTTCCTGAATATATTCAGGAAAAAACGCATACGCGCTTTTTGGCCAACCAAGCAAGCTTGCAAAGGAAATCTGCACTACAATGAAGTCTCACTTCCCCCCGGTCAAAAGGGCCATCTGAAAAAAGTGTAAAATCCAGAAAGGCAGGACAGGCCATGGAGAACTGGGAGCCTTGTTATGCTGATGGGTGGGATGTAAATTGCCAACAGACACTCGGGAGAAGTGTATGGTGTTTCCTGAAACATCTAAAAAACAAAGCAACAGAGCCTAGGGCAATTCCACTTATGGTCCTATAGCTTAGGGAAATTAAAATCAAAAAGACACAGCCACCCCAAAGTTTGGGACGCCTCTGTTTACAAGAACTTCGTTTACAGTACAAGTTCAACATCACAGAAAGTGAAAAATGGATAAAGAACTTGTGGTACTTACGTACAATGCAGTATCACTCAGCAATGAATTCTATGTCATCAGGCCCGTAGCAGCATAATGAGTGGTTTCAGGTACGATGATTCTAACTGAAATAAGTCACACAGAAAAAGAAACATCATAAGATATCACTAATACACGGAATGTAAACTTGACTACACAGGAACTGAATTCCAAAACAGAACAGGGTCTCAAATTTAGAAAACCAACTTATGCTTGCTTAAGGGGAAAGGTGAGTTGGGATGCTGCAAAAAACTAGAGATTTAAATGAGCACAGATAAAGTTCCTTAAGCCAAATATGGAATAGACAAGAGCTACTCCTTGCTCAACGAAATGGACTCAACACCCCATATTAAACGCCTAAGAATGTACCTGAGTAGTAAGTATCTTAAAACCTATGGATTGCTATGTCTCCAAAAGAGAATCAAGCGTGTGTACATTGGCATAAACGCAGCAGTGATAGGATTGGAGAGGTTCGGTGAGCAAATGAAGACCCTTTGAAGTCATATTGCATGGTACCCATTACACGGGTTTCAACTACCCAGGTT
Organism: Grampus griseus; assembly: GCF_964374135.1. Lineage (NCBI taxonomy): Eukaryota > Metazoa > Chordata > Mammalia > Artiodactyla > Delphinidae > Grampus > Grampus griseus. Next base: position 101,404 of record NW_028133394.1, on the reverse strand, counting down.
TAAGGTATTCTTCCTTCAGCTAAAACATGCATGTGGGACCCAGAGTATGATCAACGGTGTGAACGGGAGACGTGTTCAAATATGTCTCAGTTTTCCTCCCCTGGTACTCGGGTGCAACATTCCAGACGCTTTACTAACACTCTCCCCACTTGGAGAGTCAGCGCCTTTAACCTCCTGTTTGGCCCAGTTTGCAATTTCTGCGGAAGATGAACAGGAGTAGCGAGAACCAATGAGAGACTAGCTGGAGGTGTCTGGACGGGCAAATTTAACTCTCATTTCCTACCAGGAAGAGGAAATAACCAAAGGCTCAGCGTGCCGTGCCGGAACCAGATTAGGGCCTGAAGCCATCCTGCGGTGTTGCGGCCAGCTCACAAGAAAGCGAGTTGAAGAAAGGAGCTCAGGGGCACTGTAATTCACAAACCTGCAGAGTTATAAATGACAGCTATCGTCCAAAAATATACTGAAGTAAGGCTGCCAAGAGGACTTGAAAGCGGGGCAGAATTGCAGGAAACCGATTTCAGGAGGTAGACTGGAATTGCATTGAAAGCATAGGAAAAGAGGCAGAACGTCCATAATGATGCACTTGGCCAAAAAGTGCGTATGCGTTTTTTCCTAAATATATTCAAGAAAAAACGCATACGACCTTTTTGGCCAACGAAGCAAACTTGCAAAGGAAATCTGCACTACAATGAAGTCTCACTTCCCCCCGGTCAAAAGGGCCATCTGAAAAAAGTGTAAAATCCAGAAAGGCAGGACAGGCCATGGAGAACTGGGAGCCTTGTTATGCTGATGGGCGGGATGTAAATTGCCAACAGACACTCGGGAGAAGTGTATGGTGTTTCCTGAAACATCTAAAAAACAAAGCAACAGAGCCTAGGGCACTTCCACTTATGGTCCTATAGCTTAGGGAAATTAAAATCAAAAAGACACAGCCACCCCAAAGTTTGGGACGCCTCTGTTTACAAGAACCTCGTTTACAGTACAAGTGCAATATCACAGAAAGTGAAAAATAGATAAAGAAGTTGTGGTATTTACTTACAAAGCAATATCACTCAGCAATGAAATCTATGTCATCAGGCCCTTAGCAGCACAATGAGTGGATTCAGGTATGATGATTCTAACTGAAATAAGTCCCACAGAAAAAGAAACATCATAAGATATCAGTAATACACGGAATGTAAACTTGGCTACACAGGAACTGAATTACAGAACAGAACAGGTTCTCAAATTTAGAAAACCAACTTATGCTTGCTTAAGGGTAAAGGTGAGTTGGGTTGCTGCATAAAACCAGAGATTGAAATGAGCACAGATAAAGTTCCTTAAGCCAAATATGGAATAGACAAGAGCTACTCCTTGCTCAACGAAATGGACTCAACACCGCATATTAAACGCCTAAGAATGTACCTGACTAGTAAGTATCTTAAAACCTATGGATTGCTATGTCTCCAAAAGAGAATCAAGCATGTGTACAGGGGCATAAACGCAGCAGTGATAGGATTGGAGAGGTTCGGTGAGCAAACGAAGACCCTTTGAAGTCATATTGCATGGTACCCATTCCACGGGTTTCAACTACACAGGTTTAAGGTATTCTTCCTTCAGCTAAAACATGCATGTGGAACCCAGAGTATGATCAACCATGTGAGCGGGAGACGTGTTCAAATATATCTCAGTTTTCGTACCCTGGTACTTCAGTGCAACATTCCAGACGCTTTACTAACACTCTCCCGACTTGGAGAGTCAGTCCCTTTAACCTCCTGTTTGGCCCAGTTTGCAATTTCTGTGGAAGATGAACAGGAATAGCGAGAACCAATGAGAGACTAGCTGGAGGTGTCTGGACGGGCAAATTTAACTCTCATTTCCCACCAGGAAGAGGAATTAACCAAAGGCTCAGCGTGCCGTGCCGGAACCAGATTAGGGCCTGAAGCCATCCTGCGGTGTTGCGGCCAGCTCAAAAGAAAGCGAGTTGAAGAAAGGAGCTCAGGGGCACTGTAATTCACAAACCTGCAGAGTTATAAATGACAGCTATCGTCCAAAAATATACTGAAGTAAGGCTGCCAAGAGGACTTGAAAGCGGGGCAGAATTGCAGGAAACCGATTTCAGGAGGTAGACTGGAATTGCATTGAAAGCATAGGAAAAGAGGCAGAACGTCCACAATGATGCACTTGGCCAAAAAGGGCGTATGCGTTTTTTCCTGAATATATTCAGGAAAAAACGCATACGCCCTTTTTGGCTAACCAAGCAAGCTTGCAAAGGAAATCTGCACTACAATGAAGTCTCACTTCCCCCCGGTCAAAAGGGCCATCTGAAAAAAGTGTAAAATCCAGAAAGGCAGGACAGGCCATGGAGAACTGGGAGCCTTGTTATGCTGATGGGCGGGATGTAAATTGCCAACAGACACTCGGGAGAAGTGTATGGTGTTTCCTGAAACATCTAAAAAACAAAGCAACAGAGCCTAGGGCAATTCCACTTATGGTCCTATAGCTTAGGGAAATTAAAATCAAAAAGACACAGCCACCCTAATGTTTGGGACTCCTCTGTTTACAAGAACCTCGTTTACCGTACAAGTGCAATATCACAGAAAGTGAAAAATGGATAAAGAACTTGTGGTACTTACGTACAATGCAGTATCACTCAGCAATGAAATCTATGTCATCAGGCCCATAGCAGCATAATGAGTGGATTCAGGTACGATGATTCTAACTGAAATAAGTCACACAGAAAAAGAAACATCATAAGATATCAGTAATACACGGAATGTAAACTTGGCTACACAGGAACTGAATTCCAAAACAGAACAGGGTCTCAAATTTAGAAAACCAACTTATGCTTGCTTAAGAGTAAAGGTGAGTTGGGGTGCTGCATAAAACCAGAGATTGAAATGAGCACAGATAAAGTTCCTTAAGCCAAATATGGAATAGACAAGAGCTACTCCTTGCTCAACGAAATGGACTCAACACCCCAAATTAAACGCCTAACAATGTACCTGACTTGTAAGTATCTTAAAACCTATGGATTGCTATGTCTCCGAAAGAGAATCAAGCATGTGTACAGGGGCATAAACGCAGCAGTGATAGGATTGGAGAGGTTTGGTGAGCAAATGAAGACCCTTTGAAATCATATTGCATGGTACCCATTCCACGGGTTTCAACTACCCAGGTTTAAGGTATTCTTCCTTCAGCTAAAACATGCATGTGGAACCTAGAGTATGATCAACCATGTGATCGGGAGACGTGTTCAAATATGTCTCAGTTTTCCTCCCCTGGTACTCAGGTGCAACATTCCAGACGCTTTACTAACACTCTCCCCACTTGGAGAGTCAGTCCCTTTAACCTCCTGTTTGGCCCAGTTTGCAATTTCTGCGGAAGATGAACAGGAATAGGGAGAACCAATGAGAGACTAGCTGGAGGTGTCTGGACGGGCAAATTTAACTCTCATTTCCCACCAGGAAGAGGAATTAACCAAAGGCTCAGCGTGCCGTGCCGGAACCAGATTAGGGCCTGAAGAAATCCTGCGGTGTTGCGGCCAGGTCACAAGAAAGCGAGTTGAAGAAAGGAGCTCAGGGGCACTGTAATTCACAAACCTGCAGAGTTATAAATGACAGCTATCGTCCAAAAATATACTGAAGTAAGGCTGGCAAGAGGACTTGAAAGCGGGGCAGAATTGCAGGAAACCGATTTCAGGAGGTAGACTGGAATTGCATTGAAAGCATAGGAAAAGAGGCAGAACGTCCACAATGATGCACTTGGCCAAAAAGGGCGTATGCGTTTTTTCCTGAATATATTCAGGAAAAAACGCATACGCCCTTTTTGGCCAACCAAGCAAGCTTGCAAAGGAAATCTGCACTACAATGAAGTCTCACTTCCCCCCGGTCAAAAGGGCCATCTGAAAAAAGTGTAAAATCCAGAAAGGCAGGACAGGCCATGGAGAACTGGGAGCCTTGTTATGCTGATGGGCGGGATGTAAATTGCCAACAGACACTCGGGAGAAGTGTATGGTGTTTCCTGAAACATCTAAAAAACAAAGCAACAGAGCCTAGGGCACTTTCACTTATGGTCCTATAGCTTAGGGAAATTAAAATCAAAAAGACACAGCCACCCCAAAGTTTGGGACGCCTCTGTTTACAAGAACCTCGTTTACCGTACAAGTGCAATATCACAGAAAGTGAAAAATGGATAAAGAACTTGTGGTACTTACGTACAATGCAGTATCACTCAGCAATGAAATCTATGTCATCAGGCCCGTAGCAGCATAATGAGTGGTTTCAGGTATGATGATTCTAACTGAAATAAGTCACACAGAAAAAGAAACATCATAAGATATCAGTAATACACGGAATGTAAACTTGGCTACACAGGAACTGAATTCCAAAACAGAACAGGGTCTCAAATTTAGAAAACCAACTTATGCTTGCTTAAGAGTAAAGGTGAGTTGGGGTGCTGCATAAAACCAGAGATTGAAATGAGCACAGATAAAGTTCCTTAAGCCAAATATGGAATAGACAAGAGCTACTCCTTGCTCAACGAAATGGACTCAACACCCCAAATTAAACGCCTAACAATGTACCTGACTAGTAAGTATCTTAAAACCTATGGATTGCTATGTCTCCGAAAGAGAATCAAGCATGTGTACAGGGGCATAAACGCAGCAGTGATAGGATTGGAGAGGTTTGGTGAGCAAATGAAGACCCTTTGAAGTCATATTGCATGGTACCCATTCCACGGGTTTCAACTACCCAGGTTTAAGGTATTCTTCCTTCAGCTAAAACATGCATGTGGAACCTAGAGTATGATCAACCATGTGATCGGGAGACGTGTTCAAATATGTCTCAGTTTTCCTCCCCTGGTACTCGGGTGCAACATTCCAGACGCTTTACTAACACTCTCCCCACTTGGAGAGTCAGCGCCTTTAACCTCCTGTTTGGCCCAGTTTGCAATTTCTGCGGAAGATGAACAGGAATAGGGAGAACCAATGAGAGACTAGCTGGAGGTGTCTGGACGGGAAAATTTAACTCTCATTTCCCACCAGGAAGAGGAAATAACCAAAGGCTCAGCGTGCCGTGCCAGAACCAGATTAGAGCCTGAAGTCATCCTGCGGTGTCGCGGCCAGCTCAAAAGACAGCGAGTTGAAGAAAGGAGCTCAGGGGCACTGTAATTCACAAACCTGCAGAGTTATAAATGACAGCTATCGTCCAAAAATATACTGAAGTAAGGCTGCCAAGAGGACTTGAAAGCGGGGCAGAATTGCAGGAAACCGATTTCAGGAGGTAGACTGGAATTGCATTGAAAGCATAGGAAAAGAGGCAGAACGTCCACAATGATGCACTTGGCCAAAAAGTGCGTATGCGTTTTTTCCTGAATATATTCAGGAAAAAACGCATATGCCCTTTTTGGCCAACCAAGCAAGCTTGCAAAGGAAATCTGCACTACAATGAAGTCTCACTTCCCCCCGGTCAAAAGGGCCATCTGAAAAAAGTGTAAAATCCAGAAAGGCAGGACAGGCCATGGAGAACTGGGAGCCTTGTTATGCTGATGGGCGGGATGTAAATTGCCAACAGACACTCGGGTGAAGTGTATGGTGTTTCCTGAAACATCTAAAAAACAAAGCAACAGAGCCTAGGGCACTTCCACTTATGGTCCTATAGCTTAGGGAAATTAAAATCAAAAAGACACAGCCACCCCAATGTTTGGGACGCCTCTGTTTACAAGAACCTCGTTTACAGTACAAGTTCAACATCGCAGAAAGTGAAAAATGGATAAAGAAGTTGTGCTATTTACTTAGAAAGCAATATCACTCAGCAATGAAATCTATGTCATCAGGCCCTTAGCAGCACAATGAGTGGATTCAGGTATGATGATTCTAACTGAAATAAGTCACACAGATAATGAAACATCATAAGATATCAGTAATACACGGAATGTAAACTTGGCTACACAGGAACTGAATTACAGAACAGAACAGGGTCTCAAATTTAGAAAACCAACTTATGCTTGCTTAAGGGTAAAGGTGAGTTGGGGTGCTGCATAAAACCAGAGATTGAAATGAGCACAGATAAAGTTCCTTAAGCCAAATATGGAATAGACAAGAGCTACTCCTTGCTCAACGAAATGGACTCAACACCGCATATTAAACGCCTAAGAATGTACCTGACTAGTAAGTATCTTAAAACCTATGGATTGCTATGTCTCCGAAAGAGAATCAAGCATGTGTACAGGGGCATAAACGCAGCAGTGATAGGATTGGAGAGGTTCGGTGAGCAAATGAAGACCCTTTGAAGTCATATTGCATGGTACCCATTCCACGGGTTTCAACTACCAAGGTTTAAGGTATTCTTCCTTCAGCTAAAACATGCATGTGGAACCCAGAGTATGATCAACGGTGTGAACGGGAGACGTGTTCAAATATGTCTCAGTTTTCCTCCCCTGGTACTCGGGTGCATCATTCTAGACACTTTACTAACACTCTCCCCACTTGGAGAGTCAGCGCCTTTAACCTCCTGTTTGGCCCAGTTTGCAATTTCTGCGGAAGATGAACAGGAAAAGGAAAAACCAATGAGAGACTAGCGGGAGGTGTCTGGACGGGCAAATTTAACTCTTATTTCCCACCAGGAAGAGGAAATAACCAAAGGCTCAGCGTGCCGTGCCAGAACCAGATTAGGGCCTGAAGCCATCCTGCGGTTTTGCGGCCAGCTCACAAGAAAGCGAGTTGAAGAAAGGAGCTCAGGGGCACTGTAATTCACAAACCTGCAGAGTTATAAATGACAGCTATTGTCCAAAAATATACTAAAGTAAGCCTGCCAAGAGGATTTGAAAGCAGGGCAGAATTGGAGGAAACCGATTTCAGGAGGTAGACTGGAATTGCATTGAAAGCATAGGAAAAGAGGCAGAACGTCCACAATGATGCACTTCGCCAAAAAGGGCGTATGCGTTTTTTCCTGAATATATTCAGGAAAAAACGCATACGCCCTTTTTGGCCAACCAAGCAAGCTTGCAAAGGAAATCTGCACTACAATGAAGTCTCACTTCCCCCCGGTCAAAAGGGCCATCTGAAAAAAGTGTAAAATCCAGAAAGGCAGGACAGGCCATGGAGAACTGGGAGCCTTGTTATGCTGATGGGCGGGATGAAAATTGCCAACAGACACTCGGGAGAAGTGTATGGTGTTTCCTGAAACATCTAAAAAACAAAGCAACAGAGCCTAGGGCACTTCCACTTATGGTCCTATAGCTTAGGGAAATTAAAATCAAAAAGACACAGCCACCCCAAAGTTTGGGACGCCTCTGTTTACAAGAACCTCGTTTGCAGTACAAGTTCAACATCGCAGAAAGTGAAAAATGGATAAAGAAGATGTGGTATTTACTTACAAAGCAATATCACTCAGCAATGAAATCTATGTCATCAGGCCCTTAGCAGCACAATGAGTGGATTCAGGTATGATGATTCTAACTAAAATAAGTCACACAGAAAAAGAAACATCATAAGGTATCACTAATACACGGAATGTGAACTTGGCTGCACATGAACTGAATTACAGAACAGAACAGGGTCTCAAGTTTAGAAAACCAACTTATGCCTACTTAAGGGGGAAGGTGAGTTGGGGTGCTGCATAAAAGCAGAGTTTGAAATTAGCACAGATACCGTTCCATAAGCCAAATATGTAATAGACAAGACCTACCCCTTGCTCAACGAAATGGATTCAACAATGAGGTATCACCTCACACCTGGTAGAATAGGCATCATAGAAAATCTACAAACAGAAAATGCTGGAAAGGGTGTGGAGAAAAGGAACCCTCTTCCACTATTGTTGGGAATATAAATTGATACAGTCATTATGGAGAACAATATGGAATTTCTTAAGAAACTAACAATAGAATTACCATATGATACAGCAATCCCAGTACTGGACATATACCCAGACAAAACCATAAATCAAAAAGAGTCATTCACCGCAATGTTCATTGCATCACTATTTACAATATCGAGGTAATGGAAGCAACATAAATGCCCACAGACAGACGAATGCATAAAGCTGTGGTACATATATAAAATGGAATATTACTAAGCCATGAAAAGGAATGAAATTGGGTCATTTGTAGAGACGTCGATGGATCTAGAGACTGTCATACAGAGTGAAGTAAGTCAGAAAGAGAAAAACAAATCTTGTATATTCATGCATATATGTGGAACCTAGAAAAACTGTACAGATTAACCATTTTGCAAGGCATAAATAGAGCAACAGATGTAGACAACAAACGTATGGACAACAAGGGGGGAAAGCTGTTGAGGGGGTGGTGGTGGGAGGAGTTGAGAGACTGGGATTGGCATGTATACATTTATATGTATAAAATAGATAACCAATAAGAACCTGCTGTATAAAAATATAAAATAAAATTCAAAATTAAAAAGAAATAAAATTTAAAAAATAAAACAGAAAAAACAATTATTCCCTGCACATACATGTATTTATATGAATAAATTATTTCCATGCTTATATCTGTAAATACAAAAAAGAGGAATAAAATCTACCTTGAACCAAAAACGAAAAAGAGAAAAAAACACAGAACCCACCAGTTACACAGAGGAAAACCGTATCAGGGCACTTGCTCCAGTTGTAAACAATTCTGAAGTTGGTCAGTGGTGGGGAATCGTCTCCCATTCAGCCAGCAGCCCCCACGCAACAAGCGTCCTCATTGCAAAGCTGGGGCACCGTGCCGAGGCATCTGTGAGTAAACGTGAGCTGAGCCCCAGGCCAGTTGCTGCTGAACTATTCCCACCCGTCCCAGGTAAAACACCTGAATATATACAAGGACTTGAAAGCCTAGAGGAAGGGCCATAGAGCCACACGAGTGACAGCATGCCGGCCGACTTGGTGCCTGCAGGCCAGCCAGGATGGTCCTGGCCCTGGGTGCTCTTCTGGAAGATTTCCATTTCCCTGCCTGAGATACCCGTCCTGTCCCTGCCCCCACTGCTTTTTTCCTTCCTCACCTCTGCCCAGGGAGAAATTCCAGCAACAGGTATGGGTGACACATCCTCTTCTTTAGCAGGTGGCAGCCTGGCAACTGCTGCAGAAAGTCCAGCAGAGCCCCACTCACACTGGGCCACCCACAAAGCCGTGGCCTCTCACTCCCTCCCACCAGCCCAGCCCCGAGACTGCTGACAGGGCAGAGAAAATGGCGTCAGGCACGGCTGCAGGGGCTCTTGCTGCCTGGAGTGGTATTTATATTGATCTCAACCCAGGCACACCTGGGGAGGGCTGGCCGGCACGGTAAGGCTGCCCAGGTCAGCCAATCATCACCCCTCAGGGGCTCACAGTTGCAGAAAATGGAACTTGCTGAACCAGCCAGGTCCGAGGAACAGGTGTGGGCTCCTGAGAGTCAGGATAGACAAGGGGCTGCAGCTTTGGCTTGTTTTCTAATCATTTTATCTGGCCCATGAGTGGGAGACAACTTCAAGAAAACCCTCTCCTAATGAGAGGAACCCAGGAGTCAGGGAGAGGAGGGGTGGGTGGTGGTTGGAGACAGAGGCCTGGTGCCCCAGGTGCAGTGGAAGTCTCTGGAAGACCAGGTGGAGGGAGGCCTCACGGAGTGATGCCCAGGGTCACAGACCTGTCGCAGCTGCTGTTTGTTAGTTCAAGTCCTGCTCTGAGGTACTCTGTGTCAGCTCTGAGTGACAGGTGAGCTGGGGGTGCTCTGCAATGAGGGCTATGTGCACGGTTCCTGTGTGCCCAGCCCTGCCACGGTACCTGCAAGGGTAGCTCTGTATCCTGGGAGGGGCCTGACCACGAGAGCCCCGTGGGCTGGGGTGGGGGTGGGGTACCTGCCCAGGTGAGTTCCATATTCTGGGATTGGTCTGACCACGAGAGCCCCATGGGCTGCTGGGGACCTGGTAAAGGATGTCAGGACAGTCAGTGAAACCACCGAGGATATACCTCCAGTTGCTCCTAATTCCTACACCCTGCTGGTCATTCTACCAACCACCAGGACATGGTATTCTGTATTAGTCTTCAATGATGCTTTCTTTTGCATTCCATTAGTCCCAGAGTCACAAGAAATTTTGGCTTGTGAGTGGCAGGACTCAACATACAACTAAAACAATACTTCCGGGCCGTCTGGCCCCAAGGGTGCAAAAGTTCCCACACCATCTTTGGGGAAAGCTTAGCTAAAGACCTAAAAGTTCTACCTCTGGAAAAGGAAACCCTCCTTCAATATGCAGACGACATTCTGATCGCCAGCCCTACTAAGGAGGCCTCTGAACTACCAAGCCAATAAAGGATAGAAGTTGTCCAAGAAAAAGCTCAAATATCACAGACTGCAGTGACCTGCCTGGGCTTCATTCTCACAGAAGGTCAGAGAAGCCCATCTCAGGAAAGGGAAGAAACCATTTTCAGCCTTACCCCTTTCTAAAACTAGAAGACAGCTTAGGGGTTCCTGGGGAGGCCAGGGTTTGCTGCTTCTGGATCCCTAACTACAGTCTACTAGCTGGGCCTCTATATGAAACACTGAAAGGAAAAGATGATGATCCTTTTGAATAGAATCCAGAAGTGGCTTTTCAAGAATGGAAAGAGCAGTCAATTCAGACCCTTGCCCTGGAACTCCCTAATTTAGCTAAACCCTTTGACTTTTACATTCCCGGTGAAAGGTGAATCGCCATTGGAGAATTAGTGCAAAAACTGGGACCACTTGAAATGGAACAATGCAAGAATGCCATCCAGGTAGGATAAACTACGGTCACCAAGGGGCTTGGCCCACTGCCACATCTGGCCAAGATACTGGCGGTATCTAAAAACCTGGAAATCAGCAGCCCAAAAGGCCACCTCCCTCCTAAGGGAAAAGGACCCCACGTGGTGATCCTAACCACCAACCATGCCCTGAAGTTGCAGGGTTCGCTCCGTGGGCACACCGACCTCGAGTGAGGAGGCCCTCCAACTCCAACATCCAGAGAGATAACCGGGGGCAACAGGGCACCATGACGACTCGTGTGAACATCACTTGACCTGGAGTTTCTCTCATAAAACAACAAGAGTGTGTCCCAAAAGAGTAGACTACTGCTTGCAGGACTTACTGCACCCAGAGGGGAGCTAATAATCTTGGCGGGGGAACCGTATATCACACTGTCACCATAGAAAAGCCTACAGACACCGTGATGATGGTGGCCAATAAGACCGGCTGGACTCCTGTTTACTTCAAAAGGCTGTTGACTCAGTAGCCATCATGGTCCTTATCACCACTGACCCTGGACTGTCTGGGAGTTGAGCAGGCAGGGCTCTGACACATGGTGCTGTTTGTACGTTAATTCAGGGGCCTAATTGAAGAAAGCGCAGACTACTGGTCAGAGCATCTAGGCTGGCAGAAACGGTCAGCCTAAGGTGGCCGAACAAATGTGGGGCGGGGTGAAACCGGCCCCCACAGCGTCTCTGCACATCTCTTTCTTGGACCCTTAAAGGTCATTAGAATCTATAACATTTCCAATGCTGGTGCTCAGGTGGACGAGCAGGGAGGCAGGGGTCCTGGGGACAATCAACGTCACCGGGAGGCTGCTGGGGAGAAGCTCTGACCCTCGCCCCAGGGTATGAGGGCTCCCAACTCAGCACTCAGCAGTTACAGAAGAAGGGTCTGCACCCTCAGCACTCCAAGAATGAGGAACGGGACAAAAGGCAGAGGAGGGGTTTGTCCCCAGCAAAGCCCATTAAAAATCCCTGGGAGATAAAAATAGAATCTGGGCAATAAAGTCAAGTCTAACCTTTTTTATCCTTTGTGCTTTGTCTAATTTCACATGCTCCTAGGGTCCCGCATGCAGAGGTTCCACACCCGGCACTTCAGACCAGATTTCCTAGTGCAGAATGGCTGGGTCGACACCTCAGCTCCTGGGGCCCAGTGCAGACTCCACGATATAGAGCCTGAGCTACAGCCAACCCGGCCCTCGAGAGCTCCGCCGCCTCCCTCCCTCCCACTGACTCTGACAGGATCTCTACACAGCAGCCCAGCCCACAGCCCACGGGGTAGTGCATGCTCTCACCTCTCCATTCTCTGATCAAAATATAAAGTTTCCTTTGCTTGTGAACCAAACTCAGTCTCGATCTGTTGGCCCCAATGACACTGGGCAGGGGGACACTTGTTGGGGTCCACTCTGGAGGATCAGTAACAGAAATTGAGACTATTGTAACCTCAATGAACAGATGTGTGAGCCAAACTGTAGTTAACATAGAACAGTGTATAAGGCTCGGGTAAAATAAGATGTTTCTAACACTTCCATTTGATATTTCCATCACTTTTTATAAGCAAGTTCAGTGAAAAGGTTTGTCTTATTTGTCAGGTCAATATTAGAGAAACGAAGTGATTTCTTTCCAAGGATGTACATCTAATAATCTTGGTTAAACCTTCAATCTTGTTTTAAATGCTTTTCCATTGAAAATGATACCTCTCTTTCAGCTCCCCCATTTCTGAGAAGTATAAAATCTTATAATTTATTATTACCAAAGGGGAAAGGTGGGAGGAGGGATAAATTAACAGTTTGGAATTAACACATACACACTGCTATGTATAAAATAGATCATCAACAAGGAACTACTGTATAGCACAGGGAACTACACTCAACATTTTGCAATAACCTATAAGGGGAAATAATCTGAAAAAGAATAGATATTTTTATTGACATCATCTATCAATGATAGTTAAAGTGTAGCCTAAGGGAAGCTGGTGGTGAGTGCTTCTGACCCTGAAGACTTCAATCATCTAAAGTTTGGACTCTGCCTACTTCCCAAGGCCCTTAATGAACATATGTGTAGCCGTAGCTTAAAAACTTCCCCAGTTTGGGTTTCGGGGAGACACTGATTTTGAAAAAGCCCTGGTGTTCTCCTTACATGAATGGGACTCTTCCTACTGCTAAAACATGTCTGTCACACCCAGAGGATGGTATACCATCTGATCGGGAAGAGTTTGGAAAAGGCATCTCATCTCCTCATCTCCTGGTGCTCGGGTTCACCCCTCCAGCGTCTTTACTAACAGTCTCCCCACTTGGAGATGTCAGCACTGTCAACATCCTGTTGCGTACAGTTTGGAATTTGTCCAGAGGATGAAGCGGAAGGATGAGGAACAATGAGAGACAAGTCCTAGGTGTTCAGACAGGCACATGTCACTCTAATTTCCAATCAGGAAGACGAATTGACCAAAGGCTAGGGTTGCCCATGGAAACAGTATAGGGCTTGAGGAAATCCCGCTGCTTTGTGGCCAGTTCCCATAAACACAAGTTGAACAATGGAACTCAGGGGCAGTAAAATTCACAAAACTGCAGAGTTGAAAATATCCATCACTGAAAAATGTCTTGAGGAAAGTCAGAGAAAAGGACTTGTAAGCAAGGGAGAATGGCAGGAAAGGGATTTGAGGAGGTAGAAAGGACTCGCCATTAAGCACAAGAAAAGGAGCTGAACATTGCCAACATTGCAGTTGGCCAAAAAGGGTGTATGCGTTTTTTTCTGTATATATTCAAGAAAAGGGCATACACTTTTTTAGCCAACCAAACAGGTGGGCACTGGAAGTCAATACTACAAAAGATATCACTTCGCATCAGTCAGAAGAGCCATCCTCATAAAGCGTAAACAACAGAAATGCAGGACAGGGCAACGAGAAGAGGGAGCCCTGCGAGACTTATAGTGGAAATGTATATTGCCAACGGCCATTCTGGAGAAGTGTATTGTGTTTACTAAAGCATCTAAAAAATGAGCTACAGAGCATAGGGCACTTGCACTCATGGGCGTATATCTTGGGAAAAACAAAAATCGAGAGGACACAGGCACCCCAATGTTTACCCCCTCTCTGTTTAAAAGATCCTCGACTAGGATATAACTTAAATGTCTCTGGAGGGAAAAAATGGATAGAGATGTGGTACTTAGGTAGAGTGGAATATTATTCAGCCTGGAAATCAATGAAATATGGCCAGTTGTAACAACTCCGGAGGAGTTACGTATGATCATTCTAAGTGACAGAATTCAAAAAGAAAAAGACACATATCATAAGATATCACTTAAAGGTGGAATCCAAAATGGCTACACATGAAATAAATTACAAAACAAAAACATAGTCAAATATGTAGAAAACACGCATAAGGCTGCTAAACGGGAAAGGTGGGGAGGGGTGAGGCATCATCCAGGAGGTTGAAATTAGCAAAGATACCATTCCAAATACCAAACTGATAATCAACAAGGCCTACACGGTAGCTAAAAGAACTGCACTCAGCACACTCAAGTCACCGGAAAAGAATATATACGACTGGTAAGAATCTGAAAAAGAATTTATTGATGTCTCTCTGTACGTGAATCAAGTGGATGTACAGCAGCAAGAAACAGAGCTTTGAAAATCAGCTGTAACCAATATAGTAATAAATTGAAAAAAATAAACGACAGAGAGACAGAGAAAACCTCTTACAACTTTTCCTCAGGGCCGGTGATGCAACATGGATTGAACACATCTAGACCCACAGCAGGATGAGACATAAGGCTGGAAACTGTTTGCGCTAAGAGAAATGTGAGGTTGGGTGAGGAAATGCACACCCTTTAAAGTAATACTACCTGGTACCCATTCAATGGGTCCCAAATCTGCAGGTTCAAGGGATCTTCCTACAGCTAAAACATGCATGGAAAACCCAGAGGACTGTACACCATGTGATCGGGAGATGTGTCTAAAATGCACCTCATTTATCCTCTCCTGGTGCTCCTGTTCACCATTCCAGCCACGTTACTTAGAATCTCCCCACTTGGAGAATCAGCACATTTAAACTTCTGTTTCACACATTTTGCAAATTGTGAGGAGGATGAACGAGAAGAGGGGGAACCAATGAGAGAATAGTTGTAGGGGTTTGGACGGGCACATATCACTCTAATTTCCCATTAAGAATAAGAATTAAAGAAAGGCTCAGCCTGCCTCACCGGAGCCAAAATAGGGCCTGAAGCAATCCTGCGGGTTTGAGGCCAGCTCACAAAAGAGCAACTTAAAAAATGGAGCTCAGGGTCACTGCAATTCACAAACCTGCAGAGTTATAAATGAAAACTAACGTCCAAAAATATGTTGAGGTAAGGCAAAGAAGAGGATCTGAATGCAAGACAGAATTGCAAGAAACAGATTTCAAGAGATAGATTGGACTCGTCTTTAACGCACATGAAAAGCGGCAGAATTTCGACAATGATGCAGTTGGCCCAAAAGGGCGTATGTGTTTTTTCCTGATTATATCCAGGAAAAAACGCATACGCACTTTATGGGCAACGAAGCAAGCAACCAATGCAAATGTGCACAACAAAGAAGTCTCACTTCCCACCGGTCAAAAGGGCCATCCTAAAAAATTGTAAAAACCAGAAATGCAGGACAGGCCATGGAGAACAGGGAGCCTTTATACGCTGATGGGCAGTGTGTGAACTGCCGAGAGCCACTCTGGAGAAGTGTATGGTGGTTCCTAAATCATCTAAAAAACAGAGCTACAGAGCATAGGACACTTCCAATCATGGGAGTATATCTAGGGAAGTCTAAAAATCAACAAGACACAAGCACACCACAGTTTAGGGCTACTCTGTTTACAAGAACCTCAACTTCAGTACACCTTAAATATCCCAGGAAAGAGAACAATGGATAAAGAAGATGTGGTACTTATGTACAATGGAATATCTCTTCACCATGAAATCAATGTAATAAGGCTAGTAGAAGGATAAAGAGTGGATTTAGGTCCGATAATACTACTTGAAATAAGTCAAACAGAAAAAGAAACATATCATAAGATATCACTTATAGAGGGAGGGTAAATATGGCTGCACAAGAAATGAATTACAGAACAGAACAGTGTCTCACATTTAGAAAACACACTTATGTCAGCTTAAGGGGAAAGGAGAGGTGGGGTGATGCATAAAACCAGAGTTTGAAATTAGCACAGATACCGTTCAATAAACCAAATAGGTATTAGACAAGATCTACACCTTGCTCAATGAACTGGCCTCAACACACCCTATACACCGCAGAGAAATATATCTGAGTAATAAGAATCTTAAAACCCATGTATTGATATATCTCCATAAGGGAATCAAGTGTGTGCAGAGCGGCACAAACACAGCAGTGAAAATGAGCTAAACCCCATTATAGAAATAAATTTTAAAAACAAAACGCTGAAACAATGAAAGAGAGAAAAATTCTTACAAAATTCGCTCAGGGGATGTGATGCAACCTGGATTGACCACATATAAACCCACAGCTGGATAAGACATAAGGCTGAACACTTGGGGCTGAGAGGATTGGTGAGCTTTGGTGAGCAACTGCCGAAAGTTTAATGCAATACTTCATGCTACTCAGTCCAAGGGTCCCAACACTCCAGGTTGAAGGGAATCTTCCTACAGCTAAACCATGCTTGGGAAACCCAGTGACTGGTATACCATATGATCGGGAAAGGTTTCTAAAACGCACCTCATTTTTCCTCTCCTGGGGCTCCGGATCGACATTCCAGCCGCTTTACTAACAACATCCCCACATGGAGTCAATGCCTTTAAGTTCTGGTATCGCACAGTCTGCAGTTAGTGCAGAGGATGAATGGGAATAGGGGGAACCAGTGAGAAACTAGCTGTAGCGGTTTCAATGGGCACATGTCACTCTAATGTCACATCAGTAAGAAGAATTAACCAAAGGCACAGCAAGGTGCCCCAGAAGAAAAATAGGGCTTCAAGGAATCCTGTGGTTATGGGGCAAGACCACAAAAATAAGAGCTGAAAAATGGAGCTAAGGGCCACTGCAATTCAAAAACCTGCAGAGTTATAAAGGCCAACTATTTTCAAAAAATATATTGAGGTAAGGCTATGAAGAGGCAATGAAAGCAAAGCAGAATTGCAGGAAACCAATTTCAGGAGGTAGACTGGAATTGCATTGAAAACATATGAAGAGAGTCAGAACCTCGACAATGATGTACTTGGCCAAAAAGGGCGTATACGTTTTTTCCTGAATATATTCAGGAAAAAACGCATACGCCCTTTTTGGCCAACCAAGCAAGCTTGCAAAGGAAATCTGCACTACAATGAAGTCTCACTTCCCCCCGGTCAAAAGGGCCATCTGAAAAAAGTGTAAAATCCAGAAAGGCAGGACAGGCCATGGAGAACTGGGAGCCTTGTTATGCTGATGGGCGGGATGTAAATTGCCAACAAACACTCGGGAGAAGTGTATGGTGTTTCCTGAAACATCTAAAAAACAAAGCAACAGAGCCTAGGGCACTTCACTTATGGTCCTATAGCTTAGGGAAATTAAAATCAAAAAGACACAGCCACCCCAAAGTTTGGGACGCCTCTGTTTACAACAACCTCGTTTACAGTACAAGTTCAATATCACAGAAAGTGAAAAATGGATAAAGAAGTTGTGGTACTTACGTACAAAGCAATATCACTCAGCAATGAAACCTATGTCAGCAGGCCCGTAGCAGCACAATGAGTGGATTCAGGTATGATGATTCTAACTGAAATAAGTCACACAGAAAAAGAAACATCATAAGATATCAGTAATACACGGAATGTAAACTTGGCTACAGAGGAACTGAATTACAAAACAGAACAGGGTCTCAAATTTAGAAAACCAACTTATGCTTGCTTAAGGGTAAAGGTGAGTTGGGGTGCTGCATAAAACCAGAGATTGAAATGAGCACAGATAAAGTTCCTTAAGCCAAATATGGAATAGACAAGAGCTACTCCTTGCTCAACGAAATGGACTCAACACCCCATATTAAACGCATAAGAATGTACCTGACTAGTAAGTATCTTAAAACCTATGGATTGCTATGTCTCCAAAAGAGAATCAAGCGTGTGTACACGGGCATAAACGCAGCAGTGATAGGATTGGAGAGGTTCGGTGAGCAAACGAAGACCCTGTGAAGTCATATTGCATGGTACCCATTACACGGGTCTCAACTCTCCAGGTTTAGGTATTCTTCCTTCAGCTAAAACATGCATGTGGAACCCAGAGTATGATGAACCGTGTGATCGGGAGACGTGTTCAAATATGTCTCAGATTTCCTCCGCTGGTACTCGGGTGCAACATTCCAGACGCTTTACTAACACTCTCCCCACTTGGAGAGTCAGCACCTTTAACCTCCTGTTTGGCCCAGTTTGCAATTTCTGCGGATGATGAACAGGAATAGGGAGAACCAATGAGAGACTAGCTGGAGGTGTCTAGACGGGCAAATTTAACTCTCATTTCCCACCAGGAAGAGGAAATAACCAAAGGCTCAGCGTGCCGTGCCGGAACCAGATTAGAGCCTGAAGCCATCCTGCGGTGTTGCGGCCGGCTCACAAGAAAGTGAGTTGAAGAAAGGAGCTCAGGGGCACTGTAATTCACAAACCTGCAGAGTTATAAATGACAGCTATCGTCCAAAAATATACTGAAGTAAGGCTGCCAAGAGGACTTGAAAGCGGGGCAGAATTGCAGGAAACCGATTTCAGGAGGTAGACTGGAATTGCATTGAAAGCATAGGAAAAGAGGCAGAACGTCCACAATGATGCACTTGGCCAAAAAGTGCGTATGCATATTTTCCTGAATATATTCAGGAGAAAACGCATGCGCCCTTTTTGGCCAACCAAGCAAGCTTGCAAAGGAAATCTGCACTACAATGAAGTCTCACTTCCCCCCGGTCAAAAGGGCCATCTGAAAAAAGTGTAAAATCCAGAAAGGCAGGACAGGCCATGGAGAACTGGGAGCCTTGTTATGCTGATGGGCGGGATGTAAATTGCCAACAGACACTCGGGAGAAGTGTATGGTGTTTCCTGAAACATCTAAAAAACAAAGCAACAGAGCCTAGGGCACTTCCACTTATGGTCCTATAGCTTAGGGAAATAAAAATCAAAAAGACACAGCCACCCCAAAGTTTGGGAGGCCTCTATTTACAAGAACCTCATTTACAGTACAAGTTCAACATCGCAGAAAGTGAAAAATGGATAAAGAAGTTGTGGTATTTACTTACAAAGCAATATCACTCAGCAATGAAATCTATGTCATCAGGCCCTTAGCAGCACAATGAGTGGATTCAGGTACGATGATTCTAACTGAAATAAGTCACACAGAAAAAGAAACATCATAAGATATCACTAATACACGGAATGTAAACTTGGCTACACAGGAACTGAATTCCAAAACAGAACAGGCTCTCAAATTTAGAAAACCAACTTATGCTTGCTTAAGGGGAAAGGTGAGTTGGGGTGCTGCATAAAACCAGAGATTGAAATGAGCACAGATAAAGTTCCTTAAGCCAAATATGGAATAGACAAGAGCTACTCCTTGCTCAACGAAATGGACTCAACACCCCATATTAAACGCCTAAGAATGTACCTGACTAGTAAGTATCTTAAAACCTATGGATTGCTATGTCTCCAAAAGAGAATCAAGCGTGTGTACACGGGCATAAACGCAGCAGTGATAGGATTGGAGAGGTTCGGTGAGCAAACGAAGACCCTTTGAAGTCATATTGCATGGTACCCATTACACGGGTCTCAACTCTCCAGGTTTAGGTATTCTTCCTTCAGCTAAAACATGCATGTGGAACCCAGAGTATGATGAACCATGTGATCGGGAGACGTGTTCAAATATGTCTCAGTTTTCGTACCCTGGTACTCAGGTGCAACATTCCAGACGCTTTACTAACACTCTCCCGACTTGGAGAGTCAGTCCCTTTAACCTCCTGTTTGGCCCAGTTTGCAATTTCTGCGGAAGATGAACAGGAATAGCGAGAACCAATGAGAGACTAGCTGGAGGTGTCTGGACGGGCAAATTTAACTCTCATTTCCCACCAGGAAGAGGAATTAACCAAAGGCTCAGCGTGCCGTGCTGGAAAAAGATTAGGGCCTGAAGCCATCCTGCGGTGTTGCGGCCAGCTCACAAGAAAGCGAGTTGAAGAAAGGAGCTCAGGGGCACTGTAATTCACAAACATGCAGAGTTATAAATGACAGCTATCGTCCAAAAATAGACTGAAGTAAGGCTGCCAAGAGGACTTGAAAGCGGGGCAGAATTGCAGAAAACCGATTTCAAGAGGTAGACTGGAATTGCATTGAAAGCATAGGAAAAGAGGCAGAACGTCCACAATGATGCACTTGGCCAAATAGGGCGTATGCGTTTTTTCCTGAATATATTCAGGAAAAAACGCATACGCCCTTTTTGGCCAACCAAGCAAGCTTGCAAAGGAAATCTGCACTACAATGAAGTCTCACTTCCCCCCGGTCAAAAGGGCCATCTGAAAAAAGTGTAAAATCCAGAAAGGCAGGACAGGCCATGGAGAACTGGGAGCCTTGTTATGTTGATGGGCGGGATGTAAATTGCCAACAGACACTCGGGAGAAGTGTATGGTGTTTCCTCAAACATCTAAAAAACAAAGCATCAGAGCCTAGGGCACTTCCACTTATGGTCCTATAGCTTAGGGAAATTAAAATCAAAAAGACACAGCCACCCCAAAGTTTGGGAGGCCTCTGTTTACAAGAACCTCATTTACCGTACAAGTTCAATATCAAAGAAAGTGAAAAATGGATAAAGAACTTGTGGTACTTACGTACAATGCAGTATCACTCAGCAATAAAATCTATGTCATCAGGCCCGTAGCAGCATAATGAGTGGATTCAGGTACGATGATTCTAACTGAAATAAGTCACACAGAAAAAGAAACATCATAAGATATCACTAATACATGGAATGTAAACTTGGCTACACAGGAACGGAATTACAGAACAGGACAGGGTCTCAAATTTAGAAAACCAACTTATGCTTGCTTAAGGGTAAAGGTGAGTTGGGGTGCTGCATAAAACCAGAGATTGAAATGAGCACAGATAAAGTTCCTTAAGCCAAATATGGAATAGACAAGAGCTACTCCTTGCTCAACGAAATGGACACAACACCGCATATTAAACGCCTAAGAATGTACCTGACTAGTAAGTATCTTAAAACCTATGGATTGCTATGTCTCCGAAAGAGAATCAAACATGTGTACAGGGGCATAAACGCAGCAGTGATAGGATTGGAGAGGTTCGGTGAGCAAATGAAGACCCTTTGAAGTCATATTGCATGGTACCCATTGCACGGGTTTCAACTACCCAGGTTTAAGGTATTCTTCCTTCAGCTAAAACATGCATGTGGAACCTAGAGTATGATCAACCATGTGATCAGGAGACGTGTTCAAATATGTCTCAGTTTTCCTCCCCTGGTACTCGGGTGCAACATTCCAGACGCTTTACTAACACTCTCCGGACTTGGAGAGTCAGTCCCTTTAACCTCCTGTTTGGCCCAGTTTGCAATTTCTGCGGAAGATGAACAGGAATAGCGAGAACCAATGAGAGACTAGCTGGAGGTGTCTGGACGGGCAAATTTAACTCTCATTTCCCACCAGGAAGAGGAATTAACCAAAGGCTCAGCGTGCCGTGCCGGAACCAGATTAGGGCCTGAAGCCATCCTGCGGTGTTGCGGCCAGGTCACAAGAAAACGAGTTGAAGAAAGGAGCTCAGGGGCACTGTAATTCACAAACCTGCAGAGTTATAAATGACAGCTATCGTCCAAAAATAGACTGAAGTAAGGCTGCCAAGAGGACTTGAAAGCGGGGCAGAATTGCAGGAAACCGATTTCAGGAGGTAGACTGGAATTGCATTGAAAGCATAGGAAAAGAGGCAGAACGTCCACAATGATGCACTTGGCCAAAAAGGGCGTATGCGTTTTTTCCTGAATATATTCAGGAAAAAACGCATACGCCCTTTTTGGCCAACCAAGCAAGCTTGCAAAGGAAATCTGCACTACAATGAAGTCTCACTTCCCCCCGGTCAAAAGGGCCATCTGAAAAAAGTGTAAAATCCAGAAAGGCAGGACAGGCCATGGAGAACTGGGAGCCTTGTTATGCTGATGGGCGGGATGTAAATTGCCAACAGACACTCGGGAGAATTCTTTGGTGTTTCCTGAAACATCTAAAAAACAAAGCAACAGAGCCTAGGGCACTTCCACTTATGGTCCTATAGCTTAGGGAAATTAAAATCAAAAAGACACAGCCACCCCAAAGTTTGGGAGGCCTCTGTTTACAAGAACCTCATTTACCGTACAAGTTCAACATCACAGAAAGTGAAAAATGGATAAAGAACTTGTGGTACTTACGTACAATGCAGTATCACTCAGCAATGAAATCTATGTCATTAGGCGCATAGCAGCATAATGAGTGGATTCAGGTACAATGATTCTAACTGAAATAAGTCACACAGAAAAAGAAACATCATAAGATATCACTAATACACGGAATGTAAACTTGGCTACACAGGAACTGAATTACAGAACAGAAGAGGGTCTCAAATTTAGAAAACCAACTTATGCTTGCTTAAGGGGAAAGGTGAGTTGGGGTGCTGCATAAAACCAGAGATTGAAATGAGCAACAAAAATTTCCTTAAGCCAAATATGGAATACACAAGAGCTACTCCTTGCTCAACGAAATGGACTCAACATCCCATATTAAACGCGTAACAATGTACCTGACTAGTAAGTATCTTAAAACCTATGGATTGCTATGTCTCCGAAAGAGAATCAAGCATGTGTACAGGGGCATAAACGCAGCAGTGATAGGATTGGAGAGGTTCGGTGAGCAAATGAAGACCCTTTGAAGTCATATTGCATGGTACCCATTACACGGGTTTCAAGTCTCCAGGTTTAAGGAATTCTTCCTTCAGCTAAAACATGCATGTGGAACCCAGAGTATGATCAACCATGTGAACGGGAGACGTGTTCAAATATGTCTCAGTTTTCCTCCCCTGGTACTCGGGTGCAACATTCCAGACACTTTACTAACACTCTCCCCACTTGGAGAGTCAGCGCCTTTTACCTCCTGTTTGGCCCAGTTTGCAATTTCTGCGGAAGATGAACAGGAATAGGGAGAACCAATGAGAGACTACCTGGAGGTGTCTGGACGGGCAAATTTAACTCTCATTTCCCACCAGGAAGAGGAATTAACCAAAGGCTCAGCGTGCCATGCCGGAACCAGATTAGGGCCTGAAGCCATCCTGCGGTGTTGCGGCCAGGTCACAAGAAAGCGAGTTGAAGAAAGGAGCTCAGGGGCACTGTAATTCACAAACCTGCAGAGTTATAAATGACAGCTATCGTCCAAAAATAGACTGAAGTAAGGCTGCCAAGAGGACTTGAAAGCGGGGCAGAATTGCAGGAAACCGATTTCAGGAGGTAGACTGGAATTGCATTGAAAGCATAGGAAAAGAGGCAGAACGTCCACAATGATGCACTTGGCCAAAAAGGGCGTATGCGTTTTTTCCTGAATATATTCAGGAAAAAACGCATACGCACTTTTTGGCCAACCAAGCAAGCTTGCAAAGGAAATCTGCACTACAATGAAGTCTCACTTCCCCCCGGTCAAAAGGGCCATCTGAAAAAAGTGTAAAATCCAGAAAGGCAGGACAGACCATGGAGAACTGGGAGCCTTGTTATGCTGATGGGCGGGATGTAAATTGCCAACAGACACTCGGGAGAAGTGTATGGTGTTTCCTGAAACATCTAAAAAACAAAGCAACAGAGCCTAGGGCACTTCCACTTATGGTCCTATAGCTTAGGGAAATTAAAATCAAAAAGACACAGCCACCCCAAAGTTTGGGACGCCTCTGTTTACAAGAACCTCATTTCCCGTACAAGTTCAATATCACAGAAAGTGAAAAATGGATAAAGAACTTGTGGTACTTACGTACAATGCAGTGTCACTCAGCAATGAAATCTATGTCATCAGGCCCGTAGCAGCATAATGAGTGGATTCAGGTATGATGATTCTAACTGAAATAAGTCACACAGAAAAAGAAACATCATAAGATATCACTAATACACGCAATGTAAACTTGGTTACACAGGAACAGAATTCCAAAACAGAACAGGGTCTCAAATTTAGAAAACCAACTTATGCTTGCTTAAGGTGAAAGGTGAGTTGGGGTGCTGCATAAAACCAGACATTGAAATGAGCAAGAAAAATTTCCTTAAGCCAAATATGGAATAGACAAGAGCTACTCCTTGCTCAACGAAATGGACTCAACACCGCATATTAAACGCCTAAGAATGTACCTGACTAGTAAGTATCTTAAAACCTATGGATTGCTATGTCTCCGAAAGAGAATCAAGCATGTGTACAGGGGAATAAACGCAGCAGTGATAGGATTGGAGAGGTTCGGTGAGCAAATGAAGACCCTTTGAAGTCATATTGCATGGTACCCATTCAACGGGTTTCAACTACCCATATTTAAGGTATTCTTCCTTCAGCTAAAACATGCATGTGGAACCTAGAGTATGATCAACCATGTGATCGGGAGACGTGTTCAAATATGTCTCAGTTTTCGTACCCTTGTACTCAGGTGCAACATTCCAGATGCTTTACTAACACTCTCCCGTCTTGGAGAGTTAGTCCCTTTAACCTCCTGTTCGGCCCAGTTTGCAATTTCTGCGGAAGATGAACAGGAATAGCGAGAACCAATGAGAGACTAGCTGGAGGTGTCTGGACGGGCAAATTTAACTCTCATTTCCCACCAGGAAGAGGAATTAACCAAAGGCTCAGCGTGCCGTTCCAGAAACAGATTAGTGCCTGAAGCCATCCTGCGGTGTTGCGGCCAGGTCACAAGAAAGCGAGTTGAAGAAAGGAGCTCAGGGGCACTTTAATTCACAAACCTGCAGAGTTATAAATGACAGCTATCGCCCAAAAATATACTGAAGTAAGGCTGCCAACAGGACTTGAAAGCGGGGCAGAATTGCAGGAAACCGATTTCAGGAGGTAGACTGGAATTGCATTGAAAGCATAGGAAAAGAGGCAGAACGTCCACAATGATGCACTTGGCCAAAAAGGGCGTATGCGTTTTTTCCTGAATATATTCAGGAAAAAACGCAAACACACTTTTTGGCCAACCAAGCAAACTTGCAAAGGGAATCTGCACTACAATGAAGTCTCACTTCCCCCCGGTCTAAAGGGCCATCTGAAAAAAGTGTAAAATCCAGAAAGGCAGGACAGGCCATGGAGAACTGGGAGCCTTGTTATGCTGATGGGCAGGATGTAAATTGCCAACAGACACTCGGGAGAAGTGTATGGTGTTTCCTGTAACATCTAAGAAACAAAGCAACAGAGCCTAGGGCACTTCCACTTATGGTCCTATAGCTTAGGGAAATTAAAATCAAAAAGACACAGCCACCCCAAAGTTTGGGAGGCCTCTGTTTACAAGAACCTCGTTTACCGTACAAGTTCAATATCGCAGAAAGTGAAAAATGAATAAAGAACTTGTGGTACTTACGTACAATGCAGTATCACTCAGCAATGAAATCTATGTCATCAGGCCCGTAGAAGCATAATGAGTGTATTCAGGTACGATGATTCTAACTGAAATAAGTCACACAGAAAAAGAAACATCATAAGATATCACTAATACACGGAATGTAAACTTGGCTACCCAGGAACTGAATTACAGAACAGAAGAGGGTCTCAAATTTAGAAAACCAACTTATGCTTGCTTAAGGGTAAAGGTGAGTTGGGGTGCTGCATAAAACCAGAGATTGAAATGAGCACAGATAAAGTTCCTTAAGCCAAATATGGAATAGACAAGAGCTACTCCTTGCTCAACGAAATGGACTCAACACCGCATATTAAACGCCTAAGAATGTACCTGACTAGTAAGTATCTTAAAACGTATGGATTGCTATGTCTCCGAAAGAGAATCAAGCATGTGTACAGGGGCATAAACGCAGCAGTGATAGGATTGGAGAGGTTCGGTGATGAAATGAAGACCCTTTGAAGTCATATTGCATGGTACCCATTCAACGCATTTCAACTACCCATGTTTAAGGTATTCTTCCTTCAGCTAAAACACGCATGTGGAACCTAGAGTATGATCAACCATGTGATCGGGAGACGTGTTCAAATATGTCTCAGTTTTCCTCCCCTGGTACTCAGGTACAACATTCCAGACGCTTTACTAACACTCTCCCGACTTGGAGAGTCAGTCCCTTTAACCTCCTGTTTGGCCCAGTTTGCAATTTCTGTGGAAGATGAACAGGAATAGCGAGAACCAATGAGAGACTAGCTGGAGGTGTCTGGACGGGCAAATTTAACTCTCATTTCCCACCAGGAAGAGGAATTAACCAAAGGCTCAGCGTGCCGTGCCGGGACAAGATTAGGGCCTGAAGCCATCCTGCGGTGTTGCGGCCAGGTCACAAGAAAGCGAGTTGAAGAAAGGAGCTCAGGGTCACTGTAATTCACAAACCTGCAGAGTTATAAATGACAGCTATCGTCCAAAAATAGACTGAAGTAAGGCGGCCAAGAGGACTTGAAAGCGGGGCAGAATTGCAGGAAACCGATTTCAGGAGGTAGACTGGAATTGCATTGAAAGCATAGGAAAAGAGGCAGAACGTCCACAATGATGCACTTGGCCAAAAAGGGCGTATGCGTTTTTTCCTGAATATATTCAGGAAAAAACGCATACGCCCTTTTTGGCCAACCAAGCAAGCTTGCAAAGGAAATCTGCACTACAATGAAGTCTCACTTCCCCCCGGTCAAAAGGGCCATCTGAAAAAAGTGTAAAATCCAGAAAGGCAGGACAGGCCATGGAGAACTGGGAGCCTTGTTATGCTGATGGGCGGGATGTAAATTGCCAACAGACACTCGGGACAAGTGTATGGTGTTTCCTGAAACATCTAAAAAACAAAGCAACAGAGCCTAGGGCACTTCCACTTATGGTCCTATAGCTTAGGGAAATTAAAATCAAAAAGACACAGCCACCTCAAAGTTTAGGAGGCCTCTGTTTACAAGAACCTCATTTCCCGTACAAGTTCAATATCACAGAAAGTGAAAAATGGATAAAGAACTTGTGGTACTTACGTACAATGCAGTATCACTCAGCAATGAAATCTATGTCATTAGGCGCGTAGGAGCATAATGAGTGGATTCAGGTACGATGATTCTAACTGAAATAAGTCACACAGAAAAAGAAACATCATAAGATATCACTAATACACGCAATGTAAACTTGGCTACACAGGAACAGAATTCCAAAACAGAACAGGGTCTCAAATTTAGAAAACCAACTTATGCTTGCTTAAGGGGAAAGGTGAGTTGGGGTGCTGCATAAAACCAGACATTGAAATGAGCAAGAAAAATTTCTTTAAGCCAAATATGGAATAGACAAGAGCTACTCCTTGCTCAACGAAATGGACTCAACACCGCATATTAAACGCCTAAGAATGTACCTGACTAGTAAGTATCTTAAAACCTATGGATTGCTATGTCTCCGAAAGAGAATCAAGCATGTGTACAGGGGCATAAACGCAGCAGTGATAGGATTGGAGAGGTTTGGTGAGAAAATGAAGACCCTTTGAAGTCATATTGCATGGTACCCATTCAACGGGTTTCAACTACCCATATTTAAGGTATTCTTCCTTCAGCTAAAACATGCATGTGGAACCTAGAGTATGATCAACCATGTGATCGGGAGACGTGTTCAAATATGTCTCAGTTTTCGTACCCTTGTACTCAGGTGCAACATTCCAGATGGTTTACTAACACTCTCCCGTCTTGGAGAGTTAGTCCCTTTAACCTCCTGTTCGGCCCAGTTTGCAATTTCTGCGGAAGATGAACAGGAATAGCGAGAACCAATGAGAGACTAGCTGGAGGTGTCTGGACGGGCAAATTTAACTCTCATTTCCCACCAGGAAGAGGAATTAACCAAAGGCTCAGCGTGCCGTTCCAGAAACAGATTAGTGCCTGAAGCCATCCTGCGGTGTTGCGGCCAGGTCACAAGAAAGCGAGTTGAAGAAAGGAGCTCAGGGGCACTGTAATTCACAAACCTGCAGAGTTATAAATGACAGCTATCGCCCAAAAATATACTGAAGTAAGGCTGCCAAGAGGACTTGAAAGCGGGGCAGAATTGCAGGAAACCGATTTCAGGAGGTAGACTGGAATTGCATTGAAAACATAGGAAAAGAGGCAGAACGTCCACAATGATGCACTTGGCCCAAAAGGGCGTATGGGTTTTTTCCTGAATATATTCAGGAAAAAACGCAAACGCACTTTTTGGCCAACCAAGCAAACTTGCAAAGGAAATCTGCACTACAATGAAGTCTCACTTCCCCCCGGTCTAAAGGGCCATCTGAAAAAAGTGTAAAATCCAGAAAGGCAGGACAGGCCATGGAGAACTGGGAGCCTTGTTATGCTGATGGGCAGGATGTAAATTGCCAACAGACACTCGGGAGAAGTGTATGGTGTTTCCTGTAACATCTAAGAAACAAAGCAACAGAGCCTAGGGCACTTCCACTTATGGTCCTATAGCTTAGGGAAATTAAAATCAAAAAGACACAGCCACCCCAAAGTTTGGGACGCCTCTGTTTACAAGAACCTCATTTACAGTACAAGTTCAATATCACAGAAAGTGAAAAATGGATAAAGAACTTGTGGTACTTACGTACAATGCGGTATCACTCAGCAATGAAATCTATGTCATCGGGCCCGTAGCAGCATAATGAGTGGATTCAGGTATGATGATTCTAACTGAAATAAGTCACACAGAAAAACAAACATCATAAGATATCACTAATACATGGAATGTAAACTTGGCTACACAGGAACTGTATTACAGAACAGAAGAGGGTCTCAAATTTAGAAAACCAACTTATGCTTGCTTAAGGGGAAAGGTGAGTTGGGGTGCTGCATAAAACCAGAGATTGAAATGAGCACAGATAAAGTTCCTTAAGCCAAATATGGAATAGACAAGAGCTACTCCTTGCTCAACGAAATGGACTCAACACCGCATATTAAACGCCTAAG
Organism: Grampus griseus; assembly: GCF_964374135.1. Taxonomy (NCBI): domain Eukaryota; kingdom Metazoa; phylum Chordata; class Mammalia; order Artiodactyla; family Delphinidae; genus Grampus; species Grampus griseus. The sequence goes on along the minus strand of NW_028133394.1, from coordinate 72,609 downwards.
AATGTACCTGACTAGTAAGTATCTTAAAACCTATGGATTGCTATGTCTCCGAAAGACAATCAAGCATGTGTACAGGGGCATAAACGCAGCAGTGATAGGACTGGAGAAGTTCGGTGAGGAAATGAAGACCCTTTGAAGTCATATTGCATGGTACCCATTCAACGGGTTTCAACTACCCATATTTAAGGTATTCTTCCTTCAGCTAAAACATGCATGTGGAACCTAGAGTATGATCAACCATGTGATCAGGAGACGTGTTCAAATATGTCTCAGTTTTCCTCCCCTGGTACTCGGGTGCAACATTCCAGACGCTTTACTAACACTCTCCCGACTTGGAGAGTCAGTCCCCTTAACCTCCTGTTTGGCCCAGTTTGCAATTTCTGCGGAAGATGAACAGGAATAGCGAGAACCAATGAGAGACTAGCTGGAGGTGTCTGGACGGGCAAATTTAACTCTCATTTCCCACCAGGAAGAGGAATTAACCAGAGGCTCAGCGTGCCGTGCCGGAACCAGATTAGGGCCTGAAGCCATCCTGCGGTGTTGCGGCCAGGTCACAAGAAAGCGAGTTGAAGAAAGGAGCTCAGGGGCACTGTAATTCACAAACCTGCAGAGTTATAAATGACAGCTATCGTCCAAAAATAGACTGAAATAAGGCTGCCAAGAGGACTTGAAAGCGGGGCAGAATTGCAGGAAACCGATTTCAGGAGGTAGACTGGAATTGCATTGAAAGCATAGGAAAAGAGGCAGAACGTCCACAATGATGCACTTGGCCAAAAAGGGCGTATGCGTTTTTTCCTGAATATATTCAGGAAAAAACGCATACGCACTTTTTGGCCAACCAAGCAAGCTTGCAAAGGAAATCTGCACTACAATGAAGTCTCACTTCCCCCCGGTCAAAAGGGCCATCTGAAAAAAGTGTAAAATCCTGAAAGGCAGGACAGGCCATGGAGAACTGGGAGCCTTGTTATGCTGATGGGCGGGATGTAAATTGCCAACAGACACTCGGGAGAAGTGTATGGTGTTTCCTGAAATATCAAAAAAACAAAGCAACAGAGCCTAGGGCACTTCCACTTATGGTCCTATAGCTTAGGGAAATTAAAATCAAAAAGACACAGCCACCCCAAAGTTTGGGAGGCCTCTGTTTACAAGAACCTCATTTACCGTACAAGTTCAATATCACAGAAAGTGAAAAATGGATAAAGAACTTGTGGTACTTACGTACAATGCAGTATCACTCAGCAATGAAATCTATGTCATTAGGCGCATAGCAGCATAATGAGTGGATTCAGGTACAATGATTCTAAATGAAATAAGTCACACAGAAAAAGAAACATCATAAGATATCACTAATACACGGAATGTAAACTTGGCTACACAGGAACTGAATTACAGAACAGAAGAGGGTCTCAAATTTAGAAAACCAACTTATGCTTGCTTAAGGGGAAAGGTGAGTTGGGGTGCTGCATAAAACCAGAGATTGAAATGAGCAACAAAAATTTCCTTAAACCAAATATGGAATACACAAGAGCTACTCTTTGCTCAACGAAATGGACTCAACACCCCATATTAAACGCGTAACAATGTACCTGACTAGTAAGTATCTTAAAACCTATGGATTGCTATGTCTCCGAAAGAGAATCAAGCATGTGTACAGGGGCATAAACGCAGCAGTGATAGGATTGGAGAGGTTCGGTGAGCAAATGGAGACCCTTTGAAGTCATATTGCATGGTACCCATTACACGGGTTTCAAGTCTCCAGGTTTAAGGAATTCTTCCTTCAGCTAAAACATGCATGTGGAACCCAGAGTATGATCAACCGTGTGAACGGGAGACGTGTTCAAATATGTCTCAGTTTTCCTCCCCTGGTACTCGGGTGCAACATTCCAGACACTTTACTAACACTCTCCCCACTTGGAGAGTCAGCGCCTTTAACCTCCTGTTTGGCCCAGTTTGTAATTTCTGCAGAAGATGAACAGGAATAGGAAGAACCAATGAGAGACTACCTGGAGGTGTCTGGACGGGCAAATTTAACTCTCATTTCCCACCAGGAAGAGGAATTAACCAAAGGCTCAGCGTGCCGTGCCGGAACCAGATTAGGGCCTGAAGCCATCCTGCGGTGTTGCGGCCAGGTCACAAGAAAGCGAGTTGAAGAAAGGAGCTCAGGGGCACTGTAATTCACAAACCTGCAGAGTTATAAATGACAGCTATCGTCCAAAAATAGACTGAAGTAAGGCTGCCAAGAGGACTTGAAAGCGGGGCAGAATTGCAGGAAACCGATTTCAGGAGGTAGACTGGAATTGCATTGAAAGCATAGGAAAAGAGGCAGAACGTCCACAATGATGCACTTGGCCAAAAAGGGCGTATGAGTTTTTTCCTGAATATATTCAGGAAAAAACGCATACGCCCTTTTTGGCCAACCAAGCAAGCTTGCAAAGGAAATCTGCACTACAATGAAGTCTCACTTCCCCCCGGTCAAAAGGGTCATCTGAAAAAAGTGTAAAATCCAGAAAGGCAGGACAGGCCATGGAGAACTGGGAGCCTTGTTATGCTGATGGGCGGGATGTAAATTGCCAACAGACACTCGGGAGAAGTGTATGGTGTTTCCTGAAACATCTAAAAAACAAAGCAACAGAGCCTAGGGCACTTCCACTTATGGTCCTATAGCTTAGGGAAATTAAAATCAAAAAGACACAGCCACCCCAAAGTTTGGGAGGCCTCTGTTTACAAGAACCTCGTTTACCGTAGAAGTTCAATATCGCAGAAAGTGAAAAATGGATAAAGAACTTGTGGTACTTACGTACAATGCAGTATCACTCAGCAATGAAATCTATGTCATCAGGCCCGTAGCAGCATAATGAGTGGATTCAGGTATGATGATTCTAACTGAAATAAGTCACACAGAAAAAGAAACATCATAAGATATCACTAATACACGGAATGTAAACTTGGCTACACAGGAACTGAATTACAGAACAGAAGAGGGTCTCAAATTTAGAAAAACAACTTATGCTTGCTTAAGGGGAAAGGTGAGTTGGGGTGCTGCATAAAACCAGAGATTGAAATGAGCACAGATAAAGTGTCTTAAGCCAAATATGGAATAGACAAGAGCTACTCCTTGCTCAACGAAATGGACTCAACACCGCATATTAAACGCCTAAGAATGTACCTGACTAGTAAGTATCTTAAAACCTATAGATTGCTATGTCTCCAAAAGAGAATCAAGCGTGTGTACAGGGGCATAAACGCAGCAGTGATAGGATTGGAGAGGTTCGGTGAGCAAATGAAGACCCTTTGAAGTCATATTGCATGGTACCCATTACACGGGTTTCAAGTCTCCAGGTTTAAGGAATTCTTCCTTCAGCTAAAACATGCATGTGGAACCCAGAGTATGATCAACCGTGTGAACGGGAGACGTGTTCAAATATGTCTCAGTTTTCCTCCCCTGGTACTCGGGTGCAACATTCCAGACGCTTTACTAACACTCTCCCGACTTGGAGAGTCAGTCCCTTTAACCTCCTGTTTGGCCCAGTTTGCTATTTCTGCGGAAGATGAACAGGAATAGCGAGAACCAATGAGAGACTAGCTGGAGGTGTCTGGACGGGGAAATTTAACTCTCATTTCCCACCAGGAAGAGGAATTAACCAAAGGCTCAGCGTGCCGTGCCGGAACCAGATTAGGGCCTGAAGCCATCCTGCGGTGTTGCGGCCAGCTCACAAGAAAGCGAGTTGAAGAAAGGAGCTCAGGGGCACTGTAATTCACAAACCTGCAGAGTTATAAATGACAGCTATCGTCCAAAAATATACTGAAGTAAGGCTGCCAAGAGGACTTGAAAGCGGGGCAGAATTGCAGGAAACCGATTTCAGGAGGTAGACTGGAATTGCATTGAAAGCATAGGAAAAGAGGCAGAACGTCCACAATGATGCACTTGGCGAAAAAGGGCGTATGCGTTTTTTCCTGAATATATTCAGGAAAAAACGCATACGCACTTTTTGGCCAACCAAGCAAGCTTGCAAAGGAAATCTGCACTACAATGAAGTCTCACTTCCCCCCGGTCAAAAGGGCCATCTGAAAAAAGTGTAAAATCCAGAAAGGCAGGACAGGCCATGGAGAACTGGGAGCCTTGTTATGCTGATGGGCGGGATGTAAATTGCCAACAGACACTCGGGAGAAGTGTATGGTGTTGCCTGAAACATCTAAAAAACAAAGCAACAGAGCCTAGGGCACTTCCACTTATGGTCCTATAGCTTAGGGAAATTAAAATCAAAAAGACACAGCCACCCCAAAGTTTGGGACGCCTCTGTTTACAAGAACCTCGTTTACCGTACAAGTTCAATATCACAGAAAGTGAAAAATGGATAAAGAACTTGTGGTACTTACGTACAATGCAGTATCACTCAGCAATGAAATCTATGTCATCAGGCCCGTAGCAGCATAATGAGTGGATTCAGGTACGATGATTCTAACTGAAATAAGTCACACAGAAAAAGAAACATCATAAGATATCACTAATACACGGAATGTAAACTTGGCTACACAGGAACTGAACTACAAAACAGAAAAGGGTCTCAAATTTAGAAAACCAACTTATGCTTGCTTAAGGGGAAAGGTGAGTTGGGGGGCTGCATAAAACCAGAGATTGAAATGAGCACAGATAAAGTTCCTTAAGCCAAATATGGAATAGACAAGAGCTACTCCTTGCTCAACGAAATGGACTCAACACCCCATATTAAACGCCTAAGAATGTACCTGACTAGTAAGTATCTTAAAACCTATGGATTGCTATGTCTCCAAAAGAGAATCAAGCGTGTGTGCAGGGGCATAAATGCAGCAGTGATAGGATTGGAGAGGTTCGGTGAGCAAATGAAGACCCTTTGAAGTCATATTGCATGGTACCCATTCCACGGGTTTCAACTACCCAGGTTTAAGGTATTCTTCCTTCAGCTAAAACATGCATGTGGAACCTAGAGTATGATCAACCATGTGATCGGGAGACGTGTTCAAATATGTCTCAGTTTTCGTACCCTGGTACTCGGGTGCAACATTCCAGACGCTTTCCTAACACTCTCCCGACTTGGAGAGTCAGTCCCTTTAACCTCCTGTTTGGCCCAGTTTGCAATTTCTGCGGAAGATGAACAGGAATAGCGAGAATCAATGAGAGACTAGCTGGAGGTGTCTGGATGGGCAAATTTAACTCTCATTTCCCACCAGGAAGAGGAAATAAGCAAAGGCTCAGCGTGCCGTGCCAGAACCAGATTAGGGCCTGAAGCCATCCTGCGGTGTTGCGGCCAGCTCAAAAGAAAGCGAGTTGAAGAAAGGAGCTCAGGGGCACTGTAATTCACAAACCTGCAGAGTTATAAATGACAGCTATCGTCCAAAAATATACTGAAGTAAGGCTGGCAAGAGGACTTGAAAGCGGGGCAGAATTGCAGGAAACCGATTTCAGGAGGTAGACTGGAATTGCATTGAAAGCATAGGAAAAGAGGCAGAACGTCCACAATGATGCACTTGGCCAAAAAGGGCGTATGCGTTTTTTCCTGAATATATTCAGGAAAAAACGCATACGCCCTTTTTGGCCAACCAAGCAAGCTTGCAAAGGAAATCTGCACTACAATGAAGTCTCACTTCCCCCCGGTCAAAAGGGCCATCTGAAAAAAGTGTAAAATCCAGAAAGGCAGGACAGGCCATGGAGAACTGGGAGCCTTGTTATGCTGATGGGCGGGATGTAAATTGCCAACAGACACTCGGGAGAAGTGTATGGTGTTTCCTGAAACATCTAAAAAACAAAGCAACAGAGCCTAGGGCACTTCCACTTATGGTCCTATAGCTTAGGGAAATTAAATTCAAAAAGACACAGCCACCCCGAAGTTTGGAACGGCTCTGTTTACAAGAACCTCGTTTACAGTACAAGTTCAACATCGCAGAAAATGAAAAATGGATAAAGAAGTTGTGGTATTTACTTACAAAGCAATATCATTCAGCAATGAAATCTATGTCATCAGGCCCTTAGCAGCACAATGAGTGGATTCAGGTATGATGATTCTAACTGAAATAAGTCACACAGAAAAAGAAACATCATAAGATATCACTAATACACGGAATGTAAACTTGGCTACACAGGAACTGAATTACAGAACAGAACAGGGTCTCAAATTTAGAAAACCAACTTATGCTTGCTTAAGGGGAAAGGTGAGTTGGGGTGCTGCATAAAACCAGAGATTGAAATGAGCACAGATAAAGTTCCTTAAGCCAAATATGGAATAGACAAGAGCTACTCCTTGCTCAACGAAATGGACTCAACACCCCATATTAAATGCCTAAGAATATACCCGACTAGTAAGTATCTTAAAACCTATGGATTGCTGTGTCTCCGAAAGAGAATCAAGCATGTGTACAGGGGCATAAACGCAGCAATGATAGGATTGGAGAGGTTCGGTGAGCAAATGAAGACCCTTTGAAGTCATATTGCATGGTACCCATTCCACGGGTTTCAACTACCCAGGTTTAAGGTATTCTTCCTTCAGCTAAAACATGCATGTGGGACCCAGAGTATGATCAACGGTGTGAACGGGAGACGTGTTCAAATATGTCTCAGTTTTCCTCACCTGGTACTCGGGTGCAACATTCCAGACGCTTTACTAACACTCTCCCCACTTGGAGAGTCGGCGCCTTTAACCTCCTGTTTGGCCCAGTTTGCAATTTCTGCGGAAGATGAACAGGAATAGCGAGAACCAATGAGAGACTAGCTGGAGGTGTCTGGACGGGCAAATTTAACTCTCATTTCCCACCAGGAAGAGGAAATAACCAAAGGCTCAGCGTGCCGTGCCGGAACCAGATTAGGGCCTGAAGCCATCCTGCGGTGTTGCGGCCAGCTCACAAGAAAGCGAGTTGAAGAAAGGAGCTCAGGGGCACTGTAATTCACAAACCTGCAGAGTTATAAATGACAGCTATCGTCCAAAAATATACTGAAGTAAGGCTGCCAAGAGGACTTGAAAGCGGGGCAGAATTGCAGGAAACCGATTTCAGGAGGTAGACTGGAATTGCATTGAAAGCATAGGAAAAGAGGCAGAACGTCCACAATGATGCACTTGGCGAAAAAGGGCGTATGCGTTTTTTCCTGAATATATTCAGGAAAAAACGCATACGCACTTTTTGGCCAACCAAGCAAGCTTGCAAAGGAAATCTGCACTACAATGAAGTCTCACTTCCCCCCGGTCAAAAGGGCCATCTGAAAAAAGTGTAAAATCCAGAAAGGCAGGACAGGCCATGGAGAACTGGGAGCCTTGTTATGCTGATGGGCGGGATGTAAATTGCCAACAGACACTTGGGAGAAGTGTATGGTGTTGCCTGAAACATCTAAAAAACAAAGCAACAGAGCCTAGGGCACTTCCACTTATGGTCCTATAGATTAGGGAAATTAAAATCAAAAAGACACAGCCACCCCAAAGTTTGGGACGCCTCTGTTTACAAGAACCTCGTTTACCGTACAAGTTCAATATCACAGAAAGTGAAAAATGGATAAAGAACTTGTGGTACTTACGTACAATGCAGTATCACTCAGCAATGAAATCTATGTCATCAGGCCCGTAGCAGCATAATGAGTGGATTCAGGTACGATGATTCTAACTGAAATAAGTCACACAGAAAAAGAAGCATCATAAGATATCACTAATACACGGAATGTAAACTTGGCTACACAGGAACTGAACTACAAAACAGAAAAGGGTCTCAAATTTAGAAAACCAACTTATGCTTGCTTAAGGGGAAAGGTGAGTTGGGGGGCTGCATAAAACCAGAGATTGAAATGAGCACAGATAAAGTTCCTTAAGCCAAATATGGAATAGACAAGAGCTACTCCTTGCTCAACGAAATGGACTCAACACCCCATATTAAACGCCTAAGAATGTACCTGACTAGTAAGTATCTTAAAACCTATGGATTGCTATGTCTCCAAAAGAGAATCAAGCGTGTGTGCAGGGGCATAAATGCAGCAGTGATAGGATTGGAGAGGTTCGGTGAGCAAATGAAGACCCTTTGAAGTCATATTGCATGGTACCCATTCCACGGGTTTCAACTACCCAGGTTTAAGGTATTCTTCCTTCAGCTAAAACATGCATGTGGAACCTAGAGTATGATCAACCATGTGATCGGGAGACGTGTTCAAATATGTCTCAGTTTTCGTACCCTGGTACTCGGGTGCAACATTCCAGACGCTTTCCTAACACTCTCCCGACTTGGAGAGTCAGTCCCTTTAACCTCCTCTTTGGCCCAGTTTGCAATTTCTGCGGAAGATGAACAGGAATAGCGAGAATCAATGAGAGACTAGCTGGAGGTGTCTGGATGGGCAAATTTAACTCTCATTTCCCACCAGGAAGAGGAAATAAGCAAAGGCTCAGCGTGCCGTTCCAGAACCAGATTAGGGCCTGAAGCCATCCTGCGGTGTTGCGGCCAGCTCAAAAGAAAGCGAGTTGAAGAAAGGAGCTCAGGGGCACTGTAATTCACAAACCTGCAGAGTTATAAATGACAGCTATCGTCCAAAAATATACTGAAGTAAGGCTCCCAAGAGGACTTGAAAGCGGGGCAGAATTGCAGGAAACCGATTTCAGGAGGTAGACTGGAATTGCATTGAAAGCATAGGAAAAGAGGCAGAACGTCCACAATGATGCACTTGGCCAAAAAGGGCGTATGCGTTTTTTCCTGAATATATTCAGGAAAAAACGCATACGCCCTTTTTGGCCAACCAAGCAAGCTTGCAAAGGAAATCTGCACTACAATGAAGTCTCACTTCCCCCCGGTCAAAAGGGCCATCTGAAAAAAGTGTAAAATCCAGAAAGGCAGGACAGGCCATGGAGAACTGGGAGCCTTGTTATGCTGATGGGCGGGATGTAAATTGCCAACAGACACTCGGGAGAAGTGTATGGTGTTTCCTGAAACATCTAAAAAACAAAGCAACAGAGCCTAGGGCACTTCCACTTATGGTCCTATAGCTTAGGGAAATTAAAATCAAAAAGACACAGCCACCCCAAAGTTTGGGAGGCCTCTGTTTACAAGAACCTCATTTACAGTACAAGTTCAATATCACAGAATGTGAAAAATGGATAAAGAACTTGTGGTACTTACGTACAATGCAGTATCACTCAGCAATGAAATCTATGTTATTAGGCGCATAGCAGCATAATGAGTGGATTCAGGTACAATGATTCTAACTGAAATAAGTCACACAGAAAAAGAAACATCATAAGATATCACTAATACACGGAATGTAAACTTGGCTACACAGGAACTGAATTACAGAACAGAAGAGGGTCTCAAATTTAGAAAACCAACTTATGCTTGCTTAAGGGGAAAGGTGAGTTGGGGTGCTGCATAAAACCAGAGATTGAAATGAGCAACAAAAATTTCCTTAAGCCAAATATGGAATACACAAGAGCTACTCCTTGCTCAACGAAATGGACTCAACACCCCATATTAAACACGTAACAATGTACCTGACTAGTAAGTATCTTAAAACCTATGGATTGCTATGTCTCCGAAAGAGAATCAAGCATGTGTACAGGGGCATAAACGCAGCAGTGATAGGATTGGAGAGGTTCGGTGAGCAAATGAAGACCCTTTGAAGTCATATTGCATGGTACCCATTATACGGGTTTCAAGTCTCCAGGTTTAAGGAATTCTTCCTTCAGCTAAAACATGCATGTGGAACCCAGAGTATGATCAACCGTGTGAACGGGAGACGTGTTCAAATATGTCTCAGTTTTCCTCCCCTGGTACTCGGGTACAACATTCCAGACGCTTTACTAACACTCTCCCCACTTGGAGAGTCAGCGCCTTTAACCTCCTGTTTGGCCCAGTTTGCAATTTCTGCGGAAGATGAACAGGAATAGGGAGAACCAATGAGAGACTACCTGTAGGTGTCTGGACGGGCAAATTTAACTCTCATTTCCCACCAGGAAGAGGAAATAACCAAAGGCTCAGCGTGCCGTGCCGGAACCAGATTAGGGCCTGAAGCCATCCTGCGGTGTTGCGGCCAGCTCACAAGAAAGCGAGTTGAAGAAAGGAGCTCAGGGGCACTGTAATTCACAAACCTGCAGAGTTATAAATGACAGCTATCGTCCAAAAATATACTGAAGTAAGGCTGCCAAGAGGACTTGAAAGCGGGGCAGAATTGCAGGAAACCGATTTCAGGAGGTAGACTGGAATTGCATTGAAAGCATAGGAAAAGAGGCAGAACGTCCACAATGATGCACTTGGCCAAAAAGGGCGTATGCGTTTTTTCCTGAATATATTCAGGAAAAAACGCATACGCCCTTTTTGGCCAACCAAGCAAGCTTGCAAAGGAAATCTGCACTACAATGAAGTCTCACTTCCCCCCGGTCAAAAGGGCCATCTGAAAAAAGTGTAAAATCCAGAAAGGCAGGACAGGCCATGGAGAACTGGGAACCTTGTTATGCTGATGGGCGGGATGTAAATTGCCAACAGACACTCGGGAGAAGTGTATGGTGTTGCCTGAAACATCTAAAAAACAAAGCAACAGAGCCTAGGGCACTTCCACTTATGGTCCTATAGCTTAGGGAAATTAAAATCAAAAAGACACAGCCACCCCAAAGTTTGGGACGCCTCTGTTTACAAGAACCTCGTTTACCGTACAAGTTCAATATCACAGAAAGTGAAAAATGGATAAAGAACTTGTGGTACTTACGTACAATGCAGTATCACTCAGCAATGAAATCTATGTCATCAGGCCCGTAGCAGCATAATGAGTGGATTCAGGTACGATGATTCTAACTGAAATAAGTCCCACAGAAAAAGAAACATCATAAGATATCACTAATACACGGAATGTAAACTTGGCTACACAGGAACTGAACTACAAAACAGAAAAGGGTCTCAAATTTAGAAAACCAACTTATGCTTGCTTAAGGGGAAAGGTGAGTTGGGGGGCTGCATAAAACCAGAGATTGAAATGAGCACAGATAAAGTTCCTTAAGCCAAATATGGAATAGACAAGAGCTACTCCTTGCTCAACGAAATGGACTCAACACCCCATATTAAACGCCTAAGAATGTACCTGACTAGTAAGTATCTTAAAACCTATGGATTGCTATGTCTCCAAAAGAGAATCAAGCGTGTGTACAGGGGCATAAATGCAGCAGTGATAGGATTGGAGAGGTTCGGTGAGCAAATGAAGACCCTTTGAAGTCATATTGCATGGTACCCATTCCACGGGTTTCAACTACCCAGGTTTAAGGTATTCTTCCTTCAGCTAAAACATGCATGTGGAACCTAGAGTATGATCAACCATGTGATCGGGAGACGTGTTCAAATATGTCTCAGTTTTCGTACCCTGGTACTCGGGAGCAACATTCCAGACGCTTTACTAACACTCTCCCGACTTGGAGAGTCAGTCCCTTTAACCTCCTGTTTGGCCCAGTTTGCAATTTCTGCGGAAGATGAACAGGAATAGCGAGAATCAATGAGAGACTAGCTGGAGGTGTCTGGATGGGCAAATTTAACTCTCATTTCCCACCAGGAAGAGGAAATAAGCAAAGGCTCAGCGTGCCGTTCCAGAACCAGATTAGGGCCTGAAGCCATCCTGCGGTGTTGAGGCCAGCTCAAAAGAAAGCGAGTTGAAGAAAGGAGCTCAGGGGCACTGTAATTCACAAACCTGCAGAGTTATAAATGACAGCTATCGTCCAAAAATATACTGAAGTAAGGCTGCCAAGAGGACTTGAAAGCGGGGCAGAATTGCAGGAAACCGATTTCAGGAGGTAGACTGGAATTGCATTGAAAGCATAGGAAAAGAGGCAGAACGTCCACAATGATGCACTTGGCCAAAAAGGGCGTATGCGTTTTTTCCTGAATATATTCAGGAAAAAACGCATACGCCCTTTTTGGCCAACCAAGCAAGCTTGCAAAGGAAATCTGCACTACAATGAAGTCTCACTTCCCCCCGGTCAAAAGGGCCATCTGAAAAAAGTGTAAAATCCAGAAAGGCAGGACAGGCCATGGAGAACTGGGAGCCTTGTTATGCTGATGGGCGGGATGTAAATTGCCAACAGACACTCGGGAGAAGTGTATGGTGTTGCCTGAAACATCTAAAAAACAAAGCAACAGAGCCTAGGGCACTTCCACTTATGGTCCTATAGCTTAGGGAAATTAAAATCAAAAAGACACAGCCACCCCAAAGTTTGGGACGCCTCTGTTTACAAGAACCTCATTTACAGTACAAGTTCAATATCACAGAATGTGAAAAATGGATAAAGAACTTGTGGTACTTACGTACAATGCAGTATCACTCAGCAATGAAATCTATGTCATTAGGCGCATAGCAGCATAATGAGTGGATTCAGGTACAATGATTCTAACTGAAATAAGTCACACAGAAAAAGAAACATCATAAGATATCACTAATACACGGAATGTAAACTTGGCTACACAGGAACTGAATTACAGAACAGAAGAGGGTCTCAAATTTAGAAAACCAACTTATGCTTGCTTAAGGGGAAAGGTGAGTTGGGGTGCTGCATAAAACCAGAGATTGAAATGAGCAACAAAAATTTCCTTAAGCCAAATATGGAATACACAAGAGCTACTCCTTGCTCAACGAAATGGACTCAACACCCCATATTAAACGCGTAACAATGTACCTGACTAGTAAGTATCTTAAAACCTATGGATTGCTATGTCTCCGAAAGAGAATCAAGCATGTGTACAGGGGCATAAACGCAGCAGTGATAGGATTGGAGAGGTTCGGTGAGCAAATGAAGACCCTTTGAAGTCATATTGCATGGTACCCATTATACGGGTTTCAAGTCTCCAGGTTTAAGGAATTCTTCCTTCAGCTAAAACATGCATGTGGAACCCAGAGTATGATCAACCGTGTGAACGGGAGACGTGTTCAAATATGTCTCAGTTTTCCTCCCCTGGTACTCGGGTACAACATTCCAGACGCTTTACTAACAATCTCCCCACTTGGAGAGTCAGCGCCTTTAACCTCCTGTTTGGCCCAGTTTGCAATTTCTGCGGAAGATGAACAGGAATAGGGAGAACCAATGAGAGACTACCTGTAGCTGTCTGGACGGGCAAATTTAACTCTCATTTCCCACCAGGAAGAGGAAATAACCAAAGGCTCAGCGTGCCGTGCCGGAACCAGATTAGGGCCTGAAGCCATCCTGCGGTGTTGCGGCCAGCTCACAAGAAAGCGAGTTGAAGAAATGAGCTCAGGGGCACTGTAATTCACAAACCTGCAGAGTTATAAATGACAGCTATCGTCCAAAAATATACTGAAGTAAGGCTGCCAAGAGGACTTGAAAGCGGGGCAGAATTGCAGGAAACCGATTTCAGGAGGTAGACTGGAATTGCATTGAAAGCATAGGAAAAGAGGCAGAACGTCCACAATGATGCACTTGGCCAAAAAGGGCGTATGCGTTTTTTCCTGAATATATTCAGGAAAAAACGCATACGCCCTTTTTGGCCAACCAAGCAAGCTTGCAAAGGAAATCTGCACTACAATGAAGTCTCACTTCCCCCCGGTCAAAAGGGCCATCTGAAAAAAGTGTAAAATCCAGAAAGGCAGGACAGGCCATGGAGAACTGGGAGCCTTGTTATGCTGATGGGCGGGATGTAAATTGCCAACAGACACTCGGGAGAAGTGTATGGTGTTGCCTGAAACATCTAAAAAACAAAGCAACAGAGCCTAGGGCACTTCCACTTATGGTCCTATAGCTTAGGGAAATTAAAATCAAAAAGACACAGCCACCCCAAAGTTTGGGACGCCTCTGTTTACAAGAACCTCGTTTACCGTACAAGTTCAATATCACAGAAAGTGAAAAATGGATAAAGAACTTGTGGTACTTACGTACAATGCAGTATCACTCAGCAATGAAATCTATGTCATCAGGCCCGTAGCAGCATAATGAGTGGATTCAGGTACGAAGATTCTAACTGAAATAAGTCACACAGAAAAAGAAACATCATAAGATATCACTAATACACGGAATGTAAACTTGGCTACACAGGAACTGAACTACAAAACAGAAAAGGGTCTCAAATTTAGAAAACCAACTTATGCTTGCTTAAGGGGAAAGGTGAGTTGGGGGGCTGCATAAAACCAGAGATTGAAATGAGCACAGATAAAGTTCCTTAAGCCAAATATGGAATAGACAAGAGCTACTCCTTGCTCAACGAAATGGACTCAACACCCCATATTAAACGCCTAAGAATGTACCTGACTAGTAAGTATCTTAAAACCTATGGATTGCTATGTCTCCAAAAGAGAATCAAGCGTGTGTACAGGGGCATAAACGCAGCAGTGATAGGATTGGAGAGGTTCGGTGAGCAAATGAAGACCCTTTGAAGTCATATTGCAAGGTACCCATTCCACGGGTTTCAACTACCCAGGTTTAAGGTATTCTTCCTTCAGCTAAAACATGCATGTGGAACCTAGAGTATGATCAACCATGTGATCGGGAGACGTGTTCAAATATGTCTCAGTTTTCGTACCCTGGTACTCGGGTGCAACATTCCAGACGCTTTACTCACACTCTCCCGACTTGGACAGTCAGTCCCTTTAACCTCCTGTTTGGCCCAGTTTGCAATTTCTGCGGAAGATGAACAGGAATAACGAGAATCAATGAGAGACTAGCTGGAGTTGTCTGGATGGGCAAATTTAACTCTCATTTCCCACCAGGAAGAGGAAATAAGCAAAGGCTCAGCGTGCCGTGCCAGAACCAGATTAGGGCCTGAAGCCATCCTGCGGTGTTGCGGCCAGCTCAAAAGAAAGCGAGTTGAAGAAAGGAGCTCAGGGGCACTGTAATTCACAAACCTGCAGAGTTATAAATGACAGCTATCGTCCAAAAATATACTGAAGTAAGGCTGCCAAGAGGACTTGAAAGCGGGGCAGAATTGCAGGAAACCGATTTCAGGAGGTAGACTGGAATTGCATTGAAAGCATAGGAAAAGAGGCAGAACGTCCACAATGATGCACTTGGCCAAAAAGGGCGTATGCGTTTTTTCCTGAATATATTCAGGAAAAAACGCATACGCCCTTTTTGGCCAACCAAGCAAGCTTGCAAAGGAAATCTGCACTACAATGAAGTCTCACTTCCCCCCGGTCAAAAGGGCCATCTGAAAAAAGTGTAAAATCCAGAAAGGCAGGACAGGCCATGGAGAACTGGGAGCCTTGTTATGCTGATGGGCGGGATGTAAATTGCCAACAGACACTCGGGAGAAGTTTATGGTGTTTCCTGAAACATCTAAAAAACAAAGCAACAGAGCCTAGGGCACTTCCACTTATGGTCCTATAGCTTAGGGAAATTAAAATCAAAAAGACACAGCCACCCCAAAGTTTGGGACGCCTCTGTTTACAAGAACCTCGTTTACAGTACAAGTTCAACATCGCAGAAAGTGAAAAATGGATAAAGAAGTTGTGGTATTTACTTACAAAGCAATATCACTCAGCAATGAAATCTATATCATCAGGCCCTTAGCAGCACAATGAGTGGATTCAGGTATGATGATTCTAACTGAAATAAGTCACACAGAAAAAGAAACATCATAAGATATCAGTAATACACGGAATGTAAACTTGGCTACACAGGAACTGAATTCCAAAACAGAACAGGGTCTCAAATTTAGAAAACCAACTTATGCTTGCTTAAGGGGAAAGGTGAGTTGGGGGGCTGCATAAAACCAGAGATTGAAATGAGCACAGATAAAGTTCCTTAAGCCAAATATGGAATAGACAAGAGCTACTCCTTGCTCAACGAAATGGACTCAACACGGCATATTAAACGCCTAAGAATGTACCTGACTAGTAAGTATCTTAAAACCTATGGATTGCTATGTCTCCTAAAGAGAATCAAGCATGTGTACAGGGGCATAAACGCAGCAGTGATAGGACTGCAGAGGTTCGGTGAGCAAATGAAGACCCTTTGAAGTCATATTGCATGGTACCCATTCCACGGGTTTCAACTACCCAGGTTTAAGGTATTCTTCCTTCAGCTAAAACATGCATGTGGAACCTAGAGTATGATCAACCATGTGATCGGGAGATGTGTTCAAATATGTCTCAGTTTTCGTACCCTGGTACTCGGGTGCAACATTCCAGACGTTTTACTAACACTCTCCCGACTTGGAGAGTCAGTCCCTTTAACCTCCTGTTTGGCCCAGTTTGCAATTTCTGCGGAAGATGAACAGGAATAGCGAGAACCAATGAGAGACTAGCTGAAGGTGTCTGGATGGGCAAATTTAATTCTCATTTCCCACCAGGAAGAGGAATTAACCAAAGGCTCAGCGTGCCATGCCGGAACCAGATTAGGGCCTGAAGCCATCTTGCAGTGTTGCGGCCAGGTCACAAGAAAGCGAGTTGAAGAAAGGAGCTCAGGGGCACTGTAATTCACAAACCTGCAGAGTTATAAATGATAGCTATCGTCCAAAAATATACTGAAGTAAGGCTGCCAAGAGGACTTGAAAGCGGGGCAGAATTGCAGGAAACCGATTTCAGGAGGTATACTGGAATTGCATTGAAAGCATAGGAAAAGAGGCAGAACGTCCACAATGATGCACTTGGCCAAAAAGGGCGTATGCGTTTTTTCCTGAATATATTCAGGAAAAAACGCATACGCCCTTTTTGGCCAACCAAGCAAGCTTGCAAAGGAAATCTGCACTACAATGAAGTCTCACTTCCCCCCGGTCAAAAGGGCCATCTGAAAAAAGTGTAAAATCCAGAAAGGCAGGACAGGCCATGGAGAACTGGGAGCCTTGTTATGCTGATGGGCGGGATGTAAATTGCCAACAGACACTCGGGAGAAGTGTATGGTGTTTCCTGAAACATCTAAAAAACAAAGCAACAGAGCCTTGGGCACTTCCACTTATGGTCCTATAGCTTAGGGAAATTAAAATCAAAAAGACACAACCACCCCAAAGTTTGGGACGCCTCTGTTTACAAGAACCTCATTTACCGTACAAGTTCAATGTCACAGAAAGTGAAAAATGGATAAAGAACTTGTGGTACTTACGTACAATTCAGTATCACTCAGCAATGAAATCTATGTCATCAGGCCCGTAGCTGCATAATGAGTGGATTCAGGTACGATGATTCTAACTGAAATAAGTCACACAGAAAAAGAAACATCATAAGATATCACTAATACACGGAATGTGAACTTGGCTACACAGGAACTGAATTACAGAACAGAACACGGTCTCAAATTTAGAAAACCAACTTATGCTTGCTTAAGGGTAAAGGTGAGTTGGGGTGCTTCATAAAACCAGAGATTGAAATGAGCACAGATAAAGTTCCTTAAGCCAAATATGGAATAGACAAGAGCTACTCCTTGCTCAATGAAATGGACTCAACACCGCATATTAAACGCCTAAGAATGTACCTGACTAGTAAGTATCTTAAAACCTATGGATTGCTATGTCTCCGAAAGACAATCAAGCATGTGTACAGGGGCATAAACGCAGCAGTGATAGGATTGGAGAGGTTCGGTGAGCAAATGAAGACCCTTTGAAGTCATATTGCATGGTACCCATTCCACGGGTTTCAACTACCCATGTTTAAGGTATTCTTCCTTCAGCTAAAACATGCATGTGGAACCTAGAATATGATCAACCATGTGATCGGGAGACGTGTTCCAATATGTCTCAGTTTTCGTACCCTGGTACTCGGGTGCAACATTCCAGACGCTTTACTAACACTCTCCCGACTTGGAGAATCAGTCCCTTTAACCTCCTGTTTGGCCCAGTTTGCAATTTCTGCGGAAGATGAACAGGAATAGCGAGAACCAATGAGAGACTAGCTGGAGGTGTCTGGACGGGCAAATTTAACTCTCATTTCACACCAGGAAGAGGAATTAACCAAAGGCTCAGCGTGTCGTGCCGGAACCAGATTAAGGCCTGAAGCCATCCTGCGGTGTTGCGGCCAGCTCACAAGAAAGCGAGTTGAAGAAAGGAGCTCAGGGGCACTGTAATTCACAAACCTGCAGAGTTATAAATGACAGCTATCGTCCAAAAATAGACTGAAGTAAGGCTGCCAAGAGGACTTGAAAGCGGGGCAGAATTGCAGGAAACCGATTTCAGGAGGTAGACTGGAATTGCATTGAAAGCATAGGAAAAGACGCAGAACGTCCACAATGATGCACTTGGCCGAAAAGGGCATATGCGTTTTTTCCTGAATATATTCAGGAAAAAACGTATACGCACTTTTTGGCCAACCAAGCAAGCTTGCAAAGGAAATCTGCACTACAATGAAGTCTCACTTCCCCCCGGTCAAAAGGGCCATCTGAAAAAAGTGTAAAATCCAGAAAGGCAGGACAGGCCATGGAGAACTGGGAGCCTTGTTATGCTGATGGGCGGGATGTAAATTGCCAACAGACACTAGGGAGAAGTGTATGGTGTTTCCTGAAACATCTAAAAAACAAAGCAACAGAGCCTAGGGCACTTCCACTTATGGTCCTATAGCTTAGGGAAATTAAAATCAAAAAGACACAGCCACCCCAAAATTTGGGACGCCTCTGTTTACAAGAACCTCGTTTACCGTACAAGTTCAATATCACAGAATGTGAAAAATGGATAAAGAACTTGTGGTACTTACGTACAATGCAGTATCACTCAGCAATGAAATCTATGTCATCAGGCCCGTAGCAGCATAATGAGTGGATTCAGGTACGATGATTCTAACTGAAATAAGTCACACAGAAAAAGAAACATCATAAGTTATCACTAATACACGGAATGTAAACCTGGCTACACAGGAACTGAATTCCAAAACAGAACAGGGTCTCAAATTTATAAAACCAACTTATGCTTGCTTAAGGGGAAAGGTGAGTTGGGGGGCTGCATAAAACCAGAGATTGAAATGAGCACAGATAAAGTTCCTTAAGCCAAATATGGAATAGACAAGAGCTACTCCTTGCTCAACGAAATGGACTCAACACCGCATATTAAACGCCTAAGAATGTACCTGACTAGTAAGTATCTTAAAACCTATGGATTGCTATGTCTCCGAAAGACAATCAAGCATGTGTACAGGGGCATAAACGCAGCAGTGATAGGATTGGAGAGGTTCGGTGAGCAAATGAAGACCCTTTGAAGTCATATTGCATGGTACCCATTCCACGGCTTTCAACTACCCAGGTTTAAGGTATTCTTCCTTCAGCTAAAATATGCATGTGGAACCTAGAGTATGATCAACCATGTGATCGGGAGACGTGTTCAAATATGTCTCAGTTTTCGTACCCTGGTACTCGGGTGCAACATTCCAGACGCTTTACTAACACTCTCCCGACTTGGACAGTCAGTCCCTTTAACCTCCTGTTTGTCCCAGTTTGCAATTTCTGCGGAAGATGAACAGGAATAGCGAGAATCAATGAGAGACTAGCTGGAGGTGTCTGGATGGCCAAACTTAACTCTGATTTCCAACCAGGAAGACGAATCAACCAAAGGCTCAGCGTGCCGTGCCAGAACCAGATTGGGGCCTGAATCCATCCTGCGGTGTTGCGGC
Source organism: Grampus griseus (assembly GCF_964374135.1). Lineage (NCBI taxonomy): Eukaryota > Metazoa > Chordata > Mammalia > Artiodactyla > Delphinidae > Grampus > Grampus griseus. The sequence goes on along the minus strand of NW_028133394.1, from coordinate 53,105 downwards.
CAGCTCACAAGAAAACGAGTTGAAGAAAGGAGCTCAGGGGCACTGTAATTCACAAACCTGCAGAGTTATAAATGACAGCTATCGTCCAAAAATATACTGAAGTAAGGCTGCCAAGAGGACTTGAAAGCGGGGCAGAATTGCAGGAAACCGATTTCAGGAGGTAGACTGGAATTGCATTGAAAGCATAGGAAAAGAGGCAGAACGCCCACAATGATGCACTTGGCCAAAAAGGGCGTATGCGTTTTTTCCTGAATATATTCAGGAAAAAACGCATACGCCCTTTTTGGCCAACCAAGCAAGCTTGCAAAGGAAATCTGCACTACAATGAAGTCTCACTTCCCCCCGGTCAAAAGGGCCATCTGAAAAAAGTGTAAAATCCAGAAAGGCAGGACAGGCCATGGAGAACTGGGAGCCTTGTTATGCTGATGGGCGGGATGTAAATTGCCAACAGACACTCGGGAGAAGTGTATGGTGTTTCCTGAAACATCTAAAAAACAAAGCAACAGAGCCTAGGGCACTTCCACTTATGGTCCTATAGCTTAGGGAAATTAAAATCAAAAAGACACAGAAACCCCAAAGTTTGGTACGCCTCTGTTTACAAGAACCTCGTTTACCGTACAAGTTCAATATCACAGAAAGTGAAAAATGGATAAAGAACTTGTGGTACTTATGTACAATGCAGTATCACTCAGCAATGAAATCTATGTCATCAGGCCCGTAGCAGCATAATGAGTGGATTCAGGTACGATGATTCTAACTGAAATAAGTCACACAGAAAAAGAAACATCATAAGATATCACTAATACACGGAATGTAAACATGGCTACACAGGAACTGAATTCCAAAACAGAACAGCGTCTCAAATTTAGAAAACCAACTTATGCTTGCTTAAGGGGAAAGGTGAGTTGGGGTGCTGCATAAAACCAGAGATTGAAATGAGCACAGATAAAGTTCCTTAAGCCAAATATGGAATAGACAAGAGCTACTCCTTGCTCAACGAAATGGACTCAACACCCCATATTAAACGCCTAAGAATGTACCTGACTAGTAAGTATCTTAAAACCTATGGATTGCTATGTCTCCAAAAGAGAATCAAGCGTGTGTACAGGGGCATAAACGCAGCAGTGATAGGATTGGAGAGGTTCGGTGAGCAAATGAAGACCCTTTGAAATCATATTGCATGGTACCCATTACACGGGTCTCAACTCTCCAGGTTTAAGGTATTCTTCCTTCAGCTAAAACATGCATGTGGAACCCAGAGTATGATCAACCATGTGAACGGGAGACGTGTTCAAATATGTCTCAGTTTTCATACCCTGGTACTCAGGTGCAACATTCCAGACGCTTTACTAACACTCTCCCCACTTGGGGGGTCAGCGCCTTTAACATCCTGTTTGGCCCAGTTTGCAATTTCTGCGGAAGATGAACAGGAATAGCGAGAACCAATGAGAGACTAGCTGGAGGTGTCTGGATGGACAAATTTAATTCTCATTTCCCACCAGGAAGAGGAATTAACCAAAGGCTCAGCGTGCCGTGCCGGAACCAGATTAGGGCCTGAAGCCATCTTGCAGTGTTGCGGCCAGGTCACAAGACAGCGAGTTGAAGAAAGGAGCTCAGGGGCACTGTAATTCACAAACCTGCAGAGTTATAAATGATAGCTATCGTCCAAAAATATACTGAAGTAAGGCTGCCAAGAGGACTTGAAAGCGGTTCAGAATTGCAGGAAACCGATTTCAGGAGGTAGAATAGAATTGCATTGAAAGCATAGGAAAAGAGGCAGAACGTCCACAATGATGCACTTGGCCAAAAAGGGCGTATGCGTTTTTTCCTGAATATATTCAGGAAAAAACGCATACGCCCTTTTTGGCCAACCAAGCAAGCTTCCAAAGGAAATCTGCACTACAATGAAGTCTCACTTCCCCCCGGTCAAAAGGGCCATATGAAAAAAGTGTAAAATCCAGGAAGGCAGGACAGGCCATGGAGAACTGGGAGACTTGTTATGCTGATGGGCGGGATGTAAATTGCCAACAGACACTCGGGAGAAGTGTATGGTGTTTCCTGAAACATCTAAAAAACAAAGCAACAGAGCCTAGGGCACTTCCACTTATGGTCCTATAGATTAGGGAAATTAAAATAAAAAAGACACAGCCACCCCAAAGTTTGGAACGGCTCTGTTTACAAGAACCTCGTTTACAGTACAAGTTCAACATCGCAGAAAGTGAAAAATGGATAAAGAAGTTGTGGTATTTACTTACAAAGCAATATCACTCAGCAATGAAATCTATGTCATCAGGCCCGTAGCAGCACAATGAGTGGATTCAGGTACGATGATTCTAACTGAAATAAGTCACACAGAAAAAGAAACATCATAAGATATCACTAATACACGGAATGTAAACTTGGCTACACAGGAACGGAATTACAGAACAGGACAGGGTCTCAAATTTAGAAAACCAACTTATGCTTGCTTAAGGGGAAAGGTGAGTTGGGGTGCTGCATAAAACCAGAGATTGAAATGAGCACAGATAAAGTTCCTTAAGCCCAATATGGAATAGACAAGAGCTACTCCTTGCTCAACGAAATGGACTCAACACCCCACATTAAATGCGTAAGAATGTACCTGACTAGTAAGTATCTGAAAACCTATGGATTGCTATGTCTCCAAAGGAGAATCAAGCGTGTGTACAGGGGCATAAACGCAGCAGTGATAGGATTGGAGAGGTTCGGTGAGCAAATGAAGACCCTTTGAAGTCATATTGCATGGTACCCATTCCACGGGTCTCAACTCTCCAGGTTTAAGGTATTCTTCCTTCAGCTAAAACATGCATGTGGAACCCAGAGTATGATCAACCATGTGAACGGGAGACGTGTTCAAATATGTCTCAGTTTTCCTCCCCTGGTACTCGGGTGGAACATTCCAGACGCTTTACTAACACTCTCCTGACTTGGAGAGTCAGTCCCTTTAACCTCCTGTTTGGCCCAGTTTGCAATTTCTGCGGAAGATGAACAGGAATAGGGAGAACCAATGAGAGACTAGCTGGAGGTGTCTGGACGGGCAAATTTAACTCTCATTTCCCACCAGGAAGAGGAAATAACCAAAGGCTCAGCGTGCCGTGCCGGAACCAGATTAGGGCCTGAAGCCATCCTGCAGTGTTGCGGCCAGCTCAAAAGAAAGCGAGTTGAAGAAAGGAGCTCAGGGGCACTGTAATTCACAAACCTGCAGAGTTATAAATGACAGCTATCGTCCAAAAATACACTGAAGTAAGGCTGCCAAGAGGACTTGAAAGCGGGGCAGAATTGCAGGAAACCGATTTCAGGAGGTAGACTGGAATTGCATTGAAAGCATAGGAAAAGAGGCAGAACGTCCACAATGATGCACTTGGCCGAAAAGGGCGTATGCGTTTTTTCCTGAATATATTCAGGAAAAAACACATATGCCCTTTTTGGCCAACCAAGAAAACGTGCAAAGGAAATCTGCACTACAATGAAGTCTCACTTCCCCCCGGTCAAAAGGGCCATCTGAAAAAAGTGTAAAATCCAGGAAGGCAGGACAGGCCATGGAGAACTGGGAGCCTTCTTATGCTGATGGGCGGGATGTAAATTGCCAACAGACACTCGGGAGAAGTGTATGGTGTTTCCTGAAACATCTAAAAAACAAAGCAACAGAGCCTAGGGCACTTCCACTTATGGTCCTATAGCTTAGGGAAATTAAAATCAAAAAGACACAGAAACCCCAAAGTTTGGTACGCCTCTGTTTACAAGAACCTCGTTTACCGTACAAGTTCAATATCACAGAAAGTGAAAAATGGATAAAGAACTTGTGGTACTTATGTACAATGCAGTATCACTCAGCAATGAAATCTATGTCATCAGGCCCGTAGCAGCATAATGAGTGGATTCAGGTACGATGATTCTAACTGAAATAAGTCACACAGAAAAAGAAACATCATAAGATATCACTAATACACGGAATGTAAACATGGCTACACAGGAACTGAATTCCAAAACAGAACAGCGTCTCAAATTTAGAAAACCAACTTATGCTTGCTTAAGGGGAAAGGTGAGTTGGGGTGCTGCATAAAACCAGAGATTGAAATGAGCACAGATAAAGTTCCTTAAGCCAAATATGGAATAGACAAGAGCTACTCCTTGCTCAACGAAATGGACTCAACACCCCATATTAAACGCCTAAGAATGTACCTGACTAGTAAGTATCTTAAAACCTATGGATTGCTATGTCTCCAAAAGAGAATCAAGCGTGTGTACAGGGGCATAAACGCAGCAGTGATAGGATTGGAGAGGTTCGGTGAGCAAATGAAGACCCTTTGAAATCATATTGCATGGTACCCATTACACGGGTCTCAACTCTCCAGGTTTAAGGTATTCTTCCTTCAGCTAAAACATGCATGTGGAACCCAGAGTATGATCAACCATGTGAACGGGAGACGTGTTCAAATATGTCTCAGTTTTCATACCCTGGTACTCAGGTGCAACATTCCAGACGCTTTACTAACACTCTCCCCACTTGGGGGGTCAGCGCCTTTAACATCCTGTTTGGCCCAGTTTGCAATTTCTGCGGAAGATGAACAGGAATAGCGAGAACCAATGAGAGACTAGCTGGAGGTGTCTGGATGGGCAAATTTAATTCTCATTTCCCACCAGGAAGAGGAATTAACCAAAGGCTCAGCGTGCCGTGCCGGAACCAGATTAGGGCCTGAAGCCATCTTGCAGTGTTGCGGCCAGGTCACAAGACAGCGAGTTGAAGAAAGGAGCTCAGGGGCACTGTAATTCACAAACCTGCAGAGTTATAAATGATAGCTATCGTCCAAAAATATACTGAAGTAAGGCTGCCAAGAGGACTTGAAAGCGGTTCAGAATTGCAGGAAACCGATTTCAGGAGGTAGAATAGAATTGCATTGAAAGCATAGGAAAAGAGGCAGAACGTCCACAATGATGCACTTGGCCAAAAAGGGCGTATGCGTTTTTTCCTGAATATATTCAGGAAAAAACGCATACGCCCTTTTTGGCCAACCAAGCAAGCTTCCAAAGGAAATCTGCACTACAATGAAGTCTCACTTCCCCCCGGTCAAAAGGGCCATATGAAAAAAGTGTAAAATCCAGGAAGGCAGGACAGGCCATGGAGAACTGGGAGACTTGTTATGCTGATGGGCGGGATGTAAATTGCCAACAGACACTCGGGAGAAGTGTATGGTGTTTCCTGAAACATCTAAAAAACAAAGCAACAGAGCCTAGGGCACTTCCACTTATGGTCCTATAGATTAGGGAAATTAAAATAAAAAAGACACAGCCACCCCAAAGTTTGGAACGGCTCTGTTTACAAGAACCTCGTTTACAGTACAAGTTCAACATCGCAGAAAGTGAAAAATGGATAAAGAAGTTGTGGTATTTACTTACAGAGCAATATCACTCAGCAATGAAATCTATGTCATCAGGCCCGTAGCAGCACAATGAGTGGATTCAGGTACGATGATTCTAACTGAAATAAGTCACACAGAAAAAGAAACATCATAAGATATCACTAATACACGGAATGTAAACTTGGCTACACAGGAACGGAATTACAGAACAGGACAGGGTCTCAAATTTAGAAAACCAACTTATGCTTGCTTAAGGGGAAAGGTGAGTTGGGGTGCTGCATAAAACCAGAGATTGAAATGAGCACAGATAAAGTTCCTTAAGCCAAATATGGAATAGACAAGAGCTACTCCTTGCTCAACGAAATGGACTCAACACCCCACATTAAATGCGTAAGAATGTACCTGACTAGTAAGTATCTGAAAACCTATGGATTGCTATGTCTCCAAAGGAGAATCAAGCGTGTGTACAGGGGCATAAACGCAGCAGTGATAGGATTGGAGAGGTTCGGTGAGCAAATGAAGACCCTTTGAAGTCATATTGCATGGTACCCATTCCACGGGTCTCAACTCTCCAGGTTTAAGGTATTCTTCCTTCAGCTAAAACATGCATGTGGAACCCAGAGTATGATCAACCATGTGAACGGGAGACGTGTTCAAATATGTCTCAGTTTTCCTCCCCTGGTACTCGGGTGGAACATTCCAGACGCTTTACTAACACTCTCCTGACTTGGAGAGTCAGTCCCTTTAACCTCCTGTTTGGCCCCAGTTTGCAATTTCTGCGGAAGATGAACAGGAATAGGGAGAACCAATGAGAGACTAGCTGGAGGTGTCTGGACGGGCAAATTTAACTCTCATTTCCCACCAGGAAGAGGAAATAACCAAAGGCTCAGCGTGCCGTGCCGGAACCAGATTAGGGCCTGAAGCCATCCTGCAGTGTTGCGGCCAGCTCAAAAGAAAGCGAGTTGAAGAAAGGAGCTCAGGGGCACTGTAATTCACAAACCTGCAGAGTTATAAATGACAGCTATCGTCCAAAAATACACTGAAGTAAGGCTGCCAAGAGGACTTGAAAGCGGGGCAGAATTGCAGGAAACCGATTTCAGGAGGTAGACTGGAATTGCATTGAAAGCATAGGAAAAGAGGCAGAACGTCCACAATGATGCACTTGGCCGAAAAGGGCGTATGCGTTTTTTCCTGAATATATTCAGGAAAAAACACATATGCCCTTTTTGGCCAACCAAGAAAACGTGCAAAGGAAATCTGCACTACAATGAAGTCTCACTTCCCCCCGGTCAAAAGGGCCATCTGAAAAAAGTGTAAAATCCAGGAAGGCAGGACAGGCCATGGAGAACTGGGAGCCTTCTTATGCTGATGGGCGGGATGTAAATTGCCAACAGACACTCGGGAGAAGTGTATGGTGTTTCCTGAAACATCTAAAAAACAAAGCAACAGAGCCTAGGGCACTTCCACTTATGGTCCTATAGCTTAGGGAAATTAAAATCAAAAAGACACAGAAACCCCAAAGTTTGGTACGCCTCTGTTTACAAGAACCTCGTTTACCGTACAAGTTCAATATCACAGAAAGTGAAAAATGGATAAAGAACTTGTGGTACTTACGTACAATGCAGTATCACTCAGCAATGAAATCTATGTCATCAGGCCCGTAGCAGCATAATGAGTGGATTCAGGTACGATGATTCTAACTGAAATAAGTCACACAGAAAAAGAAAACATCATAAGATATCACTAATACACGGAATGTAAACTTGGCTACACAGGAACTGAATTCCAAAACAAAACAGCGTCTCAAATTTAGAAAACCAACTTATGCTTGCTTAAGGGGAAAGGTGAGTTGGGGTGCTGCATAAAACCAGAGATTGAAATGAGCACAGATAAAGTTCCTTAAGCCAAATATGGAATAGACAAGAGCTACTCCTTGCTCAACGAAATGGACTCAACACCCCCATATTAAATGCCTAGAATGTACCTGACTAGTAAGTATCTTTAAAACCTATGGATTGCTATGTCTCCAAAAGAGAATCAAGCGTGTGTACAGGGGCATAAACGCAGCAGTGATAGGATTGGAGAGGTTCGGTGAGCAAATGAAGACCCTTTGAAATCATATTGCATGGTACCCATTACACGGGTCTCAACTCTCCAGGTTTAAGGTATTCTTCCTTCAGCTAAAACATGCATGTGGAACCCAGAGTATGATCAACCATGTGAACGGGAGACGTGTTCAAATATGTCTCAGTTTTCATACCCTGGTACTCAGGTGCAACATTCCAGACGCTTTACTAACACTCTCCCCACTTGGGGGGTCAGCGCCTTTAACATCCTGTTTGGCCAAGTTTGCAATTTCTGCGGAAGATGAACAGGAATAGCGAGAACCAATGAGAGACTAGCTGGAGGTGTCTGGAGCAAATTTAATTCTCATTTCCCACCAGGAAGAGGAATTAACCAAAGGCTCAGCGTGCCGTGCCGGAACCAGATTAGGGCCTGAAGCCATCTTGCAGTGTTGCGGCCAGGTCACAAGACAGCGAGTTGAAGAAAGGAGCTCAGGGGCACTGTAATTCACAAACCTGCAGAGTTATAAATGATAGCTATCGTCCAAAAATATACTGAAGTAAGGCTGCCAAGAGGACTTGAAAGCGGTTCAGAATTGCAGGAAACCGATTTCAGGAGGTAGAATAGAATTGCATTGAAAGCATAGGAAAAGAGGCAGAACGTCCACAATGATGCACTTGGCCAAAAAGGGCGTATGCGTTTTTTCCTGAATATATTCAGGAAAAAACGCATACGCCCTTTTTGGCCAACCAAGCAAGCTTCCAAAGGAAATCTGCACTACAATGAAGTCTCACTTCCCCCCGGTCAAAAGGGCCATATGAAAAAAGTGTAAAATCCAGGAAGGCAGGACAGGCCATGGAGAACTGGGAGACTTGTTATGCTGATGGGCGGGATGTAAATTGCCAACAGACACTCGGGAGAAGTGTATGGTGTTTCCTGAAACATCTAAAAAACAAAGCAACAGAGCCTAGGGCACTTCCACTTATGGTCCTATAGATTAGGGAAATTAAAATAAAAAAGACACAGCCACCCCAAAGTTTGGAACGGCTCTGTTTACAAGAACCTCGTTTACAGTACAAGTTCAACATCGCAGAAAGTGAAAAATGGATAAAGAAGTTGTGGTATTTACTTACAAAGCAATATCACTCAGCAATGAAATCTATGTCATCAGGCCCATAGCAGCACAATGAGTGGATTCAGGTACGATGATTCTAACTGAAATAAGTCACACAGAAAAAGAAACATCATAAGATATCACTAATACACGGAATGTAAACTTGGCTACACAGGAACGGAATTACAGAACAGGACAGGGTCTCAAATTTAGAAAACCAACTTATGCTTGCTTAAGGGGAAAGGTGAGTTGGGGTGCTGCATAAAACCAGAGATTGAAATGAGCACAGATAAAGTTCCTTAAGCCAAATATGGAATAGACAAGAGCTACTCCTTGCTCAACGAAATGGACTCAACACCCCACATTAAATGCGTAAGAATGGACCTGACTAGTAAGTATCTGAAAACCTATGGATTGCTATGTCTCCGAAAGAGAATCAAGCATGTGTACAGGGGCATAAGCACAGCAGTGATAGGATTGGAGAGGATCGGTGAGCAAATGAAGACCCTTTGAAGTCATATTGCATGGTACCCATTCCACGGGTTTCAACTACCCAGGTTTAAGGTATTCTTCCTTCAGCTAAAACATGCATGTGGAACCTAGAGTATGATCAACCATGTGAACGGGAGACGTGTTCAAATATGTCTCAGTTTTCGTACCCTGGTACTCGGGTGCAACATTCCAGACGCTTTACTAACACTCTCCCCACTTGGAGAGTCAGCGCCTTTAACCTCCTGTTTGGCCCAGTTTGCAATTTCTGCGGAAGATGAACAGGAATAGGGAGAACCAATGAGAGACTAGCTGGAGGTGTCTGGATGGGCAAATTTAATTCTCATTTCCCACCAGGAAGAGGAAGTAACCAAAGGCTCAGCGTGCCGTGCCGGAACCAGATTAGGGCCTGAAGCCATCTTGCAGTGTTGCGGCCAGGTCACAAGAAAGCGAGTTGAAGAAAGGAGCTCAGGGGCACTGTAATTCACAAACCTGCAGAGTTATAAATGACAGCTATCGTCCAAAAATACACTGAAGTAAGGGTGCCAAGAGGACTTGAAAGCGGGGCAGAATTGCAGGAAACCGATTTCAGGAGGTAGACTGGAATTGCATTGAAAGCATAGGAAAAGAGGCAGAACGTCCACAATGATGCACTTGGCCAAAAAGGGCGTATGCGTTTTTTCCTGAATATATTCAGGAAAAAACGCATATGCCCTTTTTGGCCAACCAAGAAAACTTGCAAAGGAAATCTGCACTACAATGAAGTCTCACTTCCCCCCGGTCAAAAGGGCCATCTGAAAAAAGTGTAAAATCCAGAAAGGCAGGACAGGCCATGGAGAACTGGGAGCCTTGTTATGCTGATGGGCGGGATGTAAATTGCCAACAGACACTCGGGAGAAGTGTATGGTGTTTCCTGAAACATCTAAAAAACAAAGCAACAGAGCCTAGGGCACTTCCACTTATGGTCCTATAGCTTAGGGAAATTAAAATCAAAAAGACACAGCCACCCCAAAGTTTGGTACGCCTCTGTTTACAAGAACCTCGTTTACCGTACAAGTTCAATATCACAGAAAGTGAAAAATGGATAAAGAACTTGTGGTACTTACGTACAATGCAGTATCACTCAGCAATGAAATCTATGTCATCAGGCCCGTAGCAGCATAATGAGTGGATTCAGGTACGATGATTCTAACTGAAATAAGTCACACAGAAAAAGAAACATCATAAGATATCACTAATACACGGAATGTAAACTTGGCTACACAGGAACGGAATTACAGAACAGGACAGGGTCTCAAATTTAGAAAACCAACTTATGCTTGCTTAAGGGTAAAGGTGAGTTGGGGTGCTGCATAAAACCAGAGATTGAAATGAGCACAGATAAAGTTCCTTAAGCCAAATATGGAATAGACAAGAGCTACTCCTTGCTCAACGAAATGGACTCAACACCCCACATAAAATGCGTAAGAATGTACCTGACTAGTAAGTATCTTAAAACCTATGGATTGCTATGTCTCCAAAAGAGAATCAAGCGTGTGTACAGGGGCATAAACGCAGCAGTGATAGGATTGGAGAGGTTCGGTGAGCAAATGAAGACCCTTTGAAGTCATATTGCATGGTACCCATTCCACGGGTCTCAACTCTCCAGGTTTAAGGTATTCTTCCTTCAGCTAAAACATGCATGTGGAACCCAGAGTATGATCAACCGTGTGAACGGGAGACGTGTTCAAATATGTCTCAGTTTTCATACCCTGGTACTCAGGTGCAACATTCCAGACGCTTTACTAACACTTTCCCGACTTGGAGAGTCAGTCCCTTTAACCTCCTGTTTGGCCCAGTTTGCAATTTCTGCAGAAGATGAACAGGAATAGGGAGAACCAATGAGAGACTAGCTGGAGGTGTCTGGACGGGCAAATTTAACTCTCATTTCCCACCAGGAAGAGGAAATAACCAAAGGCTCAGCGTGCCGTGGCGGAACCAGATTAGCGCCTGAAGCCATCCTGCGGTGTTGCGGCCAGCTCACAAGAAAGCGAGTTGAAGAAAGGAGCTCAGGGGCACTGTAATTCACAAACCTGTAGAGTTATAAATGACAGCTATCGTCCAAAAATAGACTGAAGTAAGGCTGCCAAGAGGACTTGAAAGCGGGGCAGAATTGCAGGAAACCGATTTCAGGAGGTAGACTGGAATTGCATTGAAAGCATAGGAAAAGAGGCAGAATGTCCACAATGATGCACTTGGCCAAAAAGGGCGTATGCGTTTTTTCCTGAATATATTCAGGAAAAAACGCATACGCCCTTTTTGGCCAACCAAGCAAGCTTGCAATGGAAATCTGCACTACAATGAAGTCTCACTTCCCCCCGGTCAAAAGGGCCATCTGAAAAAAGTGTAAAATCCAGAAAGGCAGGACAGGCCATGGAGAACTGGGAGTCTTGTTATGCTGATGGGCGGGATGTAAATTGCCAACAGACACTCGGGAGAAGTGTATGGTGTTTCCTGAAACATCTAAAAAACAAAGCAACAGAGCCTAGGGCACTTCCACTTATGGTCCTATAGCTTAGGGAAATTAAAATCAAAAAGACACAGCCACCCCAAAGTTTGGGACGCCTCTGTTTACAAGAACCTCGTTTACAGTACAAATTCAACATCGCAGAAAGTGAAAAATGGATAAAGAAGTTGTGGTATTTACTTACAAAGCAATATCACTCAGCAATGAAATCTATGTCATCAGGCCCGTAGCAGCACAATGAGTGGATTCAGGTATGATGATTCTAACTGAAATAAGTCACATAGAAAAAGAAACATCATAAGATATCAGTAATACACGGAATGTAAACTTGGCTACACAGGAACTGAATTCCAAAACAGAACAGGGTCTCAAATTTAGAAAACCAACTTATGCTTGCTTAAGGGGAAAGGTGAGTTGGGGGGCTGCATAAAACCAGAGATTGAAATGAGCACAGATAAAGTTCCTTAAGCCAAATATTGAATAGACAAGAGCTACTCCTTGCTCAACGAAATGGACTCAACACCGCATATTAAACGCCTAAGAATGTACCTGACTAATAAGTATCTTAAAACCTATGGATTGCTATGTCTCCTAAAGAGAATCAAGCATGTGTACAGGGGCATAAACGCAGCAGTGATAGGATTGGAGAGGTTCGGTGAGCAAATGAAGACCCTTTGAAGTCATATTGCATGGTACCCATTCCACGGGTTTCAACTACCCAGGTTTAAGGTATTCTTCCTTCAGCTAAAACATGCATGTGGAACCTAGAGTATGATCAACCATGTGATCGGGAGACGTGTTCAAATATGTCTCAGTTTTCGTACCCTGGTACTCGGGTGCAACATTCCAGATGCTTTACTAACACTCTCCCGACTTGGAGAGTCAGTCCCTTTAACCTCCTGTTTGGCCCAGTTTGCAATTTCTGCGGAAGATGAACAGGAATAGCGAGAACCAATGAGAGACTAGCTGGAGGTGTCTGGATGGGCAAATTTAATTCTCATTTCCCACCAGGAAGAGGAATTAACCAAAGGCTCAGCGTGCCGTGCCGGAACCAGATTAGGGCCTGAAGCCATCTTGCAGTGTTGCGGCCAGGTCACAAGAAAGCGAGTTGAAGAAAGGAGCTCAGGGGCACTGTAATTCACAAACCTGCAGAGTTATAAATGACAGCTATCTTCCAAAAATACACTGAAGTAAGGCTGCCAAGAGGACTTGAAAGCGGGGCAGAATTGCAGGAAACCGATTTCAGGAGGTAGACTGGAATTGCATTGAAAGCATAGGAAAAGAGGCAGAACGTCCACAATGATGCACTTGGCCGAAAAGGGCGTATGCGTTTTTTCCTGAATATATTCAGGAAAAAACGCATACGCCCTTTTTGGCCAACCAAGAAAACTTGCAAAGGAAATCTGCACTACAATGAAGTCTCACTTTCCCCCGGTCAAAAGGGCCATCTGAAAAAAGTGTAAAATCCAGAAAGGCAGGACAGGCCATGGAGAACTGGGAGCCTTGTTATGCTGATGGGCGGGATGTAAATTGCCAACAGACACTCGGGAGAAGTGTATGGTGTTTCCTGAAACATCTAAAAAACAAAGCAACAGAGCCTAGGGCACTTCCACTTATGGTCCTATAGCTTAGGGAAATTAAAATCAAAAAGACACAGAAACCCCAAAGTTTGGTACGCCTCTGTTTACAAGAACCTCGTTTACCGTACAAGTTCAATATCACAGAAAGTGAAAAATGGATAAAGAACTTGTGGTACTTACGTACAATGCAGTATCACTCAGCAATGAAATCTATGTCATCAGGCCCGTAGCAGCATAATGAGTGGATTCAGGTACGATGATTCTAACTGAAATAAGTCACACAGAAAATGAAACATCATAAGATATCACTAATACACGGAATGTAAACTTGGCTACACAGGAACGGAATTACAGAACAGGACAGGGTCTCAAATTTAGAAAACCAACTTATGCTTGCTTAAGGGGAAAGGTGAGTTGGGGTGCTGCATAAAACCAGAGATTGAAATGAGCACAGATAAAGTTCCTTAAGCCAAATATGGAATAGACAAGAGCTACTCCTTGCTCAACGAAATGGACTCAACACCCCACATTAAATGCGTAAGAATGTACCTGACTAGTAAGTATCTTAAAACCTATGGATTGCTATGTCTCCAAAAGAGAATCAAGCGTGTGTACAGGGGCATAAACGCAGCAGTGATAGGATTGGAGAGGTTCGGTGAGCAAATGAAGACCCTTTGAAGTCATATTGCATGGTACCCATTCCACGGGTCTCAACTCTCCAGGTTTAAGGTATTCTTCCTTCAGCTAAAACATGCATGTGGAACCCAGAGTATGATCAACCGTGTGAACGGGAGACGTGTTCAAATATGTCTCAGTTTTCATACCCTGGTACTCAGGTGCAACATTCCAGACGCTTTACTAACACTTTCCCGACTTGGAGAGTCAGTCCCTTTAACCTCCTGTTTGGCCCAGTTTGCAATTTCTGCAGAAGATGAACAGGAATAGGGAGAACCAATGAGAGACTAGCTGGAGGTGTCTGGACGGGCAAATTTAACTCTCATTTCCCACCAGGAAGAGGAAATAACCAAAGGCTCAGCGTGCCGTGCCGGAACCAGATTAGGGCCTGAAGCCATCCTGCGGTGTTGCGGCCAGGTCACAAGAAAGCGAGTTGAAGAAAGGAGCTCAGGGGCACTGTAATTCACAAACCTGCAGAGTTATAAATGACAGCTATCGTCCAAAAATATACTGAAGTAAGGCTGCCAAGAGGACTTGAAAGCGGGGCAGAATTGCAGGAAACCGATTTCAGGAGGTAGACTGGAATTGCATTGAAAGCATAGGAAAAGAGGCAGAACGTCCACAATGATGCACTTGGCCAAAAAGGGCATATGCGTTTTTTCCTGAATATATTCAGGAAAAAACGCATACGCCCTTTTTGGCCAACCAAGCAAGCTTGCAAAGGAAATCTGCACTACAATGAAGTCTCACTTCCCCCCGGTCAAAAGGGCCATCTGAAAAATGTGTAAAATCCAGAAAGGCAGGACAGGCCATGGAGAACTGGGAGACTTTTTATGCTGATGGTTGGGATGTAAATTGCCAACAGACACTCGGGAGAAGTGTATGGTGTTTCCTGAAACATCTAAAAAACAAAGCAACAGAGCCTAGGGCACTTCCACTTATGGTCCTATAGCTTAGGGAAATTAAAATCAAAAAGACACAGCCACCCCAAAGTTTGGGACGCCTCTGTTTACAAGAACCTTGTTTACAGTACAAGTTCAACATCGCAGAAAGTGAAAAATGGATAAAGAAGTTGTGGTATTTACTTACAAAGCAATATCACTGAGCAATGAAATCTATGTCATCAGGCCCTTAGCAGCACAATGAGTGGATTCAGGTACGATGATTCTAACTGAAATAAGTCACACAGAAAAAGAAACATCATGAGATAGCACTAATACACGGAATGTAAACTTGGCTACACAGGAACTGAATTCCAAAACAGAACAGGGTCTCAAATTTAGAAAACCAACATATGCTTGCTTAAGGGGAAAGGTGAGTTGGGGTGCTGCATAAAACCAGAGATTGAAATGAGCACAGATAAAGTTCCTTAAGCCAAATATGGAATAGACAAGAGCTACTCCTTGCTCAACGAAATGGACTCAACACCCCATATTAAACGCCTAAGAATGTACCTGACTAGTAAGTATCTTAAAACCTATGGATTGCTATGTCTCCAAAAGAGAATCAAGCGTGTGTACAGGGGCATAAATGCAGCAGTGATAGGATTGGAGAGGTTCGGTGAGCAAATGAAGACCCTTTGAAGTCATATTGCATGGTACCCATTACACGGGCCTCAACTCTCCAGGTTTAAGGTATTCTTCCTTCAGCTAAAACATGCATGTGGAACCCAGAGTATGATCAACCGTGTGAACGGGAGACGTGTTCAAATATGTCTCAGTTTTCCTCCCCTGGTACTCGGGTGCAACATTCCAGACGCTTTACTAACACTCTCCCCACTTGGAGAGTCAGCGCCTTTAACCTCCTGTTTGGCCCAGTTTGCAATTTCTGCGGAAGATGAACAGGAATAGGGAGAACCAATGAGAGACTAGCTGGAGGTGTCTGGACGGGCAAATTTAACTCTCATTTCCCACCAGGAAGAGGAAATAACCAAAGGCTCAGCGTGCCGTGCCGGAACCAGATTAGGGCCTGAAGCCATCCTGCGGTGTTGCGGCCAGCTCAAAAGAAAGCGAGTTGAAGAAAGGAGCTCAGGGGCACTGTAATTCACAAACCTGCAGAGTTATAAATGACAGCTATCGTCCAAAAATATACTGAAGTAAGGCTGCCAAGAGGACTTGAAAGCGGGGCAGAATTGCAGGAAACCGATTTCAGGAGGTAGACTGGAATTGCATTGAAAGCATAGGAAAAGAGGCAGAACGTCCACAATGATGCACTTGGCCAAAAAGGGCGTATGCGTTTTTTCCTGAATATATTCAGGAAAAAACGCATACGCCCTTTTTGGCCAACCAAGCAAGCTTGCAAAGGAAATCTGCACTACAATGAAGTCTCACTTCCCCCCGGTCAAAAGGGCCATCTGAAAAAAGTGCAAAATCCAGAAAGGCAGGACAGGCCATGGAGAACTGGGAGCCTTGTTATGCTGATGGGCGGGATGGAAATTGCCAACAGACACTCGGGAGAAGTGTATGGTGTTGCCTGAAACATCTAAAAAACAAAGCAACAGAGCCTAGGGCACTTCCACTTATGGTCCTATAGCTTAGGGAAATTAAAATCAAAAAGACACAGAAACCCCAAAGTTTGGTACGCCTCTGTTTACAAGAACCTCGTTTACCGTACAAGTTCAATATCACAGAAAGTGAAAAATGGATAAAGAACTTGTGGTACTTACGTACAATGCAGTATCACTCAGCAATGAAATCTATGTCATCAGGCCCGTAGCAGCATAATGAGTGGATTCAGGTACGATGATTCTAACTGAAATAAGTCACACAGAAAAAGAAACATCATAAGATATCACTAATACACGGAATGTAAACTTGGCTACACAGGAACGGAATTACAGAACAGGACAGGGTCTCAAATTTAGAAAACCAACTTATGCTTGCTTAAGGGGAAAGGTGAGTTGGGGTGCTGCATAAAACCAGAGATTGAAATGAGCACAGATAAAGTTCCTTAAGCCAAATATGGAATAAACAAGAGCTACTCCTTGCTCAACGAAATGGACTCAACACCCCACATTAAATGCGTAAGAATGTACCTGACTAGTAAGTATCTTAAAACCTATGGATTGCTATGTCTCCAAAAGAGAATCAAGCGTGTGTACAGGGGCATAAACGCAGCAGTGATAGGATTGGAGAGGTTCGGTGAGCAAATGAAGACCCTTTGAAGTCATATTGCATGGTACCCATTCCACGGGTCTCAACTCTCCAGGTTTAAGGTATTCTTCCTTCAGCTAAAACATGCATGTGGAACCCAGAGTATGATCAACCGTGTGAACGGGAGACGTGTTCAAATATGTCTCAGTTTTCATACCCTGGTACTCAGGTGCAACATTCCAGACGCTTTACTAACACTTTCCCGACTTGGAGAGTCAGTCCCTTTAACCTCCTGTTTGGCCCAGTTTGCAATTTCTGCAGAAGATGAACAGGAATAGGGAGAACCAATGAGAGACTAGCTGGAGGTGTCTGGACGGGCAAATTTAACTCTCATTTCCCACCAGGAAGAGGAAATAACCAAAGGCTCAGCGTGCCGTGCCGGAACCAGATTAGGGCCTGAAGCCATCCTGCGGTGTTGCGGCCAGGTCACAAGAAAGCGAGTTGAAGAAAGGAGCTCAGGGGCACTGTAATTCACAAACCTGCAGAGTTATAAATGACAGCTATCGTCCAAAAATATACTGAAGTAAGGCTGCCAAGAGGACTTGAAAGCGGGGCAGAATTGCAGGAAACCGATTTCAGGAGGTAGACTGGAATTGCATTGAAAGCATAGGAAAAGAGGCAGAATGTCCACAATGATGCACTTGGCCAAAAAGGGCATATGCGTTTTTTCCTGAATATATTCAGGAAAAAACGCATACGCCCTTTTTGGCCAACCAAGCAAGCTTGCAAAGGAAATCTGCACTACAATGAAGTCTCACTTCCCCCCGGTCAAAAGGGCCATCTGAAAAATGTGTAAAATCCAGAAAGGCAGGACAGGCCATGGAGAACTGGGAGACTTTTTATGCTGATGGGTGGGATGTAAATTGCCAACAGACACTCGGGAGAAGTGTATGGTGTTTCCTGAAACATCTAAAAAACAAAGCAACAGAGCCTAGGGCACTTCCACTTATGGTCCTATAGCTTAGGGAAATTAAAATCAAAAAGACACAGCCACCCCAAAGTTTGGGACGCCTCTGTTTACAAGAACCTTGTTTACAGTACAAGTTCAACATCGCAGAAAGTGAAAAATGGATAAAGAAGTTGTGGTATTTACTTACAAAGCAATATCACTGAGCAATGAAATCTATGTCATCAGGCCCTTAGCAGCACAATGAGTGGATTCAGGTACGATGATTCTAACTGAAATAAGTCACACAGAAAAAGAAACATCATGAGATAGCACTAATACACGGAATGTAAACTTGGCTACACAGGAACTGAATTCCAAAACAGAACAGGGTCTCAAATTTAGAAAACCAACATATGCTTGCTTAAGGGGAAAGGTGAGTTGGGGTGCTGCATAAAACCAGAGATTGAAATGAGCACAGATAAAGTTCCTTAAGCCAAATATGGAATAGACAAGAGCTACTCCTTGCTCAACGAAATGGACTCAACACCCAATATTAAACGCCTAAGAATGTACCTGACTAGTAAGTATCTTAAAACCTATGGATTGCTATGTCTCCAAAAGAGAATCAAGCGTGTGTACAGGGGCATAAATGCAGCAGTGATAGGATTGGAGAGGTTCGGTGAGCAAATGAAGACCCTTTGAAGTCATATTGCATGGTACCCATTACACGGGCCTCAACTCTCCAGGTTTAAGGTATTCTTCCTTCAGCTAAAACATGCATGTGGAACCCAGAGTATGATCAACCGTGTGAACGGGAGACGTGTTCAAATATGTCTCAGTTTTCCTCCCCTGGTACTCGGGTGCAACATTCCAGACGCTTTACTAACACTCTCCCCACTTGGAGAGTCAGCGCCTTTAACCTCCTGTTTGGCCCAGTTTGCAATTTCTGCGGAAGATGAACAGGAATAGGGAGAACCAATGAGAGACTAGCTGGAGGTGTCTGGACGGGCAAATTTAACTCTCATTTCCCACCAGGAAGAGGAAATAACCAAAGGCTCAGCGTGCCGTGCCGGAACCAGATTAGGGCCTGAAGCCATCCTGCGGTGTTGCGGCCAGCTCACAAGAAAGCGAGTTGAAGAAAGGAGCTCAGGGGCACTGTAATTCACAAACCTGCAGAGTTATAAATGACAGCTATCGTCCAAAAATATACTGAAGTAAGGCTGCCAAGAGGACTTGAAAGCGGGGCAGAATTGCAGGAAACCGATTTCAGGAGGTAGACTGGAATTGCATTGAAAGCATAGGAAAAGAGGCAGAACGTCCACAATGATGCACTTGGCCAAAAAGGGCGTATGCGTTTTTTCCTGAATATATTCAGGAAAAAACGCATACGCCCTTTTTGGCCAACCAAGCAAGCTTGCAAAGGAAATCTGCACTACAATGAAGTCTCACTTCCCCCCGGTCAAAAGGGCCATCTGAAAAAAGTGTAAAATCCAGAAAGGCAGGACAGGCCATGGAGAACTGGGAGCCTTGTTATGCTGATGGGCGGGATGGAAATTGCCAACAGACACTCGGGAGAAGTGTATGGTGTTTCCTGAAACATCTAAAAAACAAAGCAACAGAGCCTAGGGCACTTCCACTTATGGTCCTATAGCTTAGGGAAATTAAAATCAAAAAGACACAGCCACCCCAAAGTTTGGGACGCCTCTGTTTACAAGAACCTCGTTTACCGTACAAGTTCAATATCACAGAAAGTAAAAAATGGATAAAGAACTTGTGGTACTTACGTACAAAGCAATATCACTCAGCAATGAAATCTATGTCATCAGGCACTTAGCAGCATAATGAGTGGATTCAGGTACGATGATTCTAACTAAAATAAGTCACACAGAAAAAGAAACATCATAAGATATCACTAATACACGGAATGTAAACTTGGCTACAGAGGAACTGAATTCTAAAGCAGAACAGGGTCTCAAATTTAGAAAACCAACTTATGCTTGCTTAAGGGGAAAGGTGAGTTGGGGTGCTGCATAAAACCAGAGATTGAAATGAGCACAGATAAAGTTCCTTAAACCAAATATGGAATAGACAAGAGCTACTCCTTGCTCAACGAAATGCACTCAACACCCCATATTAAACGCCTAAGAATGTACCTGACTAGTAAGTATCTTAAAACCTATGGATTGCTATGTCTCCAAAAGAGAATCAAGCGTGTGTACAGGGGCATAAACGCAGCAGTGATAGGATTGGAGAGGTTCGGTGAGCAAATGAAGACCCTTTGAAGTCATATTGCATGGTACCCATTCCACGGGTTTCAACTACCCAGGTTTAAGGTATTCTTCCTTCAGATAAAACATGCATGTGGAACGCAGAGTATGATCAACCGTGTGAACGGGAGACGTGTTCAAATATGTCTCAGTTTTCCTCCCCTGGTACTCGGGTGCAACATTCCAGACGCTCTACTAACACTCTCCCCACTTGGAGAGTCAGCGCCTTTAACCTCCTGTTTGGCCCAGTTTGCAATTTCTGCGGAAGATGAACAGGAATAGCGAGAACCAATGAGAGACTAGCTGGACGTGTATGGACGGGAAAATTTACCTCTCATTTCCCACCAGGAAGAGGAAATAACCAAAGGCTCAGCGTGCCGTGCCGGAACAAGATTAGGGCCTGAAGCCATCCTGCGGTGTTGCGGCCAGCTCACAAGAAAGCGAGTTGAAGAAAGGAGCTCAGGGGCACTGTAATTCACAAACCTGCAGAGTTATAAATGACAGCTATCGTCCAAAAATATACTGAAGTAAGGCTGCCAAGAGGACTTGAAAGCGGGGCAGAATTGCAGGAAACCGATTTCAGGAGGCAGACTGGAATTGCATTGAAAGCATAGGAAAAGAGGCAGAACGTCCACAATGATGCACTTGGCCAAAAAGGGCGTATGCGTTTTTTCCTGAATATATTCAGGAAAAAACGCATACGCCCTTTTTGGCCAACCAAGCAAGCTTGCAAAGGAAATCTGCACTACAATGAAGTCTCACTTCCCCCCGGTCAAAAGGGCCATCTGAAAAAAGTGTAAAATCCAGAAAGGCAGGACAGGCCATGGAGAACTGGGAGCCTTGTTATGCTGATGGGCGGGATGTAAATTGCCAACAGACACTCGGGAGAAGTGTATGGTGTTTCCTGAAACATCTAAAAAACAAAGCAACAGAGCCTAGGGCACTTCCACTTATGGTCCTATAGCTTAGGGAAATTAAAATCAAAAAGACACAGCCACCCCAAAGTATGGAACGGCTCTGTTTACAAGAACCTCGTTTACAGTACAAGTTGAACATCACAGAAAGTGAAAAATGGATAAAGAATTTGTGGTATTTACTTACAAAGCAATATCACTCAGTAATGAAATCTATGTCATCAGGCCCTTAGCAGCACAATGAGTGGATTCAGGTATGATGATTCTAACTGAAATAAGTCACACAGAAAAAGAAACATCATAAGATATCAGTAATACACGGAATGTAAACTTGGCTACACAGGAACTGAATTCCAAAACAGAACATGGTCTCAAATTTAGAAAACCAACTTATGCTTGCTTAAGGGGAAAGGTGAGTTGGGGTGCTGCATAAAACCAGAGATTGAAATGAGCACAGATAAATTTCCTTAAGCCAAATATGGAATAGACAAGAGCTACTCCTTGCTCAACGAAATGGACTCAACACCGCATATTAAACGCCTAAGAATGTACCTGACTAGTAAGTATCCTAAAACCTATGGATTGCTATGTCTCAGAAAGAGAATCAAGCATGTGTACAGGGGCATAAACGCAGCAGTGATAGGATTGGAGAGGTTCGGTGAGCAAATGAAGACCCTTTGAAGTCATATTGCATGGTACCCATTCCACGGGTTTCAACTACCCAGGTTTAAGGTATTCTTCCTTCAGCTAAAACATGCATGTGGAACGCAGAGTATGATCAACCGTGTGAACGGGAGACGTGTTCAAATATGTCTCAGTTTTCCTCCCCTGGTACTCGGGTGCAACATTCCAGACGCTCTACTAACACTCTCCCCACTTGGAGAGTCAGCGCCTTTAACCTCCTGTTTGGCCCAGTTTGCAATTTCTGCGGAAGATGAACAGGAATAGCGAGAACCAATGAGGGACTAGCTGGACGTGTATGGACGGGAAAATTTACCTCTCATTTCCCACCAGGAAGAGGAAATAACCAAAGGCTCAGCGTGCCGTGCCGGAACCAGATTAGGGCCTGAAGCCATCCTGCGGTGTTGCGGCCAGCTCACAAGAAAGCGAGTTGAAGAAAGGAGCTCAGGGGCACTGTAATTCACAAACCTGCAGAGTTATAAATGACAGCTATCGTCCAAACATACACTGAAGTAAGGCTGCCAAGAGGACTTGAAAGCGGGGCAGAATTGCAGTAAACCGATTTCAGGAGGTATACTGGAATTGCATTGAAAGCATAGGAAAAGAGGCAGAACGTCCACAATGATGCACTTGGCCAAAAAGGGCGTATGCGTTTTTTCCTGAATATATTCAGGAAAAAACGCATACGCCCTTTTTGGCCAACCAAGCAAGCTTGCAAAGGAAATCTGCACTACAATGAAGTCTCACTTCCCCCCGGTCAAAAGGGCCATCTGAAAAAAGTGTAAAATCCAGAAAGGCAGGACAGGCCATGGAGAACTGGGAGCCTTGTTATGCTGATGGGCGGGATGTAAATTGCCAACAGACACTTGGGAGAAGTGTATGGTGTTTCCTGAAACATCTAAAAAACAAAGCAACAGAGCCTAGGGCACTTCCACTTATGGTCCTATAGCTTAGGGAAATTAAAATCAAAAAGACACAGCCACCCCAAAGTATGGAACGGCTCTGTTTACAAGAACCTTGATTACAGTACATGTTGAACATCGCAGAAAGTGAAAAATGGATAAAGAATTTGTGGTATTTACTTACAAAGCAATATCACTCAGCAATGAAATCTATGTCATCAGGCCCTTAGCAGCACAATGAGTGGATTCAGGTATGATGATTCTAACTGAAATAAGTCACACAGAAAAAGAAACATCATAAGATATCAGTAATACACGGAATGTAAACTTGGCTACACAGGAACTGAATTCCAAAACAGAACATGGTCTCAAATTTAGAAAACCAACTTATGCTTGCTTAAGGGGAAAGGTGAGTTGGGGTGCTGCATAAAACCAGAGATTGAAATGAGCACAGATAAATTTCCTTAAGCCAAATATGGAATAGACAAGAGCTACTCCTTGCTCAACGAAATGGACTCAACACCGCATATTAAACGCCTAAGAATGTACCTGACTAGTAAGTATCCTAAAACCTATGGATTGCTATGTCTCAGAAAGAGAATCAAGCATGTGTACAGGGGCATAAACGCAGCAGTGATAGGATTGGAGAGGTTTGGTGAGCAAATGAAGACCCTTTGAAGTCATATTGCATGGTACCCATTCCACGGGTTTCAACTACCCAGGTTTAAGGTATTCTTCCTTCAGCTAAAACATGCATGTGGAACGCAGAGTATGATCAACCGTGTGAACGGGAGACGTGTTCAAATATGTCTCAGTTTTCCTCCCCTGGTACTCGGGTGCAACATTCCAGACGCTTTACTAACACTCTCCCCACTTGGAGAGTCAGCGCCTTTAACCTCCTGTTTGGCCCAGTTTGCAATTTCTGCGGAAGATGAACAGGAATAGCGAGAACCAATGAGAGACTAGCTGGACGTGTATGGACGGGAAAATTTACCTCTCATTTCCCACCAGGAAGAGGAAATAACCAAAGGCTCAGCGTGCCGTGCCGGAACCAGATTAGGGCCTGAAGCCATCCTGCCGTGTTGCGCCCAGGTCACAAGAAAGCGAGTTGAAGAAAGGAGCTCAGGGGCACTGTAATTCACAAACCTGCAGAGTTATAAATGACAGCTATCGTCCAAAAATATACTGAAGTAAGGCTGCCAAGAGGACTTGAAAGCGGGGCAGAATTGCAGGAAATCGATTTCAGGAGGTAGACTGGAATTGCATTGAAAGCATAGGAAAAGAGGCAGAACGTCCACAATGATGCACTTGGCCAAAAAGGGCGTATGCGTTTTTTCCTGAATATATTCAAGAAAAATCGCATACGCCCTTTTTGGCCAACCAAGCAAGCTTGCAATGAAATCTGCACTACAATGAATTCTCACTTCCCCCCGGTCAAAAGGGCCATCTGAAAAAAGTGTAAAATCCAGAAAGGCAGGACAGGCCATGGAGAACTGGGAGCCTTGTTATGCTGATGGGCGGGATGTAAATTGCCAACAGACACTCGGGAGAAGTGTATGGTGTTTCCTGAAACATCTAAAAAACAAAGCAACAGAGCCTAGGGCATTTCCACTTATGGTCCTATAGCTTAGGGAAATTAAAATCAAAAAGACACAGCCACCCCAAAGTTTGGGACGCCTCTGTTTACAAGAACCTCGTTTACCGTACAAGTTCAATATCACAGAAAGTGAAAAATGGATAAAGAACTTGTGGTACTTACGTACAATGCAGTATCACTCAGCAATGAAATCTATGTCATCAGGCCCGTAGAAGCACAATGAGTGGATTCAGGTATGATGATTCTAACTGAAATAAGTCACACAGAAAAAGAAACATCATAAGATATCACTAATACACGGAATGTAAACTTGGCTACACAGGAACTGAACTACAAAACAGAAGAGGGTCTCAAATTTAGAAAACCAACTTATGCTTGCTTAAGGGGAAAGATGAGTTGGGGTGCTGCATAAAACCAGAGATTGAAATGAGCACAGATAAAGTTCCTTAAGCCAAATATGGAATAGACAAGAGCTACTCCTTGCTCAACGAAATGGACTCAACACCCCATATTAAACGCCTAAGAATGTACCTGACTAGTAAGTATCTTAAAACCTATGGATTGCTATGTCTCCAAAAGAGAATCAAGCGTGTGTACAGGGGCATAAACGCAGCAGTGATAGGATTAGAGAGGTTCCGTGAGCAAATGAAGACCCTTTGAAGTCATATTGCATGGTACCCATTACACGGGTCTCAACTCTCCAGGTTTAAGGTATTCTTCCTACAGCTAAAACATGCATGTGGAACCCAGAGTATGATCAACCGTGTGAACGGGAGACGTGTTCAAATATGTCTCAGTTTTCCTCCCCTGGTACTCGGGTGAAACATTCCAGATGCTTTACTAACACTCTCCCCACTTGGAGAGTCAGCGCCTTTAACCTCCTGTTTGGCCCGGTTTGCAATTTCTGCGGAAGATGAACAGGAATAGGGAGAACCAATGAGAGACTAGCTGGAGGTGTCTGGACGGGCAAATTTAACTCTCATTTCCCACCAGGAAGAGGAAATAACCAAAGGCTCAGCGTGCCGTGCCAGAACCAGATTAGGGCCTGAAGCCATCCTGCGGTGTTGCGGCCAGCTCAAAAGAAAGCGAGTTGAAGAAAGGAGCTCAGGGGCACTGTAATTCACAAACCTGCAGAGTTATAAATGACAGCTATCGTCTAAAAATATACTGAAGTAAGGCTGCCAAGAGGACTTGAAAGCGGGGCAGAATTGCAGGAAACCGATTTCAGGAGGTAGACTGGAATTGCATTGAAAGCATAGGAAAAGAGGCAGAACGTCCACAATGATGCACTTGGCCAAAAAGGGCGTATACGTTTTTTCCTGAATATATTCAGGAAAAAACGCATACGCCCTTTTTGGCCAACCAAGCAAGCTTGCAAAGGAAATCTGCACTACAATGAAGTCTCACTTCCCCCCGGTCAAAAGGGCCATCTGAAAAAAGTGTAAAATCCAGAAAGGCAGGACAGGCCATGGAGAACTGGGAGCCTTGTTATGCTGATGGGCGGGATGTAAATTGCCAACAGACACTCGGGAGAATTGTATGGTGTTTCCTTAAACATCTAAAAAACAAAGCAACAGAGCCTAGGGCACTTCCACTTATGGTCCTATAGCTTAGGGAAATTAAAATCAAAAAGACACAGCCACCCCAAAGTTTGGGACGCCTCTGTTTACAAGAACCTCCTTTACCGTACAAGTTCAATATCACAGAAAGTGAAAAATGGATAAAGAACTTGTGGTACTTAGGTACAATGCAGTATCACTCAGCAATGAAATCTATGTCATCAGGCCCGTAGAAGCACAATGAGTGGATTCAGGTATGATGATTCTAACTGAAATAAGTCACACAGAAAAAGAAACATCATAAGATATCAGTAATACACGGAATGTAAACTTGGCTACACAGGAACTGAATTACAGAACAGAACAGGGTATCAAATTTAGAAAACCAACTTATGCTTGCTTAAGGGGAAAGGTGAGTTGGGGTGCTGCATAAAACCAGAGATTGAAATGAGCACAATAAAGTTCCTTAAGCCAAATATGGAATAGACAAGAGCTACTCCTTGCTCAACGAAATGGACTCAACACCCCATATTAAACGCCTAAGAATGTACCTGACTAGTAAGTATCTTAAAACCTATGGATTGCTATGTCTCCGAAAGAGAATCAAGCGTGTGTACAGGGGCATAAACGCAGCAGTGATAGGATTGGAGAGGTTCGGTGAGCAAATGAAGACCCTTTGAAGTCATATTGCATGGTACCCATTCCACGGGTTTCAACTACCCAGGTTTAAGGTATTCTTCCTTCAGCTAAAACATGCATGTGGAACGCAGAGTATGATCAACCGTGTGAACGGGAGACGTGTTCAAATATGTCTCAGTTTTCCTCCCCTGGTACTCGGGTGCAACATTCCAGACGCTCTACTAACACTCTCCCCACTTGGAGAGTCAGCGCCTTTAACCTCCTGTTTGGCCCAGTTTGCAATTTCTGCGGAAGATGAACAGGAATAGCGAGAACCAATGAGAGACTAGCTGGACGTGTATGGACGGGAAAATTTACCTCTCATTTCCCACCAGGAAGAGGAAATAACCAAAGGCTCAGCGTGCCGTGCCGGAACAAGATTAGGGCCTGAAGCCATCCTGCGGTGTTGTGGCCAGCTCACAAGAAAGCGAGTTGAAGAAAGGAGCTCAGGGGCACTGTAATTCACAAACCTGCAGAGTTATAAATGACAGCTATCGTCCAAACATACACTGAAGTAAGGCTGCCAAGAGGACTTGAAAGCGGGGCAGAATTGCAGTAAACCGATTTCAGGAGGTATACTGGAATTGCATTGAAAGCATAGGAAAAGAGGCAGAACGTCCACAATGATGCACTTGGCCAAAAAGGGCGTATGCGTTTTTTCCTGAATATATTCAGGAAAAAACGCATACGCCCTTTTTGGCCAACCAAGCAAGCTTGCAAAGGAAATCTGCACTACAATGAAGTCTCACTTCCCCCCGGTCAAAAGGGCCATCTGAAAAAAGTGTAAAATCCAGAAAGGCAGGACAGGCCATGGAGAACTGGGAGCCTTGTTATGCTGATGGGCGGGATGTAAATTGCCAACAGACACTCGGGAGAAGTGTATGGTGTTTCCTGAAACATCTAAAAAACAAAGCAACAGAGCCTAGGGCACTTCCACTTATGGTCCTATAGCTTAGGGAAATTAAAATCAAAAAGACACAGCCACCCCAAAGTATGGAACGGCTCTGTTTACAAGAACCTCGTTTACAGTACAAGTTGAACATCACAGAAAGTGAAAAATGGATAAAGAATTTGTGGTATTTACTTACAAAGCAATATCACTCAGCAATGAAATCTATGTCATCAGGCCCTTAGGAGCACAATGAGTGGATTCAGGTATGATGATTCTAACTGAAATAAGTCACACAGAAAAAGAAACATCATAAGATATCAGTAATACACGGAATGTAAACTTGGCTACACAGGAACTGAATTCCAAAACAGAACATGGTCTCAAATTTAGAAAACCAACTTATGCTTGCTTAAGGGGAAAGGTGAGTTGGGGTGCTGCATAAAACCAGAGATTGAAATGAGCACAGATAAATTTCCTTAAGCCAAATATGGAATAGACAAGAGCTACTCCTTGCTCAACGAAATGGACTCAACACCGCATATTAAACGCCTAAGAATGTACCTGACTAGTAAGTATCCTAAAACCTATGGATTGCTATGTCTCAGAAAGAGAATCAAGCATGTGTACAGGGGCATAAACGCAGCAGTGATAGGATTGGAGAGGTTCGGTGAGCAAATGAAGACCCTTTGAAGTCATATTGCATGGTACCCATTCCACGGGTTTCAACTACCCAGGTTTAAGGTATTCTTCCTTCAGCTAAAACATGCATGTGGAACGCAGAGTATGATCAACCGTGTGAACGGGAGACGTGTTCAAATATGTCTCAGTTTTCCTCCCCTGGTACTCGGGTGCAACATTCCAGACGCTCTACTAACACTCTCCCCACTTGGAGAGTCAGCGCCTTTAACCTCCTGTTTGGCCCAGTTTGCAATTTCTGCGGAAGATGAACAGGAATAGCGAGAACCAATGAGAGACTAGCTGGACGTGTATGGACGGGAAAATTTACCTCTCATTTCCCACCAGGAAGAGGAAATAACCAAAGGCTCAGCGTGCCGTGCCGGAACCAGATTAGGGCCTGAAGCCTTCCTGCGGTGTTGCGGCCAGCTCACAAGAAAGCGAGTTGAAGAAAGGAGCTCAGGGGCACTGTAATTCACAAACCTGCAGAGTTATAAATGACAGCTATCGTCCAAACATACACTGAAGTAAGGCTGCCAAGAGGACTTGAAAGCGGGGCAGAATTGCAGTAAACCGATTTCAGGAGGTATACTGGAATTGCATTGAAAGCATAGGAAAAGAGGCAGAACGTCCACAATGATGCACTTGGCCAAAAAGGGCGTATGCGTTTTTTCCTGAATATATTCAGGAAAAAACGCATACGCCCTTTTTGGCCAACCAAGCAAGCTTGCAAAGGAAATCTGCACTACAATGAAGTCTCACTTCCCCCCGGTCAAAAGGGCCATCTGAAAAAAGTGTAAAATCCAGAAAGGCAGGACAGGCCATGGAGAACTGGGAGCCTTGTTATGCTGATGGGCGGGATGTAAATTGCCAACAGACACTCGGGAGAATTGTATGGTGTTTCCTTAAACATCTAAAAAACAAAGCAACAGAGCCTAGGGCACTTCCACTTATGGTCCTATAGCTTAGGGAAATTAAAATCAAAAAGACACAGCCACCCCAAAGTTTGGGACGCCTCTGTTTACAAGAACCTCGTTTACCGTACAAGTTCAATATCACAGAAAGTGAAAAATGGATAAAGAACTGGTGGTACTTAGGTACAATGCAGTATCACTCAGCAATGAAATCTATGTCATCAGGCCCGTAGAAGCACAATGAGTGGATTCAGGTATGATGATTCTAACTGAAATAAGTCACACAGAAAAAGAAACATCATAAGATATCAGTAATACACGGAATGTAAACTTGGCTACACAGGAACTGAATTACAGAACAGAACAGGGTATCAAATTTAGAAAACCAACTTATGCTTGCTTAAGGGGAAAGGTGAGTTGGGGTGCTGCATAAAACCAGAGATTGAAATGAGCACAGATAAAGTTCCTTAAGCCAAATATGGAATAGACAAGAGCTACTCCTTGCTCAACGAAATGGACTCAACACCGCATATTAAACGCCTAAGAATGTACCTGACTAGTAAGTATCTTAAAACCTATGGATTGCTATGTCTCCGAAAGAGAATCAAGCATGTGTACAGGGGCATAAATGCAGCAGTGATAGGATTGGAGAGGTTCGGTGAGCAAATGAAGACCCTTTGAAGTCATATTGCATGGTACCCATTCCACGGGTTTCAACTACCCAGGTTTAAGGTATTCTTCCTTCAGCTAAAACATGCATGTGGAACCTAGAGTATGATCAACCATGTGATCGGGAGACGTGTTCAAATATGTCTCAGTTTTCGTACCCTGATACTCGGGTGCAACATTCCAGACGCTTTACTAACACTCTCCCGACTTGGAGAGTCAGTGCCTTTAACCTCCTGTTTGGCCCAGTTTGCAATTTCTGCGAAGATGAACAGGAATAGCGAGAACCAATGAGAGACTAGCTGGAGGTGTCTGGACCGGCAAATTTAACTCTCATTTCCCACCAGGAAGAGGAATTAGCCAAAGGCTCAGTGTGCCGTGCCGGAACCAGATTAGGGCCTGAAGCCATCCTGCGGTGTTGTGGCCAGCTCAAAAGAAAGCGAGTTGAAGAAAGGAGCTCAGGGGCACTGTAATTCACAAACCTGCAGAGTTATAAATGACAGCTATCGTCCAAAAATATACTGAAGTAAGGCTGCCAAGAGGACTTGAAAGCGGGGCAGAATTGCAGGAAACCGATTTCAGGAGGTAGACTGGAATTGCATTGAAAGCATAGGAAAAGAGGCAGAACGTCCACAATGATGCACTTGGCCAAAAAGGGCGTATGCGTTTTTTCCTGAATATATTCAGGAAAAAATGCATACGCCCTTTTTGGCCAACCAAGCAAGCTTGCAAAGGAAATCTGCACTACAATGAAGTCTCACTTCCCCCCGGTCAAACGGGCCATCTGAAAAAAGTGTAATATCCAGAAAGGCAGGACAGGCCATGGAGAACTGGGAGTCTTGTTATGCTGATGGGCGGGATGTAAATTGCCAACAGACACTCGGGAGAAGTGTATGGTGTTTCCTGAAACATCTAAAAAACAAAGCAACAGAGCCTAGGGCACTTCCACTTATGGTCCTATAGCTTAGGGAAATTAAAATCAAAAAGACACAGCCACCCCAAAGTTTGGGACGCCTCTGTTTACAAGAACCTCGTTTACAGTACAAGTTCAACATCGCAGAAAGTGAAAAATGGATAAAGAAGTTGTGGTATTTACTTACAAAGCAATATCACTCAGCAATGAAATCTATGTCATCAGGCCCGTAGCAGCACAATGAGTGGATTCAGGTATGATGATTCTAACTGAAATAAGTCACATAGAAAAAGAAACATCATAAGATATCAGTAATACACGGAATGTAAACTTGGCTACACAGGAACTGAATTCCAAAACAGAACAGCGTCTCAAATTTAGAAAACCAACTTATGCTTGCTTAAGGGGAAAGGTGAGTTGGGGGGCTGCATAAAACCAGAGATTGAAATGAGCACAGATAAAGTTCCTTAAGCCAAATATGGAATAGACAAGAGCTACTCCTTGCTCAACGAAATGGACTCAACACCCCATATTAAACGCCTAAGAATGTACCTGACTAATAAGTATCTTAAAACCTATGGATTGCTATGTCTCCTAAAGAGAATCAAGCATGTGTACAGGGGCATAAACGCAGCAGTGATAGGATTGGAGAGGTTCGGTGAGCAAATGAAGACCCTTTGAAGTCATATTGCATGGTACCCATTCCACGGGTTTCAACTACCCAGGTTTAAGGTATTCTTCCTTCAGCTAAAACATGCATGTGGAACCTAGAGTATGATCAACCATGTGATCGGGAGATGTGTTCAAATATGTCTCAGTTTTCGTACCCTGGTACTCGGGTGCAACATTCCAGATGCTTTACTAACACTCTCCCGACTTGGAGAGTCAGTCCCTTTAACCTCCTGTTTGGCCCAGTTTGCAATTTCTGCGGAAGATGAACAGGAATAGCGAGAACCAATGAGAGACTAGCTGGAGGTGTCTGGATGGGCAAATTTAATTCTCATTTCCCACCAGGAAGAGGAATTAACCAAAGGCTCAGCGTGCCATGCCGGAACCAGATTAGGGCCTGAAGCCATCTTGCAGTGTTGCGGCCAGGTCACAAGAAAGCGAGTTGAAGAAAGGAGCTCAGGGGCACTGTAATTCACAAACCTGCAGAGTTATAAATGACAGCTATCTTCCAAAAATACACTGAAGTAAGGCTGCCAAGAGGACTTGAAAGCGGGGCAGAATTGCAGGAAACCGATTTCAGGAGGTAGACTGGAATTGCATTGAAAGCATAGGAAAAGAGGCAGAACGTCCACAATGATGCACTTGGCCGAAAAGGGCGTATGCGTTTTTTCCTGAATATATTCAGGAAAAAACGCATACGCCCTTTTTGGCCAACCAAGAAAACTTGCAAAGGAAATCTGCACTACAATGAAGTCTCACTTTCCCCCGGTCAAAAGGGCCATCTGAAAAAAGTGTAAAATCCAGAAAGGCAGGACAGGCCATGGAGAACTGGGAGCCTTGTTATGCTGATGGGCGGGATGTAAATTGCCAACAGACACTCGGGAGAAGTGTATGGTGTTTCCTGAAACATCTAAAAAACAAAGCAACAGAGCCTAGGGCACTTCCACTTATGGACCTATAGCTTAGGGAAATTAAAATCAAAAAGACACAGAAACCCCAAAGTTTGGTACGCCTCTGTTTACAAGAACCTCGTTTACCGTACAAGTTCAATATCACAGAAAGTGAAAAATGGATAAAGAACTTGTGGTACTTACGTACAATGCAGTATCACTCAGCAATGAAATCTATGTCATCAGGCCCGTAGCAGCATAATGAGTGGATTCAGGTACGATGATTCTAACTGAAATAAGTCACACAGAAAAAGAAACATCATAAGATATCACTAATACACGGAATGTAAACTTGGCTACACAGGAACGGAATTACAGAACAGGACAGGGTCTCAAATTTAGAAAACCAACTTATGCTTGCTTAAGGGGAAAGGTGAGTTGGGGTGCTGCATAAAACCAGAGATTGAAATGAGCACAGATAAAGTTCCTTAAGCCAAATATGGAATAGACAAGAGCTACTCCTTGCTCAACGAAATGGACTCAACACCCCACATTAAATGCGTAAGAATGTACCTGACTAGTAAGTATCTTAAAACCTATGGATTGCTATGTCTCCAAAAGAGAATCAAGCGTGTGTACAGGGGCATAAACGCAGCAGTGATAAGATTGGAGAGGTTCGGTGAGCAAATGAAGACCCTTTGAAGTCATATTGCATGGTACCCATTCCACGGGTCTCAACTCT
Organism: Grampus griseus; assembly: GCF_964374135.1. Taxonomy (NCBI): domain Eukaryota; kingdom Metazoa; phylum Chordata; class Mammalia; order Artiodactyla; family Delphinidae; genus Grampus; species Grampus griseus. The sequence goes on along the minus strand of NW_028133394.1, from coordinate 20,299 downwards.
CCAGGTTTAAGGTATTCTTCCTTCAGCTAAAACATGCATGTGGAACCCAGAGTATGATCAACCGTGTGAACGGGAGACGTGTTCAAATATGTCTCAGTTTTCATACCCTGGTACTCAGGTGCAACATTCCAGACGCTTTACTAACACTTTCCCGACTTGGAGAGTCAGTCCCTTTAACCTCCTGTTTGGCCCAGTTTGCAATTTCTGCAGAAGATGAACAGGAATAGGGAGAACCAATGAGAGACTAGCTGGAGGTGTCTGGACGGGCAAATTTAACTCTCATTTCCCACCAGGAAGAGGAAATAACCAAAGGCTCAGCGTGCCGTGCCGGAACCAGATTAGGGCCTGAAGCCATCCTGCGGTGTTGCGGCCAGGTCACAAGAAAGCGAGTTGAAGAAAGGAGCTCAGGGGCACTGTAATTCACAAACCTGCAGAGTTATAAATGACAGCTATCGTCCAAAAATATACTGAAGTAAGGCTGCCAAGAGGACTTGAAAGCGGGGCAGAATTGCAGGAAACCGATTTCAGGAGGTAGACTGGAATTGCATTGAAAGCATAGGAAAAGAGGCAGAACGTCCACAATGATGCACTTGGCCAAAAAGGGCATATGCGTTTTTTCCTGAATATATTCAGGAAAAAACGCATACGCCCTTTTTGGCCAACCAAGCAAGCTTGCAAAGGAAATCTGCACTACAATGAAGTCTCACTTCCCCCCGGTCAAAAGGGCCATCTGAAAAATGTGTAAAATCCAGAAAGGCAGGACAGGCCATGGAGAACTGGGAGACTTTTTATGCTGATGGGTGGGATGTAAATTGCCAACAGACACTCGGGAGAAGTGTATGGTGTTTCCTGAAAAATCTAAAAAACAAAGCAACAGAGCCTAGGGCACTTCCACTTATGGTCCTATAGCTTAGGGAAATTAAAATCAAAAAGACACAGCCACCCCAAAGTTTGGGACGCCTCTGTTTACAAGAACCTTGTTTACAGTACAAGTTCAACATCGCAGAAAGTGAAAAATGGATAAAGAAGTTGTGGTATTTACTTACAAAGCAATATCACTGAGCAATGAAATCTATGTCATCAGGCCCTTAGCAGCACAATGAGTGGATTCAGGTACGATGATTCTAACTGAAATAAGTCACACAGAAAAAGAAACATCATGAGATAGCACTAATACACGGAATGTAAACTTGGCTACACAGGAACTGAATTCCAAAACAGAACAGGGTCTCAAATTTAGAAAACCAACATATGCTTGCTTAAGGGGAAAGGTGAGTTGGGGTGCTGCATAAAACCAGAGATTGAAATGAGCACAGATAAAGTTCCTTAAGCCAAATATGGAATAGACAAGAGCTACTCCTTGCTCAACGAAATGGACTCAACACCCCATATTAAACGCCTAAGAATGTACCTGACTAGTAAGTATCTTAAAACCTATGGATTGCTATGTCTCCAAAAGAGAATCAAGCGTGTGTACAGGGGCATAAATGCAGCAGTGATAGGATTGGAGAGGTTCGGTGAGCAAATGAAGACCCTTTGAAGTCATATTGCATGGTACCCATTACACGGGCCTCAACTCTCCAGGTTTAAGGTATTCTTCCTTCAGCTAAAACATGCATGTGGAACCCAGAGTATGATCAACCGTGTGAACGGGAGACGTGTTCAAATATGTCTCAGTTTTCCTCCCCTGGTACTCGGGTGCAACATTCCAGACGCTTTACTAACACTCTCCCCACTTGGAGAGTCAGCGCCTTTAACCTCCTGTTTGGCCCAGTTTGCAATTTCTGCGGAAGATGAACAGGAATAGGGAGAACCAATGAGAGACTAGCTGGAGGTGTCTGGACGGGAAAATTTAACTCTCATTTCCCACCAGGAAGAGGAAGTAACCAAAGGCTCAGCGTGCCGTGCCGGAACCAGATTAGGGCCTGAAGCCATCCTGCGGTGTTGCGGCCAGCTCAAAAGAAAGCGAGTTGAAGAAAGGAGCTCAGGGGCACTGTAATTCACAAACCTGCAGAGTTATAAATGACAGCTATCGTCCAAAAATATACTGAAGTAAGGCTGCCAAGAGGACTTGAAAGCGGGGCAGAATTGCAGGAAACCGATTTCAGGAGGTAGACTGGAATTGCATTGAAAGCATAGGAAAAGAGGCAGAACGTCCACAATGATGCACTTGGCCAAAAAGGGCGTATGCGTTTTTTCCTGAATATATTCAGGAAAAAACGCATACGCCCTTTTTGGCCAACCAAGCAAGCTTGCAAAGGAAATCTGCACTACAATGAAGTCTCACTTCCCCCCGGTCAAAAGGGCCATCTGAAAAAAGTGTAAAATCCAGAAAGGCAGGACAGGCCATGGAGAACTGGGAGCCTTGTTATGCTGATGGGCGGGATGGAAATTGCCAACAGACACTCGGGAGAAGTGTATGGTGTTTCCTGAAACATCTAAAAAACAAAGCAACAGAGCCTAGGGCACTTCCACTTATGGTCCTATAGCTTAGGGAAATTAAAATCAAAAAGACACAGCCACCCCAAAGTTTGGGACGCCTCTGTTTACAAGAACCTCGTTTACCGTACAAGTTCAATATCACAGAAAGTGAAAAATGGATAAAGAACTTGTGGTACTTACGTACAAAGCAATATCACTCAGCAATGAAATCTATGTCATCAGGCACTTAGCAGCATAATGAGTGGATTCAGGTACGATGATTCTAACTAAAATAAGTCACACAGAAAAAGAAACATCATAAGATATCACTAATACATGGAATGTAAACTTGGCTACAGAGGAACTGAATTCTAAAGCAGAACAGGGTCTCAAATTTAGAAAACCAACTTATGCTTGCTTAAGGGGAAAGGTGAGTTGGGGTGCTGCATAAAACCAGAGATTGAAATGAGCACAGATAAAGTTCCTTAAACCAAATATGGAATAGACAAGAGCTACTCCTTGCTCAACGAAATGCACTCAACACCCCATATTAAACGCCTAAGAATGTACCTGACTAGTAAGTATCTTAAAACCTATGGATTGCTATGTCTCCAAAAGAGAATCAAGCGTGTGTACAGGGGCATAAACGCAGCAGTGATAGGATTGGAGAGGTTCGGTGAGCAAATGAAGACCCTTTGAAGTCATATTGCATGGTACCTATTCCACGGGCCTCAACTCTCCAGGTTTAAGGTATTCTTCCTTCAGCTAAAACGTGCATGTGGAACCCAGAGTATGATCAACCGTGTGAACGGGAGACGTGTTCAAATATGTCTCAGTTTTCCTCCCCTGGTACTCGGGTGCAACATTCCAGACGCTTTACTAACACTCTCCCCACTTGGAGAGTCAGTCCCTTTAACCTCCTGTTTGGCCCAGTTTGCAATTTCTGCGGAAGATGAACAGGAATAGGGAGAACCAATGAGAGACTAGCTGGAGGTGTCTGGACGGGCAAATTTAACTCTCATTTCCCACCAGGAAGAGGAAATACCCAAAGGCTCAGGGTGCGGTGCCAGAACCAGATTAGGGCCTGAAGCCATCCTGTGGTCTTGCGGCCAGCTCAAAAGAAAACAAGTTGAGGAAAGGAGCTCAGGGGCACTGTAATTCACAAACCTGCAGAGTTATAAATGACAGCTATCGTCCAAAAATATACTGAAGTAAGGCTGCCAAGAGGACTTGAAAGCGGGGCAGAATTGCAGGAAACCGATTTCAGGAGGTAGACTGGAATTGCATTGAAAGCATAGGAAAAGAGGCAGAACGTCCACAATGATGCACTTGGCCAAAAAGGGCGTATGCGTTTTTTCCTGAATATATTCAGGAAAAAACGCATACGCCCTTTTTGGCCAACCAAGCAAGCTTGCAAAGGAAATCTGCACTACAATGAAGTCTCACTTCCCCCCGGTCAAAAGGGCCATCTGAAAAAAGTGTAAAATCCAGAAAGGCAGGACAGGCCATGGAGAACTGGGAGCCTTGTTATGCTGATGGGCGGGATGTAAATTGCCAACAGACACTCGGGAGAAGTGTATGGTGTTTCCTGAAATATCTAAGAAACAAAGCAACAGAGCCTAGGGCACTTCCACTTATGGTCCTATAGCTTAGGGAAATTAAAATCAAAAAGACACAGCCACCCCAAAGTTTGGGACGCCTCTGTTTACAAGAACCTCGTTTACCGTACTGGTTCAATATCACAGAAAGTGAAAAATGGATAAAGAACTTGTGGTACTTACCTACAATGCAGTATCACTCAGCAATTTAATCTATGTCATCAGGCCCGTAGCAGCATAATGAGTGGATTCAGGTACGATGATTCTAACTGAAATAAATCACACAGAAAAAGAAACATCATAAGATATCAGTAATACACGGAATGTAAACTTGGCTACACAGGAACTGAATTACAGAACAGAACAGGGTCTCAAATTTAGAAAACCAACTTATGCTTGCTTAAGGGGAAAGGTGAGTTGGGGTGCTGCATAAAACCAGAGATTGAAATGAGCACAATAAAGTTCCTTAAGCCAAATATGGAATAGACAAGAGCTACTCCTTGCTCAACGAAATGGACTCAACAACCCATATTAAACGCCTAAGAATGTACCTGACTAGTAAGTATCTTAAAACCTATGGATTGCTATGTCTCCGAAAGAGAATCAAGCGTGTGTACAGGGGCATAAACGCAGCAGTGATAGGATTGGAGAGGTTCGGTGAGCAAATGAAGACCCTTTGAAGTCATATTGCATGGTACCCATTCCACGGGTTTCAACTACCCAGGTTTAAGGTATTCTTCCTTCAGCTAAAACATGCATGTGGAACGCAGAGTATGATCAACCGTGTGATCGGGAGACGTGTTCAAATATGTCTCAGTTTTCCTCCCCTGGTACTCGGGTGCAACATTCCAGATGCTCTACTAACACTCTCCCCACTTGGAGAGTCAGCGCCTTTAACCTCCTGTTTGGCCCAGTTTGCAATTTCTGCGGAAGATGAACAGGAATAGCGAGAACCAATGAGAGACTAGCTGGACGTGTATGGACGGGAAAATTTACCTCTCATTTCCCACCAGGAAGAGGAAATAACCAAAGGCTCAGCGTGCCGTGCCGGAACCAGATTAGGGCCTGAAGCCATCCTGCGGTGTTGCGGCCAGCTCACAAGAAAGCGAGTTGAAGAAAGGAGCTCAGGGGCACTGTAATTCACAAACCTGCAGAGTTATAAATGACAGCTATCGTCCAAACATACACTGAAGTAAGGCTGCCAAGAGGACTTGAAAGCGGGGCAGAATTGCAGTAAACCGATTTCAGGAGGTATACTGGAATTGCATTGAAAGCATAGGAAAAGAGGCAGAACGTCCACAATGATGCACTTGGCCAAAAAGGGCGTATGCGTTTTTTCCTGAATATATTCAGGAAAAAACGCATACGCCCTTTTTGGCCAACCAAGCAAGCTTGCAAAGGAAATCTGCACTACAATGAAGTCTCACTTCCCCCCGGTCAAAAGGGCCATCTGAAAAAAGTGTAAAATCCAGAAAGGCAGGACAGGCCATGGAGAACTGGGAGCCTTGTTATGCTGATGGGCGGGATGTAAATTGCCAACAGACACTCGGGAGAAGTGTATGGTGTTTCCTGAAACATCTAAAAAACAAAGCAACAGAGCCTAGGGCACTTCCACTTATGGTCCTATAGCTTAGGGAAATTAAAATCAAAAAGACACAGCCACCCCAAAGTATGGAACGGCTCTGTTTACAAGAACCTCGTTTACAGTACATGTTGAACATCGCAGAAAGTAAAAAATGGTAAAGAATTTGTGGTATTTACTTACAAAGCAATATCACTCAGCAATGAAATCTATGTCATCAGGCCCTTAGCAGCACAATGAGTGGATTCAGGTATGATGATTCTAACTGAAATAAGTCACACAGAAAAAGAAACATCATAAGATATCAGTAATACACGGAATGTAAACTTGGCTACACAGGAACTGAATTCCAAAACAGAACATGGTCTCAAATTTAGAAAACCAACTTATGCTTGCTTAAGGGGAAAGGTGAGTTGGGGTGCTGCATAAAACCAGAGATTGAAATGAGCACAGATAAATTTCCTTAAGCCAAATATGGAATAGACAAGAGCTACTCCTTGCTAAACGAAATGGACTCAACACCGCATATTAAACGCCTAAGAATGTACCTGACTAGTAAGTATCCTAAAACCTATGGATTGCTATGTCTCAGAAAGAGAATCAAGCATGTGTACAGGGGCATAAACGCAGCAGTGATAGGATTGGAGAGGTTCGGTGAGCAAATGAAGACCCTTTGAAGTCATATTGCATGGTACCCAATCCACGGGTTTCAACTACCCAGGTTTAAGGTATTCTTCCTTCAGCTAAAACATGCATGTGGAACGCAGAGTATGATCAACCGTGTGAACGGGAGACGTGTTCAAATATGTCTCAGTTTTCCTCCCCTGGTACTCGGGTGCAACATTCCAGACGCTTTACTAACACTCTCCCCACTTGGAGAGTCAGCGCCTTTAACCTCCTGTTTGGCCCAGTTTGCAATTTCTGCGTAAGATGAACAGGAATAGCGAGAACCAATGAGAGACTAGCTGGACGTGTATGGACGGGAAAATTTACCTCTCATTTCCCACCAGGAAGAGGAAATAACCAAAGGCTCAGCGTGCCGTGCCGGAACCAGATTAGGGCCTGAAGTCATCCTGCCGTGTTGCGCCCAGGTCACAAGAAAGCGAGTTGAAGAAAGGAGCTCAGGGGCACTGTAATTCACAAACCTGCAGAGTTATAAATGACAGCTATCGTCCAAAAATATACTGAAGTAAGGCTGCCAAGAGGACTTGAAAGCGGGGCAGAATTGCAGGAAATCGATTTCAGGAGGTAGACTGGAATTGCATTGAAAGCATAGGAAAAGAGGCAGAACGTCCACAATGATGCACTTGGCCAAAAAGGGCGTATGCGTTTTTTCCTGAATATATTCAAGAAAAATCGCATACGCCCTTTTTGGCCAACCAAGCAAGCTTGCAATGAAATCTGCACTACAATGAAGTCTCACTTCCCCCCGGTCAAAAGGGCCATCTGAAAAAAGTGTAAAATCCAGAAAGGCAGGACAGGCCATGGAGAACTGGGAGCCTTGTTATGCTGATGGGCGGGATGTAAATTGCCAACAGACACTCGGGAGAAGTGTATGGTGTTTCCTGAAACATCTAAAAAACAAAGCAACAGAGCCTAGGGCATTTCCACTTATGGTCCTATAGCTTAGGGAAATTAAAATCAAAAAGACACAGCCACCCCAAAGTTTGGGACGCCTCTGTTTACAAGAACCTCGTTTACCGTACAAGTTCAATATCACAGAAAGTGAAAAATGGATAAAGAACTTGTGGTACTTACGTACAATGCAGTATCACTCAGCAATGAAATCTATGTCATCAGGCCCGTAGAAGCACAATGAGTGGATTCAGGTATGATGATTCTAACTGAAATAAGTCACACAGAAAAAGAAACATCATAAGATATCACTAATACACGGAATGTAAACTTGGCTACACAGGAACTGAACTACAAAACAGAACAGGGTCTCAAATTTAGAAAACCAACTTATGCTTGCTTAAGGGGAAAGATGAGTTGGGGTGCTGCATAAAACCAGAGATTGAAATGAGCACAGATAAAGTTCCTTAAGCCAAATATGGAATAGACAAGAGCTACTCCTTGCTCAACGAAATGGACTCAACACCCCATATTAAACGCCTAAGAATGTACCTGACTAGTAAGTATCTTAAAACCTATGGATTGCTATGTCTCCAAAAGAGAATCAAGCGTGTGTACAGGGGCATAAACGCAGCAGTGATAGGATTAGAGAGGTTCGGTGAGCAAATGAAGACCCTTTGAAGTCATATTGCATGGTACCCATTACACGGGTCTCAACTCTCCAGGTTTAAGGTATTCTTCCTTCAGCTAAAACATGCATGTGGAACCCAGAGTATGATCAACCGTGTGAACGGGAGACGTGTTCAAATATGTCTCAGTTTTCCTCCCCTGGTACTCGGGTGAAACATTCCAGATGCTTTACTAACACTCTCCCCACTTGGAGAGTCAGCGCCTTTAACCTCCTGTTTGGCCCGGTTTGCAATTTCTGCGGAAGATGAACAGGAATAGGGAGAACCAATGAGAGACTAGCTGGAGGTGTCTGGACGGGCAAATTTAACTCTCATTTCCCACCAGGAAGAGGAAATAACCAAAGGCTCAGCGTGCCATGCCAGAACCAGATTAGGGCCTGAAGCCATCCTGCGGTGTTGCGGCCAGCTCAAAAGAAAGCGAGTTGAAGAAAGGAGCTCAGGGGCACTGTAATTCACAAACCTGCAGAGTTATAAATGACAGCTATCGTCCAAAAATATACTGAAGTAAGGCTGCCAAGAGGACTTGAAAGCGGGGCAGAATTGCAGGAAACCGATTTCAGGAGGTAGACTGGAATTGCATTGAAAGCATAGGAAAAGAGGCAGAACGTCCACAATGATGCACTTGGCCAAAAAGGGCGTATACGTTTTTTCCTGAATATATTCAGGAAAAAACGCATACGCCCTTTTTGGCCAACCAAGCAAGCTTGCAAAGGAAATCTGCACTACAATGAAGTCTCACTTCCCCCCGGTCAAAAGGGCCATCTGAAAAAAGTGTAAAATCCAGAAAGGCAGGACAGGCCATGGAGAACTGGGAGCCTTGTTATGCTGATGGGCGGGATGTAAATTGCCAACAGACACTCGGGAGAATTGTATGGTGTTTCCTTAAACATCTAAAAAACAAAGCAACAGAGCCTAGGGCACTTCCACTTATGGTCCTATAGCTTAGGGAAATTAAAATCAAAAAGACACAGCCACCCCAAAGTTTGGGACGCCTCTGTTTACAAGAACCTCGTTTACCGTACAAGTTCAATATCACAGAAAGTGAAAAATGGATAAAGAACTTGTGGTACTTACGTACAATGCAGTATCACTCAGCAATGAAATCTATGTCATCAGGCCCGTAGAAGCACAATGAGTGGATTCAGGTATGATGATTCTAACTGAAATAAGTCACACAGAAAAAGAAACATCATAAGATATCAGTAATACACGGAATGTAAACTTGGCTACACAGGAACTGAATTACAGAACAGAACAGGGTATCAAATTTAGAAAACCAACTTATGCTTGCTTAAGGGGAAAGGTGAGTTGGGGTGCTGCATAAAACCAGAGATTGAAATGAGCACAGATAAAGTTCCTTAAGCCAAATATGGAATAGACAAGAGCTACTCCTTGCTCAACGAAATGGACTCAACACCGCATATTAAACGCCTAAGAATGTACCTGACTAGTAAGTATCTTAAAACCTATGGATTGCTATGTCTCCGAAAGAGAATCAAGCATGTGTACAGGGGCATAAACGCAGCAGTGATAGGATTGGAGAGGTTCGGTGAGCAAATGAAGACCCTTTGAAGTCATATTGCATGGTACCCATTCCACGGGTTTCAACTACCCAGGTTTAAGGTATTCTTCCTTCAGCTAAAACATGCATGTGGAACCTAGAGTATGATCAACCATGTGATCGGGAGACGTGTTCAAATATGTCTCAGTTTTCGTACCCTGATACTCGGGTGCAACATTCCAGACGCTTTACTAACACTCTCCCGACTTGGAGAGTCAGTGCCTTTAACCTCCTGTTTGGCCCAGTTTGCAATTTCTGCGAAGATGAACAGGAATAGCGAGAACCAATGAGAGACTAGCTGGAGGTGTCTGGACGGGCAAATTTAACTCTCATTTCCCACCAGGAAGAGGAATTAGCCAAAGGATCAGTGTGCCGTGCCGGAACGAGATTAGGGCCTGAAGCCATCCTGCGGTGTTGTGGCCAGCTCAAAAGAAAGCGAGTTGAAGAAAGGAGCTCAGGGGCACTGTAATTCACAAACCTGCAGAGTTATAAATGACAGCTATCGTCCAAAAATATACTGAAGTAAGGCTGCCAAGAGGACTTGAAAGCGGGGCAGAATTGCAGGAAACCGATTTCAGGAGGTAGACTGGAATTGCATTGAAAGCATAGGAAAAGAGGCAGAACGTCCACAATGATGCACTTGGCCAAAAAGTGCGTATGCGTTTTTTCCTGAATATATTCAGGAAAAAACGCATACGCCCTTTTTGGCCAACCAAGCAAGCTTGCAAAGGAAATCTGCACTACAATGAAGTCTCACTTCCCCCCGGTCAAACGGGCCATCTGAAAAAAGTGTAATATCCAGAAAGGCAGGACAGGCCATGGAGAACAGGGAGCCTTGTTATGCTGATGGGCGGGATGTAAATTGCCAACAGACACTCGGGAGAAGTGTATGGTGTTTCCTGAAACATCTAAAAAACAAAGCAACAGAGCCTAGGGCACTTCCACTTATGGTCCTATAGATTAGGGAAATTAAAATAAAAAAGACACAGCCACCCCAAAGTTTGGAACGGCTCTGTTTACAAGAACCTCGTTTACAGTACAAGTTCAACATCGCAGAAAGTGAAAAATGGATAAAGAAGTTGTGGTATTTACTTACAAAGCAATATCACTCAGCAATGAAATCTATGTCATCAGGCCCGTAGCAGCACAATGAGTGGATTCAGGTACGATGATTCTAACTGAAATAAGTCACACAGAAAAAGAAACATCATAAGATATCACTAATACACGGAATGTAAACTTGGCTACACAGGAACGGAATTACAGAACAGGACAGGGTCTCAAATTTAGAAAACCAACTTATGCTTGCTTAAGGGGAAAGGTGAGTTGGGGTGCTGCATAAAACCAGAGATTGAAATGAGCACAGATAAAGTTCCTTAAGCCAAATATGGAATAGACAAGAGCTACTCCTTGCTCAACGAAATGGACTCAACACCCCACATTAAATGCGTAAGAATGTACCTGACTAGTAAGTATCTGAAAACCTATGGATTGCTATGTCTCCAAAGGAGAATCAAGCGTGTGTACAGGGGCATAAACGCAGCAGTGATAGGATTGGAGAGGTTCGGTGAGCAAATGAAGACCCTTTGAAGTCATATTGCATGGTACCCATTCCACGGGTCTCAACTCTCCAGGTTTAAGGTATTCTTCCTTCAGCTAAAACATGCATGTGGAACCCAGAGTATGATCAACCATGTGAACGGGAGACGTGTTCAAATATGTCTCAGTTTTCCTCCCCTGGTACTCGGGTGGAACATTCCAGACGCTTTACTAACACTCTCCTGACTTGGAGAGTCAGTCCCTTTAACCTCCTGTTTGGCCCAGTTTGCAATTTCTGCGGAAGATGAACAGGAATAGGGAGAACCAATGAGAGACTAGCTGGAGGTGTCTGGACGGACAAATTTAACTCTCATTTCCCACCAGGAAGAGGAAATAACCAAAGGCTCAGCGTGCCGTGCCGGAACCAGATTAGGGCCTGAAGCCATCCTGCAGTGTTGCGGCCAGCTCAAAAGAAAGCGAGTTGAAGAAAGGAGCTCAGGGGCACTGTAATTCACAAACCTGCAGAGTTATAAATGACAGCTATCGTCCAAAAATACACTGAAGTAAGGCTGCCAAGAGGACTTGAAAGCGGGGCAGAATTGCAGGAAACCGATTTCAGGAGGTAGACTGGAATTGCATTGAAAGCATAGGAAAAGAGGCAGAACGTCCACAATGATGCACTTGGCCGAAAAGGGCGTATGCGTTTTTTCCTGAATATATTCAGGAAAAAACGCATATGCCCTTTTTGGCCAACCAAGAAAACGTGCAAAGGAAATCTGCACTACAATGAAGTCTCACTTCCCCCCGGTCAAAAGGGCCATCTGAAAAAAGTGTAAAATCCAGGAAGGCAGGACAGGCCATGGAGAACTGGGAGCCTTCTTATGCTGATGGGCGGGATGTAAATTGCCAACAGACACTCGGGAGAAGTGTATGGTGTTTCCTGAAACATCTAAAAAACAAAGCAACAGAGCCTAGGGCACTTCCACTTATGGTCCTATAGCTTAGGGAAATTAAAATCAAAAAGACACAGAAACCCCAAAGTTTGGTACGCCTCTGTTTACAAGAACCTCGTTTACCGTACAAGTTCAATATCACAGAAAGTGAAAAATGGATAAAGAACTTGTGGTACTTACGTACAATGCAGTATCACTCAGCAATGAAATCTATGTCATCAGGCCCGTAGCAGCATAATGAGTGGATTCAGGTACGATGATTCTAACTGAAATAAGTCACACAGAAAAAGAAACATCATAAGATATCACTAATACACGGAATGTAAACTTGGCTACACAGGAACTGAATTCCAAAACAAAACAGCGTCTCAAATTTAGAAAACCAACTTATGCTTGCTTAAGGGGAAAGGTGAGTTGGGGTGCTGCATAAAACCAGAGATTGAAATGAGCACAGATAAAGTTCCTTAAGCCAAATATGGAATAGACAAGAGCTACTCCTTGCTCAACGAAATGGACTCAACACCCCATATTAAATGCCTAAGAATGTACCTGACTATTAAGTATCTTAAAACCTATGGATTGCTATGTCTCCAAAAGAGAATCAAGCGTGTGTACAGGGGCATAAACGCAGCAGTGATAGGATTGGAGAGGTTCGGTGAGCAAATGAAGACCCTTTGAAATCATATTGCATGGTACCCATTACACGGGTCTCAACTCTCCAGGTTTAAGGTATTCTTCCTTCAGCTAAAACATGCATGTGGAACCCAGAGTATGATCAACCATGTGAACGGGAGACGTGTTCAAATATGTCTCAGTTTCCATACCCTGGTACTCAGGTGCAACATTCCAGACGCTTTACTAACACTCTCCCCACTTGGGGGGTCAGCGCCTTTAACATCCTGTTTGGCCAAGTTTGCAATTTCTGCGGAAGATGAACAGGAATAGCGAGAACCAATGAGAGACTAGCTGGAGGTGTCTGGATGGGCAAATTTAATTCTCATTTCCCACCAGGAAGAGGAATTAACCAAAGGCTCAGCGTGCCGTGCCGGAACCAGATTAGGGCCTGAAGCCATCTTGCAGTGTTGCGGCCAGGTCACAAGACAGCGAGTTGAAGAAAGGAGCTCAGGGGCACTGTAATTCACAAACCTGCAGAGTTATAAATGATAGCTATCGTCCAAAAATATACTGAAGTAAGGCTGCCAAGAGGACTTGAAAGCGGTTCAGAATTGCAGGAAACCGATTTCAGGAGGTAGAATAGAATTGCATTGAAAGCATAGGAAAAGCGGCAGAACGTCCACAATGATGCACTTGGCCAAAAAGGGCGTATGCGTTTTTTCCTGAATATATTCAGGAAAAAACGCATACGCCCTTTTTGGCCAACCAAGCAAGCTTCCAAAGGAAATCTGCACTACAATGAAGTCTCACTTCCCCCCGGTCAAAAGGGCCATATGAAAAAAGTGTAAAATCCAGGAAGGCAGGACAGGCCATGGAGAACTGGGAGACTTGTTATGCTGATGGGCGGGATGTAAATTGCCAACAGACACTCGGGAGAAGTGTATGGTGTTTCCTGAAACATCTAAAAAACAAAGCAACAGAGCCTAGGGCACTTCCACTTATGGTCCTATAGATTAGGGAAATTAAAATAAAAAAGACACAGCCACCCCAAAGTTTGGAACGGCTCTGTTTACAAGAACCTCGTTTACAGTACAAGTTCAACATCGCAGAAAGTGAAAAATGGATAAAGAAGTTGTGGTATTTACTTACAAAGCAATATCACTCAGCAATGAAATCTATGTCATCAGGCCCATAGCAGCACAATGAGTGGATTCAGGTACGATGATTCTAACTGAAATAAGTCACACAGAAAAAGAAACATCATAAGATATCACTAATACACGGAATGTAAACTTGGCTACACAGGAACGGAATTACAGAACAGGACAGGGTCTCAAATTTAGAAAACCAACTTATGCTTGCTTAAGGGGAAAGGTGAGTTGGGGTGCTGCATAAAACCAGAGATTGAAATGAGCACAGATAAAGTTCCTTAAGCCAAATATGGAATAGACAAGAGCTACTCCTTGCTCAACGAAATGGACTCAACACCCCACATTAAATGCGTAAGAATGGACCTGACTAGTAAGTATCTGAAAACCTATGGATTGCTATGTCTCCGAAAGAGAATCAAGCATGTGTACAGGGGCATAAGCACAGCAGTGATAGGATTGGAGAGGATCGGTGAGCAAATGAAGACCCTTTGAAGTCATATTGCATGGTACCCATTCCACGGGTTTCAACTACCCAGGTTTAAGGTATTCTTCCTTCAGCTAAAACATGCATGTGGAACCTAGAGTATGATCAACCATGTGAACGGGAGACGTGTTCAAATATGTCTCAGTTTTCGTACCCTGGTACTCGGGTGCAACATTCCAGACGCTTTACTAACACTCTCCCCACTTGGAGAGTCAGCGCCTTTAACCTCCTGTTTGGCCCAGTTTGCAATTTCTGCGGAAGATGAACAGGAATAGGGAGAACCAATGAGAGACTAGCTGGAGGTGTCTGGATGGGCAAATTTAATTCTCATTTCCCACCAGGAAGAGGAAGTAACCAAAGGCTCAGCGTGCCGTGCCGGAACCAGATTAGGGCCTGAAGCCATCTTGCAGTGTTGCGGCCAGGTCACAAGAAAGCGAGTTGAAGAAAGGAGCTCAGGGGCACTGTAATTCACAAACCTGCAGAGTTATAAATGACAGCTATCGTCCAAAAATACACTGAAGTAAGGGTGCCAAGAGGACTTGAAAGCGGGGCAGAATTGCAGGAAACCGATTTCAGGAGGTAGACTGGAATTGCATTGAAAGCATAGGAAAAGAGGCAGAACGTCCACAATGATGCACTTGGCCAAAAAGGGCGTATGCGTTTTTTCCTGAATATATTCAGGAAAAAACGCATATGCCCTTTTTGGCCAACCAAGAAAACTTGCAAAGGAAATCTGCACTACAATGAAGTCTCACTTCCCCCCGGTCAAAAGGGCCATCTGAAAAAAGTGTAAAATCCAGAAAGGCAGGACAGGCCATGGAGAACTGGGAGCCTTGTTATGCTGATGGGCGGGATGTAAATTGCCAACAGACACTCGGGAGAAGTGTATGGTGTTTCCTCAAACATCTAAAAAACAAAGCAACAGAGCCTAGGGCACTTCCACTTATGGTCCTATAGCTTAGGGAAATTAAAATCAAAAAGACACAGCCACCCCAAAGTTTGGTACGCCTCTGTTTACAAGAACCTCGTTTACCGTACAAGTTCAATATCACAGAAAGTGAAAAATGGATAAAGAACTTGTGGTACTTACGTACAATGCAGTATCACTCAGCAATGAAATCTATGTCATCAGGCCCGTAGCAGCATAATGAGTGGATTCAGGTACGATGATTCTAACTGAAATAAGTCACACAGAAAAAGAAACATCATAAGATATCACTAATACACGGAATGTAAACTTGGCTACACAGGAACGGAATTACAGAACAGGACAGGGTCTCAAATTTAGAAAACCAACTTATGCTTGCTTAAGGGTAAAGGTGAGTTGGGGTGCTGCATAAAACCAGAGATTGAAATGAGCACAGATAAAGTTCCTTAAGCCAAATATGGAATAGACAAGAGCTACTCCTTGCTCAACGAAATGGACTCAACACCCCACATAAAATGCGTAAGAATGTACCTGACTAGTAAGTATCTTAAAACCTATGGATTGCTATGTCTCCAAAAGAGAATCAAGCGTGTGTACAGGGGCATAAACGCAGCAGTGATAGGATTGGAGAGGTTCGGTGAGCAAATGAAGACCCTTTGAAGTCATATTGCATGGTACCCATTCCACGGGTCTCAACTCTCCAGGTTTAAGGTATTCTTCCTTCAGCTAAAACATGCATGTGGAACCCAGAGTATGATCAACCGTGTGAACGGGAGACGTGTTCAAATATGTCTCAGTTTTCATACCCTGGTACTCAGGTGCAACATTCCAGACGCTTTACTAACACTTTCCCGACTTGGAGAGTCAGTCCCTTTAACCTCCTGTTTGGCCCAGTTTGCAATTTCTGCAGAAGATGAACAGGAATAGGGAGAACCAATGAGAGACTAGCTGGAGGTGTCTGGACGGGCAAATTTAACTCTCATTTCCCACCAGGAAGAGGAAATAACCAAAGGCTCAGCGTGCCGTGGCGGAACCAGATTAGGGCCTGAAGCCATCCTGCGGTGTTGCGGCCAGCTCACAAGAAAGCGAGTTGAAGAAAGGAGCTCAGGGGCACTGTAATTCACAAACCTGTAGAGTTATAAATGACAGCTATCGTCCAAAAATAGACTGAAGTAAGGCTGCCAAGAGGACTTGAAAGCGGGGCAGAATTGCAGGAAACCGATTTCAGGAGGTAGACTGGAATTGCATTGAAAGCATAGGAAAAGAGGCAGAATGTCCACAATGATGCACTTGGCCAAAAAGGGCGTATGCGTTTTTTCCTGAATATATTCAGGAAAAAACGCATACGCCCTTTTTGGCCAACCAAGCAAGCTTGCAATGGAAATCTGCACTACAATGAAGTCTCACTTCCCCCCGGTCAAAAGGGCCATCTGAAAAAAGTGTAAAATCCAGAAAGGCAGGACAGGCCATGGAGAACTGGGAGTCTTGTTATGCTGATGGGCGGGATGTAAATTGCCAACAGACACTCGGGAGAAGTGTATGGTGTTTCCTGAAACATCTAAAAAACAAAGCAACAGAGCCTAGGGCACTTCCACTTATGGTCCTATAGCTTAGGGAAATTAAAATCAAAAAGACACAGCCACCCCAAAGTTTGGGACGCCTCTGTTTACAAGAACCTCGTTTACAGTACAAATTCAACATCGCAGAAAGTGAAAAATGGATAAAGAAGTTGTGGTATTTACTTACAAAGCAATATCACTCAGCAATGAAATCTATGTCATCAGGCCCGTAGCAGCACAATGAGTGGATTCAGGTATGATGATTCTAACTGAAATAAGTCACATAGAAAAAGAAACATCATAAGATATCAGTAATACACGGAATGTAAACTTGGCTACACAGGAACTGAATTCCAAAACAGAACAGGGTCTCAAATTTAGAAAACCAACTTATGCTTGCTTAAGGGGAAAGGTGAGTTGGGGGGCTGCATAAAACCAGAGATTGAAATGAGCACAGATAAAGTTCCTTAAGCCAAATATTGAATAGACAAGAGCTACTCCTTGCTCAACGAAATGGACTCAACACCGCATATTAAACGCCTAAGAATGTACCTGACTAATAAGTATCTTAAAACCTATGGATTGCTATGTCTCCTAAAGAGAATCAAGCATGTGTACAGGGGCATAAACGCAGCAGTGATAGGATTGGAGAGGTTCGGTGAGCAAATGAAGACCCTTTGAAGTCATATTGCATGGTACCCATTCCACGGGTTTCAACTACCCAGGTTTAAGGTATTCTTCCTTCAGCTAAAACATGCATGTGGAACCTAGAGTATGATCAACCATGTGATCGGGAGACGTGTTCAAATATGTCTCAGTTTTCGTACCCTGGTACTCGGGTGCAAAATTCCAGATGCTTTACTAACACTCTCCCGACTTGGAGAGTCAGTCCCTTTAACCTCCTGTTTGGCCCAGTTTGCAATTTCTGCGGAAGATGAACAGGAATAGCGAGAACCAATGAGAGACTAGCTGGAGGTGTCTGGACGGGCAAATTTAACTCTCATTTCCCACCAGGAAGAGGAATTAACCAAAGGCTCAGCGTGCCGTGCCGGAACCAGATTAGGGCCTGAAGCCATCTTGCAGTGTTGCGGCCAGGTCACAAGAAAGCGAGTTGAAGAAAGGAGCTCAGGGGCACTGTAATTCACAAACCTGCAGAGTTATAAATGACAGCTATCTTCCAAAAATACACTGAAGTAAGGCTGCCAAGAGGACTTGAAAGCGGGGCAGAATTGCAGGAAACCGATTTCAGGAGGTAGACTGGAATTGCATTGAAAGCATAGGAAAAGAGGCAGAACGTCCACAATGATGCACTTGGCCGAAAAGGGCGTATGCGTTTTTTCCTGAATATATTCAGGAAAAAACGCATACGCCCTTTTTGGCCAACCAAGAAAACTTGCAAAGGAAATCTGCACTACAATGAAGTCTCACTTTCCCCCGGTCAAAAGGGCCATCTGAAAAAAGTGTAAAATCCAGAAAGGCAGGACAGGCCATGGAGAACTGGGAGCCTTGTTATGCTGATGGGCGGGATGTAAATTGCCAACAGACACTCGGGAGAAGTGTATGGTGTTTCCTGAAACATCTAAAAAACAAAGCAACAGAGCCTAGGGCACTTCCACTTATGGTCCTATAGCTTAGGGAAATTAAAATCAAAAAGACACAGAAACCCCAAAGTTTGGTACGCCTCTGTTTACAAGAACCTCGTTTACCGTACAAGTTCAATATCACAGAAAGTGAAAAATGGATAAAGAACTTGTGGTACTTACGTACAATGCAGTATCACTCAGCAATGAAATCTATGTCATCAGGCCCGTAGCAGCATAATGAGTGGATTCAGGTACGATGATTCTAACTGAAATAAGTCACACAGAAAAAGAAACATCATAAGATATCACTAATACACGGAATGTAAACTTGGCTACACAGGAACGGAATTACAGAACAGGACAGGGTCTCAAATTTAGAAAACCAACTTATGCTTGCTTAAGGGGAAAGGTGAGTTGGGGTGCTGCATAAAACCAGAGATTGAAATGAGCACAGATAAAGTTCCTTAAGCCAAATATGGAATAGACAAGAGCTACTCCTTGCTCAACGAAATGGACTCAACACCCCACATTAAATGCGTAAGAATGTACCTGACTAGTAAGTATCTTAAAACCTATGGATTGCTATGTCTCCAAAAGAGAATCAAGCGTGTGTACAGGGGCATAAACGCAGCAGTGATAGGATTGGAGAGGTTCGGTGAGCAAATGAAGACCCTTTGAAGTCATATTGCATGGTACCCATTCCACGGGTCTCAACTCTCCAGGTTTAAGGTATTCTTCCTTCAGCTAAAACATGCATGTGGAACCCAGAGTATGATCAACCGTGTGAACGGGAGACGTGTTCAAATATGTCTCAGTTTTCATACCCTGGTACTCAGGTGCAACATTCCAGACGCTTTACTAACACTTTCCCGACTTGGAGAGTCAGTCCCTTTAACCTCCTGTTTGGCCCAGTTTGCAATTTCTGCAGAAGATGAACAGGAATAGGGAGAACCAATGAGAGACTAGCTGGAGGTGTCTGGACGGGCAAATTTAACTCTCATTTCCCACCAGGAAGAGGAAATAACCAAAGGCTCAGCGTGCCGTGCCGGAACCAGATTAGGGCCTGAAGCCATCCTGCGGTGTTGCGGCCAGGTCACAAGAAAGCGAGTTGAAGAAAGGAGCTCAGGGGCACTGTAATTCACAAACCTGCAGAGTTATAAATGACAGCTATCGTCCAAAAATATACTGAAGTAAGGCTGCCAAGAGGACTTGAAAGCGGGGCAGAATTGCAGGAAACCGATTTCAGGAGGTAGACTGGAATTGCATTGAAAGCATAGGAAAAGAGGCAGAACGTCCACAATGATGCACTTGGCCAAAAAGGGCATATGCGTTTTTTCCTGAATATATTCAGGAAAAAACGCATACGCCCTTTTTGGCCAACCAAGCAAGCTTGCAAAGGAAATCTGCACTACAATGAAGTCTCACTTCCCCCCGGTCAAAAGGGCCATCTGAAAAATGTGTAAAATCCAGAAAGGCAGGACAGGCCATGGAGAACTGGGAGACTTTTTATGCTGATGGTTGGGATGTAAATTGCCAACAGACACTCGGGAGAAGTGTATGGTGTTTCCTGAAACATCTAAAAAACAAAGCAACAGAGCCTAGGGCACTTCCACTTATGGTCCTATAGCTTAGGGAAATTAAAATCAAAAAGACACAGCCACCCCAAAGTTTGGGACGCCTCTGTTTACAAGAACCTTGTTTACAGTACAAGTTCAACATCGCAGAAAGTGAAAAATGGATAAAGAAGTTGTGGTATTTACTTACAAAGCAATATCACTGAGCAATGAAATCTATGTCATCAGGCCCTTAGCAGCACAATGAGTGGATTCAGGTACGATGATTCTAACTGAAATAAGTCACACAGAAAAAGAAACATCATGAGATAGCACTAATACACGGAATGTAAACTTGGCTACACAGGAACTGAATTCCAAAACAGAACAGGGTCTCAAATTTAGAAAACCAACATATGCTTGCTTAAGGGGAAAGGTGAGTTGGGGTGCTGCATAAAACCAGAGATTGAAATGAGCACAGATAAAGTTCCTTAAGCCAAATATGGAA